>NC_057850.1:143381624-143981624 GCF_015237465.2 Chelonia mydas | reverse complement strand
ACCAGAAAGAAGGTATTGCTGGTTGGTGTTCTTAAGCCAGAGAACTAGGGCTGGAGAGGGCTGAAGGCGCCTCATAGGGAGATGCCTTCTGGTTCTAAGATGAAGAGCCAGAGCCATTGGCCCAAGAGGCTTAAGGAATGGGGAGCAGCAGAGGGGCTTACGCACTGACATCTCTTTGCTGGAGAGCTGGGCCACAAGGAACAATGAAAGGATCTGGGGGAGTGAGGGGTGCTCTGCTGGCAAGGATACTTCTGGCATAGAGGCTGTGGGGTTCCTGCTGTGAAGAGCAGAGTTGCACCACAGAAGGAAAACTGGGGTAGCTCTCCTGGCAGAGGGATTGAAGAGAATGGATAAGGAGCCTAGATGTGACAGAAGACACTGGAGCTATGGGACTATGTTTTGGGACTTTTGTTTTGGACTATTTGCACTATGTTTTGTTTATATACTGTGTTGATGTTAGTGGACAAGTTTGCAGGGAGTTACTGCAGACCCAAGAGGAAACTGAGTCAAAAGGCCACCTGTAAGGCTTCTCAGAGACCACAAGGAGGCACCCAGAAAGAGGCCGTACATTTACATGAATCAGTGTATCAGAAGTTAATTATTCCAAGCTGTATTAGCTTGGCTACCACTTTGTTAAACAAGCACACTTTCTCAAACTTTCTTAATGACTGATCTTGGAATGATAGTGTTACTTTACAGGATTATTAATGTAAACTATGGAAATATTCAGGGCCACAGAAGATGTACCTCTACCAAGTTATTCTGTCGTATATAACATTATTATTTAGTTTAATTTAACAAGTTTGGTGCCTAACTTGGCCAGTAATGAAGACCATTATTGCACCCACAACACTGTCTAAGGAATCAAGATTGCTCTGCAGGGTGAACTGTAGTATAACCTGGAGAAAATTGATCACTTACGCTTTCTAGAACCAACCTTTTGTTCCTAAGTACCCAGTCATCATTTATTTTCCATTCCTGCTGCTCTGTAGCCATCCTGTTAATTTTTCAGAAAGCATTATTTCAAGTTTCAGAGTGGTAGCCGTGTTAGTCTGTATCAGCAAAAACAACAAGGAGGCCTTGTGGCACCTTAGAGACTAACAAATTTATTTGGGCATAAGATTTCATGGGATAAAACCCACTTCATCAGATGCATGGAGTGGAACATACAGTAGAGACGTATAAATACATAACATATGAAAAGATGGGAGTTGCCTTACCAAGTGGGGGGGTCAGTGCTAACGAGCCAATTCAATTAAGGTGGAAGTGGTCTATTCTCAACAGTTGCCAAGAAGGGGTGGAAATCACTTTTGTAGTGCTAATGACGCCAGTGTAAACAAGGTGGCCCATTTCAAACAGTTGACAAGAAGGTGTGAGTATCAGCAGGGTTAAATTAGTTTTTTTAGTGACTCATCCACTCCCAGTCTTTATCCAGGCCTAATTTGATGGTGTCCAGTTTGCAAATTAATTCAAGTTCTGCAGTTTCTCTTTGGAGTCTGTTTTTAAAGTTTTTTTGTTGAAGAATTGCCACTTTTAAGTCTGTTATTGAGTGTCCAGGGAGACTGAAGTGTTCTACTACTGTTTTTTGAATGTTATAATTCCTGATCTCAGTCATTACTGAAGGTATAAGACATGCTATTGAAAAGTGCTATACACTAATGCAAGCTTCCGAGTACTCACCTGTTGATGTTGGGGTGGTGCTAGGTACCTTGAAGGATCAAGTCCATAAACGTATATTATTACTGGAGGAAATTCCTGAAGCCAGTGTTGAGTACCTCATATAGTTGAAGATGAATCACCCCAGATTACGTGTTAACCCCTGTTCTTTACACCTCAGAGAATGGGATTGAACCAGCGGTGGGTTAAGATATCCTGGGGCCCTGGGCCAGAGAAAGTAGGGGGCTCATCCCCACCCCTTCCACCTGCAGTCCCAACCCCATTTCGCTCCTTCTCCCTGTGGCCCCGCCCACTGCCCCACCCCATTCCACCCTTTCCCTCACAGCCCTGCCCCCATTTTGCCTACAGTCCTGGCCCATTCTGCCTACCCCCCACCCACAAGGCCAGAGAAGTAAACAATACATTAAGCAACCCTCAGCTCCTATCCAAAATGAGAGCTGATGCCTATGAATTAAAGCAGTGGTTCTCAGCCTCTTCCCTACTGTGAGTCCATGTTACAACAGAAAAATGTTCAAGCACCGTCCTCCAGCCCCCACCAGCACAGGCCAAAAGAAAGAGAGGTGGATCACAGCCCTCAGCTTCAGACACCATTAAAGGATAGGGGTGAAATCCTGGCTCCATTGAACTCAAAAAAAACCAAAATGGTTGCAAGTTCCTCAAGTAACATACAAGCCTCAAACATACATATTGCTCTTCTGCTGCCTTTACAATGTAGGATTTAGTGATTTTAAATAGCCAATGAATGTATTTGTCTTAGTACTTCACCCGAGTGCAGTATCAGTATTTTGACACAAAACAAAGTTGTTTTGTTTTGTTTTTGGTGGGAAAGGGTCTAGATTTTATCATTAATTTTAAGAGGAGGAAGAACAACATGTTTGTTTTATATTCTGGTTTTAGGGATTTTGTACAAGCTTGCAGGGGTTTTTTTCCCTCTGAAACTCAAGTATTCACTTCTTTTGGAGATATGTGTTTTATTTATTTTCCAGTTTAAGGAGTTTAGCTCTAGGTTAATTGGTTTCTCGATGCTTTGGGAAGTGTAATAAGGGAAATATATTGCTGTCTAAAGAATGTTTCCCATAATCTCTTACCTTTGAGTCTTATTGGAGTGCTGGGGAGTGGAGTCGGGTCACAGGGGGCTTGTTCTGCCCCACTCCGCCCGGGGTTCCTGCCGGGGAGAGGGGTCGGGGCACGGGGACTTGCCGCCCCATCCCTCCCCGCCTGCCAGGGAGTGGGACTGGGGTGCAGGGGCTTCCCCCGCCCCACTTCATCTGGCACTCCTGCCAGAGAGAGGGTTTAGGGCATGGGGGCACACATTTTTCCGGGGGGCCTACGCACGGGCCCTGTTGGCCCAGTGGCTAATCTGCCACTGGGTTGAACATGAGTCAAGAAAGGTGACATAGTAATAATCCAGGAACCTATCCTTGCAACAAAGCCCATTGCCAACTGTGTCCACATATCTATTCAGGGGACACCATCATAGGGCCTAATCACCTCAGCCACACTATCAGAGGCTCGTTCACCTGCACATCTACCAATGTGATATATGCCATCATGTGCCAGCAATGCCCCTCTGCCATGTACATTGGTCAAACTGGACAGTCTCTGCGTAAAAGAATAAATGGACACAAATCAGATGTCAAGAATTATAACATTCATAAACCAGTCGGAGAAAACGTCAATCTCTCTGGTCACTCGATTGCAGACCTAAAAGTCACAATATTACAACAAAAAGACTTCAAAAACAGACTCCAATGAGAGACTGCTGAATTGGAATTAATTTGCAAACTGGATACAATTAACTTAGGCTTGAATAGAGACTGGGAGTGGATGTGTCATTACACAAAGTAAAACTATTTCCCCATGTTTATTCCCCCTGCCCCCCACTGTTCCTCAGATGTTCTTGTCAACTGCTGGAAATGGCCCACCTTGATTATCACTACAAAAGGTTTTCTCCCCCGCCCCGCCCCCGCTCTCCTGCTGGTAATAGCTCACCTTAAGTGATCACTCTCCTTGCAGTGTGTATGGTAACACCCATTGTTTCATGTTCTCTATGTATATAAATCTCCCCACTGTATTTTCCACTGAATGCATCCGATGAAGTGAGCGGTAGCTCACGAAAGCTTATGCTCAAATAAATTTGTTAGTCTCTAAGGTGCCACATGTACTCCTTTTCTTTTTGTGAACTAGTCTAGTTCTTTCTATAAAGAAAATATACCTGATCCATTAAAAATGGCTACTGACTGGCCATCTCTAGATTCATAGAATATTAGGGTTGGAAGAGACCTCAGGAGGTCATCTAGTCCAATCCCCTGCTCAAAGCAAGACCAACGCCAACTAAATCAAATCTAGTCAAATCTAATTGGTCGACTAACAAACCCAACTCATTCACCAACTATTCTCATGTAAAAAAACTATATTATTCAATAAAACTCTTTCTCAAACTCACAAATTACCACTGTTTGCTGTATGAATTCCAACAAATTTATGACAGATATGAACAGCTGTCTTTCTATCATTTTAATCCACTATAGTATGCCTGACCTGCTAGTGCTATTTGTAGACTGTAGAATGTATTGGAAGAGAAAAAGTACACTTATAAGAAAAAAAATTTTCTACATGTTCTCCTTTAATATCTTCTCTTTCTCTCTCTCTCACTCTCTCTCTCTCTCTCTCATATTTCTGTGGGAATTTTATTTCTTTGGGGTATGGAAGTGGGGAACAAATGAGATGTTGGTCCAAAACCAGTAATTTAGATATAGAACTCGGCATTCAAGTTCTAAAGGAATCTGAGTATAAGTCAAAAATATCATTCTGGTAGCGCACACACCTCTCCTGAAGAAAGCTAGATATCATCATGTTTGCATTTACATATTTCACTGGCTTCTCTGTCTGTGATACACAATTCAAAAGCCTGAGATTTTCCTCTCAGATGACAAACACACTCTCTGCCCAGTTTCTGTCTGTCACAAAAGAAAAGAAGGTGAACTCAAATATATCTTTAAAAGAAATCAGGAACATAATATATCCCATACTCATTCAGGCTGGGGAGGCACAGCTCCAATGAAGCCAAAGCTTCAGTATCCAGAAGGAAGATTACCAGCAGTAGTTGGTGAGAAGAGGACCTTTAAACACATAGACACACACACTCAGCTTCAGTCTAAGACACTTTTGAGGTGGAAAGTAACCATTCCATTTGCTGCATCAGCCCCTACTTCCAGCCCCATCAGTGGGGTGGATGAATCCTTTAAATGATCCCAGGAGTCAGCACCAGTCTGAACGTGACAATTCTGATTTGAAGAGGAAGTAGAATTTTCACCACTTTGTAGACTTATGTTGACATAGGGTGGTTGTGTATTTGAGACAGGCCTTTACGAGTCTACTGAGGTGATGAAAGGAACCTCTTGTTTTCAGGATGGGAAGGAGTCAGTTTTGTTAGGAGGTGGTTTTGATCTTAAGTTACCTCAGGACAGGATGCAGAGATAAAGTTATATGTATACATGTCACCTCAGGATGGGATGCAGAGATGAAGTTTTTTGACACTTTAAATGACTGCTTATTGGAGTCCTGGAACCCACAAGAGGAGAGGCAGTTCTTGATTTAGTCCTAAGTGGAGCACAGGATCTGGTCCAAGAAGTCCAAGGATCTGGTCAAAGCTGGACCACTTGTGAATAGTGACCATAATATAATTAAATTTAACATCCCTGTGGTGGGGAAAACACCACAGCATCCCAACACTATAGCATTTAATTTCAGAAAGGGGGACTACACAAAAATGAGGAAATTAGTTAAACAGAAATTAAAAGGTACAGTGCCAAAAGTGAAATCCCTGCAGTCTGTATGGATACTTTTTAAAGACACCATAATAGAGGCTCAACTTAAATGCATACCCCAAATTAAAAAACATAGAGAACCAAAAAAGTGCCACCATGGCTAAACAACAAAGTAAAAGATGCAGTAAGAGACAAAAAGTCATCCTTTAAAAAGTGGAAGTTAAATCCTAGTGAGGAAAATGGAAAGGAGCATAAGCTCTGGCAAATGAAGTGTAAAAATATAATTAGGAAAGTCAAAAAAGAATTGGAAGAACAACTAGCCAAAGACTCAAAAAGTAACAGCAAAAAATGTTTAAGTACATCAGAAGCAGGAAACCTGCTAAACAACCAGTGGGGCCACTGGACGATCAAGATATTAAAGGAGCACTCAAGGACGATAAGGCCATTGCGGAGAAACTAAATTAATTATTTGCATTAGTCATCACGACTGAAAATGTGAGGGAGATTCCCAAACCTGAGCCATTCTTTTTAGGTGAGAAATCTGAGGAACTGTCCCAGATTTAGATGTCATTAGAGGAGGTTTTGGAGCAAATTGATAAACTAAACAGTAATAAGTCCCCAGGACCAGATGGTGTTCACCCAAGAGTTCTGAAGGAACTCAAATGTGAAATTGCAGAACTACTAACTGTAGTTGAAAACTATCATTTAAATCAGCTTCTGTACCAAATGACTGGAGGATAGCTAATGTGATGCCAATTTTTTTAAAAGGGCTCCAGAGGTGACCCTGGCAATTACAGGCAGGTAAGCCTGACTTCTGTACCAGGCAAACTGGTTGAAACTATAGTAAAAAACAGATTTGTCAGACACAAAGATTAACATAATTTGTTGGGGGAAAGTCAATATCGTTTTTGTAAAGGGAAATCATGCCTCACCAATCTACTAGAATTCTTGGAGAGGGTCAACAAGCATGTGGACAAGGGGGATCCAGTGGATATAGTGTACTTAGATTTTCAGAAAGCCTTTGAAAAGGTCCTCACCAAAGGCTCTTAAGCAAAGTAAGATGTCAAGGAATAAAATGGGAAGGTCTTCTCATGGATTAGTAACAGGTTAAAAGATAGGAAATAGTGTGGTCCCCCAAAGATCTGGAAAAAGGGGTAAACAGTGAGGTGGCAAAGTTTGCAGATGATATAAAATTACTCAAGATAGTTACATCCAAAGCAGACTGAAGAGTTACAAAGGGATCTCACAATACTGGGTGACTGGGCAACAAAATGGCAGATGAAATTCAGTGTTGAAAATGCAAAGTAATGCACACTGGAAAACATAATTCCAACTATACATACAAAATGACAGGGTCTATGTTAGCTGTTACCACTGAGAAACAGATTTTGGAGTCCTTGTGGGTAGTTCTCACTGCTAATTGTGCAGCAGCTGTCAAAAAACCTAACTGAAGATTAGGAACCATTAGGAAAGGAATAGATAATAAGACAGTAAATATCATAATGCCACTATATAAATCCATGGTATACCTACATCTTGAATATTGCACCCAAATTGACTGGTGGCAGCAGCTGTTGGGGAACGGATCCTCCATATAAGGCTTCAAAAGTGATACATGAAACAGGGGGTGTACTTGGAGGGATCAGGGGAGATACAGTTTGAAGGCAGTGGGGCTCATCTGCTAATCGATACTGAGAAACTGGTGGACCAACTTGCAGAAAGGTCTATTCGTATGGAAGTGTCTCACAGCAAGCTAGAACTTTTGGCCTACTGAAAAAGCTGGGCATTCCCAGTGTCTCTGGTCCATGTACTGCTTATAGGTCTTTTCTGCATCCTCTAAGTGGCCCCTGAGTTCCTTCTGGATGTGGTGAATCCATTGGACCCAGTTGGGTTCCACACTGGGTTCCGATCATTTACGGGAGGAGATGACTGTGGAGCAGGGAGCCTTGATGGTGTCCAGCACATCTCCCCCTACCAGGCATGGGCTTGTGCATTTCCCAGTTCTCGTCTGGATGGGCAAGAGGTGGGCGTGTCTGGGCACCCATAATAAAATCATAGACTATGATGGTGATGGTGTTCCTTCTCCTCCAGGGTTAAGTCACTGCAACTCAGCTTGATCTGCATTGGCTCCAGGCTTGGTATGAGAGGCTTTGGCTCAGCTTAAGAATGAATGGGTGGCATCTTCCCCCCACCCCACCTCCACTTTCTTCCTCTCTCGCACCCAAATGTCAATGCAAAGGGACAGATTAATAAAGGCATCGAAGCTGGAGGGGCTGTCAATGCAAGCTAACTCATCCTTTACTTCTTTGCTTAATCCCTACTGTAATTGATGTAGCTAAACCCCCTCCTTCCACTTGACATTGGCTGTGAGCACACCGGAAATGAGTGCTATGTGAAGGGGTGGGCCCTGTCCTCTGCTGGAGTTTCTGTAGCAAACTTTCAGCTGAACAGACATGGTGTAGGTCATTGATGATCTGGAAGAAAATATAAAATCATTGCTGATAAAATTTGCAGATGACACAAAAATGGAGGGAGCTGTAAATAATGAAAAGGACAGGTCACTGATTCAGAGCGAGCTGGATCACTTGCTCAGCTGGACGCAAGCAAACAGTATGTGTTTTAATATAGCTAAATATAAATGTACATCTAGGAACAAAGAATATAGGCCATACTTACTGAATGGGGAACTCTACCCTAGGAACCTGTGACTCTGAAAAAGAATTGGGGGTTATGCTCAATAATCAGCTAAACAGGAGCTCCCAGTCTGACACTGTGGCCAAAAGAACTAATGTGATCCTGGGATGCATAAACATAGAATCATAGAATATCAGGGTTGGAAGGGACCTCAGGAGGTCATCTAGTCCAACCCCCTGTTCAAAGAAGGACTGATCCCCAATTAAAACATCCCAGCCAGGGCTTTGTCAAGCCTGACCTTAAAAACTTCTAAGGAAGGAGATTCCACCACCTCCCTAGGTAATGCATTCCAGTGTTTCACCACCCTCCTAGTGAGAAAGTTTTTCCTAATATCCAACCTGGTAGGAGTAGAGAAGTTATTTTACCTCTGTATTTGGCACTGGTGTGATCGCTTCTGAAATACTGTGTCCAGTTCCAGTGCCCACAATTCAAGAAGGATGTTGATAATTTGGAGAAGGCAGAGAGAAGAGCCATTATAATGTTTAATGATTAGAAATCATGCCATATACAGATAGACTTAAGGGGCTCAGTCTATTTAGCTTTACCAAGAAACAGTTAAGGGGTGACTTGATTACAGTCTATAAATACCTACATGGGGAACAAATATTTAATAATGGGCTCTTCTCATCTAGTAGCAATAGGTACAACACAATCCAATGACTGGAAGTTGAAGCTAGACAAATTCAGATTGGAAATAAGGCATACATTTTTAATGGTAAGAGTTGTGATGAGATGTTTGGCTGCGTGTATATGTTTTTCCTGTGTTCTGTCCCAGGTCTTCACAGACAGCTGGCACAGCAGACCTCAAGTGAACCACCCAATGACCACAAGATCCGTTAAGGTGCGAAGGCACCCAGCCAGGTTTATTGTTGACAAAGCACGGTAATAACACCTGGCAGACTCTATGAGGATATTAAGACATGTATGTCCATGACAAATGGATGCAGCTCAGTGAATGGCTGGACTTTTCATTCCCTCTTTGGCTGGCCAAAGATACTTCCTCTGAAATACATCTTTATACCCTGATACAAACAAGTTATGTACTGCCTCTGACATAGTTAGTTACTGCCCCCTGATGTGGCTAGTTATCACCCATCACCTTGTATATGTTGGTTCGATCAAAACATTTTTATGTATTACACTGTTATCCTGACCATATCTTTTAGGAGGGGGGTCAGTGTGTTCCTGTTATCCTTGGGGAATGTTTCTGTAACATCTTTGATACCAGGATGTTTTGATACCACTTGATATCGGGATGTGTTTGCGTGAGTACATTGTGCTTAGCACTTCTTAGCCCTGTTCTTGCCAGATTTTGTAAGCAGGTTCTGCCTTATACGAGGCCTCTGCTACAGGGGCTTATATCTCAGGCTCTCTTCCTACTACAAGAGTCATTAACCATTGGAACAATTTACCAAGGGGCATGGTGGATTCTCTATCACTGACAATTTTTAAATCAATATTTGATGTTTTTCTAAAAGTCATGCTCTAAGAATTGTTTTAGGGAAGTTCTATGGCCTGTGTCCTATAGGAGGCCAGATTAGATTATCATAATTTTCTCTTCTGGCCTTGGAATGTATTAAAGAGGGGAATGGAGGGGAAATGTGAGGCGTGAGATGCTGGGTTTGACAGGGAAAGGGAATGAGTAACTGAAGGGTTTGACAACAGGTCTGTTTATATAAATGAGACAATCCATATCCATTGTTATGCAAATTAGGAAAACGTGATTAGCATAAATCCTCAGCATTTCAAACATACTTCCTCAGCAGGTATGGTTATAAACTGTCATTCTGCTGCACATAAGCCAATCCTCTAATTATTGAAGGGTAGGGGTTTTCTTGCACTACAACTGAAGGAACTCATCCTAACCATTGTGTGAGTCTTCTCCAGTCTGGGAATCCCTGTGGTGCTGTAGGACTAGCATTATTTACTCTTCAATAAAATATAACAGTAAAAATTACTGCAAATGATTTTTTAAAAACAGAAATTTCTTAGGGTCAGATACTGATGCACTTACTCATACTGAGTAAATATCTTGTTTCTTGATAAGTCTTACTGATTTCAGTAGGGCTACATGAGGAAAATATTACTACTCACTTGTGAGTAAGGGTATTGGTCTCTGACCCAAATTAATTCCTGCAACAGTAAATGCATGTAATGGGGTTCACTCACCACTCCTGGTGCCTCTTGCTGGCTAGCTTGGGAATTAGCTTTGCATGTTAGTACACCCTCTTCAGGTAGTGCCTCACCGCTGTCACTCCTGCTCTAGGACCCATGTCTCTCCAAGGACCGTGGCATCCTCTTCAGTGACACAGCCCTCGGACTGTGCCACACACTTTGCTCCCCCCTTCTGGGGGACCTGCAGTCCACTGTTCAGCCACTTCCCCTAGTGGCTACTGCAGCAAATTGTCTGGCCACTTCCTCATGGCCCCAGTATCCTCTTTGCCCTTGACTCAGGGTCTCAGCCTGAAAACTCCAGCAGCCAGCCAGGAGCTGTCTTTCGCTACCCCAGTCCCTTCTAGCAGCAATGCTCTGTTCAGGGTGCTGGCAGTTCTCTCAGCCCTCCAGAGACACAGTTCTTCCTCCTTGGGCTCCCAGCAGAGAACTGCCTTCCTCTGCTCTACAGATCCCTTTTTATATGGGCCTGCTTGGCCCCGTTGGCTGCTCCTTTCGATCCTTCTCTGATTGGCTGCGTAGTCTCCTGAGGGCTCTATTAACCCCTTAGAGCCCAGTGTGGGTCAGGCGCCCCATCACGCGGCCCAATTAACCCTATATCCTTCATTAGATCCACTGGCAGAACAATAAAAGTGTTAACCATTCAAACCAACTAAAACATAAGTTTTAGTCATCAGGTGGCATATGACAGAACAAGGAGCAATGGTCTCAAGTTGCAGTGGGGGCAGTCTAGGTTGGATATTAGGAAAAACTATTTCACTAGGAGGCTGGTGAAGCACTGGGATGCATTACCCAGGGAGGTGGTGGAATCTCCATCCTTAGAGGTTTTAAAGGCCCAGCTTGATAAAGCCCTGGCTGGAATGATTTAGCTGGGGTTGGTCTAGATGACCTCCTATTATTCTATTATTCTAATCTTATATACACTTTATATCAATCTCAATTACATAAACACTATTAAATTCAGTTTAACTAGATTATCTCTAGCTCAGTTCTCTCTTAAACTGCTGCTCCCATTGCAACTATACTGGCGAATCTATTTTCAGTTCTTTTAGATAAACTGGTGCAAAACCTTCTAGCATTCCAACTATTAAACTTTTAACTATGATAACATTAAATAATTATTAAATTTTTAGATAGTCTACAAGTTTGTACAAAGTAACTCCTAGCATTTCATTATCTCCAAAATTTTTTATGTTTCAGTTCCAGTGTTACCACCTATTGGTGAGTTCACATGCTGACCTTGGTTACAGAATTTTTTATTTCATCTGAGAGGAACCCTAGGAAATAATTGTACCTTATCTGGCCATATGGGTTAGAAAAACTATAGCCTTTTAATAGACCAGCCATCCCCAGAAGAGATATCTACATCGAGGTGATATCTACACAGATGGTATGTTTTGCATACAGTAGGTCAAATTCAGACCTATTGTAATCAGACACAACTCAACTGACCTTTACTTGCTTACACCAGGTCTTAGTTCGACCCAGTAAAGTAAATTAAAATAATTCCATTACTTCATAATGAAAAAGAAATACAAAATAGTAACTTGGGTTGTGCCTTGGTTAACTCAGACACTGCCTGTTCTCCTAATGTGATATAATTGATGTTCCTTTCTCTGAACATCACTTAGATTGGGTTTCCTCTTTCTGAAGATTTATCTCTAGAACTTGAATACATGTTTAGCCTAGCCATTGCGGTTTTTTGTCCTAATTTTTGGCTTCCTTTTTTGTGTCAGGGTTGACAAGCCTTCTGTTATTTCTAAGATTTTTAATTCTATAACTTTTGCTTTAGGGTCTTTCTAACTAGCTTCCTATTTATTATTTTTAAATATCTTTCCGAAAGTTTAGTGCCACTGTCACAGTATTATTTTTTATAGACACCTTCCTCAAGGATATTGAATTCAGTTATGTGAGAAGGAACTAGTCAATGTGAGCAGTGGTACCACAATTTTATCCTTCATAGAATCATAGAATATCAGGGTTGGAAGGGATCTCAGGAGGTCATCTAGTCCAACCCCCTCCTCCAAGCAGGACCAATCCCCAACTAAATCATCCCAGACAGGGATTTGTCAAGCCTGACCTTAAAAACCTCAAAGGAAGGAGATTCCATCCCCTCCCTAGGTAACCCATTCCAGTGCTTCACCACCCTCCTACTGAAAAAGGTTTTCCTAATATCCAACCTAAACCTCCCCCACTGCAACTTGAGACCATTACTCCTTGTTCTGTCATCTGCTACCACTGAGAAGAGTCTAGATCCATCCTCTTTGGAACCCCCTTTCAGGTAGTTGAAAGCAGCTATCAAATCCCCCCTCATTCTTCTCTTCTGCAGATTAAACAATCCCAGTTCCCTCAGCCTCTCCTCATAACTCATGTGCTCGAGCCCCCTAATCATTTTTGTTGCCCTCCACTGGACTCTTTCCAATTTTTCTACATCCTTCTTGTAGTGTGAGGCCCAAAACTGGACGCAGTACTCCAGATGAGGCCTCACCAATGTTGAATAGAGGGGAATGATCATGTCCCGCAATGTGCTGGCAATGCCTCTACTTATACAGCCCAAAATGCTATTAGTTTTCTTGGCAACAAGGGCACACTGTTGACTCATATCCAGCTTCTCGTCAACTGTAACCCCTAGGTCCTTTTCTGCAGGACTGCTGCCTAGCCATTCGGTCCCTAGTCTGTAGTGGTGCATGGGATTCTTCCATCCTAAGTGCAGAACTCTGCACTTGTCCTTGTTGAACTTCATTAGATTTCTTTTGCCCCAATCCTCTCATTTGTCTAGAGCCCTCTGCATCCTATACCTACCCTCCAGCATATCTACCACTCCCCCCAGCTTAGTGTCTCCTGCAAACTTGATCCACGCCATCCTCCAGATCATTAATGAAGATATAAAAACAAAACTGGCCCCAGGACTGATCCTTGGGGAACTCTGCTTGATACCTGCTGCCAACTAGACATGGAGCCATTGATCACTACCCGTTGAACCTGACAATCTGGCCAGCTTTCTATCCATCTTATAGTCCATTCATCCAGCCCATACTTCTTTAACTTGCTGGCAAGAATACTGTGGGAGAGTGTATCAAAAGCTTTGCTAAAGTCAAGGAATAACACGTCCACCGCTTTCCCCTCATCCACAGAGCCAGTTATCTTGTCATAGAAGGCAATTAGATTAGTCAGGCATGACTTGCCCTTGGTGAATCCATGATGACTGTTCCTGATCACTTTCCTCTCCTCTAAGTGCTTCAGAATTGATTCCTTGAGGACCTGCTCCATGAGTATTGCTTTGTAGATCTGCTGCATTTACTTCTGGTCTCAACTCCTGTGTGTTATTTAGGACTAAGTAGCTCCTTGTCTTGTGAGCTCTGGAACTGATTATTTTAAGAAGTGATCACATATGACATAATGAAATTGCTTCTCTAAACTCTTTCCCTATATAACGTTTGATCAGTTAATATTTGGATAATTGAAGCCACATATTTTTACTCTGAATTAGTTCTGATCACCAGAGCCATTTTCTCTGTTATTCATCTGATTCTCCCACTTTGTGGTTGAGATTCTGCTGGGCCCTTATGTGACAGTGCAGTGAGGTGGGAAGAAAGAGGAAAGGTAGCCTTCACCCCACCACCTTTCTGTGGCTGATGTAAGGGCCATGCACAACTTCAGTGCTTGCACAACTGAACACTCTGAGAGCAGAAGTTACATACATAAATTAAAAAGGCAAGCGATACTTCAGAAGACAGCAAGTATTAGCACTTTCCTTAGCTGGAATAGTTTGTGCATATACTTAGATTTTTTTGGAAGATGTTCAGAAGAATCTTTTGTTGTTAGGAAAATACACATGTTGCTTCCCATTAGCTTGGAATGTTTCTTTTCTTGGGCCAATTTCTTCTGTGCATGAAATGAGTTTAGAAGAGCCTCCGGGTAAAGAGTTTAAGGCAGTGGTTTTCAAACTTTTTTTTCTGGCGACCCAGATAAAGAAAATTGTTGTTGCCCACAACTAAACGGAGCTGGGGATGACGGGTTTGGGGTGTGGGAAGGGCTCAGAGCTGGGGCAGAGGGTTGGAGTGCGTGGGTGAGGGCTGTGGGGTGGGGCCAGGTATGAGGGATTCAGGGTGTGGGAGGGGGTCAGGGCTCTGGGCTGGGGCCAGGGATGAAGGGTTTGAGGTACAGGAAGGGGCTCTGGGTTTGAGGGGGGGTCTCACAGCTGGGGCAGGGGATTGGGGCATGGGTTTGGGGCACGGGGTTACCTCGGGCGGATCCTGGTCAGCGGCGCAGTGCAGGTGCTAAGGCAGGCTTTCTGCCTGTCCTGGAACTGCGGACCACTCTGTGCCCAGGAAGTAGCCAGCAGCAGGTCCAACTCCTAGGAGCAGGCGTGCAAGCAGCTCCGTGTGGCTCTCACTGCAGGCACTGCCCCCGCCAGCTCGGGGTGGGGTCAGCGTGTGGAGCCCCTTGGCCTTCCCACCTAGGAGCTGGATCTGCTGCTGGCTGCTTCGAGGGCTCAGCGCGGTGTCAGAACAGGTAGGGACTAGCCTGCCTTAACCGGGCAGCACCGCCAACGGGACTTTTAATGGCCTGGTCGGCGGTGCTGACCAGAGCCACCGCGACCCAGTGCCTTACATTCCGCGACCCAGTAGTCGCAGTTTGAAAACCATTGGTGTAAGGTGTGGAAAGCATAAAACCCAGGGCGCTTTCTAAATAGGTTTCAAATATTTTTATAGGGATTTAAGTTAGTTGAGCGCTAATTAGATGGAAGAATGAACATTTACACCAAATTTGCTTTACATGTCTGACAAAATTATATCACAGTACCTGATGCTTTTGCAAGATATTTCAAGATGAACAAAATACATCTTGCCTGGTAACCATGATAACATGTAAATCATCTATGAATTAGTCATGCATGGAGTTAAGTTTACCGGCCACTGACTTTGCATTAAGTAGCAATAATAGAGGAATAGGGACCCAATCTATCCAACCCCTAAAGTCCTGAAAATGAAACAAAATCTCCGAATAAGAAGAGTGGTGTTTTTATTAAATACTGTGAACCTAGATTAGACGTGATAACTAGTTTTTCCTAACCATAACAGGAATCAAAGGATCCACGCCCCCACAACAAATCACCACAGACATCAATATCTCTAAGCAATGGCAGCATTGCTGAACCCTATCAAATCCCATCAGGTATTAACTGAAGGGCCCAGGGCAGCATCTTCTCCTTCAATATGGATATCCAGGGCAGGTAATAAGAGTGATCTTAAAGATACAAACCTCCTAGACTCCCAATAATCCACATCCCCAAATTCTAACTCTCTTCCATGACTCATTCCCAACCAACCCGCTCTATGAATCTGTCACCGCGATGTAATTGTGCTGTCTAATTCTAATTCTTCCTCCAAACTCAAACAACAGTATCAGAACTTCATAACTCCCAACCCATAACTTCCACTATCGTAACCTCACTGATTCACAAACCACTCTCCCCATATAAGTACATAAGAACGGCCAAATTGGATCAGATCAAAGGTCCATCTAGCCCAATATCCTGTCTTCCAACAGTGGCCAATGCCAGGTGCCCCAGAGGGAATGAACAGAACAGGTAATCATCAAGTGATCCATCCCCTGTGGCCCATTCCCAGCTTCTGAAAAACAGAAGCTAGGGACACTATCCTTGCCCATCCTGGCTAATAGCCATCGATGGACCTATCCTCCATGAACTTATCTATTTTTGTTTTTAACCCTGTTACGGTCTTGGCCTTCACAACATCATCTGGCAAAGAGTTCTACAGGTTGATTGTGCGTCATGTGAAAAAATACTTCCTTTTGTTTGATTTAAACCTGCTGCCTATTAATTTCATTTGGTGACCCCTAGTTTTTGTGTTATGAGAAGGAGTAAATAACACTTCCTTTTTTACTTTCTCCACACCAGTCATGATTTTATAGACCTCTATCATATTCCCCCCTTAGTCGTCACTTTTCCAAGCTGAAAAGTCCTAGTCTCTTTAATCTCTCCTCCTACTTCATACCCCTAATCACTTTTGTTGCTCTTTTCTGAACCTTTTCCAATTCCAATATATCTTTTTTGAGATGGGGCAATCACATCTGCATGCAGTCAAGATGTGGGCATACCATGGATTTAGATAGAGGCAATATGATATTTTCTGTCTAATCCCTTTCTTAATGATTCCCAACATTCTGTTCACTTTTTTGACTGCCACTGCACATTGAGTGGATGTTTTCAGAGAACTACCCACAATAATTCCAAGATCTCTTTCTTGAGTGGTAACAGCTAATTTAGACCCCTTCCTTTTATATGTAGAACTGAGATTACATTTTCCAACTGTATTATTTTGTATTTATCAACATTGAATTTCATCTGCTGTTTTGTTGCCCAATCACCCAATTTTGTGAGATCCTTTTATAGCTCTTCGCAGTCTGCTTGGGACTTAACTATCTTGAGGAGTTTTGTATCATCTGCAAATTTTGCCACCTCAGTTTTTACCCCTTTTTTCCAGATCATTTATGAATATTTTGAATAGGACTGGTCCCAGTACAGACTTTTGGGGGACACCACTTATTTACCTCTCTCCATTCTGAAAACTGACCATTTATTCCTACCCTTTGTTTTTTGCCTTTTACCCAGTTACTGATCCAAGAGAGGACTTTCCCTCTTGTTCCATGACTACTTACTTTGCTTAAGAGCCTTTGGTGAGGGACCTTATCAAAGGCTTTCTGAAAATCCAAGTACATTGTATCCACTGATCACCCATGTCAAGATGTTTACTGACCCCCTCAAAGAATTCTAAATGATCAGTGAGGCATGATTTCCCTTTACAAAAGCTGTGTTGACTCTTCCCCAACAAATCGTGTTCATCTAGGTGTCTGATAATTCTGTTCCTCAACATCGTTTCAACCAGTTTGCTTGGTACTGAAGTTAGGTTTACTGGCCTGTAATTCCCAGGATTGCCTCTGGAGCCTTTTTTAAAAATTGGCATCACATTAACTTTCCTCCAGACATCTGGTACAGAGGCTTATTTTAGCATTCAGTTACATACCAGAGTTAGTTCTGCAATTTCATGTTTGAGTTCTAAAGGAACTCTTGGATAAATACCATCTGGTCCTGGTGACTTCTTATTGTTTAATTTATCTTTCTAAAACCTCCTCTCTTGACACCTCAATGTGGGACAGTTCTTCAGAGCTGTCACCTAAAAAGAATGGATGAAGTTTGAGAATGTCTCTCACATCCTCAGCCATAAAGACGGATGCAAAGAATTCATTTAGTTTCTCTGCAATGGCCTTGTCTTCCTTGGTTGCTCGTTTAGCACCTCGATCATCTACTGATTTTTGAGTTGAATGAAGTACCCCTTTCCCTCTCTCAGCTGTTTTGTGTGGAGGTAAGCTGCCTCTGTGCACGCATACAGAATCTGGTCCTGCAGCCAAGATAGAAGGAAGAATGCCTATCTTCTTGTTCATGGATTGCAGTGGGGCTTAGGTGTCTCGATGCCTAGAGTGAGGTAGAAACATGGGTGGCTAAGGAGATTTTGCTTCAAAATTTAGATGCCGAGTGAGTTTAAGCAGCAGCTGACTGGGAGGTGGCGGGGGTTGTGAATCTAGCCCCTGCCTGGAGGAGATTATAGTTGTAGTTATAGATGGAGTGCTGTAGTTATAGATGAAGTGTTACCACCACAACTCTGAAGTTCTCTTAATTAGGAAAATGAAGCAGCTGTTCAAGCAGTCAGGCAGGGTTTACCCATAACCATAAGTCTCCCATCCAATTTGGGAGACTTAGCAACTGGTCTGTACATCTCTTCCAAAAATCTTGTTCATTTTTTAATTATTTGCTGGATATTTTTATTACCCATGTAAATGTCTAATACATTTTCAATCCAGTGAACATTTTGGTCTCCATGATATCTTATGGCAATGAGCTGCACAAACTAATTGCATGGAAAAAAGTATTTAATTTAATCAATTTTTACCAGTGATTACATAGAGTAACTAAGAATTATTTCATTTTTGTTAGTAGTTGTAAGAGTATTTTTAATTATTGATATGTAGTAAATTTCATAAAGTTTAAGACCAAAAGGTCATATAGTCTAACCTGTAAATCACAGGTCATTAAATTTCATTCAGATACCCTTATATTAAGGCCAAGGATTTTAGTTAGACTAAAGCATTTCAGTCCTCAGGAGTCTAAACTATGCCACACTGAGAGAACAAGGTGTCACCAATACCCAAGGCTCCAGGGAATTGATTGGGTGAGATATGCCCAGATGAGGAGAAGGGAGGGCCCTGTTCCTTATGGGCAGTGAATGAGTTCTTGAGAGTTTGCTTGTGTCATAAATATAAAGGGAAGGGTAACCACCTTTCTGTATATAGTGCTATAAAATCCCTCCTGGCCAGAGGCAAAATCCTTTCACCTGTAAAGTGTTAAGAAGCTAAGGTAACCTTGCTGGCACCTGACCCAAAATGACCCAATGAGGGAACAAGATACTTTCAAATCTGGAGTGGGGAAAATGTTTTTTCTGTCTGTGTGATACCTTTGCCAGGAACAGATCAAGGATGCAAGCTCTCCAACTCCTGTAAAGTTATTAAGTAATCTAGCTGGAAAATGCATTAGATTTTCTTTTGTTTTTTTTGGCTCGTGAAATTCACTGTGCTGAAGGGAATGTATATTCCTGTTTTTGTGTCTCTTTGTAACTTAAGGTTTTGCCTAGAGGGATTCTCTGTGTTTTGAATCTGATTACCCTGTAAAGTATTTACCATCCTGAATTTACAGGGGTGATTCTTTTACCATTTCTTTAAATAAAATTCTTCTTTTAAGAACCTGATTGATTTTTCATTGTTCTTAAGATCCAAGGCTTTGGGTCTGTGTTCACCTGTACCAATTGGTGAGGATATTATTATCAAGCCTTCCCCAGGAAAGGGGGTGTAAGGGCTAAGGGGGATATTTTAGGGAAATAGGAACTCCAAGTGGTCCTTTTCCCTGGTTCTTTGTTAAAGCACTTGGTGGTGGCAGCATTTTACCTAATCCAACGACAAAGACTTTGTGCCTTGCAGAAGTTTTAACCTAATCTGGTAAAAATAAGCTTAAGGGGTCTTTCATGTGGGTCCCCACATCTGTACCCTAGAGTTCAGAGTGGGGAAGGAACCCTGACAGCTTGCTTGCTGGTTTGTTTTCTGTTTGTTTTCAGTTTGCAGAGGCTGGTAGGGAGCAGTGTGCTATGAGAGAAGCAGAGCTTTTGACTACAGTGAAGCCCAGATTTGGGAGTGGGGCTTCCCTTATTGATGGACGATCGCTCGTTACCAAGTATGATCATCTTCCATGGGAGTTATGGGTCCTCAGGTGGCTAATAAGGCCAATCCTTGAACCACAGGTTCTATTGCAATGAGTGCAGATGTTTTCAGGCTCAGCAGGAGGCTGTTGACGATGACTGGAAGCTAGTCTCTCCTTCCTTCTGTGCCTCTTGTCCTCTTCAACTTGTCGGCAAGCAAGTTCAAAATGCAGGGGACCATCATGTTAGGACTTCACTCCATTTTAAGCGATCTGGGCAAGTGTCTCCCAAGTATCAATGTCAATATTACACTTTTTTAGGTTGTCCTTCAGTAAGTCCTTATAACATTTCCATTGTCTACCCATGTTACAGTACCCTTCTTTCAGCTGAGAGAAGAGGACCTATTTTGGGAGGCAATGGTCTGGCATCTGGACAGTGTGACCAGTCCAGCGGAATTGCTGATGGATGATCATTGCCTCGATACTGGTGGTCTTTGCCTCTTCCAGGACACTAATATTGGTGCATCTGTCTTCCCATTTGATCTTCAGAATCTTACGAAGACAGCATTGATGATGCCTCTGAAGGACTTTCAAGTGGTGTCTATAGGTTGTCCAAGTTTTGGACCCATACAATAGTGTTTGGAGAATAACGGCTTGATAAACAAGAAGCTTGGTGTCTGTTCGAATGCAGTGATCTTTCAAAAACCCTGTGCCATAAATGAGAAAAAGCTACACTGGCACAGCTCAGGTGATGTTGACTTTCTGCATCAATATCTGCCTTGGATGAAAGATGACTTCCAAGGTAGAGGAAATGTTCGACGTTCTCCAGTGCCACTCCATTGATTTTGATAGATGGGGCATGTAATACCTCATTTGGAGAGGGCTGATAGTGCACTTTAGTCTTCTTGATATTAAGAGCGAGCCCAAGACATGTGTAAGCATAGGCAAACACATTCAAGATAGTTTGAAGATCTTTCTCAGAGTGGGCAAAAATTGCATTGTCATCAGCATACTGAAGTTCCACAATAGATGTTGTGGAGATCTTGCTCTTGGCTTTCAGCCTGCTGAGCCTGAACAGCTTTCCATCCATTCTGTAAATGATTTCAAAGCCAGCTGTAAACTTCCCAGCAATTAGGTAAAGAATGACGGCGATAAAAACCACAAACATGGTTGGAGAGATGATACAGCCCTGTTTTACTCCTGTTTGCACTTTGAAAGGTTTGCTCTGAGAGCCAGTGCTGCTCAGGACAGTCGCTTTCATGTTATCATGAAGAAATTTTAGGACATTGATGTATTTATCAGGACATCCAATCTTACAGAATACAGTCCAGAGGGCATGTCGATTCACTGAATCAAAGGCTTTAGTTAAATCAATAAAAGCCATGTACAGTGGTTGGTTTTGCTCCCAACACTTTTCTTGCAGCTGCCGTGCTGTGAAGATCATATCCACAGTTCCACGACATGGTCAGAAACCACTCTGTGATGCCGGTAAAATTTCTTCTGACAGGGGCAGAAGGCGAGTTGCAAAGATCTGCGCCAGAACTTTGCCTGCAATGGGTAGGAGGGAGATACCATGATAATTTCCACAATCCACTTTATCCCCTTTCTTGAAGAGGGTGACAATCAGGGCATCCCCCATTTCACCAGGTATCTTCTCCTTTATCCAGATTTTAAGGATAAGCAGGTAAAGCTGCCGAATTAGCTTTGGTCCACCGTCTTTAAAGATTTCAGTGGGGATCCCATCTAGACCTGCTGCCTTGTTGTTCTTCATCTACTCAGTGGCATTGCGTACCTCATACAAATTAGGAGGGTCTCCGAGCTCATCCTTAAATGGTCGTTGAGGGATTTGCTCAAGGACTTCATCTGCAACCGTAGAATTATGGTTAAGGAGATCCTCAAAATGTTCTTTCCAGTAATAATTGATGACTTTGTCATCCTTCAGAAGTGTGGTTCCATCCTTAGAGTGAAGAGGATTCATACCATGGCAAATTGGCCCATAAACATCCTTGGTGGCACTGCCACATGTATTGTGGATGTCTGCGAGATGTTGGAGTTCTTGCGCTTTCTCAGTCCACCATTTGTTTTTGAGTTTTCTGGTTTTACGTTGGAGTTCCGCCTTCACCTTGTCATGGGCTTCTCTCTTTATATTACAATTTATGTCATTCTGTCAAGCACAAAATGCCATTCTCTTTTCATTAATGAGTTGCTCAATTTCAGCATCATTCTCATCAAACCAGTCCTGATGTTTTCTGGTTTGGTAGCCTATGGTTTCCTCACAGGCATTGATGATTACTGCTTTCAACTGGCTCCAGTGTTCCTTAATTTCTTCCGGAAACTCTGATGGGAGCTTTTTTTCTAAGACTGCTTGGAAGTGGTCACACTTAATAGGGTCCTTCAAATCTTGAATCTTCAATTTGCACCTGACCTGCTTCTTTTGCAGCCTCCATTTGGGAGCGATCTTAATTTTCATTGTGGATCGAATAAGGTGATGATCAGTCCAACAGTCATCAGCATTTGTCAGTGCTCTTGTGAGAAGTATGTCACTAAGATCTTGGGCACAAACTATAACATAGTTGAGGAGATGCCAGTGCTTTGATGTGGGTGACTCCAAGATGTTTTGAACCTTTCCTTTTGTCGGAAGCGTACATTCGTAATAATAAATTCATGTTCAGCACACTTGGTCAGGAGCAGAATTCCATTTGAATTGCTTTTGCCAACTCCTTATTTCCCAATTGTTCCTTTCCACAGGTCTGAGTCTCGTCCCACAAGTTCATTGAAATCCCCCAGAAGGATGATCTTGTTTTCTATAGGGATCTTTAATAAAATGGTTTCCAACTGAGAATAAAAAACTTCCTTTATATTCCCATCGGCATCCAGTGTTGGTGCCTAGGTGCTCACAATAGTTGTCTGTTGATTTTTGGTGATCCTCAATCGGAGTGTCATAAACCGCTCATTGATACCAACTGGTATCTCAGAGAGGCACCTTATGAGCTTGTTCTTTACAGCAAAGCCCACTCAATGCAATTGGGGTTCATCTATAGATTTTCCCTTCCAGAAGTAGGTGTATCCTCCTTTCTCTTCCCTCACCTGTCCTTCATCAGCTTTTCTAGTTTCAGACAAAGCAGCAATATTGATGTTAAACCGATTCAGTTCACGAGCAATAATGGCTGTATGTTGCTCTGGTCAGTCGCTGTTTGAGTTATCCATCAGGGTATGTACGTTCCAAGTTCCAAAGTTGAAGAGTTTCTTACATTTCTGACTGCTGAGATGGTGATCCTGCTGCATGCAGCTATCCAGGCAGGAAAAACAGAGGCAAGACTATTTTAGGGTACCTTTTCTAACCCCCTCCCCATGTGGGGTGAGCAGAATGGATCCAAAAAAGGACTGCTCAGTCATGGGTGCAGCTGCCGAGATGCTCGACCCCCCTCAATCCTTGAGCAAGACGACTATATCACACACCCACCGCCTGTGTGTCAGTCTGTAACTAGGAACTTCCGGATTTCACTGTCCTGTTCCCATAGCCACTTGCTGATTGCCACCAGACTTTTGACTTGTGCAATGTTGTTTTTCCCAAAAACTGGAAGATGCCTGTGCGGGACTTCTTTTAAAGTGGGGAGACTGGTGCACAACAGTCACCACACTATCCTTGACAGATAGAGGACTTGAAACCAATGGCATGGGCACCATGACGATTGGAGATCCTCTATTTCCTGCAGCCTTCGTCCACCTTCACAGCCGTTGTAACATTACAGGACCTAATAGAAGAACTGATTGTAGAGAACAACCTCGGTTCAAATAATCATGAGCTAATTCAGCTAAACTGAATGGAAGGATAAAAAAAGTAGGTCTGCAACTAGGGTCCTTGAGTTCAAAATGGCAAACTTAAAAAAACAAAGGGAAGTAGTTAGGGAAGTGGACTGGACTAAAAAACTCAAGGATCTGAATGTGGTGGAGGTTTGGAATTAACTTTAAGTCAAAGTTGCAGAAACCATCTGAACCCTGCATCCCAAGCAAGAGGAAAAAAAATGTAGGAAAGTGTTGCAGGCCAAACTGGATGAACAAGCATCTCAAACAGGGAAGAGAAAGCATGAAGGCTACAAGGGATGGAAGAAAGGATGTAACTTTCTTGCTGATCCACTGTGAAGGTCAAAGTATAGTGAAAAAGTGAGAATTGCCCAAAGCCAAGAAGAGTTGGACCTTGAAAAAGAAATTTAAAAAAATAGTAAAAGGTTCTTTGTGAATATAAATGAAATAAAACAAGGGAAGAAGTAGTCAGACCACTAAGCACTGAGGATGGGGTGGAGATTAAAGATAAGCTAGCCATGGCCCAACATGTAAAAAAATACTTCGCCTCAGTTTTTAATAAGGGTAATGAGGAGTTTAGGAGTCTATAGCAGGGTGGTTAATAGAAATGAGAATAGGGAATTAGAAATTACCACATCTGAGGAGGAAGTCAAACTCAAACAGCTTAATGGGACCAGAAAGACCTGGGTGTATTGGTTGATCATAGGATGACTATAAGCCACCAGTGTGATGAGGGCCATGAACAAGGCTAGTGCAATCCCTAAGATTCATCAGGTGAGGTATTTCCAGTAGAGATAGGGAAGTGTTATTACCATTATGTGAGACACTGGTGAGACATCATGTGGAATACTGTGTGCAACTCTGGTCTCCCATGTTTAAGAGAGATAAATTCAAACTGAAACAGGTGCAGAGAAGAGATACTAGGGTGATCAAAGGAACAGAAAACCTGCCGCTAAAGGGAGAATGATTGCTCACTATAAATACCTCAGAGGAATAAATACCAGGAGGGAGGGAGAGGAATTCTTTAAATTAAGCACCAGTGTTGGCACAAGAACAAATTAATATAAATTGGCCATCATCAAGTTTAGGCTTGAAATTAGACAGTATTTTAACCATTCCTCTGATGGTTAAAATTAGATGCCTCTGGAAGCTGACAGAAGAGGAAAAAGGAAGAGAAGAGATTTGGGTCAATTGGGCCAGGCTTGGCTGGATTCACTCAAAGTTCAGTAAGTGATATTTTAAAATTCCAATGGAAAAAAAATTTTCAGAAAAGATAGCAAACCCCAAGTATGGGAAAAGTGTTCAGCAGAGAATAAAATCTGATTTTTTTCCAGTGCCTGCTGTAGCCTGAGATACACAAGTAACATTTTACTGTCACTGTCTTCAAGAGAAAATACAGTACAAATATACACACAGCTTAGCAATATTAAAGGATGAGTTCAGCAAATAACCTGAAACTAAAGAGCTGGTAAAAGAAAATGGTTAATATTCACAAAATGGTCTCTAAGGGCAATTGTCCCTACATGTGTATTGCACTGCAACCTGAATGTACAGTTCTTGTTGGATAAGGACTTTCTCAGAAAGAACCACTGGACAGAAGAGCTAATTGGTACTGTCACAAAAATCTGTTGCCACTTTTCTAACTCAATAAACTGTGCACAAAGCATTGAAATCTGTGCAGCTAGAAAAGCTTCTTTTCTGACCCATAAAACCACTAGTTCAAATGTTATGCTTTCAATAAGCAATCAGGGGCTGATGAGAAAGTCTTGTTCCTATTCTGGAGCGCTCTCAGACTGCAACTCATGATGTTATTTAAGAGACTGTAAACTTGACTCACAGTCTACTTCATATTCAGTTCTTTGTTTCTCACTTAGGTGGCATGATACTCGCTAGCTAACTTTTTATTTTATTTGGGGATAGGTGCTAGATTGATAACCATAGAGTAAAGTCTTCTTTTCATTCAGTGCATAGGTAGAATATTGGCAGTAGATAAGTAGATATAGAAATCCAAGCTTTGCCATGATGCTCTGCCAAACTCTGTAAGCCTTGACCTGGAAGGCCCACCTAAGAGGTAATAAATTAGGTCCCTTTCCTTGCCCATCTAGTCTTTGCCATCTCTGTTGAAGCTGTCAATCAGTGCCAACTGTGATGGTATCTTGTGAAACATCTGACTTGTATACTTGTGGCCAACAAAGGGGAAATAGGTATGAAAGGTCTCAAGCCAATTTGGACTGTTTTCCAGAGAGACTAATGGTATGTTTGATTTCACTGCAGTGTAAGGCTGACTTGAGGAAGCAAGATTGTTTTATTTTTTTACTGTAGGAAATAATTTAAATGGTCAGCCTTTATTTCCCCATAACGTGTAATACCCACAGCCTTGTTAAATTAGAAAACTATTATTCTCACAGCTGACCATTAAATTGATAGTGCTAATGTGGATATCAATCATTCATCATTAGTTATCCATTTCTGCTCTCAAAATCAGTAACTAATAACCATCAGATATCAAAGAGACAATAATTTCTGTTTTTAATCCTGATCTTACAAAGATATTTTTTTATGTACTTTCACCATCTAGGAAGAAAAGCTCAATTTTGGAACAAAAAAATCTGTGTTCTCATCTGTATAATTATACACACACACGCAAGCCTACAATAAAAGAACATTATTAAGGATGCAAAGTCAAGTACTCCAAAGTAAGGAAATGCCAGCATTAACATTACCTGGACAACCCTAATTCATGTCCCCAACCACTTCTGTTCATGCATTATGCTACAGTCTTTAATTACATGATTATATACTGGTTTTTTTTTAAAAGGACCCCTGCCTTATTCACTGCACAGGATGGATGTTGCCCATTTAATGAGTAATATTTTGTTTTATCCACATTGTTTGAAGTGTGACCCTGCGCCTTATTTACAGCACACAATTCCAACTCTGCTCGGAAGAAAGAATTATTAATTTCCTCATAGGTTTTTGTAAGGTGCTCATCATTATAGTTCTTGTGAGGTGAGAGGGCATTATAATCCCATTGTAGAGATGAGGAATGGAGGCACAAAAAGCTAGATTCACAAAGGTAGTTAAGTGACTGCCTCTTTAAGCACCAGTGTCCACCATTTAGGTGCTACTGCCATTGTCAGAACAATGACAATTGACATTGTCAAAAGCCTATCTCCGTAGGAACCTATATTTCTGTTGGTGGGCATGTGCAACACTGCCTAAATCCTGATGTCACCCTCAGCTAATGAGCTGCTCAGAGCCTGAGTGCAAGTCAAAGCCCCGGTATGGGATTTGCAAGATAGGTGTTCCCCTGCCCATTTGACCAGTGGGCCCGATTCTGTAGACATCCTTGTGATTAAATTGCACAAAAATATTGTCAAGCTTGCAATGAACAAATTAGCAATGTTAGGCCTCAAACTTCTGGATGCTTCAAAAAGCAAACCTTGCAAAATTAAGCTTAAACTTGTGGTCAGGATGCGCTGCAACCAGATAACTTTTTGTTCTGACTCCTATTTACCTATCAAACCCACATTACCCACATTTAGGACCCAATTGGCTACAGAGATAAATAGGCCTAAATTATACGACAAACTGACAATTAGCTACAAGGAGATAAGTATGCATCAATTATACGATTAAGGCAACCACACTAACCACATTAACAATGTGGTCCACTCTGATTGGTTGGTCTGTTTTAAAACACGGCCGACAGACCAGATAAACATTACGAAGGCCCAGAACCAGTGAGTGTGTTTCGGTCACAAGGAAAACCTGACCCACACCCCCTAAACCGAAGGGACGTGCACTTCTCGACTGTCTGTACCTGGCCAGTGCGGAAAACGGCTGACTGAAGGGTAACGTATTTTCGGACAAATGCAGGGTAAGATCATGGAGTAAAGAAGTCTGGTTGCTCAAGCTGAATTGATCTTAGTAGTATCAATATTATAGTGTAAAACCAGTGGTAGGTAACTGGTAAATGATAGCTTTACATATGCTTGTCTTCAGTGCTTTCAATATAACCTACCAGGACCAGTGTATGTAGGGTTGCAGTTCATTAACTCCTAAATGCACGGTAACGTTACTTGTACTTGTGCTTGTCCTCAATATAACCTACCATTTATACTAATTCTTATTCAATGCTGGTCTTTGCTCTTTCTTTTCTTATTTTGTCTGTGTTGTCTTTATAGTCAAAAATCATTAAAAACCTTTTTTGAGGAATAACTAGTAGTTCTTGTTTGTCTTATATGGGCACTCCTCAACCTCATTACATTTATGTTGGGTGGTGGAAAGTAGCAAACACCCAGGGCTGAATTAGGGCTCTGAGGAGTGTCTCCTTCTTCCTTTATCTCCTCAATGCTCAGAGCATGCCTATAGCCTCACGTCTCATACAGAAGGGTGTGTGCATAATTCAATAGCCGCATGGTTAGGGCACTCAGCAGGGATTTGGGGGGTGTCTGGGATGTTTGTATCCTCATTCTTCCTGAGGTACAGCATAGACTTGAATACAGGTCTCCCACATCTCAGGCTCTTGGGTAGCTTAGGGTGGGTTTCTCTCAATCTCTCCTGCTTTGTACAGCCAATTAACTTTTTTGGAACAGGGACTGGAATCTGGCTTTCCCCCATCTCAGGTGAGTACCCTAGCCACTGGACTGTACAGACAATATCTTTCTTACTTGTTTGTGCTGGCCCAGTGAATATTTAATTAGTTAAAGAAAGTGGAACAACTTCAATGCTCTCTGAGAATAGCCTGTCTTAGAATACCCTATAGCCAGGTGGTCAGGCTATTTCCCTTAGAATATAAGAGTCCCAGGGTCAAGTTCCTGTTTCAAATCAGGAAGGGCAACAATCTGAGTCTGCCTTCCCCAAGTCCCAAGTGAGTTCCCTAACTATGGGGCTATTGGCTATCACAGTCTTTTTCTGTTTTTTCACAGAAAAGGACTGACCTGGCTTAGACACCTAACTCCAGGAAAGAGTTCACAGCTGGGAATCCCTCGGGCCTGTTAGATAGGCACCTAAAACCATTTTCAGGCTCTCTGCACAGACACTACTGTGGAGAAGGATTTGGAAGAGCCCTCTGCGGGAAAGGATCAGAAGGAGACCCCATCGGCCAGAAGACATGGGATATATTATCCTAGGGATGGGGGTGGTCGGGGACTAGATCGTAAGGGGGACGGAGTCACCCATCTGCCGACCAGACCAGGAGACTTGAGAAGTGTGCTGCTTGCCTGGAGCTAGAATCCAGGATGTGACACAGTGTTTGCTGAGAATAATCAAGACCTCGGACAACTACCCCTTCCTACTTCTCCACGTGGGCAACAATGATACTTACCAAGAATGACCTTGAGCGGATCACTACAGACTATGTAGCTCTGGGAATAAGGCTAAAGGAGTTCTTGTCCATCCTCCCTGTTGCAGAAAAAGGCCCAGGTAGGGATAGTCAAATTGTGGAGGTGAACGCAGGTGGTGTTGGAGAGAGGGCTTTGGATTCTTCGACTGTGGGATGCTGTTCCAGGAAGAAAGATTGCTAGGAAGAGATGGGATCCACCTAATGAAGAGAGGAAAGAGCATCTTCACAGGTAGGCTTGCTAACCTAGTGAGGAGGGCTTTAAACTAGGTTCACCAGGGGATGGTGACCTAAGCCCAGAGGTAAGTGGGGTAAGAAACACAAGAAGGAGGGTACAAGATGGGAAGCCTCCTGATTCATACTGAGAAAGTAGGGCAATTGGCTAGTTATCTTAGGTGCATGTACATGAACGCAAGAAGCCTGGGAAACAAGCAGGAAGAATTGGAAGTCCTGGCACAGTCAAGGAACTATGATGTGATTGGAATAACAGAAACTTGGTGGGGCAGTTCACATGACTGGAGCACTGTCATGGATGGGTATGAACTGTTCAGGAAGGACAGGCAGGGGAGGAAAGGTGGAGCAGTTGTACTGTATGTAAGAGAGCAGCATGATTGCTCAGAGCTCCAGTTTGAAACTGGAGAAAAGCCTGCTGAGAGTCTTTGGGTTAAGTTTAGAGGCGAGACCAACAAGGGTGATGTTGTGGTGGGTGTGTGCTATAGACCACCGGATCAGACGGATGAGGTAGATGAGGCATTCTTCAGACTACTAACAGAAGTTTCCAGATCACAGGGTCTGGTTCTCGTGGGGGACTTCAATCACCCTGACATTTGCTGGGAGAGCAATGCAGCAATGCACAGACAATCCAGAAAGTTTTTGGAGAGTGTTGGGAACAGCTTCCTGGAACAAGTGCTTGAGGAATTGACTAGGGGGCATGCTCCTCTTGACCTGCTGCTTACAAACAGGGAAGAATTGGTAGGGGAAGTAGAAGTGGGTGGCATTCTGGGCAGCAGTGACCATGAGATGGTTGAGTTCAGGATCCTGACAAACGGAAGAAAGGAGAGCAGCAGAATATGGACCTTGAACTTCAGAAAAGCAGACTTTGACTCCCTTAGGGAACTAATGGGCAGGATCCCCTGGGAGGATAATATGAGGGGGCAAGGAGTCCAGGAGAGTTGGCTGTATTTTAAAGAAGCTTTATTGAGGGTGCAGGAACAAACCATCCCGATGTGCAGAAAGAATAGCAAATATGACCATCTTGGCTTAACAGTGAAATCTTCAGTGAGCTTAAACTCAAAAAGGAAGCTTACAAGAAGTGGAAATTTGGACAGATGACTAGAGAAGAGTATAAAGATATGAGCATGCAGGGGTGTGATCAGGAAGGCCAAGGCACAATTGGAGTTGCAGCTAGCAAGCGATGTGAATGGTAACAAGAAGGATTACTACAGGTATGTTAGCAACAAGAAGAATGTCAGGAAAATGGTGGGACCCTCACTGAATGGGTGAGGCAACATAGTGACAGATGATGTAGAAAAAGCTGAAGTACTCAATGCTTTTTTTTGCCTTGTTCTTCACAGCTCCCACACTGCTGGATTGGGCAACACAGTAGGGAGAGGAGGTGAGCAGCCCTCCATGGTTAAAGAACAGGTTAAGGACTATTTAGAAAAGCTGGACATGCACAAGTCCATGGGGCCAGATCTAATGCATCAGAGGATCCTGACGGAATTGGCTGATGTGATTGCAGAGCCATTGGCCATTATCTTTGAAAACTTGTGGTGATTGGCGGGAGGTCCCAGATGATTGGAAAGAGGCAAATATAGTTCCCATCTTTAAAAAGTGGAAGAAGGAGAACCTGGGGAACTACAGACCTGTCAACCTCACCTCACTCCCTGGAAAAATCATGGAGCAGGTCCTGAAGGAAACCATTTTGAAGCACTTGGAGGAGAGGAAAGTGATGAGGAACAGTCAACATGGATTCACCAAGGGCAAGTCATCCCTGACCAACCTGATTGCCTTCTATGATGAGATAACTGGCTGTGGATACGGGGAAAGTGTGGCTGTGATATATCTTGACTTTAGCAAAACTTTTGATACAGTCTCCCACAGTATTCTTGCCAGCAAGTTAAAAAAGTATGGATTTGATGAATGGACTATAAGCCAGAAAGCTGGCTAGATTGTCAGGTTGAACGGGTAGTGATCAATGCTCCATGTCTAGTTCGCAGCTGGTATCAAGCGGACTGCCCCAGGGGTCAGTCCTGGGGCCAGTTTTGTTCAACATCTTTATTAATGATCTGTGTGATGGGATGAATTGCACCCTCAGCAAGTTCGCAGGTGTCGCTAAGCTGGTGGGAGAGATAGATATGCTGAAGGGTAGGGATAGGGTCCAGAGTGACCTAGACAAATGAGAGGATTGGGCCAAAAGAAATCTGATGAAATTCAACAAGGACAAGTGCAGAGTTCTGCACTTAGGATGGTAGAATCTCATGCACTGCTACAGGCTGGGGTCCAACTGGCTAAGCAACAGTTCTGCAGAAAAGGACCTGGGTATTACAGTGGATGAGAAGCTAGGATATGAGTCAGCAGTGTGCCCTTGTTGCCAAGAAGGTTAATGGCATATTGGACTGCATTAGTAGGAGCATTGCCAGCAGATTGAGGGAAGTGATTATTTCCCTTTATTCGGCACTGGTGAGGCCACATTATTGCATCCAGTTTTGGGCCCCCCACTACAGAAAGGAAGTTTTTTTATATTCCTTTATGGTAACTCATTTAAAGTTAACAAGTCCAGTGGCATGTATTATCTCAAACTTATTATTCAGATGCCACGACCTATATACTATGCAATTATATGTGTTTCTGAACTGTTCCAGTTGGTGTGTAGTATAAGCCTCCAAACCACAAAACAAGGAGAATTTCTCTTGAAAAAATAAGTTGAAAAATTATGCATTTTGGAAGTAAACTCTAAAGATGGGAAGTGGGTCTCAGGAGAGCAATACTGGGGGATGGATACAGCTTCTGAGGATGAGCACCTCCTTCCAATAACACCAGGAGCCTCCTTCAGAAACGCAACTAAATGCATGAGAATCAACGTAGGAGATAACTAGGTCAAAAGAGTGAGTCTGGAATAATGAGTCTCCCAAATGCTACCACTTACACTTCCCTGTTTAATATTGTTCCTGCTCTTCCACCTAGGTATTCCCTCCCATGTCTGCACCCGTGGGAGTCCAAGTTTTATATTTGTATCCCTGGAGTTCTCCAACCTGTTGCCTGCAGTAACTGTGATGCATCCCAACAAGAATTTGAGTGTTTTTTTCTGCTGTAACTGACAGAAGCAAAACCTTCTGGGATAATTAGTGCTGCTTCAATTGGACAAGTAGCGGGTGGGAAATAAACAAGCTCAGGAGCTCTGGGGACATTACTGTTGCTGTGGGCATGGAGGCAGCAGAAAATAAAAATAGCTAAACAGTTGGGGAACTAGTGATTTATTTTTTTCTCCTTCCCTCCTGCATATGAGACAGGGGCCAGCTCAAATTTCAGGGGCCAGCTCAAATCTCTGAGCAGTTGCCCCCTCCCTCCAATGACACCTCCACCCCAGTATATGGTTAAGTACAATGATGACCCATTTGGAAGGGGTTCTTCTTGTTGTTAACTGCAAAAGAAGATAATTTGTTACATAAATAATTAATTAGATGTGTATTAATTTAGAAGCACTTGTCTGAATGGTTTGTAAAACATCTGTGTGATTTCAGCCAGTCATATGCTGTCAATTAACAATTTATTCTAAGCTAAATCTGTTTAAGCTCATTATGTGTATCACACAGTTTGGAATTTCTTCAGAGGGTCTTACTGATTATAGCTATTGGCTGTACAATAGTTTTAAACTGCCAAAGATTAGAAAAGATCCACATCCAAATTATAGATGGAAATGGGGAACTCAATATACTTGTTCCTCTTTTACTCTGCATTCCACTGTTAATCCGCTTGTGTTATTTTTACCAATGCTGTAAAGGCTCAGGAAAATTCATCAAAAGAGCAAATTCTTCATATATTTTCAAGTCTAAGCAAATGAAATTAAAGTTGAACATTTTCTTATTATTTATTATTAATTAAGGGATGTTGCCTTTCAGACCGTGTTTAAGGATGAACCAAGTTTTCATTATAAATATAAGAACATAAGAATGGCCATACTGGGTCAGACCAATGGTCTATCTAGCCTAGTATCCTGTCTTCTGACACTGGCCAATGCCAGTTGCTTCAGAGGGAATGAACAGAACAGGAAATCATCGAGTGAGCCATGCCCTGTTGTCCACTTCCAGCTTCTGGCAAACAGAGGCAAGGGAAACTCAGAGCATGGTGTTGCATCCCTGGCCATCCTGGCTAATAGCCAACAATGGACCTGTCCTCCAGAAAGTTATCTAGTTCTTCTTTGAACACAATTTTAGACTTGACCTTCACAACATCCACTGGCAAAGAGTTCCACAAGTTGACTGTGTATTGTATGAAGCACTTCCTTTTGTTTATTTTAAACCTGCTGCCTATTAATTTCATTGCGTGTCCCCTAGCTCTTGTGTTATGAGAAGTAATAAATAACACTTCCTTATTCACTTTCTCCACACCAGTCAAGATTTTATAGACCTCTGTCATATCCTCACTTAAGCCATGTCTACTCTAGCAAGCTTATAGCGGCACAGCCGTACCGTCAACATAATAAAACCACATAAATGAGCGCTAGCTATGATGGCTGGAGATGCTGTCCCACTAACATAGCGCTGTGCACATGAGTGCTTATGCCAGCAAAATTTATGTTTTTTCATATCCCTGAGCAACATAAACTGAAGATAGTTAAGTCCCAGGAAGACTGCAAAGAGCTACAAAAGGATCTCACAAAACTGGGTGACTGGGCAACAAAATGAGAGATTTCAGAGTAGCAGCCGTGTTAGTCTGTGTTCGCAAAAAGAAAAGGAGTACTTGTGGCACCTTAGAGACTAACCAATTTATTTGAGCATAAGCTTTCGTGAGCCACAGCTCACTTCATCGGATGCCGCAAGTACTCCTTTTCTTTTTGCAAAATGAGAGATGAAATTCAGTGTTGATAAATGCAAAGTAATGCACATTGGAAAACATAATCCCAACTATACATATAAAATGATGGGGTCTAAATTAACTGTTACCACTCAAGAAAGAGATCTTGGAGTCATTGTGGATATTTCTATGAAAACATCCATTCAATGTGCAGTGGCAGTCAAAAAAGACAACAGAATATTGGGAATCATTAGGAAAGGGATAGATAATAAGACAGAAAATATCATATTGCCTCCATATAAATCCATGGTATGCCCACATCTTGAATACTGCATGAAGATGTGGTCGTCCCATCTCAGAAAAGATATATTGGAATTGGAAAAGGTTCAGAAAAGGGCAACAAAATTATTAGGGGTATCGAACAGGTTCCATGTGAGGAGAGATTAATAAGACTGGGACTTTTCAGCTTGGAAAAGAGATGACTGAGGGGGGATATGATTGAGGTCTATAAAATCATGACTGGTGTGGAGGAGTGTTATTTATTCCTTCTCATAACACAAGAAGTAGGGGTCACCAAACAAAATTAATAGTCAGCGGGTTTAAAACAAACAAAAGGAAGTGTCTTTTCACACAATGCACAGTCAACCTGTGGAACTCTTTGCCAGAGGATGCTGTGAAGGTCAAGACTATAACAGGGTTAAAAAAAATAGATAAGTTCATGGAGGATATGTCCATCAATGGCTATTAGCCAGGATGGGCAGGGATGGTGTCCCTAGCCTCCCTTTGCCAGAACCAGGGAATGGGCGACGACGGGATGGATCACTTGATGATTACCTGTTCTGTTCATTTCCTTTGGGGCACCTGGCATTGGCCATTGTTGGAAGACAGGTTACTGGGCTAGATGGACCTTTGGTCTGACCCAATATGGCCGTTCTTGTGTTATGTTAACATAAATTTTGCCGACATGAGTGGAAGTGTAGACATGGCTTTAGTTGTATCTTTTCCAAATTGAAAAGTCCAAGTCTTTTTAATCTCTCCTATATGGAAGCTGTTCCATACCCCTAATAATTGTTGTTGCCCTTTTATGAACCTTAGCCTATTGCCCCTGGCTAGTGTGGAGGGTGCTGGGGAGAAGAGCAATACTACTCATCCAGTGTAGGCTGAGGGAACTGGGATTGTTTAGTCTGCAGAAGAGAAGAATGAGGGGGGATTTGATAGCTGCTTTCAACTACCTGAGAGGTGGTTCCAGAGAGGATGGTTCTAGACTATTCTCAGTGGTAGAAGAGGACAGGACAAGGAGTAATGGTCTCAAGTTGCAGTGGGGGAGGTTTAGGTTGGATATTAGGAAAAACTTTTTCACTAGGAGGGTGGTGAAACACTGGAATGCGTTACCTAGGGAGGTGGTAGAATCTCCTTCCTTGGAAGTTTTTAAGGTCAGGCTTGACAAAGCCTTGGCTGGGATGATTTGATTGGGGATTGGTCCTGCTTTGAGCAGGGGGTTGGACTAGATGACCTCCTGAGGTCCCTTCCAACCCTGATATTCTATGATTCTATGATTCTACTAAGGTTGTTACTGGGGTGGTTTTCAAAAAAACTAGCTGCTCCAGATTTCTGAGGCTCTGTTGTCCCTAGCCCATGGAGAGATCTTGGGGCAAATCCTTCAGGTGCTGCTGTTGGAGACGAGGAGTAGCTTTAGAACAAGAGGCCCTGTTCCTGGAATGTCAATGTATACATTCATGCAACTGTCATGTGGCATACTCAGCAACTGAATTTTACATATGACTGGATCTGGGATATATTCTGTGGATTCCAGATCTGACATGACACTACAAATGATGCAACTTCAACTACAATTGTAGTAGCTAATCTGCAGATTTGTTTCTCTTTGTTACTATTTCTACAAGTGCTTCACTTGATCTTCAAAATGACATTATCAAAACAAAAACATATACTTAAAGAAAATTCTTTACATATGTTACTAATAATACTCCAGATTATTAAAAGGGATACAAATTTAAATATCTAAATTTTCTTTTCACCACTAAAGTTTGTTTACATTCTTATTTCACTAAATTTAGGCAACTAAATAATGAGTTTCACTACAGTTTTTGTTCAGTTTCCATTCCTGATTCTCATGAACTAGTAAAATGTGCCTATATTTGAGTTTGAAAAACTACTGTTTCTTGTGATACAGGAACAATGGGATGTTCAATGAAACTGAAGGGAAACAATTTTAAAACAAATAAAATGAAATACTTTTTTACACAAAACCTCCATAGCCTGTTAAACTCATTGCAATAAGCTGGCATTGAGGCCAGCAGCTTAGTTTGATTTAAAAAAGTACTATATATTTATACTAGACATTTATATGGATAGTGGAAACATCCAATTGTTTTAGACAGATTTTTTTAAAAATAGGACATAAAACCTGAAGCTTCATCCCACTATTGTCTGATTAGGATGAAACTTCACCAGCAGCACATTTCATAATTACCTATTACAAAGTTTCTTGCCCCATCTTCTGAAGCATCTGGTACTTGCAATTTCCAGAAAAAGGACACTGGATGAGATAGAATACCTAAGTTTTGTGCATTATTTCTAAGTACTGGCATCATATTAGATAATATGCAGATATTTTTATTTAACTTAGAAAAAACACAGCACTGTATAAAGAGAAACTGACGGAGATACAGCTGACCTCCTTAGAACACTGTCTTTCCCCATTGCTAAACCAAACATCCTGTTACATTATTTTCTCCTTCTCCTTGTTGTGTTTGGATTTAATAACATTGTGAGATGTCAAATTAATAGGCTTAAATGGAATTATTTAATCAACAATTATTAATAAAAGATTAATATAGCATGCAGACAGAAAACATGCTTTGCCACCTTCTGTGAATGGTGAAAGGATGCACACTTTTACATTCCTCTCTAACAGGAAATATGCTGACAGTGTTCATTCCCAATTTAATTCCCAAAACCTCTTTAATTTTATAGGGTTTGAGACAAAGAAATTCCTTTTTGGAAGGAAAAATTACTTTCCCAGAATGAGTACTATTTTTGATATCTCAATTTACTTCATTACTTATGGAATTTCTTGTATGATATCTTGGTTTATGTGATTGATTAAATACATTTGTAATTCCATTAATATTAAGAACCTCTATTGTAATAAGCACTTCCTAATGAGCTAAAAACATCTTTCAATGGGTCATTATTTCACAAATCACAGAAAACTTTTGCAATAGCAAAAGTTTATTATAACATGCTTTTGTAGGGTCTCTTCATTAGTTTTGAGGGGTCCCTTCTCTGGATGCCTTAGAGGCACAGGGGATAATTAGGTACAGCCCAATACTTAATTATATACATTCCTGAGCATTCTCACACCTTCAGTTCAGTTTAAGGATAGAACTTTTCAGCTTCATAGGAACAGGAGACTAAATTTATAGATACACACTATAAAAATAATGTTGGTTAACATATAAACCATTTATGAGAGTTTAATATACAGAAATCATAAAAAGTTAATATTTACTAACATGTTCTTCTTCCTAGGTCACTTTTGGCCTCCTCTTTTCCTTCCTTTTGTCCAGTTTGCCCCCTCTATCTCCACATACAGAACTCAATTCTCTTCCCCCTCTCTTTTCTCAGACTGGCAGGTTCTCAATGCCTAACTGCTTCGGTCTATTAGTAAGCTGAACAGCAAAGTGAAATTAGCAAGATATTTATGTAGCTTCTTATTATTTTACTTTATTGCTCAGTTTGCCCATATGGCTGAGCAGCTGATAAAGTAGAGAAAAATATCAGAACATTGCACAGACCCAAACCAGCCCACTTCCAACTCTAGTTTTACAGCAGGAGTATCAGAATAGAGTTCCTACTTCAAGGTCCTTTATCAATGCACACTATAAATAAGAAATTACAAAAGAACATTTCCAATTAGAATTCTTGAATTTACCATTCTTACTTAGTAATAGTCTAGGGGCTTGGTGATACTCCCATTGAGACTGGGGGCTCATTAGTTTGACCTTAATTTTATGCAAAGTCTTAGAACAGAGTTTGAAAAAGAGAGTAGTTTAAGGACATAGAGATAAATGGTAACTGGGATAAAACACAATGTGGTTTTACAAAAGGTAGATCATGCCAGACCAACTCGATCTCTTTCTTTGAGAAGATAACCAATTTCCTAGAAAAAGGAAATGCAGTAGATCTAAACTACCTGGATTTAAGTAAATCATTTGATACAGTTCCACATAGGAAATTATTAGTTAAATTGGAGAAGACGGGGATTAAAATGAGAACTGAAAGGTGGGTTCGAAAAGGTTAAAGGGGAGACTACAATGGGTCATATTGAAATGTGAACTGTCAGGCTGGAGGGAGGTTACTAGTGGAGTTCCTCAAGGATTAGTCTTGGGACCAATCTAACATTTTCTTTAATGACCTTGGCACAAAAAGTGGAAGTGCGCTAAAAAAATTTGCATATGACACAAAGTTGGGAGGTATTTCCAGTAGAGGAGGTCTGGAATATCATACAAGAATATCTGTGGAGGACCTTTAAAACTGGAATAATAGAAAGGGAATGAAATTTAACAGTGCTAAGTGCCAGGTCATGCATGTAAGGAATAACAACAAGATTTTTTGCTATCAATTGGAAGTGACAGAGGAGGAGAAAGACATAGGTGTATTGGTCGATCACAGGATGACTATGAGCAGCCAAAGTGATGTGTCCATGTAAAAAGCTAATGCAATCCTGAGACTCATCAGTTGAGGTATTTCCAGTAGAAATAAGGAAGTATTATTACCACTATACGAGGCACTGATGAGACCTCATCTAGAATACTATGTGCAACTCTGGTCTCCCATGTTAAGAAAGATTAAATCAAACTGGAGCAGGTGCAGAGAAGGAATACTAGGATGATCAGAGTAATGGAGAAGCTACCTTATGAGAGGAGACTTAAGGAGCTTGACTTGTTTAGCCTAATCAAATGAAGGCAGAGAGGAGATATGACTGCTCATTATAAACAGACACCAGGGAGGGAGAGGAGTTAGATAAATTAAGGGCCAGTGTTGGCACAAGAACAAATGATAAAAATTGGGAATCAATAAGATTAGGATTGAAATTAGACAAAAGCTTCTGACCATCAAAAGAGTGAAGTTCTGGGACAGCCCTCCAAGGGGAGTAGTATGGGCAGAAATCCTAACTTTCTTTAAGACTGAGCTTGATAAGTTTATGAAGGAGATGGTATGATGAGACTGTCTACAATGGCATATGTTCCATCCATGCCTGCTATTAGCAAATATCTCCAATGGCCAGAGATAGGACACTAGATGGGGGGAGCTCTGGGTCACTACAGAGAATTTTACCCGGTGTTTGGCTGCTGAGTCTTGCCCGCATGCTGATTGCCAGATATGGGATCGGGAAAGAATTTTACCCCAGGTCAGCTTGACAAAGACCCTGGAGGTTTGTCACCTTCCTCTGCAGCATGAGGCATGGGTCACTTGCTAGTTTGAACTAGAGTAAATGATAGGTTCTCTGTAACTTGAAGTTTTTAAATCAAGATTTGAGGACTTCAGTAACTCAACCAGAGGTTATGGGTCTATTGCAGGAGTGGGTGGGTGAGGTTCTGTGTCCTGAGATATGCAGGAGGTCAAACTAGCTGATCATGATGGTCCCTTCTGGTCTTAAAATCTATGAGTCTATGCATCTGATGGTGCAGAATCAGGCACTTTGGTGTTGCTGTCACTGTTGGTCTGTCAAGTTTTCTTTTTCCAGTTGATTATAGGACCTGGGAAAGAGTTTTAAGACAGCATGACTGTTATTTTTCCTTGTGACTACTCTCACACTCCCGTGTCTTGCAAAACAGAAAACGGTAGTGGAAAACTCACGGTGTGAAGGGGAAAGGCTGCGTGCTCTGTCTACCAGTTTACTGCACCTGACCCCCCAGGGGCTTCTCTCAGGTCTACTGTCTTTTCCTGTCTTCCATCACCCTCACTCTACTCTGTTATATAATTTTTATGGTTACTCATTTATAAAATGAAAACAGTCATATGTGTAACGTAGAGCAAGCTGGAATACTTAACCTTTCACTCATTTTTTCCAGCAGACTTTATTCAGACATGGATAGATAAGATGATGTGCTAAAACAATCTGTGAAATGATGCATGGATTTTTAAGCAAATTAATAAGTGCCTTGGAGAAAAGATATATAATCACTAAAAAAACCTGAATCTTTCATATCAGGTATATTCCTGAAATACTATTTTATCGAGTTAATTAGCGATAAGGGGAAAATTGATTGCTTTCCTGAGAGTAAAGAACAAATTTAGAATATTCAGATAGGATTTTTTTTGTAATTCACTGCATGCACACTTAAATATTAAAGTTTGATCCTTTAATATTTAACCAATGGACAGTCCACTGAGACACCTATTTCATTTCCACTGGGGGCCTGGTACAAGCATCAGCTAGTTTTAATAGACATCACACATTTAAAAAAAATTGGCACAGCTAAGTCGCAGTTCAGCTAAGAGCCATGGGGCACAATATGTTGCATGGGTCAAAAGCACACGTCCTAAAGGAACTAGTGAACTAGAACAGTGTCTTTGTTATTAATCCGGAAATTGCATTTTTAGAACATATATTGCTGACTGTATAAGTCTCAGTTTTTTCCCGTGTTGTATTTTCTCACAAAAACAAAACAAACCTCTCTCTTTTGTTCCTCATACAGATTTTTTTCAGTGAGTTCCTGTTTGAACTGATCAGCACCATTTTTTAATTTGCACCTGGATATTATGTTTAAGCAGGTTAGAAATGTTCATGTTTATACTCATACTAGGCATTTTTTAATATATACTCCCATCTGCCAGTGACCTGCACATAACCTTCTTTAAAAATGCAAGGTAACTTGGCTAGCTCTACTTCAGGTCTTTCTGAAGAATGATTGTCAGGTCAAATAGTGACAGTTTAAGTGTGATGTTTGGTATTGACTGCTGTACAGTGGCTGTAAATGCCACTTCTCCCACTTCATTCAGGACCTCAGTATTGACTTGAACTATTGTTCCAAGTTAGTCTTTTCTCTTCTAAGTTTCCAGACATCGTAATAAGTCACACTGGGGTGTGCATTGTGAAGCTGTTGTCACACCGTTCAGGTGCAGGGTTGTATGCCTTCAACTACCCAGTTATAGCCTACTAATGCACACCCTTGGTGTATTGCTGTTGTTGTTTTTGTCATTATTACTACCACTACTATGATTCTAGAGCATATTTCCATAAGTTACCTTTAAATCCAACATTTCAAGATGTGTTTGTGGGGTTCATGCTATGTACCATTACTTCATAAAAAAATAGTTCCTAGTAGAAGAATATGGGGGAATAAGCATTGCTCTCTACTATTTTGCCTATAGTTATTGTTAAATTACTTCCTTTCTGAACTTTTTCTCACCCCATACCAATTGCATGGAATTGCTGAATCTCTTATCCTTGCACCCAGCCTCTCATGCTTCCTGTGCCCTTCTCAGTAGCAGTTCATTGTCTAATGGTACCTTTAATCTGGCACTTTGTCCCGTAAAAAACTAAATGGGAGATATTAAAGCACTCTCAGTGAAGTTTTTACAGTAGAAAGTGAATTTAAATAATGAGAGGGCCATAAACTACTGCTGAGATGCCATCTGGGATTACAGAAGAGAGTGGAGGGAAGAGACAGTTGTATATTGCCATCTTCTTTTCTCTCCTCTCCCGCCGTCTCTGCTTAGCCTCCCCAGACATCTCTTTCCCCAAACCTACTTGTATGTGGATATGGTGAAAGAGAGAGTGCGGGGAAAGAGACATCTGGGCAAGGGAGTTACACTAATAAAAATGATACCAACAGGATCTTGTAAGAGGGACAAGGCAAATTGCCACGTTTATTGTAAATACAACAAAATATTCCTATATGCAATTTCTATATAGATCCATTCACACACACAGACATTCACACACAGGTTCTACAAAAAGGTTGTTATAGTTACCAGCCTAGACATTGCTCATGCCAAGTCACTGGCCAGGTGGCCTGGACACGAGAGTGGAGCCGAGTCGTTGTCAGATGCATATCTGATGCTCCTGGAGGGTGGTCATAGAACCAGACTTAAAGAACACAGTCCCTGGACCCAATTTTTATAGGTCTCTGGTTCAATACAAGTCTATGGAAGTTGCTTCATCATGCAGAATTTACAATTGAGATGACTGTTAGGATATAGATATTCAGGCCTGTCGGTAAAGGCCTGTACTCAAAGAATTTAGGTGTATTCTTATCACTTGGCTAGTTAGAGGTATAAAAGAAAGAATCAAAATCACTGTCTGCCAGTGTAAGGTCCTTCTCTTACTGTGACAGTCTGAAGTCCTGTTCTTAGATTAAGGCCTTTGGCTAAGCAGCAGAGGCAGCCATAAACTGGGAAGCGACCGGTCACATCCTCACATTCCAAACTAGTCACATTGAAATAAGGTGCTATTGGGCTGTTAGGAATACAATCCTGTCCTGATAGTGCCTATCACCTCCAGAGAAAGGGAAGTGCCTAGACGATGTAAAAGGAAACTTAGTTTGATAGCATCCTGTCTGGCAAGAACTCACTTATCAATAGCTGGGATGTGAAATCCTCACTTCTGTATTGTTTTGTCATTATAGTTCCCACTTTGCTCTTGTTTGTCTGTATAATCTCTGTCTGGTTCTGTGATTGTTTCTGTCTGCTGTATAATTAATTTTGCTGGGTGTAAACTAATTAAGGTGGTGGGATATAATTGGTTACATAATCATGTTACAATATGTTAGGATTGGTTAGTTAAATTTCAGGAAAATGATTGGTTAAGGTATAGCTAAGCCGAACTCAAGTTTTACTATATAGTCTGCAGTCAATCAGGAAGTGAGGGGGTGGGTGTGGGGGTGGGTGTGTGTTGGGGGGAGATGGGAACAGGGAATGGGGGTAAGGAAATTGGAATCATGTTTTGCTAAAGGGGGAAATGGGAACAGGGAATGGGGGTAAGGAAATTGGAATCATGTTTTGCTAAAGGGGGAAATGGGAACAGGGAATGGGAGTAAGGAAATTGGAATCATGTTTGACTAAGGGCAGGAATGGGAACAGGGACACAGGTGTAAGGCTCTGTGGTGTCAGAGCTGGGAAGGAGGATACTAAGGAAGGAAACTGGAATCATGCTTGCTGGAAGTTCACCGCAATAAACATAGAATTGTTTGTACCTTTGGACTTCGGGTATTGTTGCTCTCTGTTCATGCGAGAAGGACCAGGGAAGTAAGTGGGTGAAGGAATAAGCCCCCTAACAATGACCATCAATCAGCTCAATCAGCAAGTGGTACATCCATGATGGCTCCATGATGGCTAGGTGTTATCTTCTTGTTCTTCCTTGATGCGTTTTGGGTGGATTCCGGTTCGCCCTCCGGGGGTCATCCGGTTATCTCCACTTTGCATATTCTTCGGCCCATCGATACCAAAGTTGAAATTCTTAGGATTAGGCTGGCACCATTTACTAACCAATTATTTCCCTGCTTCAGGCTCTCAATTCCATGGACTCATCATCCATTCTTTTACTTAACAACACAATCTATGACTCTTGATTCATTTAACAAGTTTTATCCCACTATCTGTTTTTCCCTCTTTGGATACCAAGATTTACCTAGGCATGACAAGGGGCCCCCGCGGGGGAAGAGCATCAGAGTGTTGTTTTAAAGAACAACATTGTTTCCTCAAAGTTCTTATCACTTTCCAGCACAGACTCTTTGTCCTGTACCAGCCTGAAATAATTAGCACTTTGGCCTTGCATTTGTTACAGAGTGAAATTCAACAGCATGGAACTGATGTTCATACTTTTTTACAATACATATATACTCTTTTGTCTATCTTTATTTCTACTACTACATAATTATAATTCTATCATACTTATATAACTTTGAGGGCAACCCAACAAGGGAAGGCAGACCAAGTGTGGAGAGAGACAAATAGGTAGAAAAGGGAAGTTACAGGCCTTGGCTGTTTTTTCACATAAAGTCCGTAACATTTTTTTTTTAATTACCAAATTAAAACAGAGGAAATTAATATTTTCTGCTTGCCACCAACTGAATACACATACACACACAAATATATGGGGGCAGATTATTCATGTTGGTGACCACTGACTCATGCCTGTCACCCTGTTGAAGGCTATTATGGAGGCATCAGTCATGACTCCATAGTTTATGCTGAGCTCCATTTTTTACTTAAGCATTTATTCAACCACTTTGTTTCTATGAATAATACAGAATAAACTCTCCAAATTTATAGCACTTATTCTTTATGTATAAAAGGAATTTACAGATAATTTACAAATAAATCCATGTATTAGTATATGAGTTGAATTTAATTTAAAACTGGAGCCTCTAAGACTTCATGCATATGTCAGTCTTTTCTTTGTCCTGAATTAGCTTAATAATAGTAGCACTGACTCTTCAAACTTTTTGTGTTATAAAGTTCAGTAAAGCATTTGGTATAAAGCCATATGGGAAAGTATTAGTTAAGCTGGAGAACATAGGGATCAGTATAAGCACTGTAAGATGAATAAGGAGTAGCTAAAAGGGAGACGACAACAGATTATGCTGAAAGGGGAACTGTCAGGCTGAAGGAAAGTTACTAATCGAGTTCCTCATGGATTGGTTTTGGGACCAATCTTATTTAATAGTTTTTATTAGTAATGTGGGTATAAAAAGTAGGAGTGTGCTAGTGAAATTTGCTGATGACACAAAGCCTGGAGTCTTTGTCAATACAGAGGAGGATCAGAATATCATAAAGGAAGAACTGGATGACCTTGAGGACAGGAGTAATAGAAATGGCATGAATTTAATAGTACAAAGGGCAAGATCATGCATTTAGGGAATAATAACAAGAATTTCTGTTATAAACTGGGGATTGGAAACAACAGAGAAGAAGAAAGACTTGGGTGTATTGGTTGTTTCATCAATGGGAAGCAGACATGAAAAAGGCAAATGTGATCTCAGGTTGTATCAGGTGAAGTGCTTCCAGTAGAGAAAGAGAAGTATCTTACTTGTCCAAGGCACTGGTAAAACCTCATCTGGAATACTGTGTGCAATTCTGGTCACCCATCTTCAGGAAAGAGGAATTCAGCATGGAAAAAGTACAGAGAAGAGCTACTAGGATAATCAGGGGGATGGAGGGCTTATTTTATGACAGGAAAATGGAGGAATTTGGCTTGTTTAGTCTAACAAAATGAAGGCTGAGAGAGGTTACAATTTCTGTCTATAAATACATTGGGGTGATAAAGAACTATTTAAGCTAAAGGACAATATTGACTAAATTTAAGATGGAAATTAGGAGTTTTCTAATCACCAAAGGGGTAAGGTTCTGGACCAGCCCTCCAGGAAGAAATTGATAAGGGAAGCAAAGGGACACAAAGATAAATTTATGGCCAGCGGAGTTAAGTACAATAAGAAAGAGATTTTTAAGTATATTAGGTACTATAAGAATCCTGATAATGGTTTTGCTCCATTACTAGATGGAAATAGTAAAATTATCAATAATAATGAAGAAAAAGCAGAGGGGTTCAAAATATTTCTGTTCTGTATTTGGAAAAAACAGATGATGTAGCCATTTCTTATGATAACACTCTTTCCCTTCCACTAGCATCTCAGGAGGCTGTTAAACAGCATTTAATAAAGTTAGACATTTTTTAATGAGTAGGTTCAGAGAACATACATCCAAGAGTTTTAAAAGAGCTGGCTGATTAGCTCTCTGGACTGTTAATGTCAATGTTTCATTAAGTCTTGGTACACTGGGGAAGTTCCATAAGACTGGAAAAAAGCCAATGTTGTGCCAATATATTAAACGGGTAAATGAGGATGTGATGCTCGTTGACCAGGTGCCAGTTCATGCCAAGGCCCAGATCTCAGTGAATACTGACAAATGCTTAGCTGAAAACCATTCTGCCTTATTTATGGGTCAGTATAGTTAAAATAGATATTAGTGTTAGAAGAATGTGCTTAGTGTTTAGACTTTATGGAATGCTTGTAGGATGCCGCATGTATCGATCCTACTTATAATATCTGTAGTCCCTTGTATAAAATTATATTGAGTGTTTGCATTGTAATCCTCTGTAATTCTGTAACTCACCAAATAGGATAAGAAGCATTAATTAAGGTAAAGTGCTAGTTCTGCACACAAGATAGCCCACTGACAGCAAATGAGGTATTGGGTAACATCAAAGGACAGAGACCTTGTTGATTGCATTCCACACTCCCTCCAGGAAGGGGAGGTCTGAGCATGAATTCATCCCACCAGCTTGGATTGTGTAGTGAAGGGGATAAAAATCCCTAACAAGGAGAAACTGGGATCTTTATGCTGTCTGAACTCTGAGGGGCAAAGATTCCTAAACATAAGTAAAGATACCCATGCTTCTTGGCATAGGTCAGCCTTAAAGGACATATAGAGCTGCTTTTAATAGAAGCTTATATTATCTTTTTTAAATCTAAGACTGTAACACATTTGTGTGTATATGTTTCCTGTTTTAACCTTGTAAATAACTCTTACTTCTTTTTTCTAGTTAATAAATCTTGAGGTAATTTATTACAGGATAGGTTACAAGTGTTGTCTTTGGTTTGAGAGCTGAGTGCAATGGACTTGAAGTGATTCGTCCTTTGGGACTGGGAGTAACCTGAATATTGTTGTGATTTTTGGTGTAAAGTGATCATCTATCACATAGTCCAGCTTGCCTGTGCGTCAGGATAGACTGGAATGTCCAAGGGGACTGTCTGTGACTCCATGGTAAGACTGTAATAGTGCTTTACGAGTTCACACTTGATACTGGGTTAGAGAAATCTAATTATAGAACATAAAACTAGTCTGGACTTTCTGGACTACTTTTTGACAGTCTGGCCTGAGATAGGCACTTGCGATCAATGGTCACTCCACTCCAGACAGCGTGCTAGAGGATTACGTGGGTAATTATAAGCCTGTCACACTGACACATATATCCTGCAAGCTAATGGAGCAGCTGATATGGGACTTGATTTATAAAGAATTAAAGGAGGGTAATATAATTAATGCCAATCAACACGGGTTCATGTAAAATAATTCCTGTCAGACTAACTGGATCTCTTCTTTTGATGAGATTACAAATTTGGTTGATAAAGGTAATAATGTCGACCTAAAAGATTTCTGTAAAGTATTTCACTTAGTATGACATAACGTTGATTAAAAAATTAGAACAGTATAAAATTAAGATGGCACACATCAAATGGATTAAAAAGTGACTGACTGATAGGTCTCAAAATGTAACTGTAAATGGAGAATCTTCATCGAAAGGGTATGTTTCCAGTGAGGTCCCACAGAGATTGGTTCTTGGCACTCTGATAGTTAACATTTTTATCAATGACCTGGAAGAAAACATAAAATCATTACTGATAAAGTTTGCAGATGACACAAAAATAGAGAGAGTGATAAATAATGAAGACAGCAGCTCATTCATTCAGAGCAATCTGGATCTCTTGGTAAACTGGGCATAAGCAACAATATAGAATCATAGGGTTAAAAGGAACCAAGACAGGTGGCTATCCAGCCTCCTTTTGAAAACCTCCCGTGAAGAAGCTTCCACAACCTCCATTAGTAGTCTGTTCCATTGTCCTACTGTTCTTACAGTTGGAAAGTTTTTCCTGATATTTTATCTAAATCTACTATGCTGTAGTTTGAACCTATTGCCTTTTGTCCTGCCCTCTGTGGCAAGAGAGAACAACTTTTCTCCATCTTTTTTATGGCAGCCTTTTAAGTATTTGACACTATCGTGTCTCCCCTCAATCTCCTCTTTTCCTTACTAAACATACCCAATTCCTTCAGCCTTTGTATTTGTGGCTTGCATTGCATCTCTTTGATCATCTTTGTTGCTCACCTCTGAATCCTTTCCAGTTTCTGCACATCTTTTCTACACATTGGTGACCAAAACTGGACAGTACTCCAGCTGTATGTAGAGCGGTACTATCACTTCCCATTACTTGGATGCTATACCTCTTTTAATGCAACCTAAAATTGCATTTGCTTTTTTTGCAACAGTATCACATTGCTGACTCATGTTGAGGCTGTGATCCTCCACAACTCCTAAAGATCCTTCTCAGCAGAGCTGCTACCAAGCCAGTTTCCCCCGTTCTGTATTTATGCATTTGTTTTTTCTTCTCTAAGTGTAGTACCTGACATTTGTCTTTCTTGAATTTCATTTTGTTGTGTATAGTCCAGATCTCCAAATTCTCGGAATTTTAGCTGTATCCTCCAAAGTGTTTTCACCACCACCTCTTAGCTTTGTGTCATATGCAAACTTGATCACTATGCTCTCTATTTCTACATCCAGGAAAGATGTAGAACCTGGAAGAGATTCCTCTGGAACCCCACTTGAGACCTCCTCCAATCTGACATTGTTCCATCACTTTGTTTGCAGTTGTTTAAGCAATTATGTATTCACTTAATGGTAGCTCCACCAAGCCCGCATTTCTCCAGCTTACTTATCAGAATGACATGTAGGACTATGTCAAAAGTCTTGTTAAAGTCCATGTATTTTATGTCCACTGCATTCCCCTTATCCACCAAACCAGTTACCCTGTCAAAGGAAATCAAGCTAGTTTGTCATTATTTGTTCTTGGTAAATCCATGCAGGGTGCTAGTGATCACCCCTTAATCCTTCAGGTACACACAAATTGAATGTTTTTAACATTGCTCTAGTAGTTTCCCAGGTATTGAGGTTAGCTGACTAGTCTATAGTTCGCCAGCTCCTCCTTTTTCCCATTTGTAAAGATGGGCACTATGTTAGCCCATCTCCAGTCTTCAAGGATCAATCCTGTCATCCATAAGGTTGTAAATATTATTGTCAGTCACTCTGAAATTTCTTCAGCTAATTCCTGCCATACACTTCGGTGAACAGCATAAGCCCCCTCTGATATGAGCTTGTCCATGTTCAGCTGGCACGACTGGCTGGACTGCAGTAGAGTCTTGAAGAGGTCCTGGCTCACAGCCTAGCTGGACCCACCCCCCATGCCTCTCCCCTCTTCCTCCTCCTCTCTGTTCACAGCTGAGGTGTCTGTCTCAGGCTCCTCAGAGGTGTTTACAAAGGTCTGTGGGGTGTTCCTGGGGTCTCAGCCAGGTATTGCATGCAGCTCAGTGTAAAAGCAGCAGTTATGTGGCTCAGCTCCAGACAGATTGTTGGCCTCCCTGGCCTTGTGTATGCCTGCTGCAGTTCCTTCACTTCTGTGCAATGCTGCTGCTGATCCTGTCACTCCCCTTCACCTGAATACCATGTGCAATCTATTTGTAGATGTCCATGTTTCTAATGCTGGTCTGGAGCTCTGCTTACACAGCTTCTTCCTCCCACCGGCCCAGGAGACCCAATACCTCCTGTCTACTCCAGGCAGGAAAGCATCTAGTGCATGGAACCGACATGGTTAGTTGGGAAATTCCATAGAAGGAAGAGCTGCTAGGTGTGCTCACTATGTGGGCAGTCAGGAAGGATATTTCAAAAGACATTCCAAAAATACATGGGGTGTTTTATGGAGAGGGGTGGCTTCTGGTCACCGTGACCTGGGCAGTGGAGTTCACACATGTGATCAGAGTTGTCATCATCAGGCATTGTGGGACATTTGCTGGAGGACTGTCAGGGTCCACGAAGACAGTAGGTCAACCATTTCTCAATGCTGTTCAGGGAGGTAGTTTTATTATGTCACCTTAATGGGGTGCTTACGTCAGCTGGAAACAAATTTGAATATAGAGACATGGTCAAGGTGATTTACTTCATAGAATCATAGAAGATTAGGGTTGGAAGAGACCTCAGGAGGTCATCTAGTCCAACTCTCTGCTCACAGCAGGACCAACACCAACTAAATCATCCAAGCCAGGGCTTTGTCAAGCCAGGCCTTAAAAACCTCTAATGATGGAGATTCCACCACCTCCCTAGGTAACCCATTCCAGTGCTTCACCACACACCTAGTGAAATAATGTTTCCTAATATCCAACCTAGACCTCCCTCACTGCAACTTGAGACCATTGCTCCTTGTTCTGTCATCTGCCACCACTGAGAACAGCTGAGCTCCATCCTCTTTGTAACCCCACTTCAGGTAGTTGAAGGCTGCTATCAAATTCCCCCTCACTCTTCTCTTCTGCAGACTAAACAAACCCAATTCCCTCAGCCTCTCCTCATAAGTCATGTGCCCCAGCCCCCTGATCATTTTTGTTGCCCTCTGCTGGTCTCTCTCCAATTTGTCCACATCCTTTCTGTAGTGGGGGGGGGGGCAAAACTGGACGCAATACTCCAGATGTGGCTCACCCATGCCAAATAGAGGGGAATAATCACTTTCCTCAATCTGCTGGCAAAGCTCCTACTAATGCAACTCAATGCTCCTACTAATCAGACTAACTCTGTAGTGTAGACCAGGCCTAAAATAGAAAGATAGGTTTTTCACTCCTTTCTCCCCATCTGCCATGACTGTCTTGCACAGACATATTACTGAAAGGTTAATGTGTTCAGTATACTGCATAGTATGATTTCCACCATTGTGACTTCCATGGTATTTACTCTTATGTGTCTGCTATGTTTCTACTAGAAAGTTATTTTAGATGGAACCAAAGTAGTAGATTGGTTGCCACACATGAGGATATCAATTCAAAAATTCAATTCTAATCAATATGCCTTGAATCAAAATATAGCACATTTAAAAGCTCTCAGAATAGTATTGTAGCTTTCAGAAATTTATAATTGCATGAAGGCATTACAATAAATATTGTTTAAAACCATTTCCTTTTCATAAGAGTGGAATCATTAACCCATTTGGTGGGCCTAAGAAGGCTCCTGTATCAGAGATAACAAACAATTAATAGAATGTAATAGTCACAAAATATACCTCCAGGCTTCCATTTATGCGAGCATTACAGAAATAAAATGGTTTCCTATCATCATTTAGGCAAAGCTACATTCAAAATACATTATATATTTCTTTAATGTTAGAGGATGATTTGCTTGTTCTGTAGCTTTAAGCTTTATGACATGAACTTATTTAAATTACCTCACAGCTGCAGGCTCATAGAGTATGTTATGCTCACACAGAGTATGGCAGAGGTCAGAACACAGACATATAGCCATTATTTACCCTTGTTAAGGTTTTTTTCCCACTTTGAATTTTAGGGTAGAGATGTGCATGAAAGACTCCCTAAGCATATTTTTACTAGCTTAGGTTAAAACTTTTTTAAGGCACAAAGTTTTTGCCCTTGGATTAGATAAAACGCTGCCACCACCAAGTGTTTAGACAAAGAACAGGGAAAGGACCACTTGAAGTTTCTATTTTTTTTTAAAAAAAATTTAAGCTTTTATATTCCCTTTCCTGGGGAGACTTGAGAATAAACCAGATGAGCACAAACCCCTTGGATTTTTAAGACCTAAAAAACCCAGTCAGATTCTTAAAAATCAGAACTTTATTAGAAGAACAAAAAAAAAAAAAAAAAAAAGAGAACAACTCTGTAAGATCAGAATGGAAGATAATCTTACAGGCAGTCAGATTCAAAACATAGAGAATCCCTCTAAGCAAAACCTTAAGTTACAAAAAGACACAAAGACAGGAATACACATTTCCTCCAGCACAGTGAATTTACAAGCCAAAAAAAAAGAAAACCTAACCCATTTTCTAGCTAGATTACTTACTAACTTTACAGGAGTTGGAGAGCTTGCATTCTTGATCTGTTCCCGGCAAAGGTATTACACAGACAGACAAAAACCTTCCCCCACCCCCAGATTTGAAAGTATCTTGTCCCCTCACTGGTCATTTTGGGTCAGGTGCCAGAGAGGTTACCTTAGCTTCTTAACCCTTCACAGGTGAAAGGATTTTGCCTCTGGCCAGGAGGGATTTTATAGCACTGTATACAAAAAGGTGGTTACCCTTCCCTTTATATTTATGACATGCCCCCCAAACTACAGATAGGGTGAAACACTGGCTGTGATTTTTTCCTGGAGCTCTAGGAGAAAACAGAGTTAATAAGATACATGCATCTTTAAATATATTATTAATTGTATAAAGACTAACAATATTTTTTATATTTTAAAGACAATTTTAACCAGTTGATTTTGGGAAACTTTTACAGGAGAGTGCATTAGCCACTTTCTTAGAAGCTCCTGAAATGTGTTGTATGTTGAAATTAAAATTTTGGAGAGCTAAACTCCACCGAAGAAGTTTTTTGTTATTTTTTTTGGCGGTGTGAAGCCACTGTAGCGCAGCATGCTCAGTTTGCAGGTGGAAATGCTGTCCCCAAACGTATGGGCATAGCTTTTTTAGAGCATAGACAATGATGTAACATTCTTTTTACTGATTGACTAGTGGCTTTTTTTTTAGACAGCTTCTTGCTGAGAAACACGACAGGATGGAATTTTTGATTTTGTCCTTCCTGCATTAAGACTGTTCCCACACCATGTTCAGATGCATCTGTGGTTACTAGGAACGGTTTGTTGAAGTCTGGGGCCCTTAGCACATAGTGTCACTTTAAGCTGGTTAAAGGCCTTCTAACACTTTTCAGTCCACTGAACTGCATTTGGCTGGGTTTTATTTTTGTTTTTTTTTTTTTGGTTAGGTTTGTCAGTGGGGCGGTGATTTGGCTGTATTGTGGTACAAATTGCCTGTAATAGGATTTTGCCTCTGGCCAGGAGAAATTTTATAGCACTGTATACAGAAAGGTGGTTACCCTTCCCTTTATATTTATAACAACGCTTTTTATTTAAAGTGCAGAAAATGAGCAATGCCAGCATCATGAAAACACCTGAAAAGTTTAAATAAAATCCCTTGAAGTGAGATAAATAATTATTTGCTTCTTCATCCCTTTCTTTACAGAAATTCAACAGCCATTATTGTTGTCATATAACTCAAAATTGTGACTATCATCAATATTTAGCATTAACTTTTCCACAACTTTTACACACACCTTATTATACATACTTCACATAATCACATAGGGTATGCAGTATAGTTGTAGCTGTGTGAGTCCCAGGATATTAGAGAGACAAGGTGGGTGAGGTAATATCTTTTATTGGACTGGTGAGAGAGACAAGCTTTTGAGTCACACAGAGCTCTTCTTCAGGTCTGGGACAATCTGTTCCACCTTGCATTGTCCTATGATGCTGTGAGTTCCTTTCCCAGACCTGAAGAAAAGCTCTGTGCAGCTTGAAAACTTGTCTCTCTCACCAACAGAAGTTGGTCCAATAAAATATATTACCTCACCCACCTTGTTGCTCTAATAATTACATAGTGCCTTTTTTTACATCAAAATTCTTTATACACATATCCAATTAATACTATCTTGTAAAGCCCAAACCAATTTTTCATTTAGCTATTCCATCTGGTTCATCAGCCAATCAAACAACCACTGTTCCTTAACAGCATATGAAGGCCTTTTCATGTGGGAGACTGAACAATTGTTGAATAATCACAAAATATGGTTTTTATTTGAGCAGTTCAGCAGAAAAGTGTGTAAGATTTCAGTTTTGCAGCAATAATTTATTTTTATAGCATGCAGAAATGTCCTGTATTTGCAATGCGGAATATATAGGGATGTAGTCGGGTGGTCACCCCGCTCCGGCCCTGAAGGGGTTAAAACAGCCCTTGGAGAGGGCTTCCCTGAGGAGCCAATAGTAAAAGCAGCCCTGGAGAGGGCAGAGGGGAAAAGAGTGAAAGCAGCAAACTTAGGCTGATTTGGGGAAGTGGCTACAGCTGGCCCTATCAGGCCACAGCTGGCCCTATAAGAGGGCTATGGGCCAGAAGCAGGAAAGTCTCACTCTAGCCCTGGAGTGGGAAGGGCTAGCTGCCTGAGAAGAAGGTACCTGAACTGGAGCAGTGCTGGGGAATAGGGCTGGGGAGCTCTAGCCTGGTAAAACCCCCAGGCTACAGGCCTTGGTAAAGGCCCAGAAAGGTACTGGGGCTGCAGAGGGGCAGCCTGGGAATAAGCAGAGGCAGCTCCTACTAACCCCTTGCCAATGATGAGTGGCCATTACACTGCAGTCTTCCCCAGTGAATGGGGATTAGATGATGACTGTCAGTAGCCACTGAGGCAAGGTGGGTTTGGAGGGTTGGGGGTTCCTTAGGGAGGGAAGACCCAGAGTGTGTAAAGGGAACTGGGGTCTGGGAAGGACACGGATGCCAGCTGCAGGTGAGACACCGGCATGCAGAGGGTGCTCCGAAGGCTGGAAAGAGCTAATTCCCAAGACCAGAAGGAGGCGCTGTGGCAGTGAGTCTCAACCTTGCTAAAAGGGACAAATCTGGTGAAAACTAAAGTCCAAATTATGGTAGCCTCAATGGACTGTGGGGAGAGGCAGTACAGGGGACTCTTCCCCCTAATGCTGCAATGAAGAGGACAGCTGTAAGGGGGGCTGCCTGTTGTCTCTGAAAACCAGTGTCATTACTGGGACAGAGATGGGGCTACTATCTCCGGCAATGTTCTCAGCACCTCACTCATTGTGCACAGGGAACTGGTAACAGCTGCTGGTGAGAATGATCCTCACCGCATCTTCTCTCCAGAGATTATGCCTGCTTGTAGTCTCCACAGGCATAATGCCTCCAGCCACTGCTGTTTAGACCATTCACTTCCTCTTTCCCGTATAAACAGCACATAACTGAGCCTTAAATTTTTTACCTATGCTTCTCTTGTTGGTCATTTATACTGTTCTAATGGTATCTGCAGTGGGGATTATACCATCACAACAATAGAGAAAATATTTTAATTCCAGTGCATAGTTAACAAAATTGATAAAATGTAATATGTTTTTCCTTATGTTACTAATTTCTAAACTTCAGGGTTAAGCATTTGTTGCTAATTTACTAGAACTCTGAAAATGGCTTGTGTTGAAACCAAAGTTGTGCACAGAGTGAACTCACAGTGAAGCTATTCTCTTGATCTTAATAACATGAAATATGTTTCTAGGGAAATTCATGGACCATGAAAACAATAATCATTCAATTACCTCTCCCTCTTTCTCCATTCTGTGTCAGAAACTTTAGAGAAATAGATGCTTGATGCATTTCATAATGCTCATCATAAACACACAGTATATCCATTAAAATAAATCTGAACTCAAGCCACAAAATTTGGATCAACTTCCCAGAAGGATAGAGGTGACCTGAGGTGTTCAGATTAGGAAATTGAATCAATTCTTCATGGCTCGGTGAGGTTCAGCTGAAGTGTTTTGTTCTGGGCCCATTTCTAATTAAAGTAAAACTGTTTTAAATTTTAAAAAGTGGGAAAATCATGCACTTAAAGCCAGGCCAAACATCCATTTAAATTCTGGGTTATGATTTATTTTAAATCCATGCATAAGAATCTGAGAAGCATGAAAAGAGAGGCCAACAGCACATTATTATTATTATTAGATTTTGCAGTGGCCCAAAGTGTGCTAGATGCCTCATGGAAACACATACAATATGATCTTTGCTCAAAAAGCATAAATCATGTTTCTGATATGATGCAAGGAGAGGGTGGCAAATAATATGAGAAATATTAGCAATGAGGTCTCTTTACTCCTCATATGAACATCAAGTTTTATTTATTTCTACAGAGGCTGGAAGGATACTGGACTTTCATGGAGGATTTCTGTTCTCAGCCTCTGCATCCCTGGGTCACAAGCCCTTTTGTCCTGTCTCCCCGTCACAAGCCTTACCAAAACCGCACCAATACTGCTGCTATTATTCCGCCCCCTACCCCCCCCCACACACACACACTAAAGATCACACTCTTCCTATGCCCTCAGAAGTGTTAATCATTTGCAATAGGAATCCAAGCCTAAGGGACCTACTGAGACCCATTGGATTTGGCTTCTGCTCTGGCAAACAACAGAAGGTTCACCAGACAGAGCAACTGCTTAAATATAAGATCTACAAAGTCCACTTCTTAGGCAACTCCCTAACTTCCTGCCCTCCCATATACTTATCCTATTACCAATAATGGGCACGAGGGGGAGAATTGCATTTATGAATTAGAAATTGACTTTCTGTGAATATTCCATAATATTATCGTCTTGGCAAATAGACCTTCCAATAAGCTTCTTTGCTAGAATATTAACAAAAAGGAAACATAAAATGGCTGTTGTTATATTTCCCTATATATTCCCTACAGCTATATATTTCAGTTGTTTTTTTCTTTTTCTTTTTGTTTCTGTTTTTTGTCTTTCATTTTCAGTTCTGTCATTTCTTCTGGACATTTTGATTCTTTACTTTGAATCCTTTTCATTTTAATTTTCTGAATTTAATTTTCACTCTAAAATACAGATTTTTAGATCCTTTTTTAGGGCTCTGAAACTGCAATTTCTGATTTCAGAGCATGTGAATATGTCATTGTGGTTTCGTTTCACCGAAGCGTGGATTATTATGATTAAGTGATACTTATGATTTTGATCTCATAATAAGGGCAAAATCTTTTCACAGAGATCCACAAAGGTAAACCTCCCTTGATGCCTTAGGATTTCTTTACTTAAGTACTATAGCAAATAACTTCAAATCCTGGGATTTGAGTGTTTTTGCTCTGGTTTCTGGGACTAAATGTTTCCTTGATTCAAAGTCCCTTGCTTCAGATGTCAGATCCTTGCTCCTTAATCTCTCTTTACCAGAAATGATGCAGTATATCCACCTAACTGGGACTGAATTTTCTAAAGTACATTACATTTGTGCTAAAAGATCAGGGTCTCTTTGTTATTATTTCAATTAATATTGTTAAATGCTGGATTTTTTTCAAGCAAAGTTTTTCAAAAATGTTATATCACAAATCACAATATTCCTGAATTCTTCTGCTGAATCTTCCATATTTATTCTCACTAAGAGGCTAGGGTGCAACAGAGAATTTAAAGGGTTATTTTGTGTCATATTATTTGGCACCTCGCATGCATGTCAGTAAAGTGAAATAACCACCAGTATCATGTCAAAAGTGCTGGCCCAAGCCTCATTCCTGGCAAGCCCCCTGTGGCAGGATTTATAGGAGTGGTCTTGACAGTAGCATATAAGGGCCATAGCTGAGTCCCAAATCAGTACTCTAGATTAATTTAGCCTCCAGGTAGTTGTGTGAAAATTCATGATGTTTGATTGCTTCGGTTTACTAAATGATCTAGATTGCTCTGCATGGGTACATCTACACTGCACACTTTTCTCACTAGTGTGTAGAGCTGTGGTTCTCAAAGCTGGTCAGCCTCTTGTTCAGGGAAAGCCCCTGCCAGGCCGGACCAGTTTGTTTACCTACCGCGTCTGCAGGTTCTGCTGATCACAGCTCCCACTGGCCATGGTTTGCCGCTCCAGGCCAATGGGGGCTGCGGGAAAGGCGGCCAGCAAGTCCCTTGGCCCGCACCGCTTCCCACAGCTCTCATTGGCCTAAAGCAGCGAACCGCGGCCAGTGGGAGCCGCAATCGGCCGAACCTGCGGACGCAGCAGGTAAAGAAACCGGCCTGGCCCGCTAGGGGCTTTCCCTGAACAAGCGGTGGACCGGCTTTGAGAACCACTGGTGTAGAGTACATATTTTGGTAGTCCTCATAGTTAGGGCCCTACCAAATTCACGGCCATGAAAAACGCATCATGGACAGTGCAATCTGGTCTCCTGTCTGCTTTTACCTTCTACTATTCAGATTTCACGGGGGGAGACCAGCGTTTCTCAAATTGGGGGTCCTGACCTAAAAGGAGTTGCAGGGGGGTCATAAGGTTATTTTAGGTGGGATTGCGGTATTGCTACCCTTTCTTCTGTGCTGCCTTCAGAGCTGGGTGGCCAGAGAGTGGCAGCTATTGGCCGGGCACTCAGCTCTGAAGGCAGCACCCTGGCAACAGCAGCACAGAAGTAAGGGTGGCAATATTCTACCATACTAGCTCTGAAGGCAGAGCCACCTCCAGCACCAGGTCAGAAGTAAGGATGGCATGGTATGGTATTGCTGCTGCCTTCTGAGCTGGGCAGCTGGAGAGTGGTGGCTGCTGACTGAGGACCCAGGTCTGCATACAGCAGCCTAGAAGTAAGGGTGGCAATATTATACCAGGCCATCCTTATTTCTGCACTGCTGCAGGCAGCGGCTCTGTGTTCAGAGCTGGGCTCGCAACCAGCAGCCACCACTCTTCAGCTGCCCAACTCTGAAGGCAGCACCACCACCAGCAGCAGCGCAGAAGTCAGGGTAGCAGTACCACAACCAGAGTTTCCCCTTGGGTACAGCGAATTGGGGTGACTGCTCCTGGCCCTCTGCTTTGGGGGGTGCAATTGGCCAGCGCAGTTGGTCCTGGAAGTGATGGGATGGTCCCAGAAGTGATGGATTCATCAGTTCCACCCAGGGCCCTGCACCCCTCCCCCCCCCCCCCAGGGATGGCCCTGACTGCAACCCACACCTACAATAACCTTGTGACCCCCCCCAACTCCTTTTTGGATCAGGACCCCTACAATTATGACACTTTGAAATTTCAGATTTAAATAGCTGAAATCATGTAATTTACTATTTTAAAAATCATATCACCGTGAAATTGGTAGGGTCCTACCCATAGTATGGGTACAAATAGCAGCGCAGATAGTGGGGCACAGCTTTGGTGTTTAAAGACACACCTGAAGGGTGTTGGAATGTACCTGATTACATACCCTACAAGACTCTCTACTCAGCGCACCCAGGCCTCCCCACTGCTGGAGCCTTTGCCTATCACAGAAAAAGCTCTGGAAGCAGGGAAAGGCTCTGGAAGAAGGTAGGCAGTAGAGAAAAGCTCTACCAGCTCCTCACTGCTGGAGCCTTCCCCCACCATGGGGAAAGATTCCAGTAGCAGGGAAAGGTTCATTCAGTTCTCTGCTGCTGGAGCCCTTCCCCCACCACTGGAAAAGACTCCAGCAGTGGGGAAAGGCTCAGTTAGCCATCTTTTAATCTACTGAATATGTGTCATATTGTTATTTTGTATAGTACTTGGTTTTTAATCAGAATGTTGTGTGGTTTTAAGGGAAATACCTTACAGAAGTCCAAGTATATTAAATCAACAGTTACCTTTATCAGCTTAATTTGTAATCTTATCAAAGAATGAAATCAAGTTGGATTGACAAAACCTATATTTCATGAAACCATGTTGGTTGATATTTAATATTTCCTTCCTTTAACTTTTTATTGCTAGAGTGTGGTGCTGTATGACACTGTCTCCCACAGTATTCTTGGGAGCAAGTTAAAGAAGTATGGGCTGGACAAATGGACTATAAGGTGGATAGAAGCTGGCTAGATTGTCGGGCTCAACGGGTAGTGATCAATGGCTCCATGTCTAGTTGGCAGCCGGTATCAAGTGGAGTGCCCCAAGGGTCGGTCCTGGAGCCAGTTTTGTTCAATATCTTCATAAATGATCTGGAGGATGGTGTGGATTGCACCCTCAGCAAGTTTGCAGATGACACTAAACTGGGAGGAGAGGTAGATACGCTGGAGGGTAGGGATAGGATACAGAGGGACCTAGACAAATTGGAGGGTTGGGCCAAAAGAAATCTGATGAGGTTCAACAAGGACAAGTGCAGAGCCCTGCACTTAGGACGGAAGAATCCAAAGCACCGCTACAGACTAGGGACCAAATGGCTAGGCAGCAGTTCTGCAGAAAAGGACCTAGGGGTTACAGTGGACGAGAAGCTTGATATGAGTCAACAGTGTGCCCTTTTTGCCAAGAAGGCCAATGGCATTTTGGGATGTATAGGTAGGGGCATTGCCAGCAGATCAAGGGACGTGATCGTTCCCCTCTATTCGACACTGGTGAAGCCTCATCTGGAGTACTGTGTCCAGTTTTGGGCCCTACACTACAAGAAGGATGTGGAAAAATTGGAAAACGTCCAGCAGAGGGCAACAAAAATGATTAGGGGACTGGAACACATGAGTTATGAGGAGAGGCTGAGGGAGCTGGGGATGTTTAGTCTACGAAAGAGAAGAATGAGGGGGGATTTGATAGCTGCTTTCAACTACCTGAAAGGGGGTTCCAAAGAGGATGGCTCTAGACTGTTCTCAGTGGTAGCAGATGACAGAACAAGGAGTAATGGTCTCAAGTTGCAGTGGGGGAGATTTAGGTTGGATATTAGGAAAAACTATTTCACTAGGAGGGTGGTGAAACACTGGAATGCGTTACCTAGGGAGGTGGTGGAATCTCCTTCCTTAGAAGTTTTTAAGGTCAGGCTTGACAAAGCCCTGGCTGGTCTGATTTAATTGGGGATCGGTCCTGCTTTGAGTAGGGGGTTGGACTAGATGACCTCTTGTGGTCCCTTCCAACCCTGATATTCTATGATTCTATGAAATATGACCATGTATATCACTGATGGTGCCACTGTTAGATAATTGCAACAAATCTTGTACAAAGAATGTCATGTAAGGTATCAATGGAAGAGTTATAATTTGCTAAATAAAATTATTCTGTTTTTATGCAGGTATCATCTTTGTATCTAAAGTTATGAAAATTGACTACGTACTATTATTTCAAATATGCCTGTCCTGTGGTAACACCCACCAGGAAACTTACATCCAGTCTGGCCAGTACACTGTGAATGAACTATTCAAGTAGATGGCCCATCAAAGAATACTTAGCTTTCACAATGGCCATAGAAGAAGCTTGTCCCCACCTGGTGAGCCTTCCTGTGGACGCTTTAGCAAAAATATGGGTCATGGCTGTTCCTATGAGTCATCAAATGGTGCAAGGGCATGTGACTTGCTCATATGACCCAGGACTCCAACTTATACCTGTAATTTTCCACAAACTAAGACTGAGAGTGTTCCCTCCACATGGGAAAAGGAATAAAAGACCCTGGAAGCACCTCCATTTTGCCTCTTTCCTGCTCTGATTTCTGGACTTACACTAAAAGGAGCATTGCAAACCTTCCAATCTTTTGGAAGTTACCAGATACTTTACAAGCCAGCAATTTATTCCATCACTGCTTCAAACCTGATACAAGAACTTTGCAATAGCTATATGTATTTGATTTCCTTAGCCATTTTAACTCACTCCTCTTCCTTTTCTCTTATAAATAAACCTTTTAGATATTAGATACTAAAGGATTGGCAACAGCATTATTGGGTAAGAGGTGAGTTATATATTGACCCGGCTCTGTGGCTGATCTCTTGGGATTAGAAGGACCCTTTGTTTGAAGAAATTGGTTTTAAATAACCAGTCATCACAAAGTCTAGTGCCTGGGGTGGGAGTGGGGATGTGAAACAAGTGCTGGCATGCCTAAGGAGACTGCATTTTTGACTTCTTGTTAACCTGTGTGGTGAGACAGAAGTCTACTGTTGTTACTTGCTTGGTATATCTGATGGTAGAATAACCACCAATCTGGGGTGTGTCTGCCCTGTTTCTCAGCAGTTCATCCTGAATCTGGTATTCTCAGCTGTGACCCACTGAGACACGGTGACAGAGTCCTGTATTAGCCATTCCAATATTTTGTCCAGGATCAATGACAAGCTAATTGGCATATGGGTAGCTGGCTCGCCCCATTTACCCCTTTTAAATACTGACATAACACTGGGTTGCTTCCAGCCCTCTATAATTCCCCAGTATTCCAAGGCTTATTAAAAATGTGCATCAACAGTCCAGGGAGATCCTCAGCCAACACTTTTAAAATGCTTGGGAGCAAATTATCCATGATGACTTTGAAATATTTAATTTGAGCTGTTGCTTTTTAGCATTATACTTAGTTACCATTGGAAAACAAAATATTTCATCATCTTTATGCAATATTGATATTGTCCAGCTTGTTTCCAGCTACAGAACATAAATATTTATTGAACACTTCTGCCTTTTCAGCATCATTATTCACAATAATGATAATAATAACAACTGACCTAGATCATTGCTAGGATGCCTTTTGATCCTTATATGTTTTTACAATGTCTTCTTATTGTCCTTAACCATATTGGCCAAAGATATTTCTATGAATGTGATCCAGGAACCTCTTGATGCCAACTGGCAGAGGGCACAGGGCATATAAGGGTTACAGAGATCCCCTGGGCCTCGCATTTACTACTAGTCCATCAAAGAATGTCATGTGAGTTCTCCAATGAGAGCTTGTGTCACAATGGTCATCAGAATCATTGTGAGGTGTATGTACAGGTAATATGTGAAGAGTGATAATACATACTAAAATTATGCTGTCTAGATCTGTGAGTTAATGCAGGTCATAGAAAGGTGATCCATATACCCATAGGAAATAATGGGGGGAGAGATGCTTATCTCACTCAGGCTGGTCATATGCAATTTGATTATTATATGGTTCACAGTGGATGCCCACTTACAGTCTGAGCAAAATGCTAATCAATAGATTTTTGGGGCTGGAGAAAAAAACAAACAGCATGAGTTATCCTGTTTAGGAGTAAGACAATGAACTTTTGAAACTATATCCAGGATGCAGATGAACCCCTACTATTCCTTGAATCTGTGAGCACAAGCTGCCAGTGGGCTTGATCTTATGGAGGGATCTTACCCAAACTGGTTGAAAACACTGGCGAAAGGACTTTGGGTAAGCTATTTTGTAGGAGATGGGGCATGCCTTGTTAGGTATGTTTAGGCCCTAGAAAGCATGTTATGATTTTGTTTATACGTAACCATTTGTTTCCAATATTCTCACTACCGTTTGAATTTCTGTTCTTTGATAATCAACTCATTCTTGTTTTCACTAAGTGCTGTGAGTTAAGAAGAGTGGTATTTCTGAGTTGAATCTTTCAAGTTACTGTGTGTTATTCCTTTGGGAACAGTGAATCTGAAGGTCTTGTGAGTGTTCAGTGGAACAGGCTGTGAGGACTTCAGAATGATGCTCAGGAGACTTAATTTGTACCTATTGCTAACCTGTACAGAGAGCACAAAGCCTGCAGAGGCTTGGAAGACGTGCTTATGTTGCCAGAGACTGGTGAATTTAAGGAGCCTATCCATATCCTAAGGGCAGGTGGTGATGAGGTGTCTATGGCCCTGGGTGCCCCTGGAAAGCATCACAGATACCTTTTATTATAAGTTACTTGCATTTCTTAATTTCTGATATATATTCAGTGTCATCACTTCCTTTTTTCCCCATGTGTTATATGATTTTTTTTTCAAAAAATTATTGCCTTTTTCATGTCCTCTCTCAACCAATATGGGGTTTTTTAAACTGAAAAACTCCTTTTCATTAATAAGCAATTACAATCATTTGAGCATCCTTATTTTCACTAACCTTTTGCTGCTAAAATTTTTCACCCTGATCAATTTTGTTCATAATTATTTTAGTTTTGAGAAATATGCCCCTTTAAAGCACCAACTTAAATGCAACCAGGTCCTAAACACTTATACGTAGGCAGCCACTACTCTTTAGCGAAGTGATCAGTTCATCTTTATCCATCATATAACATCTGTGTCACATTTAACAAATGTTTTCTAAGAAAGATTCAAGTTGCAAACATTTGAATATATGTTGTGTTTCCTCATAGAGGATGCTCAACTAAAGTCTTCACAGGTAAGTGGTGATGGCATGTCAATTGATTCTGCATTGCTGCTGAGTTTATTGAAGCTACAAGTTGAGTCCTTGGACCTTATGAACACTGGCATGAGGAACATGGATACAATTTCCTGTGGTTTTGCATGAAATGTGCCAGTAGAACATATCTTTGGCCTGGTCTACACTAAAAAGTTAGGTAGAAGGAAGACACCTTAAGTCAACCTGTTAATGTATGTGTCTACACTACCGAGTTCTTTACGTTGGCCTAAATCACCTCTGCTGTCAACTTCTGTCATCCACCTGTGTGAGAGGAGTAGCTCTTGATTTGATTTTCATGGGCCAGCTGAGAGGTAGTGCAGATGCAGTGTGGTGTAATTTGGCTTAATTGGCCTCCAGGTGGTGTCTCCCAATGCTCATCTGTGACCACTCTGGAGATCCGCAACTCTTCTGCACTGCAGCCAGGTACACAGAAAACAGCTGCTCCTCTGCTAAAGCTCTGGGAACTTTTGATTTCCCATTTCCTGTTTGATCAGCATTGGGAGTGTGCCAGCTTGAGCATGGCTGATCATGTAGACTACGCACCCCAAATGCGCTCCAGCCTGGTCTGCAGAGGAGGTGGTGGATCTCATCGCTGTGTGGGGAGAAGAGTCTGTGAAGGCAGAGCTCCGATCCAGCAGAAGAAACACTGACATCTATGCAAAGATCATTCGTGGAATGGGGGAGAAGGGCTACACAAGGAACACACAGCAATGTCATGTGAAAAGAAAAGAACTTCGCCAAGTATACCAGAAGGCAAGGGAGGCGAACAGTTGTTCTGGTGCTGAATCCTACACATGCCGGTTCTACAATGAGCTGCCTGCGATTCTCAGGGATGACCCTACCAGCACCCCCACAAGCAACACGGACATCTCACAGGTGTGCGAGTCTAGGGAAAACAAGGAGGACGACATGGTGGATGAGAAGGAGGAAGAGAATGGGAGACAAGCGAGTGGTGGATCCATCTCCCTGAAAGCCAGGAAATATTTTAACCTTGGAGCCCTGTGGGTTGCAGGACATCACGGTGGCCAACCATGATGCTGGGGAAGGCACCTCTCATGAGTATACAGTTACAATGAAAATCCAGTTAAACTTTAGCGGGCACACACATTCGGTGGTATTTCATGTTCACTATGAAGAAAAAGCAAGTTGCTGTGGTTCTCTACTTACAAAAGACTGTTCCAGCTAAGCAGGGGTGGCCCCCGGCAAAGATTGTTTATGTGGACTGGGATAGCCTGGGAATCTTCCATGGATATTGCTATGAAATTTTCATGGAGGGACTCTGCAATCCTTTGCAGAAGGTTTCTGGGCAGAGCAGTCTTATTTCTTCCACCATGGTAGGAAACTTTCGCACACAACTCCTGAATTAATTCTGCTGGCATCATTGCAGTACACAGCATAGCACCATAAGGACCAGGTCTATACCCAGATGCTTGCAGCATCTCCTTCCTTTCTGCCTCTGTTACTCTCAGGAGACTGATATCACATAGGGTCACCTATGGGAAATGGGGGAAGTTCTCATTAAAAGAGCTCTTACATGGGGGGGGAAAAAGGCATGTAGACACCCACCCCCCCAACACACACACTTCGGATCGCCAGACCACGGGCTGCTAATGTGCCTTTACTGTGCTTGGCATGGGTCAGCAAGTAGTTTAAAGTGGCTGATAGGGGACTGGGGCCCTACATGAGGGATTCCACAATTTGGGAGTGAAAACTTCCCCCCCCCACCCTGCAGCTCTGTTTGTAAACATCTTCCCATGGTGCTATAGGGAAGGGCCATTGTTCAACTAGCTACCTGTGCTCCTGACATGAGTCTGCCATAAACTTGATTAAAAGTGACCCGGGGGCACACTCACCATGGTTGGAGCAGCAAAAAGGCACAGTGAAAGGTTACAGATTCTGATTACGTTATGGCTTGCACCTAGTGTACTAAGGTTTTTTTCTTTATGAAAATGGCCTTGCTATGGAAACATTTTATTCATGTACAATGGCTCCTTTATTTTTACCCTGACTGACAGCTGGAAATGTGTCCTTTGGCATGTCATTAACATCTGAAAGCAGACTTTCGCTGATTAGAAGGACGAGAAAGAGAACGCAGACATGTTCACCGAGGTAATGAACACCTCCAGGACAGCTGACACAGAGCTGAGAGTGTGGAGGATTTCACTGTCCGAGAAGTTAGACATGGAGAGCAGGAAAGCTTCCAATGAGCGAGAATGTGCAGCACAGGATGAGATGCTTCAGATTATGAGAGATCAAGCAGACACGTTGAGGCATCTGGTTGAACTGCAGGAACAGAAGCAGAAGGGTAGAATCCCTCTGCAGACCCTGGTGGACAGCCAACCAGCATCATAGAATATCAGGGTTGGAAGGGACCCCAGAAGGTCATCTAGTCCAACCCCCTGCATCGCCTGGCGCAGAATCACCCTCCCCCAACCATTCCATGAGGCATGGGTGAAAAGTCCATTATTCCTTTCACTTAACTTGGGGGCGGAGGGGAGGGTACAAGGAACAGAAGGAGCCCATTCACAGACATTTGATGGTCTGGAATGCAGTGTTATGTTACACAGCTGAAAATGTTTCTCCCTTTCTAAATTTACAACCCCTTTCCCCCAAGGTTACCTTTTTTTCTGTTCTCCCTCTTTACTTTGTCAAAAAAAGGTAAATGGATTCAAGAAAAAAAAAGTTCTTTGAGTAGATGCAGTGGGCTTAGGCGTAGGGTGGCTTTACAGGGGCAGTGATACAAACCAGCTAAAGGTTTAGAAAAGCACAATGCAGACAAGCAGCTCAAATTACTGTGACTCATTATTGAAACAGCTTTTCAAAGCCTCACAGATACACAGCTCCCCTTGCTGAGCTCTTCTTATTGCCCTGGTGTCTGCCTGCTCAAAAATGGCTGCCACGTGATCTGTTTCAACTGCCCACCCCTGTGGAAAATTTCCCCCCTTTTTATCACAGATATTATGGAGCACACAGCAGGCAGCTATAATCGTGGGGATGTTCTACTCACTAAGGTCTAACCTTGCTAGTAGACTTCTCCAGTGCCCTTTCAAATGAGCAAAGGCACATTCAACCACCATTCTGCACTTGCTGAGCCTATAGTTGAAATGTTCCTTACTGCTGTCCAGATGGCTGGTATACGGCTTCATGAGCCATGGGAGCGAGGGGTAGGCTGGGACCCCCAGGATAACTATAGGCATCTCAACATCATCGATGTTAATTTTGTGGTCTGGAAAGAAAGTCCTGGATTGCAGCTTTTTGGACAGACCCGAGTTCCTAAAGATGCATGCGTCCTAAACCTTTCCCAACCATCCTACACTGATGTCAGTGAAATGTCCCCTGTGGTCCACCAGCACTTGCAACGCCATTGAAAAGTATTCCTTTCAGTTTATGTACTCTTTGGCAAGGTGGGCTGGTGCCAAGATGGAAATATATGTGCCATCTATCACCCCACAGCAATTAGGGAGCCCCATCACAGCAAAACCATCCACTATGTCCCACACATGTCCCAGACTGACTATCCTTTGTAGCAGAAGTTGATTAATGGCCTTGCACACTTGGAGCACAGAAGCTCCCATGGTTGATTTACCTACTCCAAATTGATTCCCCACTGTCTGTCTGGCACTGCAAGACAGTCTGGCATTGCAAGCTTCCAAATAGTGATCACCACTCGCTTCTCCACTGTCAGAGCAGCTCTCATTTTTGTGTTGCCAAACCACAGGGCAGGGGAAAGCTCTGTTCCTGGAAGGTGGCCTTCTGCATTCGAAAGTTCTGCAGCCACTGCTCATCCTCCCATACCTGCAAAACGATGCGGTCCCACCAGTCAGTGCTTGTTTCATGGGACCAGAAATTGCTCTCCACAGAGTGCAGCTGCTCTGTGACTGCCAGCAGCAACTGTAAATTGTTTTTTTTTCAACGGTTGCAGCAGGGCTGCTTGCAGGAAATGGGTGTGTTCTGTGCAGCAAGCCCTACTTCAGCTCTGGAAATACTTCAGGAGACGGTTCGAGGTGTTTGAGATGCTCACAGCAAGAGTGCACAGCTGAGCTTCTGGGGTTATGGTGTACACGTGGTGGTTTTAAGGCACAAAAACACCTGGGTTGTTTGCTGTTGATATGAAGGAGGGAGCACAGTGCATCATGGGATGATGACGCAAAGTTCCCATTCTCCCCTGCGACAATGTTTTGGTCCCATGAGGCATTGCACAAACTCCCCAAAGCACACTGCAGCAAGTTGCACTTTGGGATAGCTACCCACGATGCACTGCTTTGTGCATCAATGCAGGCGCTGCTATTGAGGACACACTCCATTGAGACACACACAATCAACTTCATTAATTCAGAGTCTCGAGGTCGAATTAGATAAAGTCAACTTAATTTTGTAGTCGAGACAAGCCCTTTATAAAGTTGCCAAACCAGTTTCATAGCAACTTAGATAAGAGTGTCCAAGATAACGAAGCTCAGCAGTGCTATTGTTTCTTCATTTATATGTTGGGATATACATATAACCCTTCATTTAGGTAGTGTGCACATTTGTTACTGCTATGTTTTAGTTACTTCATCAAAGAAACAGAGTATGTTTGCTGCCTGACATGGCTTTCTTTTCAACAGAACACAAGAATCTGTAATTTGTTTGGGGCAAGGAAGTTAGTGAAGAAGTGCAGTTTCCATGTTGTAAAAGAAGAACACTTTTACTTCTGCGACATCTCTCTTCATGGATCTGATAGGAGGATTTTGTTTCTATAAAGTTGTCCATCATATTCAGGCTGTGTACTGGAGTTCATCTCAGGAAGAAAAGAGAATGTGCTTTGACTGTATTTTCCTTCCTATTATATTTGATAGTAATCATAATATATGAAAAGGAGTACTTGTGGCACCTTAGAGACTAACAAATTTATTTGAGCATAAGCTTTTGTGAGCTACAGCTCACTTCATCGGATGCATTCAGTGGAAAATACAGTGGAGAGATTTATATACATAGAGAACATGAAACAATGGGTGTTACCATATACACTGTAACTAGAGTGATCACTTAAGGTGAGCTATTACCAGCAGGGGAGGGGGGCGGGAACCTTTTGTAGTGATAATCAAGGTGGGCCATTTCCAGCTGTTGACAAGAACGTCTGAGGAACAGTGGGGGGTGGGGATAAACATGGGGAAATAGTTTTACTTTGTGTAATGACCCATCCACTCCCAGTCTCTATTCAAGCCTAAGTTAACTGTATCCAGTTTGCAAATTAATTCCAATTCAGCAGTCTCTCATTGGAGTCTGTTTTTGAAGTTTTTTTGTTGAAGTATTGCCACTTTTAGGTCTGTAATCGAGTGACCAGAGAGATTGATTTCAACAATTTCCATCCCACCATCAACCTCAGCATGGACCAGTCCATACAAGAGATCCACTTCCTGGACACTACGGTGCTAATAAGCAATAGTCACATAAACACCACCCTATACCGGAAACCTACTGACCGCTATGCCTACCTACATACCTCCAGCTTTCATCCAGACCACACCACACGATCCGTTGTCTACAGCCAAGCTCTACGATACAACCGCATTTGCTCCAACCCCTCAGACAGAGACAAACACCTACAAGATCTCTATCAAGCATTCTTACAACTACAATACCCACCTGCTGAAGTGAAGAAACAGATTGACAGAGCCAGAAGAGTACCCAGAAGTCACCTACTACAGGACAGGCCCAACAAAGATAATAACAGAACGCCACTAGCCATCACCTTCAGCCCCCAACTAAAACCTCTCCAATGCATCATCAAGGATCTACAACCTACCCTGAAGGATGACCGATCACTCTCACAGATCTTGGGAGACAGGCCAATCCTTGCTTGCCCCCCAACCTGAAGCAAATACTCACCAGCAACCACACATCACACAACAGAACCACTAACCTAGGAACCTATCCTTGCAACAAAGCCCGTTGCCAACTGTGTCCACATATCTATTCAGGGGACACCATCATAGGGCCTAATCACATCAGCCACACTATCAGAGGCTCATTCACCTGCACATCTACCAATGTGATATATGCCATCATGTGCCAGCAATGCCCCTCTGCCATGTACATTGGCCAAACTGGACAGTCTCTATGTAAAAGAATAAATGGACACAAATCAGACGTCAAGAATTATAACATTCAAAAACCAGTTGGAGAACACTTCAATCTCTCTGAATAGGCTTGAATAGAGACTGGGAGTGGATGGGTCATTACACAAAGTAAAACTATTTCCCCGTGTTTATTCCCTCCCCCACCGTTCCTCAGATGTTCTTGTCAACTGCTGGAAATGGCCCACCTCGATTATCACTACAAAAGGTTCCCCTCCCCCCCCCCCCCCGGCTCTCCTGCTGGTAATAGCTCACCTTAAGTGATCACTCTCCTTACTGTGTGTATGGTAACACCCATTGTTTCATGTTCTCTATGTATATAAATCTCCTCACTGTATTTTCCACTGAATGCATCCAATGAAGTGAGCTGTAGCTCACAAAAGCTTATGCTCAAATAAATTTGTTAATCTCTAAGGTGCCACAAGTACTCCTTTTCTTTTTGCGAATACAGACTAACACGGCTGCTACTCTGAAACCTGTCTTAATATATGAGAGACACTGATCTCTTCTTTAGACCATGTCTGTATCTATATTCTGAACTTCTGTTCTTTATCAAGCATATTAAAATTTCCATGGAGGTTTTTTTGGTGGGGGAGAAAGGGGATTTAGAATAATAAAATAGCCTAATAGTGGAATTGTCCCCTTGATTTATGTAATATTTTATAGTTATAAAAGAATACTTAATATTCAAACATTACTTTACATGGATCATGGTCAAATTTTTCAAAAGCATCTAATGATGTAAGACCCTAAATCCCATTTTCAAAAATGACTTAGGGCTTGTCTACATAGCACATCAAAGTATGCCAGAGCTGTGTGATTTGTAAAATGCTCTAACATGCCCCTGTACTCTAAAAGGTACCTAGCTTGCATTAACATAGTACTGTTTCAAACAGGATTATGTCAATGAGAACTAGATACCTTTTACAGCACACCAGCAAGGTCTACATGGGGCAGTTAGAGTGCAGAACGCTAGAGTGCTTTATAAATCACAACATTCTTGTTCACTTTGCCAGAGCCTTATAGACAAACTCTTAGGCACTTACACCCAGATCCTCAACAGTATTTAGACACCTAACTCCCATTGAAATCAGTGGGAGATTTAGAAAACTAAGTCCAGGTTGACTTCAGGCCAAATTTTTAAAGGTAGTTAAGTGCCTAACTCCCATTCAAATGTTCTTAAATCATTTAGGAACTGAAGACTCATTTTTTAAAAAAATTGGCTTTTAGATTTCTAAGTACCTGTGTCATTTCTGAAAATGGGACTGTGGCTCCCAAGTTATTCAAGCACTTTTGCAAATGTTAACCCATGTCACATAATTCTGGCCATTGTTCAATATTTAGCAATGTACACCCTGGTTATGCAAAGAAAGTGCTTGGAGTTAAAAACCCTTTTAGAAAAATAGCACATGGCCTGTTTCAGATTCTGTGCTAAAACTCTCTCCCTCTTACTGCAGGGGTTTTAGTTACAACTTCAGTAGTGTCAGTCTTTTAGAAGCTGTGTGAGTTCCTTGGACAGGGAGTTAGATTTTTCCTAGTGGGAAATATTACATAAATATAAATGTGTGAGAGTCTGATGTGAGTGCACATATTTAGTCAGTCATGAGAAACAGGGTGCTATTTTCCAGTATGTTAGTACAGTTTTACAATGGTGTAACTATTGTAGATTGCCATCAGGCTCACTGGGTCTTGTATGAGCCATCATGAGATTTGGACAGTCAGAGGAGAGAGCAGCTCTTCTTTTTCCTCTCATCACACTTATCCTGACTCAATCTTCTATTAATAGATCTGGTCACTCATCCTCTTCTCTATGAAGGATTTATTAGTTTCAGTATCCAGGCTGGATACTCCAGAAATTAACAGCTCCTTATAATGCTTTGTTTCAGAGATAACTTCCTCTGCTACTGTAAGATGCTTACTCACTAACAGACTGAGTCAAAAGTCCTTATATTTACTATAGCTGGCTGATTCTAACAGGAAAGTTTGAAGCTTCCTCACTTTAGTGTCACACAGGAATAGTACTACACACTCAGACCCTTAAATAGGCATATACTGTCTCATTGGTAATTTGCTCCTTTCTCCTGAGAGGTTGAGTGGCTGATGTTTCTGATGAAATTCCAAGTCTGTTGTCTTACAGTTTCCAAATGTCTTTGACTGTAGTTAATTCACTCCTTATCTTTCCTGCTTCTGACTGTCTTTTGAAGTTAAATATAGTTCCTCAGTACTTAGTTTATTGTTTAGGGCTTATTTATCAGGATTGCTCATTTCATTGAGAGAAAAGGGCCACATATTTTTCCCCTGAAATCCACATTGTCCCTTTGAAGAGCATTAATGGAATGATTCCTCTGAGGTGTTTTTTTACCCTGTGTCTACAATTTGATTGCAAGGGATCCGCTCTGATCTTTTCCCATTCTTGTGAGCAGTACCTTTTTACACGAAAAATCATTCACTTCTAACTCCTAGGCCTGTAACTGCTTGAGCATTACAAATATTAACTGAAATCATTAACTGCTATCACTCTGGTTCTGATCACTTGTTCCTCAACTGACAGTTTAACCCTTCCTTTCAAATATTTCATGATACAATTATGATAAACAGTAATTGTTTCTAAATATACTGAACATTTAAAAATGTGTGTGCTTCTTGATCTACAAAGAAATTACAAGATTACAAATAGTATTAGAAAATATCCTTCCATAGACTCATGCCACTTGATAGGCTCTGGAAATTGCTGCTGTAGTATTGGACTATTTTCTGTAATAACGACTAACAGCATCATGCTACCATCAGTTCTGTTTTACTTTAACTCATTTGTGGTTCCAAAGCTAAGAAATGTGTTTAATTACATTCGATTAAAAGTATAAAACAAATAGTCTGATATTCTGACTCTTATTATAATTGTTCAAATATAATATACATACAGCCGTACACAGATTTCATAACTTCTAAAACTATTCCAGCACTTGGAATATACATGCAACTTCCATTAAAGTCCCTGGGAGTTTGTGTGTTTGAGAATGGAATATGCCCACGGTATTTAGGATAAGATTGGGAAAAAGATGTTTACTAAAGATTGACAGGTCTCGTCCCTGGCAGACCACAATAGAGGACACCTCACTGTAGAACTTTTCGATCAGCCCCCTTCCATTTAAACCGAGTGAGTGCTAGCTTCAGAGCTATCAATACTGAAACACTCCATGCAGTTCTGGTGTCTACATTTTTAAAAAGATGTTGAAACATTGGAAACAGAGCCACAAAAATGAATAGTGGCCAGAGAAAATGCCTTACATTAAGAGACTTAAGATTTGTCTGTTCAGTTTATCAAAAAGAAGATTACAGTACAGTGTCTAAGTATCTCTGAGGGGAGAAAATACCAGATACTAAAGGATTCTTTAATCTAATGGAAAAAAGCATAACAAGAATCAATGACTGGATGATTAATTCAGACAAATTCAAATTGGAAATAAGGCACAAATTTTTAAGAGTGAGGATGATTAACCAAAGGAACAAACTACCAAGGGGAATGATAGATTCAAAACAAGACTAGATGGTCTGGAAGATATGCTTAGCTAAACACAGGTTATGCTCTAGTCAATTACAAGTTATTGGGATCAGTACAGGTGTAACTCAGTGAAATTAAATGGTTTGCAATATATGAGAGATCAGACTAGATTAGATCAATGGTCCCTTCTGGCCTTAAATGCTAAGAATCTATGTGATATGCTAAAATCTTACTGTCTTACTGAACCTTCATGCATCACTAACACATGGGTGTTCCATGACGCATTGCTTCATAGAAAAGTTAAAGAAGTACAGGCTGGATGAATGGACTATAAGATGGATAGAAAGCTGGCTAGATCATCAGGCTCAACGGACAGTGATCAATGGCTCCATGTCTAGTAGGTAGTTGGTATCAAGCGGAGTGCCCCAAGGGTCAGTCCTGGGGCTGGTTTTGTTCAATATCTTCATTAACGATCTGGAGGATGGCGTGGATTGCACCCTCAGCAAGTTTTCAGGTGACACTAAACTGGGAGGAGTGGCAGATATGCTGGAGGGTAGGGATGGGATACAGAGGGCCCTAGACAAATGAGAGGATTGGGCCAAAAGAAATCTGATGAGGTTCAACAAGGACAAGTGCAGAGCCCTGCACTTAGGATGGAAGAATCCCATGCACTGCTACAGACTAGGGACCGAATGGCTAGGCTGCAGTCCTGCAGAAAAGGACCTAGGGGTTACAGTGGATGAGAAGCTGGATATGAGTCAACAGTGTGCCCTTGTTGCCAAGAAGGCTAATGACATTTTGGACTGTATAAGTAGGGGCATTGCCAGCAGATCGAGGGACATGATCATTCCCCTCTCTTCAGCATTGGTGAAGCCTCATCTGGAGTACTGTGTCCAGTTTTGGGCCCCACATTACAAGAAGGATGTGGAAAAATTGGAAAGAGTCAAGTAGAGGGCAACAAAAATGATTAGGGGGCTGGAGCACATGATTTATGAGGAGAGGCTGAGGGAACTGGAATTTAGTCTGTAGAAGAGAAGAATGAGGGGGGATTTGATAGCAGTTTTGCAAAATCAAGGTTTTAACCTTTTATTTTTATCAATTTAAATTTTAACAGTTGAGGGAAATTATAGGTGGGGGTCAGACAATTTCATGACATATTGAGTTTCAAAAAATTAAAGTTTTATAACCATTTACACACAAATTAACATCATGTATCAAAATATACAAAGTAAATATCCTTAAATTCAATTCTAATAATTTATCAAGCAGCATTTTTTTTACTTTGTCTAGCTGTAAAATTTGATTATTGATTGAAATATTTTTCCATCGGTGTGTGTGTATAGTGAAATTGACACTTACTGACATTTACGGATAAAAATATAATCCTTCTGAGCCTAAAAATACAACTCTCAGTGACTTTCTGCAATATGCCTGCTTAGATAGGCTATTCTGGAACAGTTACATTTTTACATATAAGGAATTCAGATATTATTCCTTTAAATTCTTTTTAAGTTATAATAATCCCATGGTGTAACCCGCTGCTGAAATGTATGGTATGAAGGGTTTGGGGGTAGTGGGGAGGAGAAAAGGAGGTGTGAGATGAAGAAGCTCTCTGAAGCGAGAAGGTGGTGTGGGTGTTACTTAGTAATGGGTAATCATAGGTGGTGAAACTAATGAAGATAAATTGTCAGGAAAGGAGTTCAAAGGCCTGTAATTATTGGCTGGCATGCCTGAGGCAGCACCCAGGTGTTAGCAATGCATGAAGGTTGGGCAAGAGAAGACAACATTTTACATAGGTCCTATGGTAAATACCCCCAAAATAGTTCTGGTGGTACTGTTTGTTTTACTGTACTCAATGGGCTAGTGATTGTAAACCATTGTACACCAAGATACTAAAAACAAACACTCCTCTATATATTCTTTTTCTTCTTGGATTGTGGTTCCAGATGAAGACAAATAAATAACCAGAAACAAAAACAGTGCTTGTGAACATTTGTGCAAATTTTGAGTGGCTTTTTGGTTTGTGTCCCTTTTATTTGCTATTCACAAACATTCATATGTGAGTAGGGTTTTGTTTGTATTAATATTTGAGGAATAAGTATTCATCTGTTCTTTTGTGAATACAAGAATTCAAAGGTAATTTAATATTTGACATTCTCCATTTGTTATTCCTTATTCACCCTTTAGAAAGTTTTAATTATCCAAAGAGTAGTTGAAACATTACCATGTGAAAACAATGAGGTGTCCTTGTAGCACCTTAGAGACTAATACATTTATTTGGGCATACACTTTCATGGGCTAAAACCCACTTCATCAGATGCATGGAGTGAAAAATACAGTAAGCAGAATATATATTACAGCACATGAAAAGATGGGAGTTGCCTTACCAAGTGATGGGTCAGTGCTAACAAGGCCAATTCAATTAAGGTGGAAGTGGCATATTCTCAACAGTTGAGAAGGGGTAAATATCAGAGGGAAAATTACTTTTGTAGTGCTAAAGAGGGCAATGTTTCCCATTCCCAACAGTTGACAAGAAGGTATGAGTATCAGAGGGAAAAAGAACAGGAGTACCTATGGCACCTTAAAGACTAACAAATTTATTAGACCATAAGCTTTCATGGCTGTTATTTTCTTTGTTAGGCCTGTCCTGTAGTAGGTGACTTCTGGGAACTCTTCTGGCTCTATCAATCTGTTTCTTCACTTCCGCAGGTGGGTATTGTGGTTGTAAGATAGAGATCTTGTAGGTGTTTGTCTGAGGGATTGGAGCAAATGCGGTTGTATCGCAGAGCTTGGCTATAGACGATGGATCGTGTGGTGTGGTCAGGGTGAAAGCTGGAGGCATGTAGGTAGGAATAGCGGTCAGTAGGTTTCCGGTATAGGGTGGTATTTATGTGACCATCGTTTATTAGCACTGTAGTGTCCAGGAAGTGGATGTCTTGTGTGGACTGGTCCATGCTGAGGTTGATGGTGGGATGGAAATTGTTGAAATCATGGTGGAATTCCTCAAGGGCTTCTTTTCCATGGGTCCAGATGATGAAGATGTCCCAGAAGTCACCTACTACAGGACAGGCCTAACAAAGAAAATAACAGAACGCCACTAGCCGTCACCTTCAACCCCCAACTAAAACCCCTCCAACACATTATTAAGGATCTACAACCTATCCTGAAGGATGACCCAACACTCTCACAAATCTTGGGAGACAGGCCAGTCCTTGCCTACAGACAGCCCCCCAACCTGAAGCAAATACTCACCAGCAACCACATACCACACAACAGAACCACTAACCCAGGAACCTATCCTTGCAACAAAGCCCGTTGCCAACTGTGCCCACATATCTATTCAGGGGACACCATCACAGGGCCTAATCACATCAGCCACACTATCAGAGGCTCGTTCACCTGCACATCCACCAATGTGATATATGCCATCATGTGCCAGCAATGCCCCTCTGCCATGTACATTGGTCAAACTGGACAGACTCTACGTAAAAGAATAAATGGACACAAATCAGATGTCAAGAATTATAACATCCATAAACCAGTCGGAGAACACTTCAATCTCTCTGGTCACGCAATTACAGACATGAAAGTTGCGATATTACAACAAAAAAAAACTTCAAATCCAGACTCCAGTGAGAAACTGTTGAATTGGAATTCATTTGCAAATTGGATACAATTAACTTAGGCTTGAATAGCGACTGGGAGTGGCTAAGTCATTATGCAAGGTAACCTATTTCCCCTTGTTTTTTCCTACCCCCCCCCCCCAGACGTTTTTGTTAAACCCTGGATTTGTGCTGGAAATGGCCCACCTTGATTATCATAGACATTGTAAGGAGAGTGGTCACTTCAGATAAGCTATTACCAGCAGGAGAGTGCGGTGGGAGGATGTATTTTTTCATGCTTTGTGTGTATATAAAAAGATCTTCTACACTTTCCACAGTCTGCATCTGATGAAGTGAACTGTAGCTCATGAAAGCTTATGCTCAAATAAATTGGTTAGTCTCTAAGGTGCCAGAAGTACTCCTTTTCTTTTTGCGAATACAGACTAACACGGCTGTTACTCTGAAAGCCAAGTTAGGCATCTAGGTTCCTATTCAATGAATAGGGATAGATAGGTGCCTTAGAATGCCTTTCACAAAACCAGCACACTAGGTGGGGAGCCATCTAAACTAGCCAATTGGAAGTGCCGACCAGAGGGGAGTGTGCTGTGTCCCACCCCTCTCTCAGAGATAGGTGCCTAAGTCTAGGCTGCAGGGAGGTGCCTGTCTCCACTTGGTATCCATCAATGGGAACCCCTCTCCTGGAGTCAGGCAGCTTAGGTACCTAGGGCATTTCTTGTGACAATCAGTTTGGCAGCTGCCTTGCTTCAGACAAAATACCTTGAAGAGGAGCCCACCTTATAACTTTTAGCTCCGTGGCTAGAGAACTTAGCTGGGATGTGGGAGACAGACGTTCAATTCCTTCTCTGTGTCAGAGGCTGGGAAAGGATGTGAATAGAGGTCTCCTCCTTCTCCGGAGAATAGTGTAATCACTGAACTATGGGCTATTCTAATGCGAGAGCTGCCTCAGTCTCTCCTGTTAAAGATGTTCCACTGTGACTTAATAATGAAAGAGTGATTCAAGCAGGGGGACTGGACCCTGGATCTCTCTTGTTGGTACCCTAACCACAGAACTAGAGTCATTTTCCCTCTACCCCAATGACTATTTAAGTCTTTACCTGCAGTGGACAGTCACTGGACCAGAAAGAAAGAGACAGCAAGAATGACTCTGTAGTCCAGTGGTTAGAGTGCCCACCTGGAAGTGGAGAAACCCAGAGTCCAGTCCCTCTGCTCCAATCATTCCTTCATTATTTATCCACGATACAACAGCTTCAAAAGGAGAGACTGAGAAAGCCTCACATCAGAATATCCTATAGTTCAATGGTTAGAGCACTCTTCTGGAGTGGAGGCAGCCCCTCTTCAAATCCTTTCTTCCCTCTCAGGGAGAGAAGGGGGAATTGAAGTTGTGTCTCTCACATCCCAGGGCTCTAACCACTGGGCTAAAAATTGTAAGGTGGATATCTCCTCCTCCAGCCAGACTTTGAAAGGGACCTGATGCAGTAGGTACAAAATTTAGGTGGATGAATCTGTCTTCCACATTTTGTGACTAGCTCTAGGACTTAGGCAGGGGATAGGTGGTTGGCTACCTAGAGGGAGAGACAAGGGCCTGAGGAATTTTTACCCTGAAAACTTAGGTGATAAGTAAATTTAGGCACTTACAGGGTTTGCTGGGAATTTTGTGGATTACAGTGGAACCAAAACTGTAATTTAGGCACTGTGACAAGATGGCCAATGTTAGTCTGGTGGGTCCTGTGCTTTTCTTTGGTGGGGAGCTAAGATACCACTCCTTGCTCCTGCTCTTGGATGCCAAGGGCTCCACTACTACCACCTTCCTGGGCTAGATGAGGGAAGGAGTCTGAGTTTGCTCCTTGATCTGAGTCCCAGCCCCTCTCAATCCCTGTGGGTTTCTTACCCTCATCCCCCTTAGGTAGAGTTACCCTCAGTCCTTAGATGCAGCAGGGCAGGGTCTCCCTTACTTCAGTACTCAGGTCTTCCAAATCACTCAACACCCCCTCCAAGCTCCAGTCCTCACTCCTTCCTCCTTTCCCTCTATCTGCTTGAAGCAGGGGGTTTTATTAGGTTCCTAACAGGGCCTTGATTGACTGCAGGTGCTCCAATTAACCTGCAACCACCTTCCCTAGTCTACAGGGAACCACACCTTAATTAGCCTTGAGCTTATATATTTCCCCTCTAGCACTCTCCCACTGTTCCCTGGCCCTCCTGTATCACAACACATAAACCAAGATTTTGGTGCTTAAAATGATTATCTGGTTTCTAAACATAAATGCTCACCTTGATCTTTTCTAATACAAATTTCACCTTGTAATGTTAGGTGAGAAACATTTAGCAGACTTGAGGATATAGGAGAATAGGTTACATTACAACATTGTTCACAAATCTTAGTCCTTTATAAGAGGGAAAAATAAATTTCTGGATGAGTGGTAGCCAAAGCCATCCTTATCCCTCCTTAATGAATTGTTACCCAAATTAAGTTTCTGAAGCTATCGGACATTTAATTGCCATGAAATGCACTATTCCTACTCTTACTTCCTTCTGAAGAAGAAGGATTCAAATTAGTCATGCTATGGATTCTTTGATGGGTTTAATACATATTCTTTTATATGCCAGCTTCTGAGAATGGATGTGGCAATCAAGAAAAATGCATATTCAGATCTTGAATCACACATTTCAATATGAGAAATGATCAGCTGAACCTCAGAGTGCAAACATTTTTTACAAAAGAGCAAGATCAGCTGCAAGACTAAAGGAATTTACTTTAACACACAGTTATGGAAATAATTATTGTATACCTCAGTTTTACAATGTATAGTTGACTGAGATGATGTATTTTTGAATAGTGTAATATGAAAGCCAAAAGTGCTGAGACTTCACAGCTTCTGTTTGAAATATAAAATATAATATAGCCAACCCATGCTCCAAATGATGTACAATATGAGCCCAATTTTCAACCTAGCCTTAACTCCACCTCCATTTTTGAACCCACAATTATTTGTTGTTATTAATTTTGTATTAATTTTCACAAAGAAACAAACAAAAATACAAAAAGGTAAATGATTTACAGCTTATATATATATTACCAAATACTGCATATTTCATAGGATATCCATCAAATTATGTTATCATGCAACTTTATAATTTCTCAAAGTTGCAAGACAAGACCATACAAAATCAGGCATATTAAACAGAACAGCTTATAGTGGGGGTAACAAGAAAGAAAGACAGAAAGACAGAAAGAAAGAAAGAAGCATTATTTGAGCTATCTCAGCATTCTTTATCCAATATATCAAGAAATGGGGTCCAAATTTCTTGGATGTTTTCTATATTTTCAAATATATTGATTTCAATTACAACACAGAATAAACAGTCTACAGTGCTCACTTTATATTTCTGTTTAATTACAAATATTAAAAAAAAAATAGTATTTTTCAATTCACCTAATACAAGTACTGTAGTGCAACCTCTTTATCATGACAAGCTGAATTTACAAATGTGGAATTATATACAAAAAATAACTGCATTCAAAAACAAAACAATGTAAAACTTTAGCGCCTCCAAGTCCACTCAGTCCTACTTCTTGTTCAGCCAATCGCTAAGACAAACAAGTTTGTTTACATTTGCAGGAGATAATGCTGCACACTTTTTGTTTACAAAGTCATCTGAGAGTGAGAACAGGTGTTTGCATGGAACTGTTGTAGCCAGCGTTGCAAGGTATTTTCATGCTAGATGCGCTAAAGATTCATATGTCCCTTCCTGCTTCAACCACCGTTCCAGAGGACATGCATCCATGCTGATCTCAAGTTCTGCTCAATGACGATGTAACTCAGTGCGGACCGATGCATGTTTATTTTTATCATCTGAGTCAGATGCCACCAGCAGAAGGTTGATTTTCTGTTTTGGTTGTTTGGGTTCTGTAGTTTCCACATCACTCTTACGAATTCTGAAAGCATGTTCCACACCTTGTCCCTCTCAGATTTTGAAAGGCACTTTCGATTCTTAAACCTTGGGTCGAGTACTGTAGCTATCTTTAGAAATCTCACATTGGTACCTTCTTTGTGTTTTGTCAAATCTGCAGTGAAAATGTTCTTAAAATGAACATGTGCTGGGTCATCATCCAAGATCGCTATAACATGAAATATATGGCAGAATGAGGGTAAACAGAACAGGAGACATACAATTCTCCCCCAAGGAGTTCAATCACAAATTTAATTAACACATTTTTTTTTATGAGCATCATCAGCATGGAAGCATGTCCTCTGGAATGGTGGCCAAAGCATGAAGGGGCATACGAATGTTTAGCATATCTGGCACATAAATACCTTGCAACACTGGCTACAAAAGTCCCATGCAAACTCCTGTTCTCACTTTCAGGTGACATTGTACATAAGAAGTGGGCAGCATATCTCTTGTAAAAGGAAACAAACTTGTTTTTCTTAGCGATTGGCTGAACAAGAAGTAGCACTGAGTGGACTTGTCGGCTCTAAAGTTTTACATTGCTTTGTTTTTGAGTGCAGCCGCGTAACAAAAAAAAAATTGTACTTGCACTTATACAAGAAAGAAATTGCACTACAGTACTTGTAGGAGGTGAACTGAAAAATACTATTTATTTTATCATTTTTACACTGCAAATATTTGTAATAAAAATAATAATATAAAGTGAGCACGATACACTTTGTATTCTGTGTTGTAATTGAAATCAATATATTTGAAAATGTATAATACATCCAAAATATTTAACAAATTTAAATTCGTATTCTATTGTTCAACAATCCGATTAAAACTGCAATTAATCATGATTAATTTTTATAGTTGTGATTAATTTTTTTGACTTAATCATGTGAGTTAACTGTAATTAATTGACATCCCTAAAAGGCACATTCAACAGTCATTCTGCACCTACTGAGCCTGTTGTGAAGCGCTCCCTGCTGCTGTCAAGGTGGCCAGTGTACGGCTTCATGAGCCAAGGCTGGGTCTCCCAGAATCACTGTTGGCATTTCAACATTCCCAATATTAATCCTCTGGTCTAGAAAGTCCCTGCTTGCAGTTTTCTATATAGGCCTATGTTCTTAAAGATGTGTGTGTCATGCCCCTTCTCTGACCAACCAGCGCTGATGTCAGTGAAACAACCCCAGTGATCCAGCAGAGCTTGTAATACCATAGAAAAGTAGCCCTTTCTGTTGTTGTACTCCATGGCAAGGTGGTCTGGTGCCAAAATAGGGATATGCGAGCCATCTATCACCCCAACACAGTTCAGGAACCCTATTGCTGCAAAACCATCCACTATTTCCCACACATTTCCCAGAGTCATATCCTTCATAGCAGGATGCAATTAATGGCCCTGCACACTCGTATCACAGCAACCCCCATAGTGAATTTCCAAACTCCAAATTGATTCCCAACTGATCAGTAGCAATGTGGCATTGCAAGCTTCCACATAGCAATCGCCACTCGCTTTTCCACTGTGAGTGAAGCTCTCATATTGGTGTCGCTGAGCTGGAGGACTGGGACAAGCTCCACACACAATTCCATTAATTTGGCTTTGTGCATCCAAAAGTCCTGCAGTCATTGCCCATCATCCCATACCTGCATAACAATGCGATCCCACCTCTCAGTGCTTGTTTCTCGGGCCCAGAAATGGTGGTCCACCATATGCAGCTGCTCCGTGAATGCCAACAACCTTGAATTGTTTCTTTCCATGGTACACAGCAAGATAGCCTGCAGGGCACTGTCATATTCCATCTCGCGGCTCTGGAAATACTGAAGAATCAAGTCCATTGGGTTCATAATGCTCATCACAATACTGCAGAGCAGTGCGGGATCCATGCTTCCTGCAGAGATGGTGCGGGACTTTTGTAAAGAGGAGCAAAACATAATAGGATGCCCATGGAATGATGGGATGGAGAAAACTGCTTCATGGCTTGCTGAAGCCCTGTTCCAAACCACCTCTACAGGATTCATTTGTCCCCATGAGGCATTGCAAACCCGTCCCAAAACACCCGGCACTAGAAGGTGGCAAGCTGCACAATGGGATAGCTACCCCAGGTGCCCTGCTCTCTGGATCAGTGGAAGCTCTGCTAGTGAGGACATGCACTGCCAACACAAGGAGCGTAATACAGACATGCAAAAGCAATTTAATTACTGCAGCATCTGTACGTTGACGTAACTTAGGTCGATTTAATTTTGTAGTGTAGACATGGTCTCAGTCAATATCATTTCTTTCACTGCTAACTCAAATAGGTCTGAATACCACTACTCTATTCTGGGTATAAACCTACTCCTCATGTTTTGTAAAATCATGCTCTTGGTTATCATCGCGGCCCACAGGACCAGTCTTTGTGATGGAGGTAAACCCAGCATGGTAGGTACATAACCTAGAATATAATTTTAAACTGAGATTTGGTTGCTGAAACCAAGCACTATTTTCACTTTTCTGCCCACTTCTTTCCACAGTTGCCTGGCTGTTGGACAGTTCCATAGCATATGCTTCAGGGTTCCTTTTTCTTTATTACAGCAGCAACAAACATCAGAGGACAAGGCTCCCATTTTGCACAATCCCTGTGGTATCCAATACATTTTGAATAGAATCTTTTGCTGTATCAGGCATAACCTGAGATCCACAGAAAGACTTTTAACATTCCATTGGGGTTCTTGTATGGGTTGTGATAACTCCCATTCCCATGCTGTCACAGAGAACTCTAGATCAATGGAGTTCCTTGTCATTAGTAAAGCAGACATAGTGGACACAGGCCTCGGGCTCTGGGGCCTCTGACAGTCCTAGGGCATCCAGACCAAACTATTATGTAAGCGAGTGTTTTAGTTGCAAGTACTGCCACTCTGCTAAGGGTGGCAGGTCATATTATTGCTTTAGTGTTAGAAAATAGACAAAGCCCTCATCCTTGGTTAATTGGGAAATCTATATGATGCCCTTGCTCAGCCAGTTCTTCCATATTATAGGTTTTTTCACAGTTTGCAAGTCTGGGTTATCCCAGATAGATGCTATGCATAACAGTGAGGAATAAAGTACTTCTGAGCTAGGACAGTCCAGTCCCTTTGCACAGCCACCACTGTAGGGAACCTTATTTTCCTCCATCAAACTAAAAGAGAAACTGTACAGATCTGCAGGGTGAACTGGATGCACGGATACCTGAATCAGGGTGTATAAGGGTGTTAGTATTCTGGAACCAATTTGACATGGGTGGTATAAAGAAAGCATACTAATAATTTTGTAGGTCTAGAAGGCCAACCCCCTATCCTCTCCACCCCCCATCCCCTGCCCAACCCTTTGGCTACAGTGAGCTGGAGTTTTTTAAGTGATAGTCATGGGCATTGACCAGGGCCCCACAGAAAGTCTCTAATAATGTTATTAAATTTTCGAAAATAAGGCAGAAGGATATACACAGATAGACTGCTTATAATATAGAGGAGCCTAAGCAGAATATTCGTTTTTAGGATATTAACCTTTCCCCACAGACTCAGGGAGAGAAGATGCCACCTATTTTTGTCAGTATTTGTGAGAGTGCAGGATCTAAATTTATCTTCACTAGTTTGTTAATGTTTCTTGATGCCTTTATACCTAGGTATTTAATTGCATCGGGTTTCCTATGGTAATTCCATTGAGAAAGAGTCCCACTCCATGACAACAGGGAGATTCCAATTTTTCCCAATTTATTTTGTAACCACTATTGGTACAAATTTTTGAATTAGTGATAGGAAGGCTAGAATAGTGGTTTCTGCTTTATACAAAAGGACATTATCTTAATATAACATCAACTTATATATCATGAAACCAAGTTGTATGCCTCACACATCTGGATGAGCCTGTATAGCTATTGCCTGGGGCTCAAGCATCAAATCAAAAAGCAATAGAGACAGCAGGAACCCTTTTTAATAGCCCAGAAGAGGCTGACAGTATCCAAGATCCCATTGTTCGTTCTCATGCAAGAGGTTGGGAGAGAATATAATAGTTGCATTCAGGAACTAAATGGGTCCAAATCCAAATTTTTATAAGGTATAAAACATATACCTCCAACTCACTCTATCAAAAGAGTTTTTTTGCATCAAAGGCTAATATGGCTTGCATTTTGGGATCATCATATTTCATTGCTATAATATCAAAAAGTTGTCAAAGGTTATCAGAGCAATGATGGCCTCTGACAAACCTAACTTGATCTGGGTCTATGAAAGAGCTCAGAACTTTCTCCAATCTCATTGCCAGAATTTTTGCCAGTGGGTGGTCATCACTATTAATAAGTGGAATTGACCTACGGTTGAAACATAGTGTGGCATTTTGTCCTGGTTTAGGAATAACTGATATTAGGGCTTTCCTCAGCATAGGGGGAAGTATGCCCTCTAGGAGTGACTCATTAAATATGTTAATCATCTTGTCAGACAGGAGGGTAAGGAAGTGTCTACAGAATTCAGCAGGGAAGCCATTTGGCCTAAGGGATTTCCCCACTTTCATATTCTCAATTGCCTCAAATAACTCATCCTCCGTTTGGGTCACGTCAAGGTTTCTACACTGGGCTACAGTAGTTTGGGGTAATGTAATATTTTTGAAAACTTGATACAAAGCATCTGTGGAGGGGTTTGTGTCCAGTTACTACATCTTTTTATAGAAATTAAAGAACTCTTTATTAATATCTTTAGGTGATATACATAATTTACCATGTTTATCATTGATGGCCATGATTCTACATTCAGAGATCTTTTGCCTTATTAATTATCGGAAGTCCTGCCTAAGTTGAAATATGGCAAACTCAGCCTGCACCAAGTGCAGTTTATTGAGTTTATAGCTAGAATTAATCAAGGATCACAGCATATCAAGCAAATCAAACACCCACAATTATATAAAAAGAAAACTTGAACTGTCTGCTGAAATGTACAAAAATTGATCTAGTCCAAGCAGTTCACCAAGTAACTCCTCCCCATGAATATATAAAACATGTTGTACAGGTGTCAAAACACTGTATTTAGTGCACCTGCAATATTAAAAAGGAATAGTGCACAAGGTACTCTAGGAGTGTCAGCTGGTGTTTAGATGCCGTATTGATAACAGGGAGAGATACAGAGGGATATATAAACAACTTCTGATAGGTTGGACAAATATGGTTCTCGAGTTCAAAAAAAGAAATGTGTGCTCTCTTCCAAAATTTAGTTGCTAAAATGGGACATGTTATAGATATACAAGGAATACATCAAATAAAAGAGAAGACAGATACTATTCAGAAGTATTTGGTGTCTAAAATATTTAAGCAATTTTCAACAATGTTAAATTGTGATGTAAGATTCATTCCAAATTCCAAGTCTGACAAGCACACTACTCACCAACAGGCTCTTACTAGGCTGCCTGCTGCATAGCCCAGCAGCTGGCTGAGTAAAAGGGCAGAGTGGCCAAAATAAAATAGCTTTTCCAAAATCAGATATGCAGTTGCCTTTTGAGCACAGATCAGTGCAGGTCCACTCTCAACATACTTTTGTATATTATGCAAATAATTCATTGCCAGGGGTCAATAGGGTCTTGCACATGCAAAGATACTCAGCATGAAGAGGGAGGTGCCACACAAGCAGCTTCTAGGATAGAGTCAGGAGACAGAGAAGCACCAGGAAAATGTCCAGGACATGAGGTAAGCCCAGTGATGATAATGGGGATGATAGGCAAACATGTGAGGAAGAGATATCAGCATCAGTGCCATTCCCCACATGATGATGTGCTGCTAGGTTCCTGTCACGGGGCAAGTGCGCCCCATCCTCTCTTGGGGTACGGCAGGGTAATTACTTCCCCACAGTCGTGTCCTTACGACCAGCCTTTGCCTTGGGGTGATGAGGACTAATCAAAAAAGTCAATATGACTCTTCCCTTCTCAGGGTTGTGTGGCCCAATGGCCAGGGACCGTTACAGCGGTCCTTGCATTCAGATTAGCGTAGCCTAGCAGCCAGAGTCAATTACAGTGGCCCTTGTGTCTAGGGCAGCGCAGCCTAGCGGCCAGAGTCAATATCACAGCCTCCAGACAGGGGGCAATGCAACCTAGCAGCCAGAGTCAATATCATGGCCTCCAGACACAGGGCAGTGTGGCTGGGCAGCCAGTACCCGGGGGGTTGACACCAGGTGTGGGAGGTGGCCTAAGTGGGGGGCCCGGGGCCCACCCAGCTCCATCGGGCCCTAACCCAGGGCCCTAACAGTGGCAAAGTTGTCCACCTCTGGGTCAGCTGGGAATCCCACCGAAACATGCTGACCTCTCTCAGGTGGGAGATACCACTCACTCACCCTCCCTGGGTCACTTCCCACCGTGTTTCCCGAAGCCGCAGTCCATGGGGTACTGGGGTCTTTGGGCTCCTTGGCATGGATGATTCTCTGGGACTCTGCTGGCCACAGACCTCTAGTCTGACTCTCAGGATCTCCAGCTCCTGCAGGCAAGGGCTGCGATGGCTCTTCACATGGAGCCTCTGTGCAAGGTCCTTCCTTTCCTGTAGCCAGCCCTGAATGAGCTGAACTGCTCCCTTTTATACCTAGTCTCCGGCTGGAGTGTCCCCAGCAAGGCCATGGGGGCGTAGCCTCCTCGGCCCAGAAAGTGACATTAACCCTTGCACTACCACTGCGGGGCAAGTGAACCCCATCACCCCAACACACACCCCTTTTAAAAAAAGAAGAGGAGTACCTGTGGCACCTTAGAGACTAACACATTTATTTGAGCATAAGCTTTCGTGAGCTACAGCTCACTTCATCGGATGCATTCAGTGGAAAATACAGTGGGGAGATTTATATACATAGAGAACATGAAACGATGGGTGTTACCATACACACTGTAAGGAGAGTGATCACTTAAGGTGAGCTATTACCAGCAGGAGAGCGGGGGCCGGGGTGGGGGGGAAATCTTTTGTAGTGATAATCAAGGTGGGCCATTTCCAGCAGTTGACAAGAACGTCTGAGGAACAGTGGGGGGGTGAGGTGCGGGAATAAACATGGGGAAATAGTTTTACTTTGTGTAATGACACATCCACTCCCAGTCTCTATTCAAGCCTAAGTTAATTGTATCCAGTTTGCAAATTAATCCCAATTCAGCAGTCTCTCGTTGGAGTCTGTTTTTGAAGTTTTTTTGTTGAAGAATTGCCACTTTTAGGTCTGTAATCGAGTGACCAAATTGAAGAGTTCTCCAACTGGTTTTTGAATGTTATAATTCTTGACATCTGATTTGTGTCTGTTTATTCTTTTACATGGAGTCTGTCCAGTCTGCCCAATGTACATGGCAGAGGGGCATTGCTGGTACATGATGGCATATATCACATTGGTAGATGTGCAGGTGAACGAGCCTCTGATAGTGTGGCTGATGTGATTAGGCCCTATGATGGTGTCCCCTGAATAGATATGTGGACATAGTTGGCAGAGGGCTTTGTTGTAAGGATAGGTTCCTGGGTTAGTGGTTCTGTTGTGTGGTGTGTGGTTGCTGGTGAATATTTGCTTCAGGTTGGGGGGCTGTCTGTAAGCAAGGACTGGCCTGTCTCCCAAGATCTGTGAGAGTGATGGGTCATCCTTCAGGATAGGTTGTAGATTCTTGATGTTGCGTTGGAGAGGTTTTAGTTGGGGGCTGAAGGTGATGGCTAGTGGCGTTCTGTTATTTTTTTTGTTTGGCCTGTCCTGTAGCAGTAGTACTCTTCTGGCTCTGTCAATCTGTTTCTTCACTTCAGCAGGTGGGTATTGTAGTTGTAAGAATGCTTGATAGAGATCTTGTAGGTGTTTGTCTCTGTCTGAGGGGTTGGAGCAAATGCGGTTCTATCGTAGAGCTTGGCTGTAGGCAATGGATCGTGTGGTGTGGTTTGGGATGAAAGCTGGGAGGCATGTAGGTAGGAATAGCGGTCGGTAGGTTTCCAGTATAGGGTGGTGTTTATGTGACCATCGCTTATTAGCACCATGGTGTCCAGGAAGTGGATCTGTTGTGTGGACTGGTCTATGCTGAGGTTGATGGTGGGACAGAAATTGTTGAAATCAAGGTGGAATTCCTCAAGGGCTTCTTTTCCATGGGTCCAGATGATGAAGATGTCATCAATGTAGCGCAAGTAGAGTAGGGGCATTAGGGGACAAGAGCTGAGGAAGCGTTGTTCTAAGTCAGCCATAAAAATGTTGTCATACTTTGGGGCCATGCAGGTACCCATAGCTGTGCCACTGATTTGAAGGTATACATTGTCCCCAAATGTGAAATAGTTATGGGTGAGGACAAAGTCACAAAGGTCAGCCACCAGGTTTGCCGTGACATTATCATGGATACTGTTCCTGACGGCTTGTAGTCTATCTTTGTGTGGAATGTTGGTGTAGAAGGCTTCTACATCCATAGTGGCCAGGATGGTGTTTTCAGGAAGATCACCGATGGATTGTAGTTTCCGCAGGAAGTCAGTGGTGTCTCGAAAATAGCTGGGAGTGCTGGTAGCGTAGGGCCTGAAGAAGGAGTCTACATAGCCAGACAATCCTGCTGTCAGGGTGCCAATGCCTGAGATGATGGGGCGTCCAGGATTTCCAGGTTTATGGATCTTGGGTAGCAGATAGAATACCCCAGGTCGGGGTTCCAGGGGTGTGTCTGTGTGGATTTGTTCTTGTGCTTTTTCAGGGAGTTTCTTGAGCAAATGGTGTAGTTTCTTTTGGTAACCTCAGTGGGATCAGAGGGTAATGGCTTGTAGAAAGTGGTGTTGGAGAGCTGCCGAGCTGCCTCTTGTTCATATTCTGACCTATTCATGATGACAACAGCACCTCCTTTGTCAGCCTTTTTGATTATGATGTCAGAGTTGTTTCTGAGGCTGTGGGTGGCATTGTGTTCCGCACGGCTGAGGTTATGGGGCAAGTGATGCTGCTTTTCCACAATTTCAGCCCGTGCACGTTGGCGGAAGCACTCTATGTAGAAGTCCAGTCTGTTGTTTTGACCATCAGGAGGAGTCCACCCAGAATCCTTCTTTTTGTAGTCTTGGTAGGAAGGTCTCTGTGGCTTAGTATGTTGTTCAGAGGTGTGTTGGAAATATTCCTTGAGTCGGAGACGTCGAAAATAGGATTCTAGGTCACCACAGAACTGTATCATGTTCGTGGGGGTGGAGGGACAGAAGGAGAGGCCCCGAGATAGGACAGATTCTTCTGCTGGGCTAAGAGTATAGTTGGATAGGTTAACAATATTGCTGGGTGGGTTAAGGGAACCACTGTTGTGGCCCCTTGTGGCATGTAGTAGTTTAGATAGTTTAGTGTCCTTCTTCTTTTGTAGAGAAGCAAAGTGTGTGTTGTAAATGGCTTGTCTAGCTTTTGTAAAGTCCAGCCACGAGGAAGTTTGTGTGGAAGATTGTTTTTTTATGAGAGTATCCAGTTTTGAGAGCTCATTCTTAATCTTTCCCTGTTTGCTGTAGAGGATGTTGATCAGGTGGTTCCGCAGTTTCTTTGAGAGTGTGTGGCACAAGCTGTCAGCATAGTCTGTGTGGTATGTAGATTGTAATGGATTTTTTACCTTCAGTCCTTTTGGTATGATGTCCATCTGTTTGCATTTGGAAAGGAAGATGATGTCTATCTGTATCTGTACGAGTTTTTTCATGAAGTTGATAGATTTCCACTCCATATGGATTCCCCTCACCCCACCCCCTGTTCTCCTGCTGGTTATAGCTCACTTTAAGTGATCACTCTCCTTACTGTGTGTATGGTAACACCCATTGTTTCATGTTCTCTATGTATATAAATCTCCCCACTGTATTTTCCACTGAATGCATTCGGTGAAGTGAGCTGTAGCTCATGAAAGCTTATGCTCAAATAAATTTGTTCGTCTCTAAGGTGCCACAAGTACTCCTTTTCTTTTTGCGAATACAGACTAACACGGCTGCTACTCTGACACCCCTTTAAGAGGGTGTTTGATGATGGATCCTCTTTTCCTTACTTGCCTCTCACCCATGAGAGAAAGTCCGCATTTGCATGTGCCCTACCTGGTCCATGTGCAATGCTGTAGTCATAGGTGCCATAGGAGCAGTAGGTACCATCTCATAATTCGAGCATTGGTATCTTTTATACTGTTTAGCCATCAGAGCGGGGTGTGATCTGTGACCAACTGAAGTGGGTTTCCAAGCAGGTAGCATCTTAGTGTGTCAATCGCCCACTTTAATGCCAGGGCCTCCTTCTCTATAGCTGAATACCTCTGTTCTCTGGGAAAAAGCTTCTGCTCAAATAGAGGATGGGATGTTCTTCTCTCTCGATCTCCTGGGACAATACTGCTTCCAGCCTCACTTCAGACACATCTGTCTGCAGTGTAAAGGGCTTAGCGAAGGGTGATATAGGACTGGTGCCCTAGTCAATCAGTCCTTCAGGTCCTGGAAGGCCCTCTCACATTCTGCTGACCACTGGACCTTTCGGGGTTGGGAGCTCTTAATTAGGTCTGGCAAGGGTGCCGTGAGTGTTGCAAAATCTGGTATAAAGCGGCTATAGTATCCTGCCAGGCCTAAAAAATTGTCATACCTGTCTCTTTGTCGTGGGCATTGGGCAGTCCTGCAGAGCTTGCACCTTGTACACAAGTGGATGTAGGGTCCTTTGCCCCATGGTATATCCCAGGTATGTTACTTCCCATTGTCCAAGGTGGCATTTGGCCAGGTTGGCCATGAGCCCAGCTTCCTCCAGGGCTTGAGGAAAAGCCTCGAGGTGTCGGAGGTGTTCCTCCCATATATGACTGTACACCACTATATCGTCTATGTAAGCTGCTGTGCACTGGCGGCGGGGTTGTAACAGCTGATCCATGAATCATTGGAATGTGGCAGCGGCCCCATGGAGACCAAAAGGCATGGTCACAATGTGGTACAATCCAAATGGGGTAGGGAAGACTGTCTTTTCACGGGAAGCAGGAGTCAAGGGGATTTACCAATACATCTTTGTCAGGTCCAGGGTTGAGATGAAATTGGCATTACCCAGTCGTTTGAGTACCTAAGCTCCTTCTGGACCGCATCCTACATCTTCTTTGGCAGGGGCTCGTGGTTGTCACGGACCTTCTGGCCTGGAAGGATGGTGATGTGGTGACTTATCAGTCTAGTCCTCCCTGGGTGGGTTGATAACATGGTAGAGAAGGCCTGAACTAGTTGTTGCAGCTCTTCCTCTTGTCTTGGATCCACCTCTGCCCTGATCGTGACAGGTGTAGAGTCAACAGGGTCACCAGTCAGTGGACCTAGCTCCAATTCCTGGGGATACGGGGTGATCAGCAGCCCTTCCTGAGTTTCTCACTTCTTCAGGAGGTTCACACAGTAAGTCCTTCTTCCCGATAGTCGCACCTCATAATCCATTGGCCCTACCCTATGGACCACCTTGAATGGCCCTGCCATTTAGTGAGTAGCTTGGGCTCGGCCGAATGTAGCAGGAGCAGGACACTATCCCCTGGTTCGAAAGTGCACAGCCTCACTCCTCAGTTGTAGTGGTGGGCTTGGGTCTGTTGTGCTTGCAGGAGATTTGTTCGGGTGAATGCTCCCAACTTCTAGAGTCATTTGAGAAGTTTTAGTATGTAGGGAACTGACCCCATGACTCGGGATCCTTTCTCTTTCCAGGTCTCCTTCAGGAGGTCGAGAATCCCCCAGGGCTGCCTCCCATAAAGCAGCTTGAAAGGTGAGAAGCCTGTGGAGGCCTGGGGAACCGCCTGCACAGTAAACAATAAGGCCAGTAGTAGCTTGTCCCAGTGTCGTGGGTCATCATCTATGAATTTCCTTAGCATGGATTTCAACATCCTGTTAAACCTCTCCACCAAGTCATCTGTCTGTGGATGATACACAGAGGTCTTGAGTGATCAGGTATTCAACAACCAGCACAACTCTGCCATCAGTTTTGAGGAGACATTGGTTCCTTGATCGGTCAGAATCTCCCTGGGTATTCCCACTTGGGACAAGATTTTTAGAAGTTTTGCTGCTATGGTAGGGGCTGTGGTATTCCGTAATGGGACAGCCTCGGGATACCTAGTAGCATAATCCACCACCATCAGTATATATTGACTCCCAGAACCGCTTTTTTCTAAGGGTCCTACCAGATCTAAGCCAATTTGTTCAAACAACACCCCAACCACAGGGAGTGCTACCAAGGGGGCCTTCGGTACCCCTTTCAGCCAGGTGCATTGGCACTCCAGGCAGGCCTCGCAAAAGTACCGAACTTCACAGTGGATGCCAGGCCAAAAGAACCTTTGTGCCACCCACTGTAAGGTCTTCTCCCTGCCTAGGGGCCCTGCCCAGGGCACTGATTGTGCTAATTGTAACAGGCCTCTCTGGCACTTCTGCAGGATCAGCAACTGCCACAGCTCCTCATGGGTGTGAGGGTCCCTGACCACGGGGTAAAGGCGGTCCTCACGTACCTCAAACCGGGGTCCCTGTGGCACTCTTTGTTCGGCCTCCCTGTTGGGCTCTGGTGCCACCACTTGTTCCCAGGCACGGCTTAGAGTCTGGTCTTCTCACTGCTCTTTCATGAAATCCCCTCCTGTGTCTAGTCAGCCAGGGTGAGCCATTCCTGTCAGTCCTGTCTCAGGGGTAGGTTGTAGGGAGGTACTGGGTGTAGGAGAAAAGTCGCTCTCTGGGTTCCCCAACCTCCCTTGGGCCACAAGCCCCTTTTTCATCGGCCATGTCCTATCTTCCTCTGATGCCTGGCAACTCCAGTCTTGGACAATCTTGTGAAACCCTTGCCAATCTCACCCCAAAATCACCAGATACGCTAATATCAGGGCCAAGCCAACCCAGCACACCTCCTCCCAGTGTCCATCCGACAACTGCACCCAGGCAGCAGGGTACGATCATACATCCCCATGGACACAATGCATGAGGATAGAGTCCCCAGCGGCATTGGGGGACTCTACCAGATTGGCTCGCACTAACATCCGGCTACAGCCTGAGTCAACCAGGGCTGTCGCTGGGGTGCCCTCTACCCATAGGGTTAACAATAGTTTGGCGGGGCCCTTTCTTCTTGTCCTGGAACCAACCGTCAGAGCTTGGCCATAACTGCGGTCCATGAATGGGCAGTCATGACGGAAATGCCCTTCCTGTCCACACTATAACATTTTCCTCACGCCATTGCCCCTGGCAGCTCTGGAGCCCCATTTGGATCACGCAAATGGGTGACATGTTCTAGCTGTTGGTCTGGGGCTCCAAGATTCTCAGTCCTTCGGCCTTATGCCTCCGACCCCTCAGCTGCCAGGCAGTCCTCCATCAAGGAGACTGCTTTTGTAAGTGAGGCCAGGCAGTGTCGCTTCACCCATTCTGTTCCTCCAGTGGGTAGAATCTGCATAAAGTGCTCCAGCACCACTGTCTCTGCCACCTGGGCCCCCATCAACTTCTCTGGCTCCAGCCAACACCAGCAGTAATCCAAGAGCTTTTGGGCCAGAGCCCTTGACCTAGCCCCTGTGGGGTATCGCTCCTGCTGAAATCATTGCCAGTAAGTCTCAGGGTTAATGCCCATCTGGTCGAGGATGGCTGCCTTGACCTTCGATATTCCAATGCATCCTGGGGGTCCAGATTGTGGTAAGTTGCCTGTTCTGAACCAGTCAAATACTGAGCCAGCAAGGTGGCCCAATGCTCCCCCAGCCATCTCGTGGCAGTGGCAGCCCTCTCAAATGTTATTAGAAAGGCCTCTTGGTCATCACTGGGCCCCATCTTAGTCAGTAGGATAGGGAATCCCATTAGACTTCTCCCAGCCCCACCGACATGGGAGTCTGGCAGGGGAGCGGGCTGCAATAGTGTCGTCATTTGTTGTTTCAGGCATTGTTTCTGGGCATGGTGCAAGGCTGACATCTCCTGCAGCAATTGCTGCTGTTGTTCTTGCTGCTGGGCCAATTGCTGTTGTTGCTGGACTGCCAACTGTTATGGTGATGTTGCTGCTACTGGGCCGCCTGTTGTTGCTGGCTCTTCAGCAGCCATTTTAGGACCTTTTCAGCTTCCCTTTTCCTAAGTTCCATGGGAACAATTTAAAAAAAAAAACAACAAGAAAAAAAAGGAAAGGGGGGCCGTCACAAACCTTCACCTCAGTGGACCTCTCAGGAGGCCCTGGGCATTGCCCACATTCTCCACCAAGTTGTCATGGGGCAATTGTGCCCCATCCCCTTTTGGGGTGGGGCAAATAATTCCCCATGATCGAGTCTTTATGACCAGCCTTTGTCTTGAGGTGAAGAGGACTAATTTAAAAAGTCAATAAGGCTGCTCTCCTCTCAAGTTTGTGTGGGGTCAGTTACAGCAGCCCTTGCATCTATGGCAGTGTGGCCTAGCAGCCAGAGTCAATATCACAACCTCCAGACACAGGGCAGTATGGCCTAGTAGCCAGAGTCAATATCACGGCCTTCAGACATGGGGCAGTGCAGCCTGGCAGCCAGTACCTCGGGGGCCACCACCAGGTGGGGGCAGCAGCCTGGGTAGGGGGGCCCAGACCCACGTGGCTCCACCGGGCCCTAACCCAGGGCCCTAACCGTGGCGGAGTGGTCTGCCACTGGGTCAGCGGAGAATCCCACTGAAACATGCTGACCTCACTCGGGTGGGAGATATCACTCGCTCATCCTCCCTGGGCCATTTCCTACCATGTTTCCTGAAGCCGCAGTCCATGGGGTATTGGGGTCGCTGGGCTCCTCAGCATGGATGATTCTCTGCTGGCCATCTCGGGCTTCCGCAGGCAAGGGCTGCGATGGATGTTCAGCTGGAGCCTCTGCCCAAGGTTCTTCCCCTCTGGCGGCCAGCCCTGAATGAGTTGAGCTGCTTCCTTTTATTTCTAGTCTCCAGCTGGAGCATGCCCAGCAGAGCCATGGGGGCATGGCCTCCTAGGCCCAGAGAGTGGAGTTAACCCTCGCAGTACTAGTGCAGAGCAAGTACGCCCTGTCACAGTCCCCCACCCAGGAACTCCTCTGCAACACATAAGCAGCAGCTTGAGGGCAGATTCTAGAAATAGTGGATGCAGTCACAGGCCATAGTAAGTAGCTAGATGCCAAATAAATGGAGATAACTGTGCCACTAAGCATAATAGAAGATGACACAATGCCTGACAACCAGACAGGGAATATAAGTGCAGCCAGAGCAGACCACTGTACTCACTGCCCAGGACACTCTACACTCTATAAGGCATCTCCTTGTACATCATCACAGCAATTGAACAACTGGATACTTTGTCAGTGCAAAGACCAAGAACAAGTGAGTAGTTCTGATCTCTCATGCAGTAATAGTGCATTGTACATGTATTGATACGCCTGACGTGTCTCAATAAGGGCCCTTTCTGAACATTGCCATGCAATCAATATTCCATTCAGTGCAGCATCCCAGAGTCCCCAATAATTCCACTCTCCCGGATCAATATTGTGCCAGGAGACACAAGTATATGGACGGTGATGACTTTTTCCTTCCCCCTCACATGTCACCTTCACAATTGATTTAGGCTGAAACCCAACCTGGAACCATGAATTTTGCATGGAAATGCCCTCTCAGTGATCATTCTGGTGGATCTTAGGGAACTGTTATCTGATGTTTCTCCCCCGGTATGAGGTTTAATAATGGAAAGGAAGAGCCATATTTTCAGAAAGTGCCCTCTATCTACTGAGGGAAGAAGAGAGACAGATTATTATATAAAACAAACCCCTCAAATGGTGAATGGGAATGTTACTATGCAAATCTGTACAGTGTGCATATTATGTGGCTTCTCCACTTACCCAAGAAGAAACTGGACTGAATGTCTGTACTCTCAAACAGTACAGATATAAGTGACTTGCTTATTAGACAGGACTCATGGCAGGAACTGGGATATCTGGCCAAAACAACCAAAAATTACAAGTGATCATCACATACATACACAGGCAAAAACAAGTCATTGCTCTGGGGGTCAGTTCCCAGGTGTGCAAATTTTGGTTTATTTTAAACTGTCCTTGAGTTCTCAGAAAAGCTACAAACTAGATTTTTATTATTAAACAGATTATTTTCTCACGATGACATTAAAACATGTAATTTTGGTATAGATCCCTTTTGCATTCAATACCATTCCAACAGCCTCTTTTGAATGAGATTCAGACAGCTTGCTTTTTCAGAAAATACTCTTTCTCATGAAATACTAACCTTACTGGTTGGTTCGCTAAGATACCAACACTTGTATTATGAATCATAAAATATTAATCAGTAGTCTTTAGCAATGTAAATAATCAGCTTGTTTACACAAGAACAAATAATCATTGAACAAAGATAAGTTACTATGGGAGAAATCCTGGCTCTATTGAAGTCAATGGCAAAGGGTTTCAGCCTATATGTTCTATTCCCAGTGCTTTAACTCCTACTAATAAAGGAGAAACAGCAATATTCTTTTTCGGTTTATCAATACAATTACAAACATTAACCAGACAAATGAATACAATTTAAACAATGCATTGCTCTCATTAATATTAGTAATGCAATTTTTAAAGATTACTATGCTAGTTTTAAGTAGTATTTTTCAAAAATATTGATCATGCAGTAAAAATATTTAGAATTGTAAAAGAGTCTATTATAATCTATAGACTCTCCACAGTTCAGGGAAATGAATTAAAAAAGGTAAAAATGCAATGTAGACATTAGATCATTAACACCTCAGTTAAGAACCAAATCTAGGGAAATAATTAATAATGCAATAGTTCTCAAGTTAATTCTAACATTATTCATTCATGAATTGACTGGTATAGGTAACTAACTCAACAATGGTATTTTACTAGTATTTTCATGTTAATGTAAAAGTTGTGTTATTTTTCAGTAAAATATAGGAATCATGCAATACTGTACATGGGATTCGCAGTACAGTGAGGTACCTGAAATAGTGTGATTTTTGTTTTTTAAATACAAATGTTGAAAGAAAAAAGTAAAGGATTTTCATAAGATTAGAATTGAGCCAGAAAAAAATATCATTATATTAATTGACATTCAAAAATAGCATATTTTATAGGCAAGTGATGGTGTCTCCATATGAGCAATCTGTGTGTTCAAGCACTTGACAAAATGGAAGTTGATATAAAAAAAATGTAAAGGGTTAGTTACTTTTACTTTTGTTTTTGCACTTGGATTACATAGTTTCATAAAAGTTCAAATAAAATGCTGAGAGTCTTAAATTCCCAAGACTCTTCTTTGGAACGTTCAGCTGATTGGACACTTCTTCATAGTAAACAGCACTTCTGTGAAATTGAAAGCTCTATTTGCTGAGTGGTTCATGTATTAATTTCATTGTACAACATAACCCATGAGATTTGGAGCATTTAAAAATAGTTTTCCTGTTTCTCTTCACTGCCATTGATTTTTTTATAGTATATAAATTGAATTGTTTTTACTGTTGACATTATTAGGCTGAAATTTCTAAATTTATCATCAAAGAATTATGTTATAATAATTGGATTATATATACAGCTGCCATTTCTTGTCATTACATTCTTCGTGACCAAACAAACTGTTGTTATAGCTGGACAGAACCCAAATACATATACACGAGCATCATCCTTCACTGCAATATTTACCCTGAGAATTTCTTTTCTGGGTCCCAGTTCTGAATTTTTTGCCATACTCCAAACTTCCATTAACTTTAAACGGAGTTTTGAGTGCTCAGAGCGGGCACTTATATAGGAAAAATAACAGAATGTTCAAATAAACATAATGGGCCAAATATTTCCCCAATATGACTCCATTAGCTTGGGTGACTTCAGAACTGTGCACTTCTATTAGCTGATCTGTACAAAGGGTGCCTAATCTTATATAAAAAGTCATTGAAAGTGTTGCATATGTTGCATAGTCTGAATGTTTAAGATCAGAAGTGCAGGTCTGTCAGTTATTCTAGATACAAAACAAACAAACAAACAAACCCCACCCCCACATACCAAAAACAAACAAACAAAAATAATTTACCTACTTTAAATAATTGTTTAAATAATTAAAATTTGTCATTTTATTTTAATTATCTACTTGTATTGGTGTCATAAGTATGTTTGACAAGCAGTAAAAATATGTGTTTGGCAGAAGTAGTGCAATTGTATCCCTGAACATAAATGAATTTTCATTTTAGGGGTAGCAAATATGGTTATCAGGGAAAATTCCACTCCAAATACAGAAAAAATAAGTTCATTTTATGGTAACCCCATTTGCAGCTAAGAATTATTACTGTAGTTTTAAAATACCATAAGAGGTTTATGGTCCTCAAAGAAACAGTTTGATTTAATGCTTTAACAGTTATGGGAAGTTTTATACATATAGGTATTGTATAGGTAAGGGGATTTGTTAACATCTATAGGAACTGAAAAATCCAACTTTGACATAATATACAGTCCATTTTTAAAGTAGAAATTACTTTGTGCAACTGGAATTTAGCTTTCCAAAAATTGACAATATAAACTTAGTTTGCACTGGTAAAATCTTATATTATGTTTCAATTTAGTAAAGCTTCAACCCTTCAAATATCTTTTTTGATTGTTTAAAGGTTAATTTTCACTCAGGTAACTTGGCTCTCTATAAGCCTTCTCTGTCTGCAGGAATGGAGACTGAGACTTTAGCGTGACAAATGAGTCTGGTGAATAGTTTTGTGGAATAATAAAAATAAATATGTCAGCTTGTCATTAAAAGAAATAGGTTGTCACTCTTTTTTCATTAGTCCTGCCTGTGACCCAGGGTTACCTACTGTTTATAAATATGATTGCTAGATAACTTGATTTCCTGTTTCTTTTTTAAAAAAATTTGGAACTACTGGCTCATTTATAACATTGTTTGGGTTTAAAATGTGCTTTTGTATGGTTTGTTCTAAACTCTATTGTTTTAGAGTTTGTCTAATACAAAATAGGCATTTCCTAATAGATCCTGGGTTATTTATTATAATATTTTATTATAACAATGAAAAGAAGAAAGAATTATAGTATTTGAAGTGTCTAATACACTTTAGAGTAGAATGGTAAAGATCAACACTGAACATAAGTGACCACATATTAAGGGGGCAAATCCATTAACAATAACAGAGAAGGGTCTGTGATCACAACAGCCACAAAATTGCTGGATACACCATAGAATTCCATTGAAGCCTAATTTAAATGTGTCTATTATAACATACACCTTAGAGAGACACTACTTCCTTTGTTCCTAAAGGCTTGTGTAAAAATGGAACACTGTAATTAAAGTAAATAATTAAAATAAATTGCTAATGACAGTAAATTGAAGTCATATAGTGCTTATTTTTCAATATGTTCCTTGTTCAGACTACTTTATTTAATCATGCTTTCAAATATTTCTGTCACAGACAACTATTGGTTTGATCCACAAGTAGAAGAAATGTATTGATGATTCAATCTCTATGACTGCTCATGGGAGCTAGGGGAAAGCTGATAAATGTAGTGCATTCATTATGATTAATACTTGGTCTAATCCTCACAGAGCAAGTGTGGATCAAAGCAGGAGATACCCTGCTCAATTTCCAGTAGAGAGACAAAGAGAAGAATGAGAACAAGCCCCCTACAAAGAAAGTACTGAAAGGTGTTTATTTTTGGACCCTATCTCCCAACCCTGGGACTTCTATCCCTGATGAGAACACTGTGTGAAAAGGCACAATGCAGCTTTCAGGCTGCATCAGTACCTTCTAGTGTGTAAGAAGAAGGTAGATTTTGATGCCTGAGTGACCAGATCTCCTTCCAAGTAGTTTGCTGAATTCCCACTGGCTAGGAACAGCAAAGCTGGAAGCGCAGTAGATGGAAACTAGAAGCCACAATAATTGTACCAAGGCCTGCTGAGATTTTCTTAACTGCTTCCAGTAAAAGAAAAGAGTCCCCTAGTAACAGTGGTAAGTCCCACAAGAAGGACCAAAACACTATGTTCACTCATATATGAATAACACTTATTTTATCACATGAAGTTATAGATCCAGGTGCTCTAACAGAAAAAGGGATTTAACAAATACCTCACTGGGTAGAACACTTCATTTTTTCACAGAAATGGCTTAATTTGTAGCTGTTTTTATATATGCTGTGTTTTTCAAATAGTTACAGTTAGCATAATAAAAGATTACTTTTTCTTTTGTATCATAACAAATGTAGAAATGAGTCCTTTAAATGCAGTTGAATATTACCCTTTTTTCTTTACAATAGTAAGGCTGTTTTTTTTAATTGTGTATAAATAAAAATGTTTGTAAAATCCCAGTTTCACAGATTCCTAGACTCCAAGGCCTGAAGGGACCATTGTGATTGTCTAGATTGACCATCTGTATAATACAGGCCATGGAACTTTCCCAAAATAATTTCTAGAGCATAACTTTTAGAAAAACATCAAATGTTGATTTAAAAGTTATCTGTGCTGAAGAATCAGCCACAACCCTTGGTAAATTGATTCAATGGCTAATTACCCTCACTGTTGAAAATGTATGCCTTATTTCTCATCTGAATTTGTCCAGCTTCAACTTCCAGCCATTGGATGGTGTTACACCTTTCTCTGCTAGATTGAAGAACCCATTATTAAATATTTGTTCCCCATGCAGGTATTTATGAATTATAATCAAGTCACCCTTTAACCTTCTCTTTGTTAAACTAAATAGATTGAGCTCCTTGAGTCTTTCACTGTGAGGTATGTTTTCTAATCCTTTAATAATTCTTGTGGCTCTTCTCTAAATCCTCTCCAGTTTATCAACATCCTTCCTGAACTGTGGGCACCAGAACTGGACACAATATTCCAGTAGCAATCACACCAATGGCTAATACAGAGGTGAAATAATCTGTCTACTCCTATCAGAGATTCTCCTATTTATGTATCCAGGAATTGCATTAGCTCTTTTGGCCACAATGTCACACTGGGTGCTCAGGTTGACCTGATTATCCGCCATGACCCCCAAATCTTTGTCAGCCATGGCTTCCTAGGATAGAGTCTCCCATCGTGTAAGTATGGCCTGCATTCTTTGTTCCTAGATGCATACATTTACATTTAGCCATATTAAAATGCATATTGTTTCTTGTGTCCCAAGAATGATCCAGATCACTCTGAATCAGTGACTTGTCCTCTTCATTATTTACCACTCCCCCTTATGTCATCTGCAACCTTTATCAGTGACAATGTTATGTTTTCTTCCAGGTCACTGAAGAAAGTGCTAAATAGCATAGTGCCAAGAACCATTCCCTCTGGGACCCCACTAGAAACATGCGCATTTGATGATAATTTCTTAGTTACAATTACAGTTTTGAGACCAATAAGGTTTTCAGTTTTATATCATTCTAGTTTTTTAATCAAAATACTGTACAGTAAGAGTCAAACGCCTTACAGAAGTCTATTACATCAACACTATTACCTTTACCAACCAGACTGGAAATCTCATCAAAAAACATATCAGGTTAGTTTGACAGGCCCTATTTTCCATAAACCCATGTTGATTGGCATTAATTATATTATCCTCCTCTAATTTTTTTATTCACTGAGTCCCGTATCAGCTACTCCATTATCTTGCCTGGGATCAATGTCAGGCTGAAAGGACTATAGCTATCTGGGTCATCCTATTTCTCCTTTTTAAATTTTGGTGCAACACTAACTTTTGTTGAATCTTCTGAAATTTCCCAGTGTTCCAGGACTTAAGGGAAATCATCATTAAGGGTCCAGAGATCTCCTCATGTAGTTCTTTTAAAATTTTTGAATACAAGTTATCTGGACATGCTGATTTTAAAATTTCTGACTTTAGTATTTGCTGTTTAACATCCTCCCATGATACTAGTGGAACAGAAAGAGTGTTATCATATGTGTCATATGATGACATCATCTGTTTTTTTTCTAGATACAGAACACAAATATTTATTGAAAACGTCTACTTTTTCTGCATTATGACTGGTAATTCTACCATTTCCATCTACCATTCCAATATCATTGTTAGGATTCTTTGTTTTCCCCTAAAAAACTCTTTCTTATTGTCCTTAACTCTTCTGGCCACAGATTTCTCCTGTGAACCTTTGGTTCCCTTATCAATTTTCTACAATTCTACAATTCCTACAATTAGAACAATACTTCAGTTGTTAAGGCAGAATATTTTTAAACATTACTTCAAATCAGTGGTAGTTGCAATGGACCTGATTCTGATCTTACTTATACCAGTTTTAGATTTGTGTAACTACACCCAGTTTAATAAAGTTATTTCTGATTTGCAATATTGTACATGAGATAACTAGGTCCAGTAATTATAACAAGAAAGGTTAAAGCTTTTCAGATCTTATTTCTTGGTTAAGCTCTTAAAAGTTATATATAAATGTTCCATTATTTTAAAAAACTACTGTTAGACAACATTGAGGGCCAAAATGTGATCCTACTCACTTTGAATCTTATCTTGCTTCACATACAGTTCCACTGAAGTCAATAGGGTACTACTACTTTTCTACTAGTACTACTACTAGTACTACTACTACTACTTTTCTCATGCTGTAGCTACTTTTGGGTAAAGTGCTACAGCATGAGAAAGGCTATCCAGATTTGGCCCTGATAATTCAAGGTTGATCACACTAAACTCAGGATATCAAAGTTAGTTTGATGCAGTCTGTAATTACATGATTCTTCCCTCTGCCATAAAAAGTGCTCATTGAAGGCCAGATTCTGAGACCTATACTCATGCTGAGAAGTCTCATACACCAAAAGGTCATAGAGTTATAGAGTTTAAGGCCAGAAGGGACCACCAGATCATCTAGTCTGACTTCCTATATATCACAGGTCAACAGCACCACCCAGTACCCACACACTAAACCCAACAACCAAAATTAGACCAAAGTTTTACAGCCCATAGAGACTAGACTATTATGTGCCACAGGAAGAGAATAGATGGGACCGAAAGTGCACCAGTGCTTGATGCCCCCGCAATGGCAGGGAAATATTTAAGTGAGATATACCCAGATAATCCTGACAAGTGACTTGGACCCCCACACGGGGGAGGAAGGCACACACAAAAAACCCCCCAAGGTCACTGCCAATCTGACCTGGGAAAAAATCGCTTCCCAGCTCCACATAAGACATTCAGTTAGACCCTGAGCTAGTAAGCAAGAATCAGCCTGCCAACCACCTGACAGAGAGAATGCTTGGTGTCATCCCAGAACCCTGGGCTCTTCCTTTCTAATGTCCCATCTCTAGCTCAGGCCATCCCTCATGCTTCAGGTGATTAAAAAAAAAAACCTCCCAGAATACATGGGCGAGAACGCCTTCCTGACCCCTGCTTGTGGCCAACTGAAGCATGCACATAAGTCCCTATAAGACATATGGGGACTTATCAGTGCCTTGTTCAAAAGTGAGCCCTGGGGTTGATGAGTATAGCCCCCCACCACCATAATCAATGCCATCATACAATGCACTCATAAACTTGTCCAGCTCTCTTTTAAAACTGAGATGTTTGCCCCCACAACTTCTACTGGGAGGCTGTTCCAGAACCTCAATCCTCAGATGGTTAGAAATCATCTTCTAACTTTGAGCCTCAACTTATTCATGACCACTTTATATCCATTTGTTCTTGTGCCAATATTATCCTTTAGCTGAAAAACTTTTCGCCCTCCTTGGTATTTACCCCCTTATGTATACATAGAGAGCAATCCTATCCCCTCTCAGCCTTCTTTTTGCTAGACTAAACAATCCAGACTCTTCCAGTCTCCTCTCATAAGACAGGCCCTTCAATCCCTGATCATCCTTCTTGAACATGGGTGACCAGAATTGTACACAGTATTACATATGGGGACTTACCAGTGCCTAATGCAATGACATGAATAATTTCCATTTCCACAAGAAATACCTCACTTAATACATCCAAGGGTCGTATTTGTCTTTTTCACAAGGCACATCACATTGATCGGTAGCTCATAGGCATCTCCTGACCGACCCACACACATCCGTGTCTTTTTCCTCCTCTGTTGCTTCCAACTGCTGAGACCCCAGCTTGTAGCAGAAATTGCTATGTGCATGACCTTGAACTCTGTACTATTGAATTTCATCCCATTTCTATCACTCTAGTCTTCAAGGTCATCCAGATTTTCCTGTATAATATTCCAATCATCCTCTGAATTGATGAAGCCTCCCAGCTTTGGATCATCAGCAAATTTCATTAGCACACTCCTACTTTTCATGCCAAGGTCATTAATAAAATTATTGAATATTATTGGTCCCAAGACCAAATCTTGCAGAACAACACTAGCCACCTCCCTCCTATCTGATAATTCACCTTTCTGTTGCCTTCTCCCTTTAGCCAGTTCCTTATCCACCTCACAAGTCTTGTGCTGATCCCCACCATCCCTAATTTAACTAATAATTTCCAATATGGTACTGTGTCAAATGCTTTACTGAAGTCCACTTATGTTAAATCCAGAGGTGAAAGTGGGCCAGTACAGCATACTGGTAAGAAGTGGAAGCTGGTACGGGCCTGTACACAGCCATGGCAGCACTTTAACGTTGCTGCCCTTTCCCCCACCCCAGTCAGCGGCCCTACTGTTAGGGTCCTTAAAGAGCTGCTGTGGCTTTTACGTTGCTGCCCCTTTTGCCGCCCCCCAACCCAGGGCTGCCAAGGAGGGTGGCAAAAGGGGCAGCTGCCCTGAGACCTGGCAATTTACAAGGGCCAGGGGCTCTCTGCCACCGCCGCTACCATGGCAGTGGCCAGAGCCCCAGGCCCTTTAAATCGTCGCCAGAGCCTTGGTGGCGTGGGCCAGGCAGCGCTGAAGGGCTGTCTGGGAGAGGCCGACACCCCAGTCCTGCCCCTTCCAGGGGCCCAGAGCCAGGCCCCCGTACTGGTAAGACTTTTAAGTTACTTTCATCCCTGATTAGATCTACTGTATTTCCCTTATCTAAAAAATCACTTATTTTCTCAAAGCAGGAAATCTGATTAGACTGGCATGATCAATCTTTAATAAACCCGTGTTGCATTACATCCCTTTTACCATTTACCTCTATAAATTTAATTATTCTTTCCCTCACAGTTTGTTCTAAAGCTTTGCATACTACTGAGGTCAGAGCAGGAGTCAGTGGAAGTCCCAGCAGTCTTTCCTCAGAAGCACTATCTATTGATAATTTGCTACACTGTACTTTCTGTACCATTCTGTTCTTGAAGTTGCTTATAATATAGAGTATGAAATGTTATCTTTGGATGAAAAAGTCCCTAAAAACTGAATGAAGACTGACAAAGGGAAAATTAATTTTGACCAGTCCTGAGCTTCCTCATCTCTCCTGGTCTGAGTTGTCTTCATGGTACTATGCAAAAAAAAAAAAAGTGAATTTTAAAAAAATCACACAGAATACAAAGGAATTTTCATCACCTGGATACAAGCCAGTAAAAAGCATATTTGAAATTTATATAAAATATGTTTTGCAGATGTATAATAATAACTAGCTTTTGCTATAAATACATACTGTGCTAACTAACAAATTTGAATTTTGTATCTACCATAAAATTTACATAATGATTCTGACTGACCAGATCTGCATTTCTTATAGTAGTTTAAGGATTTATCAATAGTATGAAAACAAAAATTTAATTTGGCTGGAATTTGGTATGCAGGTTCACCTTGAGAAAATGTTTTGTTAAATTTGTTAGTCTCTAAGGTGCCACAAGTACTCCTTTTCTTTTTGTTTTGTTTTGTTTTTTCTAAAATTTCCTAAAACAATTCCTCTCATTTTGAATTATGCATATGGAAAACAAAAATTACAAAAGGAATATTCCAGGCCCTTTAGTTCTTGGATAGCTCCATATTTTTTTTTTTATATGTAGCTTTATTACTATAAACCCCTTTGGAGATTGCTAGCTCCTGGAATACTGAACTGAGCCTCTAGCATCCCTACCTGCTGGACTAAAGCAACAAGGCTCCAGAGCCTCCAGATACCATTTCCCAATCTGCTTAGAGTCCAGTACAGAGACAGAATAGAATGGAAACTCCTGCAAAAGCCAATGGAGAGTTTCAGTTGGAGTGATTTATATCAACAGTTTTCTGAGCCAACAAGGAGCCAGGACTACTCAATCCCTCAGTGGGAGGGGACAGCCCAAACTAGAGACAGAAGGAATAATTTTTGTCTGAGTTTGGAGCTGGGAGAGGAACAGCACAGCCTAGGGAGTCTCTAAGCAACTCCCACTCCCCATACAAAGGGAAACTTTGAAGTGTTGTGGAGTTTAGAGAATGTGATCAGGGAGTGCCAGGCCTGTGGAGACCAGTGATCAGGAAGGCAGAGAACCAACCTGGTGCTGGCTACCTAGAGCGAGCCAAGACCCCCACAGGACTTCAAACCAGAGAGCCAGGAGAGGACCCTTCCCATGTTCAGGGATGAAGAGACCATAAGGAAACCCCTTTCTTTTTGTTTAAGGCAGCCAATATCATTGCAGCACTCATCACAGGATGTATCCTCAGCATCCCATCTTCCTGGAACGGAGGGAGATGGAAGTTTGTGCACAAAGGTGAATGCCAGGAGGTGGGGAATTTGTTATGTTGCTGATGTTTTAGTATTTTAGTTAATCTGAACATAAATGTTTTCATTTTTTAGTTAATCTAGTTAATCTTAATCCTTTCCTTTCTTAAAGCCTTTGTTTCCGATCTCCAATAAAGTCCCCTTTGTTTTAATATTATTTGAGTGTTGCATTTCATTGATGGGGGTTTCTATTTATGTACTGTGATGTTAGTGTACTGGGTCATATTCCTTTTAAATAAAGGAGTAGTATTAGTTATTTTCCCAAGAGACAGCACCTCGTGTGTCCCAGGCAAGAGAGAAGTCACCTTTGATGGAGGCACCATGTGCCAAAATAAAGAACCCAGGACCCAACCCATGCAAGGAGAACAGAGAAGCCACTCTGATTAGCAAACAACACCTCTTGGGAATAGCTACCTTACCATCGTGACTTTTTTCTCTCTGTCCAGCACTTTTAGATATATAAGAAGTCTGCCTATCAATAGGGGTAAAGGTTCCATTTTGTGAAGCAGCATTGAAGCAGTATATTACAGAGGAGATGGACATTGTGATACAGCATGGCCAGACAGCAGCAGGAGAGTGTTGGGGTTTTTTTTTTGAAGCAAAAAAAGGTGTCTTTATTTGCATAACACACTTACAAAACAAAAACAACAGCATATGCAATGTGTAACACAGCAACCAAACAATTGTTTGCTCATTAGCTTCAGGGGAGGGAAGTGTTCAAGCTTGCCTGGGCCCAGGGCGGGGAGCTTCCTCAACTCTCGTGGTCTTCCACCCTTCCGAGTTACCTGGTGGCCCAGAGCGAGGGGGCTTCATTGACTCTCAAGGTCTGCCACCCCCTTGAGTTACCTGGCGCCACGCCCAGTGTCACCAACAATTTCCTCCTTTGAAAGCACCCAACAAGAGGGGCAGGCTGTGGGGTGGACGATCTGGGGGGGAGGGGGCACGTGAGCCCAAATGTGAAAGAACCCCTCTAAGGTGGTGGTGTCCGCAGCAGCAATGGCTGGGGCTGGGGTCCCCTACTCTCTCCCCCAATCAAAGGGTCAAACAAAGGGAACCGGATGGGGACACCGAGCAGAGAACCTCGGACAGTGCCCACCGCTCCTCAAAAGTATCAAGGGAGTCAGTGGACGCCGCCTAGAGGAACTCCACCCGGATACGTGAACGGACTGAGGATCGGAAAATGGCCCCACAGTCACAGGAAACTCCATCAGCCAACCTCCTCTCTCTGGTTTTATAGATGGCCGTTTTAGCCAGGGCCAGGAGGAGGTTAACTAGGAGATCCCGTGACTTTGTGAGGCCACGGATGGGGAGTGCATAAATAAAAAGGTGAGGGGAAAATGCAACCAAAAACGTAATAGAAGATTTGTGAGGAGCCGGAATAGGGGCTGCAGCCTGGCGCACTCCAAATATACGTGCGCCAGGCTTTCCCTCACACCGCAAAAGGGACAAGTATCTGGGATGGGGGTGAACCACGCCAAGTACGTGCCCGTGCCCACAGCTCCATGAAGGAGCTGCCAACAAATGTCCCCGACGGGCCTCAGGACCAAGGTGGAATACAGGCTGGCCCACCGGGGTTGCTCACCCTGCAAAGGTGGCAGGAGGTCCCGCCACTTTGTATCGGGGTGGGACACCAGGGTGTGGGCTTGAAGGGTGTGAAGCGTGAGTGTGTATAGATATTTCCGTGGCGCGATTTGGAAGCTGACTGGCTGCAGTTCATGCAGCCGGCTCGCAGTGAAAGGGTGAGGGGTTTGTTGGGATCTACGGGGTAGGGGCCCAATTGAAAGGTCCGGCGGGCCTGGGGTAGAGGGTGGGCAGGGTGCACCCTAGCGCAGGGCTCGGTTGAGATAAGCCCGAGCAGCGGGCATCAAGGCGGCCTTCACCTCCTGAAGTATGCGCCGGGGGGGTACGAGGTCTGGAGAGCCCCATGCGCCGAGCAAGCGTCAGGGGATCCAGCCAGTCTCCCCGGTCGTAGTCCAGGAGGTCTCCAACTCTCGTGACTTCTGCCAGGACCAAACTCTGGCGCACCGAACGGGACTCCGCCACCTGCACACAGAACTGGGGGTTGTGTAGCAGGGGCTCCGTGAGGAGATCTGCTCCCACGGTGGCCGCCACGGACCTGGTCATTGAAAACAGTTTCCAGGTCCGGAGGAGGTCCTGGTAGAAGACTGGCAACCCAGAGAGGTCTCACGGAAAACCTCTCGGACAAAGATAAAGAGCTGCCGGTCGTATCGGAGCCCTTGGAAGCGGCGCAGGAAGGCATGCACCAATATGCTCCACGTCGAACTACCTGCACTATAAAGGAGCCTCTGCAGGGCCTGGAGGAGGAAGACACGGACCTGAGTGTGCAGACACTTCAGGCCCTGCCCTCCTTTCTTCAGGGGTAGAAGAAGAACCCCAACAGGGGCCCAGTGCATTCCTGACCAAATGAACTCTAGAATCGATGTCCGGAGGTCGGTCAGGAAACCTGGGGCCAGGACCAGGGTGTTGAGCCGGTACCAGAGCATGGACAGGACTAGTTGGTTAAGCACCAGTGCTCTCCCTCGGGGGGAGAGACATCAGAGTAGCCTCATCCATTTCCAGAACCGCTCTATCACCCCACCTTCTGAATTTTGCCAGTTCTCTGGCGGAGAAGGGTGCGTGGCAGAAAGGTAAACGCCTAGGTAGAGCAGTGGACTCGCGCTCCACCGGATGGTCTGAAGCCAGTCCCCCACCGCCAAGCCAGAGCTCTTGACCCAGTTGACTCGGGCGGAGGAGGCTGCCGAATAGATGGCCTGGCAAGCCTCCACCCGTGCCAAGTTGCCCGGGTCCTGGACCACGAGGAGCACGTCATCGGCGTACACCAACAGGACCAGCCACAGCTCCGGCTCCCGCAGCACCAACCCAGTCAACCTCCTGCGGAGGAGACAGAGGAAGGGCTCGATCGCCAGAGCGTACAGCTGGCCCGAGAGGGGGCACCCTTGCCGTACTCCTCGCCCGAAGCTGACTGGTTCGCTCAGGGTCCAGTTGAGCCTACCCAGACACTCCGCGGAAGCGTACAGCACCCGGAGAAAACTCACAAACTGAGGTCCGAATCCAAACGCCTGCAGAGTGCCCAGGAGGTACCCATGGTCCACTCTATCGAACGCCTTCTCCTGATCAAGAGACAGGAGGGCGAACGACAGACCGTCTCTACGCCCGAGTTCCAAAAGATCTTGGACTAGAAATAGGTTGTCAAAAATGCTGTGACCCGGGACAGTACAGGTCTGGTCTGGGTGGATCACGTCCGCCATCACAGACCCTAGCCGCAGAGAGATTGCTTTCGCTGCGATTTTGTAATCGGTGCTAAGGAGCGAGACGGGACGCCAATTTCGTAAATCGCGGATGTCCCCCTTCTTCGGCAACAAGGCGAGCACCGCTCGCCTGCATGAAAGAGGGAGCACCCCGCCCTGCAAAGACTCAGCCCAGACAGTGGCTAGGTCTATGCCAAGAATGTCCCAGAAGGTGCTGTAGAACTCAACGGTCAGCCCGTTCATGCCCGGAGATTTATTGGTGGGCATGGGACGGAGGGCTTCCGAGAACTCGGCCACGGTGAGAGGCAGCTCTAGTCGGTCTCAGTCGCCCACGCTGACTGTGGGGAGTTCCTCCCAGAGCACCCTGCAAGCGCCAGGATCGGTCAGATCCGGGGAGAAAAGGCTTGTGTAGAAGTCACGGGCCCTTCCACACATCTCCACCGGATCCGTGAGGGGGGCGCCGTCTTCTGCTAGAAGGCAGGTGACGTGTTTCTTGGCCCCCCTCGTTTTCTCCAGGGCGTAGAAGAAATGGGAGCCGTGATCCATCTCCCAAAGGAGGCGGATGCGGGATCGAACAAAGGCACTTCGGGCCCGATGGTCCTCGAGGGCCTGGAGCTCCTCCCGCTTCTCCTGGCACGCTCCGCAGAGGAACGGGTCCTCAGGGCTGGCGGCCAGAAGCCTCTCCATCTCTAAGACCTCCCGTTCCAACTGCTCTATCGCTGCATTTCTCCATCGGCTGGTGCCCCGGGTGTAGTCACGGCAGAAGAGCTTGGCGCGCACCTTCCCTAGATCCCACCATCGCCACGCCGATGGAAAGGCACGCCGCTGCTCTCGCCAAGCCAGCCAAAACTCCCGGAAGGACATCACGAAGCCCTCATCCTCCAACAGGCTGTTGTTAAAGTGCCAATAGGCCGACCCTGGTCTCTCTGCACGGACGGAGACCGTTATGGTAACTAAATGATGGTCGGAGAAAGGGGCCGGCCGAATGGTGGAGGAGTGGGCCTATGAAAGATGGAAACGGGATAAATAAATACGGTCCAACCGAGAGTGGTGTGACCGATGGGCCTCCACCCGGACAAAGGTGAACGTGGAAGTGTCATCTGGGTGGTGGTCACGCCAGACGTCTACTAGGGAGTGATGTTCAACTATTTCTCGGAGAATGTTCGCAGCGGCCGGGCTCAGCTCGGCCCCTGAGCGGTCCTGTTCCTCGAGGGTGGTGTTAAAGTCCCCTCCCAGGACTAAGCACTGACACCCGCTGATAGAATTGCGGCCGCTTCGGGCTCATTGTCGGGGCATAGATGTTAACGAGGTTGACCATGAGCCCCTCCATACGGACTCAAAGATGCAGCAGGTGGCCTGGCATGGTCTCAGTGACCCCTAGCACCTCGGGCCGTAGGTTGGGGGAGAACAGGGTCGCCACTCCAGCTTGTCGGATCATGAACTGGCTGAAGTAGACCCCGTCCCCCCACTCCAGCCGCCAGCTGTCCTCGGCGGTCGGATCCGTGTGGGTCTCCTGCAGGAAAACCACAGAGTACCCCCCTTCCCAAAGGTAAGAGAGCACCTGGGACCTGCGGAGAGCCATCCTACAGCCCCTGGTGTTCAAGGTTGCAATAATGAGGGGCATCATGCGGAGGGCTCGGGGGGTGGGGGTTCCTTGTTGGCGGGGGTGTTCGCAGGCCCGGCGGGTTGCGCAAGAATCTGTGACCCATCCCATAAGTGAGTAAATCGTCACGGAAGCTGCGGGCCCGCCCGTAGGCCACGGCACCGTGCCTTCCTTTACCTTTACCCTCCTTTATAAGGGCCCTTGTGGCCTGGAGTATTTGATCAAAGTCCCCCCATAGCTGGAGAGCTAGCTGTACCCTGTTGCAGGAGCCACGGATGTCTTCTAAAAACTGTCGCAACGCTTTTAGCAGCTCATGGGGGGCTGGGGTTGCGATTTCCGGGTTATTCCCTGGTGGGGCTCTTGGTACAGCCTCATGGTCCGCTGCAGCGGGCAGGCAGGGTGCAGATCACCGACGGGGCGTCTGACAGTCTAAAGTTATTAGGTCCGTCTCAAGCCTTGGGGTAGAAGAGGATGGCGGAGGGAAAATTGCACCTCCTAATGGGTCGCTGCAGGAAAATGCAAAGGCTGCTCCTTGGGGGGGATTCGCAAAAAACGGGAAGGAAATAACCCCAGCGGCGGCAATAGCATTGCAGGAGGAGGTGGATTGGGCAGGGACAGGGGTGGGGGTGGGGGCAGAGGCAGAGGCAAGGCTCTGGGCTTCGGGAGGCAAGCAGCTGAGAGGTGGTGCCTCCCGAACAGATTCGAGGGTTAAGGTGGTGAGGAGGGGGCTCCCAGTGATGCTAGGTGCAGGCTCTGTGGTGGATTTAGCAGCCATGGCCTCAAGAGGTGGACCACCTTCGGCAGGGTGCTCGCCCGGGAAGGCAGTTAGGGGGAGGGAGCATGGGGAAAGGGGGACTGGGGTAAGGTTGCCCAGATTGAGGCCAGCCGGCAATAGGTCATTCTCTCCCTGGATGACCGGGGTCAAACCTAGGGCCTCGGTCTCCTCATACATGGAGGAGAGGTAGTCTTCTGCCACCCCGGGGGGCTCCCCTCTGGCGCCCGCTACGACGGTCGCTTTGGGGTTCGCGCGGGGTTCGGGTGATATTCGGGCAGAAGGGGCTTCCTCAGGGGTCTCGGAGGGGAGGGTCTCCCGTGGAGGGGCGATTCTACCTTCCAGTGCTATTTTGTCTTCCCCTCCCAACACCGACGGATGGATCTCACTCGTGGCCGTAGCGGAAGGCTCAATATCAGTGCATCCCTTCCTGGTCTTCCGGGGGGCTTCTGCGTCGGATGGATGCAGCAGAGCTCGAGCCTTCCGCTTGCCTCGCTTTCCCTGGACTAGGGTCCAGCCCTCCATAGCATCGTCTGGGGCCTGGTTAGCAGGGGTCGTGTCGGGGGGCAGAGGCCATGGTTCAGGGGCTCGGGGTGGGGGGTAACGGTGAGGCAACATGACCGGGGGGCGGTTCTCCTTGGGGTGGGCCCTCTCCTATGCCCGATAATATCTTTGCTGCACCCTCCTCCATAGGCTCTGCTGGATTGTTAACAGCAAGGGCGGGGCTCCCTCGCTCGTCTGGGCGTTGTAGGGGAGGTGTCTCTTGAGCCCGGGCAGGAGCAGTGGTGGATCGAGCAGGAGGAGAGGTGGTTGCAGATTCGGGCGGCCAGGGGTGTCGGCAACGACGGAGCCAATGTCCTGCCGGGTCTCGGGGGTCTTGGGTGCCCCTCCCCACTGGGCCAAGGGGCAGTCTCTTCGGACATGCCCCGCTGATCGGCAGAGGTAGCACCGGGCCTCTCCTGTGGAATAGTAGACCCGATAGCGGGCTCCCTGGTAGGGGACTAGGAAGGACCCCTCGATCGCCTCTCTGTCGTGCGCCACCGGCAGCGGTAAAAGCTGCACTTGCCGGCGGAACGAAAGGACATGACGGAGGGTGGGGTCCTTGCAGCCCAACGGGAGAGGGCTGATGACAGAAACGAGTTTCCCCAGGGTGGAGAGAGCGGGTAACAGGGCGGCATTGGGTAGAAAAGGAGGGACGGAGGTCAGGACTAGGCGGACGCCCAGGTCTTCTAGCGGCTCCAGGGGACAAATACCCCCCCCACCGCCAGGCCCTTCTCCACCGCCTCCTGGGTGGCAGCCTCCGATGCTAAGAAAAAGACAACCTTCCCGTACATTTTGGAGGCCGCCACAATGGCTGTGGGTCCTACCACCCTCGCCAACGCTTGCACATATGTCTCCACGTGGGGCGAGGTGGGCACCAGGAGGCGACGGACGCCGTGCTTCCTGGTCATGGTGGGAAAGGGGCCTCGGCTGCTATTGATGGTAGCGGAGGGGGTGGGTGGGTGAGATGACAAGGCGGCAGGTGGGTGGGGGCTGCCACCGCCCGGGCATGCGCCCTAGGGGCCGGGGGAGGGACACTCGCAGAGCAGGTGGAGGGAACAGAGGGGGGGGGGATGCCATGGTTGATGACGAGGCCACAGCGGTGGGGGCAGCCTCTGCCATGGAGGGCTTGGTGGTTGTGGCGGGGCCCTTCCCCTTCTTCACACCCCTGGCCTTTCCGGCTAACCGGGGGGGCTTTCCTAGAATCTGGGGGGGGCGGTGGGCGTAGCAGCGGCAATAGTCACCCCAGTGCCTCTGGCTGCCGATGCCCCAGCGGGGGCGGTGGCAGGTGTTTTGGCAGCAGTCGGGGGGGGAGGCTTGGGGGTTGAGCAGGGGCGTAGGTGGGGGAGGGGCAACTGAGGTTGTTAGAGGGGCCTCACTCCTCTCATTCCCCGCCATCGTGAGCAGGGAGAGACGGGGAGACACCAGAAGGAGGAGGGGGGAGGGGGAAGCAGATTAACCACTTCTCCCCGTTGGGCTGCAGGCGGGGGGCGGGGCCAAATGGGCCGGACTGGACAGGGGAAGGAAACAGGAGTTGGGGTCAGGTAGTGGGGCAAACTGTGGGGTGGGCAGTCCGAGGGTGGGGGGAGGGAACATGGACCCATGCACGTTTATCCAAACAGTCTCGTTTGGTCTGCTGTTGTGTCTGGTCCGGGTGATGGAATTCAAAGCAAGCAGTGGAGGCTAGAGGTAGATGGCAGGTTGCCAGCAGGGACGGATGGCGGGGGGGGCCGTGACGGTTGTAGTAGTGTTGTGGGGGGGCACTGATGGATCGGGGGGCAGCTCCGTGCTACACCTCCTGTGCCCCTACAAACGCAGTTAAGACACAGTCAAACTCCCCCCACACGAGAGTACAGTTCAAAAGTTGCTCAGTCTTACGGCCCCCTCTATGATGATTTGTAGCTTCCCTGGGCGATGTCTCTGTCAGCTGTCTTCTCTCCCGGTCTTTGTGGAGCAATCCAAAAAATGCCAAGCAGATAAGAAGACGATTAATTACGAATCCACAAACGAACAGCAAAACGGTTGGGTCTGGGGGCGTCCACTCCCCTCCTCTGGGGAGCGGGTCGGCAGTCCTCCCCCCCTCCTCCGGGGGTTGCAGCTGAAGCAATAGCAGCATCCGAGGGCAGGAATGCGGGGGCTGGCAGGCAAGCTGGCAGCCGACCAGCACTCGAACGGCAGCAAAAAAAAACAACAACAACAACAAAAAAATGAAGAAAAAGCGTCTGGCCCGGTCGCGGGGGGGGGAACTAAAGCAGGGGTAAAAAGCAAGGAAAGTCCAGGCCAGAGGGCAGCAGCAGGAGAGTGCCAGAAGGGAGCCTTCTTCCCTGTAGAGGGAAGAAAGTTTGCTATAAATTAATTAAAGCACCTGAAGCCAATTAAAGCACCTGAAGCCAGTCACATGATAAAAAACCCCTGCTTCAATCAGACAAAAGGAGGAGTTGAAGCAGAGTGGATTGGTATTGGAGCAGAGAGCAGTTTGGAGGAGTTGAAGCAGAGTGGATTTGTGTTGAAGCAGAGAGCAGTTTGGAGGGAACAGAGGAGAGTTTGGAGAAGTGCTGCAGTGAGCTAAGAAGACCAAGACCCGAGGTAAAGGGACACATGGTTTGTGCAGAGGGAAGGCAGGAAGCCCCACAAGCTGAAGGGCAGAAGAGGGAGGTAGCCCAGGGGAAGGAACCACTAGTTCTAGTGGTTTACCGCTATCCCTAGGGCCCCTGGCCTGGGACCTGGAGTAGAGGGTGGGCCCGGGTCCCTCCCTCTCCACTCCCCTCCTTTAGGACACTAGTGGGGCAATTAATGCCCCAGTTCAGGGGCAAGAACCCCCCCCCCCCCCCCCCCCAAGAAGAGAAAGCATGAGACCCATCATAGTAGTGCTGGCAATTTGCCACAGTATGTATATATATCAGTACTTCTGTCCACTGGAAAGTTTAAATATTTCAACATTTGTTTTCCTCAAAAATCAGAACAAAAAGTTGAAATATCAAAAGTTTTTCTGAGTGAAATATTCCATTTTTTTTTAAATGTCAAAATGTTTTGTTTCAACCTTTTTGATCAAAAATGAATTATTTCAGCATTCTGGAAACACACACTTCCTGGAGATGAACGCGTGGCTGCACGGATGGTGTTGACAGCAGGGCTTCAGCTTCCTTAACTGTGGAATGCTATTTTGGGAAGGAGGACTGCTGAGAGGGAGGGTGTGCATTTGACAAAGGCCAGAAAAAAGCATCTTCGCACACCGAATTACCAGCCTAGTGAGAAAGCCTTTAAACTAGGTTCAGTAGGATCAGGTGACAAAAACCCACAGATAAGCATAAAAACAGAAGGCTAGATGTTGGGGAGGGAGGCATGTAAAATAACAACAGGGTTATAGGAGCAACAAGATGGAAATCAGTGGAGGAATCTGCTCAGCCCTTTAGATGTCTATACATATATTCAAAGAGTGTGGGAAAAACTGGAATATTAGTACATGCACTAATTTATTACTTAATTGGCATCACAGAGACTTGGTGTGATAGCTCTCATGACTGGAATATTGGCACACAGAGGTATAGCTTGTTCATGAAGGACAGGGAACAAAAAAAAGAAAAGGTGTTACATTATACATCAAAATATAGACCCTTGTTCTGAGGTCCAGAAGGAGGTGAGAGGAAAAGCAGTTGAAACTTTATGAATAAAGATAAAAGGGGAAAATAAGGGATGACATTATGGCAGAAGGCTACTGTAGACCACCAAATCAGGAAGAAGAGGTGGCATTTATAGAACAAATAAAGGAAATGTCCAAAACACAAGACTTGCTAGTAATGGGAGATTTTAACTACCCAGACATCTGTTGGAAAAGTAATACAGCAAAACACAAAATTTGCAGTAAATTCTTGGAATGTATTGGGGACAACTTTTTGTTTCAGAATGTGGAGGAAGTAACCCAGGGGACAACCATTTTAGACTTGATTCTGACCAACAGGGAGGAATTGGTAAAGAATCTGAACATGAAAGGTAATTTTAGTGACAGTGATCATGAAATAATGGATTTAATTATTCTAAAGAAAGAAGAGAAAGCAGCTAACTGTGGACAATGGACTTAAAAAAAGAAAACATTAACTCACAGAACTGGTAGGTAAGATCCCATGGGAAGAAAATCTAAGAGATAAAGGGGTTCAACAGCGGTAGCAGTTTCTCAAGAAGATAATGTTGAAGTCCCAACTGCAAACTATCCCAATGTGAAGGAGAGACAGGAAGAACAGTAAGAGGCCAATATGGCTCCATCAGCAGCTCTTTAATTACATAAAAATCAAAAAGAAATCCTACAAAATTGCTAAGGAGGAGTGCAAAAGAATAGCACAAGCATGTTGTGACAAAATCAGAAAAGCTAAGGCACAAAATGAGTTACACAAGGGATATAAAAGACAATAAGAAGAGGCTCTTTAAATATATTAGAAGCAAGAGAAAGAAGAAAGAAACTGAATGTCCTCTAGTTAGCAAGGAAGGAGAACTAATAACTGAAGACATCAAAAAGATTGAGGTGTTTAATGCCTATTTTGCTTCAGTCTTCACTGGGAAGGTTAATTGTGACAAGATACTCAACACAATTAAGAGGGAAGGAAAGCAAGACAAAATGCGAAAAGAACAGGTTAAAGATAAGTTAGATGTATGAAAGTAGGCAGGGCTGGGATGAAGTTCATTCTAGGATACTTAAGGCATTAGCTGAAGCAATCTCAGAACAATTAGCAATTATCTTTGAGAGGTCATGGAGCATGGGTGAGATTCCAAAGTATTGGAGAAGTGCAAACAAAGTACCTGTCCTTAAAAAGGGGAACAAAGAGGACCAAGGGAATTATAGACTGGTCAGTTTAAGTTTGATACCCAGAAAGAAACTGGAATGTTTTATTAAATAAACTGTTTGTAAGCACCTTGAGAGGATAATAAGATTATAAGAAATAGCCAGCATGGATTTGTCTAGATTGAATCATGCCAAACCAACCTAATTTCCTTCTTTTACATGATTATTCACCTAGGGGATGAGGGCCAATTTTAGTAAGGCTTTTGAAACAGTCCCAAATGACATTCTCATAAATAAACTAGGGGAAGGTGGTCTACATGAAATTACTATAAGGTGGGCGCACAACTAACTGTTGAAAGACTAGTTATTAATGGTTCGGTGTCAAATTGGGAGGATATATCTAGTGGGGTCCCATCAGGGTCAGTTCTGGGTCCAGTTATAATTCAATATTTTCATTAATGACTTGGATAATGGAGTGCAGAGTTAGCTTATAAAATTTGCAGATGACAACAAACTGGGTGGGGTTGCGAGGCATTTGGAGGATAGGAGTAGATCTCCAAACAACCTTGAAAATTTGGAGAATTCATCTGAAATCAATAAGATGATATTCAAAAGAGACAGATGTCTTAAAAAGGAAAAATCAAAATGTGCCACTACAAAACAGGGAATAACTGGTTAGGTGATAGTAATCCTGAAAGGGATCTCGAGATTATAGTGCATCACAAATTGAATATGAGTCGACAGTGTAATGCAGTTGTGAAAAAAGCTAATATCATTCTTGGATATATTAACAGGAGTGTTGTAAGTAAGACACAGGAGGAAACTGTCCCAATTTACTTGGCACTGGTGAGGCCCCAGCTGGACTACTGTGTTCAATTCTCGGTGCCACACTTTAGAAAAGATGTGGACAAATTGGAGAGAGTCCAGAGGAGAGCAACAAAAATGATAAAATGTTTAGAAAACCTGACCTATGAGAAAAGGTTAAAAAACTGTGCATGATTAATATAGAGAAAAGAAGACTGATGGGGGACCTGATAAGTCTTCAAGTATGTTAAGGGCTGTTATAAAGAGGATTCGCAAAAAGAAAAGGAGTACTTGTGGCACCTTAGAGACTAACCAATTTATTTGAGCATGAGCTTTCGTGAGCTACAGCTCACTTCATCGGATGCATACTGTGGAAATTGCAGAAGACATTATTATATACACAGACACCATGAAACAATACCTCCTCCCACCCCACTCTCCTGCTGGTAATAGCTTATCTAAAGTGATCATCAAGATGGGCCATTTCCAGCACAAATCCAGGTTTTCTCACCCTCCGCCCCCCCACAGACAAACTCACTCTCTTGCTGATAATAGCCCATCCAAAGTGACCACTCTCTTCACAATGTGTATGATAATCAAGGTGGGCCATTTCCTGCAGAAATCCAGGTTCTCTCACCCCCTCACCCCCCTCCAAAAACCACACACACAAACTCACTCTCCTGCTGGTAATAGCCTATCCAAAGTGACCACTCTCCTTACAACGTGCATGAAAATCAAGGTGGGCCATTTCCAGCACAAATACAGGTTTTCTCACTCCCCCACCCCCATACAGGTTTTCTCACCCCCCCCACCCCCATACACACACAAACTCACTCTCCTGCTGGTAATAGCCTATCCAAAGTGACCACTCTCCTTACAACGTGCATGAAAATCAAGGTGGGCCATTTCCAGCACAAATCCAGGTTTTCTCACCCCCCCCCCAACACACACAAACTCACTCTCCTGCTGGCAATAGCTCATCCAAACTGACCACTCTCCCCACAATGTGCATGACAATCAAGGTGGGCCACTTCCAGCATAAATCCAAGTTTAAACCAGAAGGCCGGGGGGGGCGGGGTAGTAAAAAAACAAGGGGAAATAGGCTACCTTGCATAATGACTTAGCCACTCCCAGTCTCTATTTAAGCCTAAATTAATAGTATCCAATTTGCAAATGAATTCCAATTCAGCAGTTTCTCGCTGGACTCTGGATTTGAAGTTTTTTTGTTGTAAGATAGCGACCTTCCTGTCTCTGATTGCGTGACCAGAGAGATTGAAGTGTTCTCCGACTGGCTTATGAATGTTATAATTCTTGACATCTGATTTGTGTCCATTTATTCTTTTACGTAGAGACTGTCCAGTTTGACCAATGTATATGGCAGAGGGGCATTGCTGGCACATGATGGCATATATCACATTGGTGGATGTGCAGGTGAACGAGCCTCTGAATCGTTCTCTGTGTCCACTGCAGGTAGGACTGAAAGAAATGGGCTTAATTTTCAGCAAGGGAGATTTAGGTTAGATATTAGTAAAAGCTTCCTAACTTTAACCTAATTACCCTCTGGAACAGGCTACCAACAGAGGCTGTGGAATCCCCATCACCAGAGGTTTTTAAAAACAGGTTGGACAAACATTTGTCAAGGATAGTCAAGATTTACTTCATCCTGCCTCAGCATGGGGGGAAGGGGCTGGATTTGATGATTTCTTGAAGTTTCTTCAAGCCCCACGTTGCTATGATTTCTGTTTGTTGAACTAATCCAAAATTACAGCTGGGACAATTTTTTTCAGCTAATAGCTTCAAGTCAACTGAAACTGCATTTTTTTAAAAATAAACTATTAGTGAATTCATGTCAAGTTTGTTGAATACTTTCAACTAAACCAAAAAAACTGAAATGTCTTGGAAAGTTTGGATTGAAACATTCCATTTTTACCTGACTCAAAATGTTTTTTTACTTTTTGATTTGACCCAAAATGAAACTTTTTTCTATATTTCAGCAAAATGAAAAATTGATTATTCACCCAGCTCTACCCAAAATTCTTCATTTCAAGTCAATTCAACATTAAACTTCATATCCCTAGTGTATAGTTCATTGAACATAAGGACATAAGAATGGCCATTCTGGGTCACACCAAAGGTCCATCTAGCCCAGTAGGCTTGCCTTCCAACAGTGGCCAATGCCACTTCCCCAGAGGGAATGAACAGAACAGGTAATCATCAAGTGATCCATTCCCTGTTGCTCATTCCCAGCTTCTGGCAAACAGAGGCTAGGGACACCATCCCTGCCCATCCTGGCTAATAGCCATGGATGGACCTATCCTCCATAAATGTATCTAGTTTTTTTTTAACCCTGTTATAGTCTTGGCCTTCACAACATCCTCTGGCAAAGAGTTCCACAGATTGACTGTGTTCTGTGAAGAACTACTTCCTTTTGTTTGTTTTAAATCTCCTGCCTATTCATTTCATTTGGTGACCGCTAGTTCATGTGTTATGAGAAGGAGTAAATAACACTTCTGTATTTAGTTTCTCCACACCAGTCATGATTTTATAGACCTCAAACATATCCCCCCTTAGTCGTCTGTTTTCCAACCTGAAAAGTCCCAGTCTTATTAATCTCTCCTCATAGGGAAGCTGTTCCATATCCCTAATTATTTTTGTTGCCCTTTTCTGAACCTTTTCCAATTCTAATATATCTTTTTTGAGATGGGTCAAACACATCTGCACACAGTATTCAAGATGTGGACATAACATGGATTTATATAGAGACAATATGATATTTTCTGTCTTATTGTCTGTCCCTTTCTAAATCATTCCCAACATTCTGTTTGCTTTTTTGACTGCTGCTTCACATTGAGTGGATGTTTTCAGAGAACTATCCACAATGACTCCAAGATCTCTTTCTGAGTGGTACCAAGCTAATTTAGGACCCCATAATTTTATATGTATAGTTGGCATTATGTTTTCCAATGTGCATTACTTTTCATGGAGTATTGGCTGGAGTACATCTCTCATGATGCATCCAGAGTCATACAGCTCCAATGATGCACCATGCTGCTGAATCAGAATACATCCACATTTGCATTGTGGAGATGTAGTCCTCTAGGGAGCCCAGCCAGCCCAGCCATTAGGAGAGAACAGGAGCCCAAACTACAGATCCCATGGGACAATGCCCCCTTATAGGTAAATAGGAATTTAGGATATACTACTTAAAGAGACTCCTGGGCCCTCAATTTCAGTCCTCACGTATCACAGACAACCCTGTCAGATAATTAATAACTTATCAATGAAATTTAATGCTGAATTGCTTTTAAATTTAATGTTTCAGGACAATGCAACAAAACAGAATATTGATATTTGAGTCACACTAACCTGAAATGAAATATTTTATTTTTTATTTTCCTGAGGAAAATCATTCTGATAGCAAATATCCAACCAGCTGTATGTGTATTGTGGTAGTGCCTCATACCCCACTCCATGGGCCAAGATCCTGTTGAATCTAGGCATTGTTCAAATGCAAAACAAAAAGTCAGTCCCTGTCCCAAAGAACTTTCAATCTAAGTATCAGACAAGAGACAACAGGGGGATACAGACAGATAAACGTAGGAGCATAAGGAAACAATTAGATAATATTGGTCAGCATGGTAGACAAAGGACTCAATATGTTAGCTGCCTAACAGTTGTCTAGTTTTAATAGGCATCACAGTAAAGGTTTCTGTTTTGCTTAATCTAAAATAAAAGTCATTCAGACTGAAAGTATATGGGTGGTCTTTGTTATGTATACTTAAACCCAAATTAGACCATCATTTAGTCACAATATAAAGCCATGCTTGAAATATCCTTGCATGTATTGTATGTGGAGAAAAGCAAGGGGATAATACCAAAAAGAAAAAGGAGAAAAAAGGAAGAGCAAGTAAAGGATAAATGAAAATCAGACAGAGATTTAAGAAGTGCTAAGGTACATCTATTGTACACACTCCTTTGGGTGGTATATAGAGTACATACACTACACTACTCCCTCCCCAAGCACAGGTATAAATAACAGGGTAGATGGTGAGGCATTTCTTAGGTGAGTTGAGGAAGGACACTTCTGAACTGTCTGGGTATGTACCCTGCTCGCCCAAGCAGGGCCTCCCCACTGCTAGAGTCTTTGTCCACTACTGGGAAAGGCTCTGACAGCAGGGAAAAGCTCTGTCAGGGGGAGGCAGCGGGGAAAGTTCTGGGAGCCTCCCCACTGCCAAGTTGTTCCCCTTCTACCTCCTCCCTGCCATTTACTGACACATGTAGCTACATACCTCAGGGCAACTTGCTTTTCACTGTGGTGTGTAGCTATATGTACCCTACACACCACCACTAGTGGTGTGCAGTATAGACATACTTTTGAGAAAAGACAAAGAAATCTGGGGCTCGATTATATCCCAGCCTGAGCAGCTGTGGTAAGGGAAAAGGGGGTATAAGGCACTCTCTTGTCTATTGCACCTGCTATCCAGGTTATTAGTAACAGCATGAAGAAGAGAGTGGGCCTCCACAGAGCTGCTGCGTTCCCTTACATCCTGCTAGTGGGAAGGAGATGGGATGGGTAATGAGTGGAGTCTTGGCTCCACATGCCCTCATCCCTCCCTTTGTGCGAGCTGGCACAATTATGCCAGCATGTCGGGAGAAGTGTGTTTCCCCAGTGCAGGATTCTTTCCCTGCAAAAGAGGAAACGGAGAGGCAGATAGTGACTCTCAGTGTAACAATGCACTGTGTATTGTTCACAGTACATGGCTAAGTTCTAACTGAACCTATAAAGAGGAAATCAAAAGCAATACAAGACACATGAATAATTAATTATGAATGTTTCTGTATTTTATTGTATTTTCCTGGCAAAAATCAGGGAGTTAAAGGAAGGAGGGAAATTGATTGAGGCCTTAACAAGGGGAAAACTTTGGGGCTGAATGTCTACCTGAGAGGCTGCAGGTTGCCCACCACTGCTCTAGACCCTCCTTCTCCACTTTTCCCCACACCTCTTTATTTATGCACAGCCTGTCTGTGGCCGCACAAAGTTGCGAGACCTTCCTGTCAACCTCCTCCTGGTGCTGGTCAAGACGGCTGTCCACCATACCAGAAGGCAGAAGTTGGATAGAGGGTGCTCAGCAACTGTGGGGCCTACTTCAGATACTCCCTCAAGTCACGGCTCTGGGCAAAGTTCCTCTGGGCAGTGTCCACTGGCTCACTGGATACCTTTGTGGAGCAGTGGGTGCTCTTCAGGGCTCTCTGCTCAGTCTCCCTCTCTGGATCCCTGATTTTGAACCTGTGACCCTCACTCCTGTCCCTGTTCTTTCATTTGTTGTCCCCCGTAATCGTTTGATGCCTGGGTGCAGTGGCTCCTCTCCTTAGCCTGTGGGGAGGGACTGTTAGATGTGTGGGACTGTTAGATGCGGGCTTCTGCCCACCCATCCCTAGTTCTTCAGTCGGTACCCTTCCAGTAGAGTTGCAGTGAGTCATGGGGGAGGGATAGTTCAGTGGTTTGAGCATTGGCCTGCTAAACCCAGGGTTGTGAGTTCAATCCTTGAGGGGGCCATTTAGAGATCTGGGGCAAAAATTGCGGGTTGGTCCTGCTTTGAGCAGGGGGGTGGACTAGATGACCTCCTGAGGTCCCTTCCAACCCTAACCTTCTATGAAAAGAAGTGAGTATCCCAGTGCTTTTATTTATTTATTTATTTTGTACTGATGGAGCACTGAAGTGAACTAATCATTTTTTTCTGATCAGAAATAAAAATATGTCTATGATATTAATGGTATCAAATTGCAACCAAGGTGACAGGAAGTTTCTGAGGTTGTTTCCACAGCACTGCAGGGCTTCCAAAGTGTACTGGGCCCCCAGAACCACAATGTTCTTCTGCCCTGAACCCAGGAGACGGCAGTGAGGCTGATTCCAGAGGTGAATGTGCTTTACACCAGATAGAGGTTGAGGGGACAGGTGGCACAGGTGTGTGTGTGACAATGTGTGGTGGTTGCACGGGCCTCAGGGAGGTGCAGCATCCAGGTTCAAATTGTCCATCTCAGAGGGTACTTGATGGGGATGGGAGTGAGTCTTGCAGGGTAACAAATAGCCAGGAATGGGAGACCCAGAATCCATATCAGATCCATCTGGAGGGTGCACCCCTGCTGGGGACACTAACGATGTTGTGCAGCTGCTGCAAGCTAATCTGCAGGCATCTGTGGGTGATGGGTCTGGCCTGGGTTCCAGGGGAGGCCCAGCATGGGCATGAGTTTGAGAGTTGGGAGACAGGCAGGTGGGGCAGACCCCCCCCCAAGGGTGGGGGGGGGCAGTGGTGTGATGAAACCCCTGGGCACATGTCAACTCAATGGTCATTAGACAGATAACCTTATGGAATAGAGTTGGGGGAACATGGCACAGAGGAGGCCCCATCAGTCAGTCCCAACTACGGTTATGCTGGGGTGGGTGACCTGATGGGAGTTCACCTGCTCAGTACAACTAAGGATAAAATCCTGAGAGGGGAATACGTGAACATGTTATCCCTCTTGCACAGAGAAATATTGACAGAAAGTAACCATGGGCAGAACACACAGAATAGTGAGTTGCCCAAGCAGCCATGGGTGCCTAGAACATGAGAAAATTGGAAGGCTGCTTAAGTGTATGGATATATGTCAGGCGGGCACACAATACATTTGGGGGCATGTCCTGGTTTAATTATGATGAGCCGTTTCGATTCAGAGCAGCAACACAAACTGGGATCCAGTGGGACATTCCGCATCACACACTGTGGTTAGAATGGATGACTCCAGGGGACCAGAAGTTCACACAGATAGTGGCCTGTTCCTTCCACTGCAAGCTTAGGAGGGGCACAAGTTACACAATAATATTTGCTGGCATTTAATAACAATGGTAGTTTTCTCAGCCCCTGTAGATTCACACATGTGTGCGAGATATATTTTGGGACCCATTCAGCCTCTGCTTGCTGGAGTGGTAGGGGATGATCACAAGGGGAAAACAGGATTGGGGGTGGGTGGAGTGCCACCTGCACGTTTGGCTCAGTTGAAGCCGGTCATGAGATGCAGAACACAGGCAGGGGGCCAGCTGGGGGTGGTCCAATGGGCATGGCCACCATTGCCAGTTAGGCTTAAGGTGTTCAGGATGTCCTATGGTATTATCCTAATAAAGCATATGTGGCATATTGGGAGGGGGGTTAATGGTGGGATTTCGGTTCCCCTTTTTGGGGAGTAGCTCCCATGTAAGCTCCACACAAAAAAATTCAATAAGGGTCCCCCCCGCCCCACCCCTCAGGGTTTGGTCCCCAACAGCACTCCAAGGGAATATCGAGTAATACATCACCTTTCATACCCATGAGGTGGCTCCGTTCACACTACAATGAACCAGGTGGCCTGGCAAAACATTTGGGGGTACCCCATGCAGAAGATGAGACAGAGGGGCCTTCCATTACATTAGCATACCTGAGTATCAAGTGAACAAAAAGGTGGGCATATTACAGCTCTCTTCCAATAAAAGTACGTGTTTCTTGTATGACAACATGGCAGGCCAAACTTCCACCTTATGCAGGGTTATGAAGCTAGTGAGCAAATTTGTGTCTCAGTGTTTGAGCCTCTTCTTTCCAAGTATGTGCCTGCAGTTGGATGATGGCATAGCAGATGCCCTGTCTCGTTTGCAGTTCAACAGAGTGTGGGGGCCTGCACCAGGAGCTAGCAACTAACTCAAGTAGATGCTGCTGGTGCTATGGAGCTGTGCATCTGAGGATCCGGGAGGCTGGTCACCTATATGGCCCATCAGGAAGGGACGAGTGTTGCAGTATATGGCATTGGCAACCTAGCTGTGGGAGTTCTTGAAAATCCTTGCGTAGTGCAAAGGGCAAACAAGTTCATTGGGGGGAAGAAGGGCTCACCGATCAAACTTGGGGGAGTAACATGTTTTTGTGCTGCGATACAAAATGTCGTTGGAAGACCCCAACTAGGTGTGGGGGGAGGCAGCTAAGCTGATTGCTGGTGCCTCATTGTGGCGGATGTCCAGTGCAGGTATTCTATAGGGAAGGAATCCAGTGACCAGATAAATGGCCTAGTAAAAGACTTTAAAAGGAGGTGCTGGTTAAAGGAACGGAACAGCATGGGGTTTGGGGTTCCTGTGGCTGGAATGGCAGGGAGCCAAACCCCTTTTTTATAGCTCACCTTACCCCTCCTATGAGGGGTGGTGGTGGATGGTCAGGTCCCGGCAATGGATTTGCTGGAGGGACCTGGATGGAAAAAGAGGGGGAGCTGGTGGAAGCTCCCTGGGTAATTACAGAATAAACAGAGGTTACCCGCACTGTACACTTTTATATGCCTGGCAGTCCCAGACACCTAATAATAAAGTTGCAGCCTGATAAAATCCATATCAAGTGTCTCCTTCTTTTGGTATAGCGGGACAAACGCATTCCATGAAAAATTGCCTCCTGATCTCTGAAGAACACATATACAGACTTTTACCTATGGGTCCCAGGTTCAGATCCAGCACAGAATGGTCAAAATTGTCATCTGACAGATATTCAGTGAAATGATTTAATGTTTTCAGTCCATTCTCTAGGTGCCCGAATGACAAAAGCTGCTATGCTCTCATAATAGTGCCCTTTATTGGCAGTTTCAGCATAAGAGCCAAGGACTAAATGGGCATAGAAACTGTTCTGTCCTTTACCTTAACCATAAAGGTTCCTTTATGCTCAGCCATAGATGTGATCCACCCAGGTCAAGGTTGAAACATGGTACAGGGATGTTTATCTGTTCAGTAAATAAACATAAGAATTCTGTTTCTAAGGTTGTCAGTTTGGCACCTTTCTCAAACACAAAGCATTCACTTAAAAATTATGTATATTTTAAATTGTTCAATGAAAGCATGACTAAAAATTCCAAACTATGTCAGATTTGTCAGCAAAAATTCAGCAACACAGAGGTCTGCTTTCAATCTCAGTAGATTTTAGAGTGAGTTTCTGTCCTCCAAAAAAAGCCAAAAACAAAACAAAACAAAAATTGTGGAAATTTTAAACTAGCGCCCTAATCTCTTCCTCAGTCTGTTTAAAATTGTCGCAGCACTAAGCAGAGGCATCCAAAAATGTATGGAAAATGTTATTAGAGAATAGTTTTGTACTGGCAGGGAGCCAATCTTATTAGCGTTTTTCAACTTCTGTGATTTTTACCCTTCTATGTACTTCAGAGAAGTTTAAAATGCCAAATTGGTCCCATGTTATAACCATTGAATATGGATGGCTACTCTATCTTTTGTTCCTAATGTACATGTCATGACTTATACACAATTCTATCTGTCTGTTTGCTCATCTATCATTTTGAGATATGGTAGCTAATCACCTTGGTATCTCAACAGGACTGGGACTTTCAAAACCAACATAAGGAAGCAGGTCCTCAAGGAATCTATCCTGAAGCACTTACACGAGAGGAAAGTGATCAGGAACAGTCAGCATGGATTCACCAAGGGAAGGTCATGCCTGACTAATCTAATCGCCTTCTATGATGAGATTACTGGTTCTGTGGATGAAGGGAAAGCAGTGGATGTATTGTTTCTTGACTTTAGCAAAGCTTTGACACGGTCTCCCACAGTATTCTTGTCAGCAAGTTAAAGAAGTATGGGCTGGATGAATGCACTATAAGGTGGGTGGAAAGTTGGCTAGATTGTCGGGCTCTGTGGGTAGTGATCAATGGCTCCATGTCTAGTTGGCAGCCGGTATCAAGTGGAGTGCCCCAAGGGTGGGTCCTGGGGCCGGTTTTGTTCAATATCTTCATAAATGATCTGGAGGATGGTGTGGATTGCACTCTCAGCAAATTTGCGGATGATACTAAAGTAGGAGGAGTGGTAGATACGGTGGCAGGTAGGGATAGGATACAGAGGGACCTAGACAAATTGGAGGATTGGGCCAAAAGAAATCTGATGAGGTTCAACAAGGATAAGTGCAGGGTTCTGCACTTAGGACGGAAGAATCCAATGCACCACTACAGACTAGGGACCGAATGGCTAGGCAGCAGTTCTGCGGAAAAGGACCTAGGGGTGACAGTGGACGAGAAGCCAGATGTGAGTCAACAGTGTGCCCTTGTTGCCAAGAAGGCCAATGGCATTTTGGGATGTATAAGTAGGGGCATAGCCAGCAGATCGAGGGATGTGATCGTTCCCCTCTATTCGACATTGGTGAGGCCTCATCTGGAGTACTGTGTCTGGTTTTCGGCCCCACACTACAAGAAGGATGTGGATGAATTGGAGAGAGTCCAGCGAAGGGCAACAAAAATGATTAGGGGTCTGGAACACATGACTTATGAGGAGAGGCTGAGGGAACTGGGATTGTTTAGTCTGCAGAAGAGAAGAATGAGGGGGGATTTGATAGCTGCTTTCAACTACCTGAGAGGTGGTTCCAAAGAGGACGGTTCTAGACTATTCTCAGTGGTAGAAGATGACAGGACAAGGAGTAATGGTCTCAAGTTGCAGTGGGGGAGGTTTAGGTTGGATATTAGGAAAAACTTTTTCACTAGGAGGGTGGTGAAACACTGGAATGCGTTACTTAGGGAGGTGGTAGAATCTCCTTCCTTAGAAGTTTTTAAGGTCAGGCTTGACAAAGCCCTGGCTGGGATGATTTAATTGGGGATTGGTCCTGCTTTGAGCAGGGGGTTGGACTAGATGACCTCCTGAGGTCCCTTCCAACCCTGATATTCTATGATTGAATTCTTCTATGATTAAGTCATCAGGTACTAAAAAGAAAGACTTTAAAAAGTGAGACATTGAACAAGCTCCCCCCAATGTAGATGGGGAGAGGGGGTATTAAAAATAGGACATGGAAGGAAATTGTGCCCCACTGGTCTCCCATGGGAATTTCCTCCGGCAGCAGCTCTTCAGATCATTCTGCCTCACCACATGGTAACTTTCTCACATAACAAGAAAACAACAAAAAGGAATAGTAGTTTATAATTTAATTTCTCACAGCAGGATCAATAACAGCAATAGAGATGTTCAGTTAAAGGAAGGAGAGTTTTATACTCTTGTCTCTAGGAGCTGACATTATACCTTGCCATACTATTCTTCAAGGGAGAGACAAGTCACGCATTTCAAATGGAAATGCTCTAAAGATCTGATATAGTTTCTATTTTCTTTTGCATTTCTTTTAAAATTTATAAAATGTGCCCTGTCACAGCTCAAGGCACATAGACTATATTTAACAAAATAACTCTTTAAGTCAGCAGTCTCGCAAGCATCTTAAAACACCACACCTCAAACAACCCTTTGCAAAAGAGCTGAATCTTCTGCTGTGCCTTATGGCTGAGATTTACAAAGCCACCTAAGGGATTTCCACAAAGTTTCTGTCAGATCACTGGGAAAGCCACACTACAGTTAAGACTCTTGACTCTTAACGTTTGGCCTGCAGATGATTAAATGTAGGGATTTTTAGCTTGATCACAACCCCGGTGACCTTAAATACCATGTTATCTGAAACAGAGAGAGGTGGTCTGAAGCAGCTAGGACCTAAGTTGTGTAATGCTTTATACATATCAGCCAATACCCTGAATTTTAATTGGAAGTAAGTAGGGGGGCTTGACAGCTGGTATAACATGTTTCCTGTAGATAATATTACCATCTATTTACCTAATAGATAAATGGTCTTCAATAATCCAGTCTAGCCGTAACAAAAGCATGAACTACAGTGCCAAGGTCATAATTCTATGGGGCTACCTTCACAGGAAGACACTACTCAGTGAGAGTAAGAGAGGAACACTCTGACCAATACTTTTAAATTCCCCAATCCATGAGGCTTACTTTTATATATATTTATAGGATGGTCACACACTTACATAGCCCTCATATTTGTTTACAAACAAAGAGCTAGGTCCAGAACCTGCAAATACTTACACCCATACTTAACTTTAAGCATCTGAGTAGTGAATGGGATTATCTCATGCTTAAAATTAACCATGTTCATATATTTTCAGGACCCAGCCCTTAATTTGCTCAGATAAGAATGTACCAAATCCAGTGAATTTGACCCTCATTCACTAAGTGGTAGTGTTCTCTTCCAGGCCAACAACTTAGATTGTTGCAGAGATCTTTTTAAAAAAAATTATCAGAGGCATATTTGGAGTCCTGTAATCTTTTCTATCATTTTTTTTACTTTAGTCTAGAAATGTAATGTAAGCAGATAAAACCATGGCAAATGGATAAAGAAATCAGACCTATTACATTTTTATAAGCATTAGTTACAAATGTCATAATTAAATGTAATTTTTAGGTGTCATGTGCATCCTCAAAACAAGTCTGATCTGAGTGTTTTCAATCCATTGTCTAGTGCACTACGAGCACTTCCAAATTATTTTAGATTTTTGTCTATGATATCACATTTCTATTTTGGTATACATTTCAATGATTGTTTAAAAATAGCTCCCCTAGTGAACTGTAAACCCTTGCTAATAAACTCTGTAAATGGATATTAAGAAATATGACTACTATTTTTTATTTGGGGTTCTCTGGAATTGCAGTGTCCTTATAAATTGTGTGGCATAATACTTTGGAAATATTAAAACATATCTACCAGTCACCAACTAAATCCAGTGTCTGCTGAAGTAAAAAGCTTTTTACTGAAGAACTGCAAGATTTTTACTTTAATGTCTAGAGTCTTTAGCTTTCAAGGCATTAATAAGTGTAAGACTACATTCACTGGAAAGAAGTGTGTGATTATCTATCGGGATGTAGGAAGAAAGATTGAAATACTCAAAAGGAGTTAGGAGCCTAACTCTATTTGGGCATTCCACCCAAAGTTCCTTAACAATGTTTACATGTTTGCACACCCTGTTCCAGATAGGTAAGGAGATTCCTATAAAATGATGACTTTCCAAAGTATCCGTATTAGGTCTACTTATGTCTACAGGAAATCATCACAATTAAATAGGCTACCTTCTATTTCTAACCAACATTTGTCTGAAAGTGAAGAATATTATGTGGTTCTGAGTATTGAGACTCAATAGAAAACTTAAAATTTGGACACGCAAATCCACCAAGCTTTGTTTGGCTGATAATGGTGGACCTATTGACACATAGTTGTTTGCCCTGCCAATCAAATATCTAAATTAAATCATTTTTTAAAAAAAGAAATAAGCCATTAACTGATGTAATCTGAACTATAGCTGTTATTGCAAATTCTTCTATTATCATTTAGTTAGTATTTGCTTAATGTAACCATTTCTCTACACTTTGAATCCAGCTATCAGAACAGTCAAATACCCATACACCAATTGCAACCCTCAGATTTCAATGGGTCTACAGAAAGTATAAGAATTTGTTCCCAAGAGTCTAGATTTCCTAACACTAAACACCAGGGGAAAAGGCCTTTGCACTGTTGGCCAGAAAACCTGGACTTGCAGGAACAAGATGCTTTACAGGATTTGATTGTAACATAGCTAAAAAGCTAAGTTTTCTGACAGATGGCTGAGAACAGAACTATCTGTGAAATTGAACCATAGCTAGAGAATTTAAAATAACAACTCCTTCTGAATATGAACTTCTAGTTTTTAATGTTTTTTCTGAACTTGCCATTTACTAGTTTTGCTACGTTGCCTACACAAAAAAGGAGATATTGTGACCTTTAATGTAATGTGGTGCAGCTTAGTGTGCAGAGGCGTAGCAAGGCATGACAATGCTCACCGAGTAAACACTGTGGTTTCTACAAAATGGGGAATCATGGTTCAATGACTATTGAAATTTTTGTAGGATATGCACGGTTATTGCCTGTGTTGTGTTTTCTATACTTATTTGGTCACATAAGATTTTAATAAAAAAAAACATTTTGTACATGCAGAATGCCTCTGTCTACTCCTAGATGTTTAGTTGGAGGGGAAATGTGATGTATTAGATGTCCGCTATCACAGAAACAAAACAACAGTATTTAGATATTTCAGAATTGTATTTATTTATCTATAATCTAAATAAGCTTGCATAAAAGAATACTTGTCCCTGGCTCTCTTAAACTCCCTGGCAATCAATCAAAAAGTAAAATTCAAAACCATTACAGAAAAAAATAAAAACAACACAGCACATTGCCCTTACATTCAGTCACCAGTAAACATGAACATAATTACAGACCAAGTCAAAATCTTCCCAGTCCTCAAATTAACCCCAGGTGCTTCAAAACTGTAGACTTTGCAGCATGCCCAGAAGGTCAGACATTGAGAATATTCTGGACCCAAATACAGTTTGATTTCTATTAGGATTTTTCAAACCCTTCAGGGTTTGATTCCCCTGCATGTTTGCTTGGTGGTTCAAGTTCAACCACCTCAAACCTCCAAGGAAGCATGTTTCCTCCCTTCAGGAATCCCACACTTAGTCCATTTTTACAAAACACCTCAGCCCCACACAGACTCCCAAACTCTGTGGAGCTACCCAATTCACTATTCAGCCTTAATTTCCCACTGGAACGTGGATTTGTGTGTCATTGGCAAAACGATCGTTGAATGAGATTATCTTCACTAAGTGGAAAACAGAACCTGGTTCACCACTGCATCAATCCAGTTTTATACCACTGTATATGTTTCAATGGAGCTGCATCAGTATAAAACTGGAGTAATTCAGTGGTGCTTTAGGACCATTGAATATAATATCAGAGCACAGAACACTGATTATATTATTAGTTTTCAGATTTTAATTCAATAAAAACTCATTAAAAAAAATTAAATGTAGCTGCCTCAGAATTTCCAATCTGTTTCACTAGAGTATCCCAGAAACTAGGAGGCCTTTCTGAAGCCTACATTTGGGCTATTAGTAGCAGTGGATGTCTTTAATGGATCATTTGACAAATGACTCTCTCACACAACCTATTGTCTTATTGTTTGCAAAGTAAAGAGTTGTCGCTGTTCATCTGTGATGTGGTCCATGTGAGTGTTTATGCTAGTAATGGCAGCAAAACTGACTGGGTCTAGGGAGTTAGGAGGGATAGTCACATCAGATTCCTAGAATGTTTTACTGGGTAAGCACATCCATTCTGGAAACTGGCAAAAAGTCCCTGTTCCCAGCAACTGTGTTGGACACTATGGTGTGGGTGCTTCAGGAGTTCTAAAATGTACTGGACAAGGCAGGCTGTGTGAGTACTTGCCTCCCTTCCCAGCTCTTACTAACTCCTCCATTCCTTCCATTCCTCACACTGCCTTTACCCCCCAGCTAAGGTGGTTGTTGTTTTTTTTTTAAAGAAGAAACAGCAACCCATGTAACTAATTAAGCCACACCAATTCCTCACCATATGCATTTCCTTGTATGTTATAACCTTGCTCCTACCCTTCATCTGTTTCTGCATTTTAAATTGTACACCCTCTGTAGCAGGGATTGTCTCTTATCTACAGCCCCCATCCTGAAAAAGTTATGCATGTGTTCAACTTTACTATCATGTGTAGTCCTACTGAAATCAATGGAAATATTCATAACAGTAAAGTTCATAGAATCACAGAATCATAGAAGATTAGGGTTGGAAGAGACCTCAGGAGGTCATCTAGTCCAACCCCCAGCTCACCTAGGTAACCACGTCCCTAGGTAACCCATTCCGGTGCTTCAGCACCTTCCTAGTGAAATAGTTTTTCCTAATATCCAACCTAGACCTCCCTCCCCCACTGCAACTGGAGCCAATTGCTCCTTGTTCTGTAATCTGACACCATTGAAAACAGCCTAGCTCCATCCTCTTTGGAACTTCCCTTCAGGTAGTTGAAGGCTTCTATGAAATCCCCCCTCACTCTTTTCTTCTGTAGACTAAATAAGCCCAGTTCCCTCAGCCTCTCCTAATAAGTCATGTGCCCCAGCCCCCTAATCATTTTTGTTGCCCTCTGCTGGACTCTCTCCAATTTGTCCACATCTTTTCTGTAGTGGGGGCCCCAAAACTGGATGTGATACTCCAGGTGTGCCCCGCCCCCCCATTGCCGAATAGGGGGGAATAATCACTTCCCTCCATCTGCTGGCAATACTCCTACTAATGCAGCCCAATATGCCGTTAGCCTTCTTGGCAACAAAGGCACACTGTTGACTCATATCCAGCTTCTTGTCTGCTGTAATCCCCAGGTCCTTTTCTGCAGAACTGTCGCTTAGCCAGTCAGGCCCCAGCCTGTAGCAGTGCATGGTATTCTTCCGTCCCAAGTGCAGGACTCCGCACTTATCCTCGTTGAATCTCATCAGATTTCTTTTGACCCAATCCTCCAATTTGTCTAGGTCACTCTGGACATTATCCCTACCCTCCAGCATATCTACCTCACTCCCCAGCTTAGTGTCATCCATGAACTTGCTGAGGGTGCAATCCATCCCATCATCCAGATCCTTAATGAAGATGTTGAACAAAAACACTCTGCTTGATACCAGCTGCCAACTAGACATCAAGCTGTTGATCACTACCTGTTAAGCCCAACAATCTAGCCAGCTTTCTATCTACCTTATAGTCCATCCAATCCATACTTCTTTAACTTCCTGGCAAGAATATTGTGGGATACTGTATCAAAAGCTTTGCTAAAGTCAAGGTATATCACGTCCACCATTTCCCCATATTCACAGAGCCAGTTATCTCACCATAGAAGGCAATCAATTTGGCCAGGCATGACTTGCCCTTGGTGAATCCATGTTGACTGTTCCTGATCACCTTCCTCTCCTCCAAGTGCTTCAAAATGGATTCCTTGAGAACTTGCTCCATGATTTTTCCAGAGACTGAGGTGAGGCTGACCAGTCTGTAGTTCTCCAGATTCTCTTTCTTCCCTTTTTTAAAGATGGGCACTATATTTGCCTTTTTTCAATCATCCGGGACCTCCACCAATTGCCATGAGTTTTCAAAGATAATAGCCAATGGCTCTGCAATCACATCAGCCAACTCCCTCAGCACTGTCGGATGCAGCGCATCCGGCCCCATGGACTTGTGCATGTCCAGCTTTTCTAAATAGTCCTTAACCTGTTAAGTTAAGTTAAACACATGCTAAGTGTGTGCAGGATCAGGGCTCATGTCTGTACAGTGCCCAACAAAAAAGGGCCACAAACAGGCCAGGGGCTTTGAGTGCTCTCATGATATACATGTTTAACAATAATAAATAATAATAAGAAAACAGTTACAATAACTACTGTTTTCACTTAAAACCCTTGTCATGCATACTGTGTTGTTTCAATTTGTATTCCAAAATGGAACCTCTTCTCACCAACAGCTTTACTTTCTCAAAAAAGTGCTAGAAACCAGTGTCATCTTTTTTGGCAGCAAGTGATAGAGTAAGTGCTTGCCTGACTCTTAGCATTTCAAAAGAAATGTGTTCAGGAAAGGTCTGTTTTTAAATGAGGCCTCTGTTTTTGTGGGTACAATTTAGCACTTGGGGTAAATTTCACCTTCAATTTGTTTCCACAGATATGGAGGCTGATTATGAAAAATAAGCCTTGAAATAATTTCCATTCTTCATCATCTCTAACAAGTGATAATATTTAATATTTAAAATAGAAGCCTATTTTCAAGCATGGGAACTTTAAACAGCTGCCAGAATAGTTTTGTTTCTACCAAGGCTGCTTTGGTGCTTTTGTTTCAATGAGTTATCTGGTTCAAATGTGTTTTTAAAAGATCATACTGACAATGCAAGTAGTCTATTCAAAAACGTCCTTTTCTCCCTCTGATCAACACAAACGAAAAATGTAGTATAAGAAATCAATCTAGATATTCTTGTAGTCAAGGGAATTCTTTTATCATTAACTTTGCAATGCTGCCATGTATGAAATTGTGAAAGTACAAAGATATGACTGGATACCTTCTGAAAAGAACTTTCCTTCAGCTTTTGCTGTTGTCTCTGAGGTTGTAAAATAATCTGATTTCAAAATCTTGTCATTAAAATATTTGCTATTAACAAAAAATGACTAAAGAGCTGGCATTTTATTTGAAATTGTGGGTGACTCAGAACCCAGATAAAGCTTGTTTCTCTTTGTCCTGCTTCTTTTAAAAAGAAATGAAAACCTTATTTAAGTTCCATGAATTTCATATTTTCTGATTTCATGGGGGGAAAATCCCACTAGCACTGGTAATTGCATAAACGTTATCGAAAAAAAGGAATGGATGAATAAAATAATTCAAGCACTGAGGTTTACTACCTGGACCAGATTAGTTTGCTGCAATTGTAATTTGCATAAGATAATGTTAAATATATGGAAAATGTAACTAATGCTCAGCATAGCTATAGATATATGGTTCAACTAACAGAAAGGTAATGTGAATAAAGATAAGGAAAACTGTCATTTAAGAGATTTGGGAAAATGTTATGACATTTTGAAAATATGATTTCTCATCTTTACAAAATCACTTCCATTTTACCTATTGGAGATTATTTTTACAATGTGGGGGTTTATTTTTCTTGAAAATGGTCTACACAAGTGGTGAGCACAAATTCTGATCCATAATAAAGTTGTACAAAGTCCATTAAAAATGAATATGATATTGTGAATGATTTTTGGTAGCAAAGAAGTTGTGACACTTCACAGAGAGCTACCACTGATCAAGCAAATCATATTGCTGATGCACTTATAAAATTACTTATTCATCATGCATCTATTGAATACAATGAAAAATAAGGTGCATTATGTTAGAAAGCATTTTATTGTCTTCTGTATCTAATTTTATGCCTAAACTAGTAAATGGGCTTCTTTCTAATGACATAGCCATGTTATTATCAAAGTGCATATTGTACTGCCCAAGATGAAAGAAGCATGCTTGGAAATCCAATTACAAATTCTTTCAATCAAAAATACTGTGAATGCATTTGAATATTTTTTGACCTAAAAGTATAAAAACTAGAGGTACATTGTGTATTTAACATGTAGCTGCTTTTTTCACCTTTCCATTTATTTCTAGGTTCATCTGAAAAACAGGTAAGTCAAATTCAAGTACCTTTGGCAGTTCTGAACATGACATCACTTTTCCACAATAAAGGAAAAACTGCCCACATTTTGCATGTGATGTCCATGAATAACACACTGTGACACTAACTGCTCTGCTCTGAATTAAAAATACACCCATATTTTTAATGTATTCTGATTCCTTATTGCACAATCTAAGGAAGAAAGAAAGAAAGAAAGAAAGAAAGAAAGAAAGAAAGAAAGAAAGAAAGAAATGTTTCTTCAAAGGCCAACTTTTAAAATCAAGGGCTGAAGTGAGGCTCTATTCTTCAAAGTGACTATAAAAGTAGCATTGTGGCCTCCCAAGTTTCAAATTTCCCACTGATTTCTATATCAAATGTGCTCCATTTGCAAATAAAAATAACATTTTTCTTACTGCCAGCCCTGCAAACTCAACCTGGGATATGAGAATTAGTCCATGTTCTTTGCTGCTTCCTTATCCTCACCAATAATGAAGCTCCTGCAGGCCATATTAGGTCCTCAAGTACCCATGTGCAAGACCTCCAAATTGTTTTCAGATCAAGTCCTTGGTAACACCTGTACAACCCCTTTACCTGTAAATGATTACAGCTTAGTATATAATTCTGTTTATGATGAACAAGTAGAAATAAAGCACTTCTTCTGTGTTGGCTATGTAGGATTAAGATGAATAAAAGTTATCAATTTTGTTACTAAAGTAAGCTGATGTAACCCTGGATAGACAGGATAGACGCAAGGAACAGTTTTGTTAAGAGAGCCCAATCAGTATCAGGATGCTGCACAAATATATACTAAAGATTATTTCAAAGAGTGTGGGGTCCTGATTCAGCAAGGTATTTAAGCATGAGCCTAACTTTAAGCAATTGGACTCCTCATCTATAAAAAGTTAGACTCATGTTTAACTACCGACCAGAATCAGGTCTTTATAAGGACATGATGTCACAGAGGGGTATAAAACACAAAGGGGAGTGGGGGAAAATAATGTTAATATGAATAGGAACACAAGGTTGCATAGATTAGCTATGTGCATACATTTCAAGATTATATATATACACACACAAATCAACAAGAGATTTGTGAGGGCTCTGCAGCTAAGCAGCAGCCTGTTACAGATCTCTCATAATTTCCTCTTCCTTTATTTTTGTATACGTTAACAAAAAATAATAAAATCTTAAACCCCAATTTCAATTAAAATCCTGGAGCTCTACTGTAATATCAAGATATAGTAATTATAATATACTGTTTTTTAATGCAGGGACAGAGTTGTACATGTATGTGGTGCTGGAATGGAGCTGTGAACTCAGCTGTCGAGTCTGATACTCCCTCCTTTGAAGAACTTATTGCAACTTTTCTCATATTTACTTTCACCTAATATCTGTCTTCCAGGTCCTTGCCTTTCTTCAAGACGAATGAATATTATTTATAATCTCTCTGATTACATGGATGGGTTTGGTTGTGCTATTATTTTAGGGAAAGTTTCATACCCTTCTATCGTCTTTTATACTCAAAACCTTCTGTTATACTGTTATCTTGTGATGCTTCTCGGGGTACCCAGGACTGTGAGTCACCTTGTTTCCCCCCTGCCTCCTGTGAGAGGGAGAATTGTTTATGCTTAACTGTCTGTCAGCTCTCTAATACCACCAACCTGTTAGCCACACAAACGATCTCCTCTGGGCTATGCCAGCACTTCCTTTGTCTTGCAGGTTAGCAATAAGTGCACTCCAGTCCCTGAGCCCCTTTGAAACGTTCCCCTGTATTGTCTAGTCCTTTATCCACTGATGTACCAGAAATCCACTGATATCCACAGAAGTACCACGTCTGTTATCCCCAAGAAAACAATCACCAGCTTGTGTGATTTGATTGAGGACCTGTTCCTTTTATAATACCGCAACTCTGAGATACATTTCTAGTGAAAATAATAAGTTTATTATCAAAGATTCGAGATTCAAGAGATAATGAGTAAGGATAGTGGAAATAAAAGGGTGACACATAAAACAAAATCAATCAAATAAAGAATATCAATAAATGTTTAATCTTCTACAAGAAAGGAGATTAGTAGTGGGGTGCCCCAAGTATCTGTAGCTGGAATAATGTTGTTTAATAAAACTATTCATTATAATTATTAATGATTTGGAAAAGAGGATGAACAATAGGATGGCAACAAAAATAGTCAGGTCTAAAGAAGACGATGTGGAGCACCAATGGAACTTAACAAACAAATAATTCAAACACGTAGATCAGATTCACTGTTGACAAAGGAAAGGAAATGTACATTGGAAAGAATAATCTAAACTACTCATACACATTGCTGGTTTCTAAATTAACTGTAACCATTAGGAGCATAAAAACATGAGAACTACAATATAAAATGGCACCTGTGGTCCCTTTACTCCAGTGTCCTGTCTTCAGTAGCCTGTACCAAATAGTTCAGAGGAAGATACAAAAAATTATGAAGTAGGCAGTTAGGGAATAATGTGCCCATAGAGAGAGTTTCTTTCTACCCCACATCAGTTAGAGATGAGGTGTGAAGTTTTATATCCTTTTTCAAACTCATTTTGTTTTTTACTTCTTACTATTGTAACTCTAGATGGTATGGTTTTGTTATCCATATAAATTTCCAACTGTTTCTTCAAATCTTGCTAAATTCTTGGCTCCAATATCTTGTGACAATGAGTTCCATAGGCTAGTTGTGCATTGTGTGAAAAAGTATTTCCTTTTTCACTTTTAGTTCTCCTGCCTTTACATTTCATTAAATGCCCACTTGTTCTTGTAATATTAGAAAGGATTAATAAAAGCACCTGATCTACCATCCTCATAAAATTTATTATTTTATATACTTTTATTGTGTCCCCTGTTATTTACCTCCTCAATAAAGTAAACAATCCCAGTCTTTTCAGTATCTCTTTTCCAGGCCTCTAATAATTCTTGTTACACATTTCATATAGATTCATAGATCCCAAGACCGGAAAGGACCAATGTAATCATCTTGTCTGACCTCCTGTATAACACAGGCCATATAACTTCCCCAAAATAATTCCTAGAGCACAGCTTTTAGAAAAACATCCAATCGTGATTTAAAAATTGTCAGTGATGGAGAATCCAACATGATCCTTGGTAAGTTGTTCCAAAAATTGATTAGTCTCACTGTTAAAAATGTGTGCCTTATTTCCAGTCTGAATTTGTCTAGATACAACCTTGAGCCACTGGCCCTTTTTATACCTTTCTCTGGTAGATTGAAGAGCCCATTATTAAATATCTGTTCTCCACATAGGTACTTATAGACTGTAATCAAGTTGCCCCTTAACCTTCTCTTTTTAAAACTAAATAGACTGAGTTCCTTGAATCTATCACATAAGGCATGTTGTTAAATCCTTTAATCATTTTTATGGCTCTTCTCTGAACTCTAATTTAACAACATCCTTCTTGAATTGTGGACACCAGAACTGGACACAGAATTCCAGCAGCAACTGCACTAGTGCCAAATACAGAAGTGAAATAACCTCTCTATCACTACTCAATATTCCCCTGTTTATGCAGCTAAGGATGACATTATCCCTTTTGGCCACAGAGTCACATTGGGAGCTCAAGTAGATTTTGCACCACAACACCCAAAACATTTTCAGGGTCGCTGCTTCCCAGGATAGAGTCCCCAGTTGTGTAAGGCCTGCATTCTTTGTTCCCTTACCTTTAGGCATATTAAAAGAACAATTTTTTGCTTGTGCCCAGCTTACCAAGCGAAGCAGTTCACTAGGTATCAGTAACCTCTCCTCTTCATTATTTACCACTCCTCCAAGTTTTATATCATATGCAAACCTTATCAGTGATGATTTTATGTTTTCTTCAGATCATTGATAAAAACATTATATAGTATTCTCTGATCCCAAGAACCGATCCCATCAGGATCTCACTAGATACACACCTGTTCAATGATGATTCCCCATTTACAGTTACATTTTGAGACCCAGCCAGCTTTTAATCCGTTTCACGTGTGCCATGTTAATTTTATAGCTTTTGAGTTTTTTAATCAAAATGTCACCAAGTCAAATGCCTTACAAAAGGCAAATATGAACACTATTCCATTCATCAACTAAACTTGTAATTTCATCAAAAAAATCAACTTAGTTTGGCAGGTTCTCTTTTCTGTAAACCCATGCTGATTGGCATGAATTATATTACCCTCTTTTAATTCTTTATTGAGTCGCATATCAACCACTCCATTACCTTGCCCGGGATAGATGTCAGACTATAATTATCTGGACCACTCCACATTATCTTTTTAAATATTGGCACAACATTAGCTGCTCACCTCATTCTCCATTTCTTTGTCTTAGCCTGTTTCTGATCCATACCAATTCTTTGATTCTCACACTAGGACTATTTAGGCCTTGTATGCAGTGTGTTTTGATCTACCCTGCTTTGAAATGGGAGTAGGGAACTTTTTGCACACAGTAGGAGGGTTCATACAGACAGTTAGTGCATGGCAGGCAAGTGCAATGTAGATTTACACCCTAGCTTGTGTGGTGGAAAATTAACCACACATTGCGTTTGGATCAGAACGAAGCCTGACGTCTGTTTATTCAAGCATGCACATACAGGGAGAGTCAGCCGAAGCTACTCTCCACAAACAGAAAATACAGGGGTTTATATAGCTGAAAACCACAATTTGTTAAGCACATTTCCTTTACCAGCATTTTCCCTTATTTGGCATATAGTGCAAGCTTTAACAGCAGCTTTTCTTATTTGGAATATAGCAAAACAAGCTTTTCCTGTTATTGACAGGTTGTTCTTTGCAGTTAATGGGTCTTTCCTAATTTCTAGCTGTTAGGGTTACATTTCTTAAGCTGTGCTGTTGCAATTACCTTACAATGGAATTTTCCTGACTCTCTTCTTATGCTTCACATACACAGTTTGCTTGACCAAAGTTTTAGGCCTACTTGGGAAGTTTAGGCCTACTTGGGTCAAGTGGATTTTTCCTCCACATTCCCCCCTTTTGGTGTCTTTTGTGGCACCACTAATTGGGCCTAAGCTTCCATAGCCATGAGCCTGTTAATTTCCTCCTTTTCATTCTCCTGTTCTTCTGCCCAAATGGTGTCATATGTTTCATTTACAATCATTAGTGCCACCTGCTTTCTTGAATTGAGGTTGGCAGGTCTAGGGCTGGATAGGCAATGATAAATACATCTATTACAGCAACAATAACATAACCCTATTCTAAGCAGCAGTAAAAGCAACAATATTCCCATGGTGATAATATGATGTGGTTAGGATTGTGGTGTAGCTTTAGTCACAAAACACAATACATCAGTCTGGGTACACAAAGTAGACATTCTATAGGCAGTATAAAAGGCATTCTTTTCGGCTTGATATACATTTTGGAGCATGTGAATTTGTCCCTGTAATTCGGAAATTTTCTGAACCTCTGGTAGGATTGAGAGCAAATTTTGGAATCGGTCAGGTAATAAAGTAGTCCAGTTAAAGGCTATTTGGAACCTAAGGGCTAATTGTAGAATTTTATCCACAGGCCAATAAATGATATGATTGCCTGTGGCTGTGGTGAGATTAAAATGTACATCATTCAGGGTGGTGATCTCAACATGCACACAGCTGTTATAAGCTTGAAAAGTAGGTGTCCTGTCAGGGTAGTCCTGTGTCCCATACCCTCTCAGCAGATGTTGTCATGAACAGTGACAACCTCTCCTGGGTTTAGTTTACGTACACACTGAAGTTGGGGGGGTTCTAACGGCCAGGGTGTCCATTGATTTCCTATTCCTATCCAGATATTGGGCGTTATTTTAGGAGCACTCACTATAAATCGGTTATGCCTACCAGGTGGTTTAAGTTCCCAAATGTCTCGGTGAATTATCCAATCCCACATGCATCCTCCCCACGGACCTGGTAGGATTCCGTAGGTGGGAGCCCATACACCTCCGACAGGCCCGTATGCTTGGAACACTGGGAACGTCTGCATTTCCACTCAGAAAATCTCCAAGTATGCCTCCACTGCCACAGATCAGATGGAACTCCTGAGGTGACTATAAGGACAGAGGGCCATGCCTGATGTTCAAGATCCCTCTGAATGGCCGTGAGCTGGTCATTTAGAAAATCCTGAACCCCCAAACAAGCCTGATCCCACTGCAATGCCTTTCCAGTATTAGTGATACCCAGTACCATCTCTGTTAACAGCTTTTGGGTCATTGAACTGAGGGCGAAGATGAAGTATAATTCACCAACACTAGCCTGAACCTGTGCTCCAGTAATAAGGCCCGTGGCTTTTTCCAACTGTCCCAATTTTTCCTCATGTTGCTGACCTTTATGGATATTCCAGATTGTAGCTACGCTATTTGCACCATCCCATAGGTGTCCAGCCAAGTCTCTCTTCTTTCTAGGGGAAACGCAGGCCCTCTGCTGTGCTAGCCTGATGGCAGCTCCCTTTGAACAATTAGGATATATGGAGGTAACCTGAAAGCTAGATAAGGGTAGTGTAAATTTTACAGTCCTGAGTGTAGCATTAATTACAGTCCATCGAAATTCCAACCCATCTCTTTTTGATGAAGTATTCTACCACATTTGACAGCTGAACACTCTTATATGTTTTTTAGAGGCCACAGCATCAATAGCATAGGACAGGGTGTACTACAATATGGTGCAGTTTAAATTATTAGTTATTGGGACAATTTCAGTACAGGTAATTTTTTCGGCAGCAGAACAGACTTTTGGGGTATTTGTTTGATTTTTTACCAGTTGGGTGACCAAATAACAATAAGGGCCCTTTTCATCTATCATGCTACAAACTCCGGGAATGGCCATCATATCTGCTACACTATGGGCCCCATCAATTTCAATTTCTGACTTTTGGGGCTCAGTAGCAGTGATATCATATATTTCTATTTCTACCAACCCACCGGTTCTCCACTCAATCATTCGCTCATATGAACAGTCCTGAACCTTAAAAAACAATTTCTCCAAGCAAAATTTCCATAAATTACTTAAATGTGAAGGTTTTGGCCATTGGGTTTCATTTGAATAGAGGGTATCATCTACATTTGGGTAGTCTGGGGGGGGATGGTGAGGTTAATGGAGGAAGGGATGGTGGGGGTGATGGTTGTGGTAGCAAGGTGTTTTTCGTATTCATTTTCTGGGAGCCAATTAGGGAGAGCAGTACATCCCCAGGGTACTTGCCCAACAGCGCAATTTGCCGCCCCCAGGAGAAACCCAAAATACCAAGTGGTACCACAATCCCAAGCAAAGCGTCCACAACTCCCTCCTTGCCAGCATACAATATTTCGTCTCTTCCACCAGGGCCAGTTCTTAATGTCTTTTGTGTCAGGAATTCTTGTAGCTTGGCTCCAGCAGAGTGGATGTTCCTCTTCCTTTCTTGGAACGTCCATGGTTTAATATCATACAAGGGGGAGGTTACTGGCACTGCACCCAGTCCTTCAAAGGGTTTTTTTCATTGGTGGATTGCTGGTGGATTGTCCATCCAAAAGAACATAACAGTATCATGAAAATTCAGCAATAGTAGCAAAAACATAGTTACACATACGAACCAGACAGAAGGCATCAGCCATTTTCACACCATGGCTGATTCCTTTACTCTGACCACGGGATTGGTCATGGCAGCCAAGTGGACTTGGCAGTTAGAGGAGAGGAAAGTGATCAGGAACAGTCAGCATGGATTCACCAAGGGCAAGTCATGCCTGACTAATCTAATTGCTTTCTATGATGAGATAACTGGCTCTGTGGATGAGGGGAAAGCAGTGGACGTGTTGTTCCTTGACTTTAGCAAAGCTTTTGACATGGTCTCCCACAGTATTCTTGCAAGCAAGTTAAAGAAGTACGGGCTGGATGAATGGACTATAAGGTGGATAGAAAGTTGGCTAGATTGTCGGGCTCAATGGGTAGTGATCAATGGCTCCATGTCTAGTTGGCAGCCGGTATTGAGTGGAGTGCCCCAAGGGTGGGTCCTGGGGCCGTTTTTGTTCAATATCTTCATAAATGATCTGGAGGATGGTGTGAATTGCACCCTCAGCAAGTTTGCAGATGACAGTAAACTGGGAGGAGAGGTAAATATGCTGGAGGGTAGGGATAGGATACAGAGGGACCTAAACAAATTGGAGGATTGGGCTAAACGAAATCTGATGAGGTTCAACAAGGACAAGTGCAGAGTCCCTGCACTTAAGATGGAAGAATCCAATGCACTGCTACAGACTAGGGACTGAATGGCTCGGCACCAGTTCTGCAGAAAAGGACCTAGGGGTTACAGTGGACAAGAAGCTGGATATGAGTCAACAGTGTGCCCTTTTTGCCAAGAAGGCCAATGACATTTTGGGATGTATAGGTAGGGGCATTGCCAGCAGATCGAGGGACGTGATCGTTCCCCTCTATTCGACATTGGTGAGGCCTCAGCTGGAGTACTGTGTCCAGTTTTGGGCCCCACACTACAAGAAGGATGTGGAAAAATTGGAAAGAGTCCAGCGGAGGGCAACAAAAATGATTAGGGGACTGGAACACATGACTTATGAGGAGAGGCTGAGGGAACTGGGATTGTTTAATCTGCAGAAGAGAAGAATGAAGGGGGATTTGATAGCTGTTTTCAACTACCTGAAAGGGGGTTCCAAAGAGGATGGCTCTAGACTGTTCTCAGTGGTAGCAGATGACAGAACAAGGAGTAATGGTCTCAAGTTGCAGTGGGGGAGATTTAGGTTGGATATCAGGAAAAACTTTTTCACTAGGAGGGTGGTGAAACACTGGAATGCGTTACCTAGGGAGGTGGTGGAATCTCCTTCCTTTAGATAAGCTATTACCAACAGGAGAGTGGGTTTGTGTGGGGGGGGTGGGGGGGGCGGGGTGTGAGGGGGAGAAAACCTGGATTTGTGCTGGAAATGGCCCACCTTGATTATCATACACATTGTAAGGAGAGTGATCACTTTAGATAAGCTATTACCAGCAGGAGAATGGGGTGGGGGGAGAGAAAACCTTTTATAGTGATAAACACCCATTTTTTCATGATTTGTGTGTATAAAAACAAACATCTTCTGTATTTTCCACAGTATGCATCCAATGAAGTGAGCTGTAGCTCACGAAAGCTTATGCTCAAATAAATTGGTTAGTCTCTAAGGTGCCACAAATACTCCTTTTCTTTCTCCTTCCTTAGAAGTTTTTAAGGTCAGGCTTGACAAAGCCCTGGCTGGGATGATTTAATTGGGGATTGGTCCTGCTTTGAGCAGTGGGTTTGACTAGATGACCTCTTGAGGTCCCTTCCAACCCTGATATTCTATGATTCTATGGACTTCTAAAGGCCTTATTTTGGCCTTTAGTTTCCAGTGTCCCGCTTACCAGCAGGCTGACGCCTCAGCTGGCTATAAAGATGAATCACTGGAGGTATCAGTTTCTTTTTCTGAGGTTGTATCTAGGTTCCCTTTTGGGGTTTGAAGCAGGGTTGTTGTCACAGTTACTCTGGTTGTTTTCAGGAACCGGATGTGCCAGCTGGAAATCCCCAGCATCTGGGTCCAGAGATGGCGTTGTTTTCTTACAGTGGGAGGTGTGAACCCAGCTGATGAGTTCCCTGCACCTGACCGCGGTATGGGTGGTCAGTAGGATCTGGTAGGGGCCCTTCCAGCGAGGTTCTAAAGAAGTATTTCTCTGATATACCTTAACATATACCCAGTCTCCAGGCTGAAGAGGATGCCACAGTGTGTCAGCTGGTTCCACCAGGGCACTTTGGACCTGTGTGTGGATAGACCTAATGCAACGAATGAACATCTGATAGTATGTTATAACAGTATCATCGTTTAGTTGCAGGTCCAATTGGCAAGGGAGTGGGGGAGGGGATGCTGGCATACGCATGGGTCTGGCCATAAGGATTTCATATGGGAACAGGCCATGATTGTGTGCAGGTGTGCTCCTTATGTACATGAGAGCAAGGGGTAAGGCATCAGGCCATTTAAGGCCAGTTTCAGCACAGATCTTAGAGATTTTGTTCTTTAGTTCCCCATTTTTGCTCTCAATCGCCCCTGCACTCTGAGGGTGATGAGCACAAAGCAAGTGTTGGGTGATGTTAAGAGCTTTGCAAGTCTGTTGCATGATTTGGCCTGTGAAATGGGTACCTCAGTCACTGTTAATAGAAAGAGGTAGACAAAACTGGGGAATAAAATCCTTTAACAATTTTTTTGCTACAGTGAGGGAATCAGCCTTGGCAGAAGGGTAGGCCTCTACCCATCCAGAATATATACAGACACAAACAAGAACATATTCATAAGAACAACACTTAGCCATATTGATAAAATCGATTTGGATATTTACAAAAGGTCCCCATGGGGTGGGGTGCACAGCGGGTTTTGTCCGAACTGGTCTGCCGCTATTGTGGACTAGGCAGATCAGACAAGAATTGCAGTACTGCTGTGCCATAATGGAGAAATTTGGGGCATACCAATGATGCAGTACTGAGGCGATCATCCCCCCTTGCCCACATGCGCCAATCCATGGGACACATGAGCGAGAGAGGGGAGTACAGCCTTGGGCGCCACCAAGCGGCCATCTGGGGAGCGCCACAAGGCATCCGGATGCACGGAACATCCATCCTGCCTCCATCTGTCCTTCTCCGGCTCTGGGGGTCAAATCTTGCATAAGAGCTAAACCGTGGAGAGAGGCAGGCATGGAGGGGAACTGTGAACTGAAGAAAATTAAATTAAATGGAGCCGGAGACCCAGAAAGGACCGCCTGCCTGGCAGTAGCATCTGCCAGTGCATTTCCTCTGGTGACATCATCATAAGGTTTCAGGTAAGCAGTACATTTTACAATGGCAATGGCAGAAGGGAGTTGGCGGGTAGAGAGAAGAGCATCAACAAAAGGCCCATTACTAATCTTTGCCCCCCCCCCCCCCCCGAAGTAAGAAATCCTCAGTGCTTCCATAGTTGCCCATAATCATGAACCACCCCAGAGGCATATCGAGAGTCTGTGTAGATGGTAACAGACTTGTCCTTAGCTAAAGTGCAAAGACGGGTAAGGGCAACAAGTTCTGTGACTTGGGCAGAGTGTGCTGCCAGGAGGGAGTGTGCCTCCAGAGGCTCGTGTTGGGAACAAATGGCATAGCCGGCCACGAGCAGGCCTGCGGGATTTCTGAGGCATGACCCATCTACATAGAATAGCAGCTCAGGATTATGAAGCGGGATATCCTTTAGATCAATTCTAGGATTGGAGAGTTCGGCTGTCTCAGCTAAACAGTTGTGAGGTTCTTCCTCAGCTGCCGTGGGAAGTAGGGAAGTGGGTTAAGGACAGAACAGGGAGTAAGAGTTACATTTGAAGCATTTAAAATCAGCATTTCATACTTAGTCAGTCTAGAGTTAGAGAGGTGCTGGGTTCTGCTTTTCAGAAGCAGTGTGGTCATGGCATGCGGGACTGCAACACATAAGGGGGAACCCAGAATGAGAGTAGCAGAAGCCTCCACAAGGGAAGTGGCAAGGAGGGAGTCCAGCTGCTAGAGGGTCCAAAGGTGAGCTATAATATGCTATGCAATATCATCTGTCACCATGAGTTTGGGTAAGGACCCCCAAGGCTATTCCCTCCTTCTCATGGCAGTAGAGAGTAAAGGGCTTCTGGTAGTCAGGTAGGCCCAAGGCGGGGGACCTGGTAAGAGCTTCCTTAATCTTAGTAAATGCTTCCTCAGCTTTTGGGGTCAATGGAAGGGGTTCAGGGACCTTATCAAGGGTTAATTCTTGCAGGGGCCTAACAATAGCTGTATACCCAAGGATCCACTGTTGGCAATACCCGGCCATACTTAGGAAGCCGCACATTTGTTTCTTAGTGGTTGGTTTAGGGACCTGGAGGACGGCTTGTATTCACGCAGAGGACAAGCGTCTCTCTCCAGCTGAAATATTATGTCCCAGATAATGGACCTTGGGCAGACAGAGCTGCAGTTTAGACTTGGAGGCTTTATGACCTTTCTCAGCTAGAGCTTGCAATAGCGTAAGGGAATCAGTTTTAGAGGCCTCCAAAGACAGCGATGCCAATAGCAGGTCATCTATGTACGGGACCAGAGTGGACCCCATTTTGAATTCAGTATCATCCAGATCCCTCTTGAGGATCTGAGAGAACAAGTTGGGCAATTCAGTGTAACCTTGGGGTAACATGGTCCAAGTGTATTGACACCCTTGGTAGGTGAAAGCAAACAGATATTGACTATCTTTGTGAACGGGGATAGAGAAGAAAGCTGAGCAGAGGTCAACAACTGTGAAATAAGCGGCAAAAGGGGGGATATAGGAGAGGATAAGAGCAGGATTTGGGACAATTGGGTAGCTAGGGAGAACAGCAGCACTGACAGCGCGGAGATCCTGGACAAAGCACCAAGTCTGCTTGCCAGGTTTCCTTACAGGTAAAATGGGGGTGTTACATTCACTGACTGTAGGAATAATAACTCCTTGTTGAATTACGGAGGTAATTACTGGGCAGATTCCCTCCTCTGCCTCCCTTGAGAGGGGGTACTGCTGAACTCTAGGGAGGGGCTTTGTTGGATCCAGGCAAATTTGAACTGGTCGGGCAGTCCTGATGCACTCAACCTGGTTGGCGTGCTCGGCCCACAAACAGGGGGGAATCTTGGCCAGCAATTCCTGTTGCAACAAGGAAGGGCTGGGGTCGGTTTCCCCTTCTGGGACACCTAACTGCAGGACTGCCAGGATCTCATTTTGACTGGGGTCAGGGACATCCAAATACACACCATCTGGGGTGCAATAAATTGCACAATTTAATTTGCACAGCAAGTCTCTTCCCAAAAGGTTAACAGGTGAGCAGGGGCTGAGGAGCAAAGCATGGTGCTCAGACAGAGGACCGATAGAGACAGTCACAGGTGAAGAGATGGGATGGGAAATAGAAGTGTTGCTCATTCCTACTGCATTTACTATTTCTGAGGTTACTGGAAGGGAAGGGAAGTTGCCCTCACAGAGAGTAGACCACGAAGCGCCGGTATCTAGCAGGCAAGAGGTAGGGGTGCCATTAATTATACAGTTTACATATGGTCCCATCTGGTTTAAAGGGACAAGTGGAGGGATTATGTCACCCATCTCCTGGCTATCCTAATGGCTTTGAGTGCATAAGGGAACGGGGAAGAATATTGCATGAAACGGCAGGGTTAGTTGGTCAGTTGAAGCGATTGGGACAATCACTTTTCCAATGGCCCATCATTGTTTTGCCCCTTGCTAGGGGGACAGTGGGGACCTCTGTTGGGGCTCCCTCCTTTCCCCCTTAATGGGTGGTGGCTGTGGAGTTTTTGTATGTTCTGGATCTGGAGGGCCATTAATTTAGTTTTGATGTCATCCTTTTTCTTTTCTAACTGACAGTAGTAATGCTGGGTGGCTGCCAAAATTTCATTGGGGTTTTTCCTTCCCAATCCATGATACCAATTTTTAAATGGTTTCCTAATTGTGGATTGAGTCCCTGGACAAAAGCGGCTACTATGGCTTGTTTGGCATCTACCTCTGCATTATTTATGCCAGAGTATCTCTCAAAAATTTCCTTAAGGCGCTGCATGTAATCAGCAGGGTTTTCTCCTGTATTTTGTCTACAAGCACTGATTTTAGTCCAGTCTGCCTTTCTTGGGCAGATTTTAAGGACCGCATCCAACAAATTGTTCCTGTCTGTGTTTAAGTACCAATCATGGCCTTGGTTGTCATCGGGCCACTTTGCCTCATGTAAGAGGCGATTTAATGTTTCTCTGGGCAGGACTCCCCTCAGGAGCTGATTTAGATCTGCCCAGTTAGGGTTGTAACATCTTATGACTGTTCTTAATTCTTCTTGGAATTTACAGGGTCTTCCCTTATTTTAGGGAATTTTTCAACCAAATTATACAAATCCATGGGAGACCATGGTGCATGTACAGTCACCAGGGTCACCTGGCCTTCCCCATCTAAACTGGAGCCTGGAAGTTGGCACAAGGGGAATGCTGCCTCATGATTGGAAAACCGGGACTGAGGGCTGGGCACGGGGGTCCCCGGGATCGTAAAATTCTTTGTTGCCTAGTATTCCATGCCAGTGGTCTGGATGGGCTTTCTGTGCAGTCCAGGGGCGACTCAGGGGAAGGGGATGAAGTGGATGCTGTTATTGGCGTCTATTGTATTAGAGGTCCCTGGATAGTGGAGTTAGCCTCCGGTTGGTATTCTGGTGGGGGTGTGCAGGATTTACTGGTCTCACTATTTGTTCCGCCCGGGGTGGATGGACCTGCAAGAATGATCTCCCCATCCCATTCACCCTCGGTGGATGGTCCTGCACCCGGCTGTCTAGGTGGTGTAGGGGCAGCTGGTTGCCTACATTCTAAGTATAAATCTATAAGATCTTCGGATGGGGCCGAGGGGGTTTTGTGGAGAAGCCTTGAAGGATAAAGGGGTATTTGCTGGCTAGCCGGGGTTTGGGGAAGAGTTAATTTCTCCTTTGCCTCTTTTAATTGTATTTTAAGTTTCTCCTGGGAGTCCTTGAGACTCCTCATTTGAGATTCACGGCGCCATTTTTCTGTTTCCCCATACCAATCGAAATATGCATCAAACTGACCTTGTCCGACATTATTGGCAAGAAGTGCACCTCTGGGGTGCACAATCTTGTCAAGGTCGAAACTTCCCTCTAAGGGAAACTGTAATTTTGGAACATCCCTGGTATACCAATTCCATTTCTTTAGAAACTTGCAAGTGAAAGGACTATAATGTGCGTACATGTAGTACGCTGGTGTGCCTTTTGGTGGGATGGTGATCCTTTTTGACTCACCAGCCCACATCTGTACCTGACGAGAGGGGAATCGTCTTGGATCCCCCGGCCCCCAGTATGTAGCACAATTCACTCATCACACTCACACAGGGAAGGTTCGGTTTAGGGTCTCCTTACAGCCCCCTTTCAGCAAAGAGCATCAGCTAGAGCCGTGTACTCTGTTCATAGATTCATAGATATTAAGATCAGAAGGGACCATTATGATCATCTAGTCTGACCTCCTGCACAATGCAGGCCACTGAATCTCACCCACTCACTCCTGCAATAAACCTCTCACCTATGTCTGAGCTATTGAAGTCCTCAAATCATGGTTTAAAGACTTCAAGGTGCAGAGAATCCTCCAGCAAGTGGCCTGTGCCCCACGCTGCAGAAGAAGACGAAAAACCCCAAAGCCTCTTCCAATCTGCCCTGGAGGAAAATTCCTTCCCAACCCCAAATATGGCGATCAGCTGAACCCTGAGCATGTGGGCAAGACTCACCAGCCAGACACCCAGGAAAGAATTCTCTGTAGTAACTCAGATACCACCCCATCTAACATCCCATCACATTGGACCTATTTACCATGAATAGTTAAAGATCAATTAATTGCCAAAATCACGTTATCCCATCATACCATCTCCTCCATAAACTTATCGAGTTTAATCTTGAAGCCAGATAGGTCTTTTGCCCCCACTGCTTCCCTTGGAAGGCTGTTCCAGAACTTCACTCCTCTGATGGTGAGAAACCTTTGTCTAATTTCAAGTCTAAACTTCCTGATGGCCAATTTATATCCATTTGTTCTTGTGTCCACATTGGTACTGAATTTAAATAATTCCTCTCCCTCTCTGGTAAATATATCAGTCCCTCTGATATATTTATAAAGAGCCATCATATCTCCCCTCAGCCTTCTTTTGGTTAGGCTAAACAAGCCAAGCTCCTTGAGTCTCCTTTCATAAGACAGGTTTTCCATTCCTCAGATCATCCTAGTAGCCCTTCTCTGTACCTGTTCCAGTTTGAATTCATCCTTATTGAACATGGGAGACCAGAACTGCACTCAGTATTCCAGATGAGGTCGCACCAGTGCCTTGTATAATGGTACTAACACCTCCTTATCTCTACTGGAAATACCTTGTCTGATGCATCCCAAGACCACATTAGCTTTTTTCACAGCTATATCATATTGGCAGCTCATAGTCATCCTGTGGTTAACCAATACTCCAAGGTCCTTCTCCTACTCCGTTCCTTCTAATTGATGCATCCCCAGCTTATAACTAAAATTCTTGTTATTAATCCCTAAATGCATGACCTTATACTTCTCACTATTAAATTTCATCCTATTATTTTTACTCCAGTTTACAAGGTCATTCAGATCCTCCTGTATGATATCCCAGTCCTTCTCTAAATTGTCAATACCTCCTAGCTTTGTATCATCCACAGACTTTATTAGCACACTCCCACTTTTTGTGCCGAGGTCAGTAATAAAAAGATTAAATAAGATTGGTCCCATAACTGATCCCTGAGGAACTCCACAGGTAACCTCCCTCCAGCCTGACAGTTCACCTTTCAGTCTCCCTTTTAACCAATTCCTTATCCACCTTTCAATTTTCATATTGATCCCCATCTCTTCCAATTTAACTAATAATTCCCCATGTGGCACCGTATCAAACGCCTTACTGAAATCTAGATAAATTAGATCCACTGCATTTCCTTTGTCTAAAAAATCTGTTATTTTCTCAAAGAAGGAGATCAGGTTGGTTTGGCACGATCTACCTTTTGTAAAACCATGTTGTATTTTGTCCCAATTACCATTGACCTCAATGTCCTTAACTACTTTCTCCTTCAAAATTTTTTCCAAGACCTTGCATACTACAGATGTCAAACTAACAGGCTTGTAGTTACCCGGATCACCTTTTTTCCCTTTCTTAAAAATAGGAACTATGTTAGCAATTCTCCAGTCATATGGTACAACCCCTGAGTTTACAGATGCATTAAAATTTTTTGCTAATGGGCTTGCAATTTCGACTGCCAATTCCTTTAATATTCTTGGATGAAGATTATCTGGGCCCCCCGATTTAGTCCCATTAAGCTGTTTGAGTTTCGTTTCTACCTCAGATATGGTAATATCTACCTCCATATCCTCATCCCCATTTGTCATGCTACCATTATCCCTAAGATCCTCATTAGCCTCATTAAAGAGTGAGGCAAAGTATTTGTTTAGATATTGGGCCATGCCTAGATTATCCTTAACTTCCACTCCATCCTCAGTGTTTAGCGGTCTCACTTCTTTCGTTGTTTTCTTCTTATTTATATGGCTATAGAACCTTTTACTATTGGCTTTAATTCCCTTTGCAAGGTCCAACTCTACATGGCTTTTGGCCTTTCTCACCTTATCCCTACAGGTTCTGACCTCAATAAGGCAGCTTTCCTTGCTAATCCCTCCCATCTTCCACTCCCTTTATGCTTTCTGCTTTTTCTTAATCACCTCTCTGAGATGCTTGCTCATCCAGCTTGGTCTACAACTCCTGCCTATGAATTTTTTCCCATTTCTTGGGATGCAGGCTTCCGATAGCTTCTGCAGCTTTGACTTGAAGTAATCCCAGGCCTCCTCCACCTTCAGATCCATAAGTTCTTCAGTCCAATCCACTTCCCTAACTAATTTCCTTAATTTTTGAAAGTCAGTCCTTTTGAAATCAAAAACCCTAGTCGCAGATTTATTTTTGTTTATCCTTCTGTTCAGTTTGAACTGAATTAGCCCATGATCACTTGAACCAAGGTTGTCCCCTACAACCATTTCTTCTATGAGGTCCTCACTACTCACCAAACCAAATCTAAAATGGCATCCTCTCTTGTCTGTTCAGCAACTACTTGATGAAGGAATCCATCAGCTCTTGCATCTAGGAAAATCTGAGCCCTATTATTATTACTAGCACTTGTCCTCCAGTCTCTATCTGGGAAGTTAAAGTCTCCCATGATCACACAGTTTCCAGTAGTACTTACTTCATTAAAAACATTAAAGAGAGCTCTATCCATATCCAAATTAGATCCCGGCGGTCTGTAGCATACCCCAAGCACTATCACAGGGGAGGTTCTAGTAGTTTTCTTCCCCAATATGATTTTTGCCCAAACAGACTCTGTCTTATCCATTCCATCTCTTCTTATTTCTTTACAGTCTACCTCATCATTGATATACAATGCTACTCCACCACCTTTACCTTTATTTCCATCTTTCCTAAACAGCACATACCCTTCAATACCTGTAGTCCAGTCATGACTACTATTCCACCATGTTTCTATTATCCTTATAATATCCGGTTTCACTTCCTCCACCAGTAGCTCTAGTTCCTCCATTTTGTTACCTAGGCTCCTCGCATTAATGTACAAACATCTTAATTTTTGCTGTTTGGCCTTGCTCACATTCTTTACCCAATTAGGTACAGACATTCTACAGCCAGTATGACCTATTAGACTGGTATCCACACTGCCCTTCCTCCTTATGTCCATTCTCCTACCCATGGCTGTATCCTTTCTTACTTTGTTTTCTTCCTTCTCAATGCTAAAATCCAGCGTGGAGATTACCTCAACATCTCCCAACCATCTCCTCCAAATTCCTAGTTTAAAGCTCTCTTAATCAGTTGTGCCAGCCTCCATCCTAGAAGTCTATTTCCTTCCCTACTCAGATGAAGTCCATCCCAAGAGAACAGTCCTCTGTCCATGAATGCCTCCCAGTGGCCATACATCCAAAAGCCCTCCTTATAGCACCACTGCCTGAGCCATCTGTTGATAGTCATAATCTTGTCACACCTTTGTTGCCCTTCTCTAGGAACAGGCAGAATCCCACTGAAGATCACCTGAGCCTCGCGATTTCCTTAAGCGTATTCCCCAGCCTGGCATAGTCTCCCTTGATATGTTCCAGCGAGAATCTACCAGTATCGTTTGTTCCCACATGAAGGACGATCAGTGGATTCTTTCCCGCTCCCTTTAGGATCCTCTTCAACCTCAGGTCCACATCCCGTATCTTAGCACCTGGAAGATAGCAAACCCTTCTATTCTCTGGATCAGCTTTGGTTACAGGCCTGTCCATTCTTCTCAGTAAGGAGTCCTGATCACCTAAACCTGCCTTTTCCTCGTGACGGTGCGATTCTCCAGTTTATCCCCTGTTCCCTCTGGCTGCAAGTTCTTTCCATTCCTATTCTCCCTGGTAATCCTCTTCAACCCATCCTGTATCCTCTTGGGGCTCATATTTGGTGTAGTCTCCATTTACTCTTCCCCCTTTCCTATAGGACTAGCCACTCTTCTCTTCCTCCTTGCCCTTCCACCTTCAGTGACCACCTGCTGAGCCCCTTCTTCATTTTCCAACTCCGCAAAACTGTTCTTGAGCTCTATTTCTCCTTCACTAGCCCGTGTTTTCCTCTGCCTAGTTCTCTTCGTCACATGCTTCCACTGTCCATTTTCTTCACCCAGCAGTCTCCCCTCAGAGTTCTTCGGTCCTGCTTCCATCTGCAAGTCTTTTCCCTTCAGCCTCCTCATGTCTTTGCTCCATAATCTGTTCGAACCCCCTTCTAAACTCAACCAGACTTTCCATCTGCATCTCCAAACCTCAGATTTTTTCTTCCATCAGCTTTATCAGATGGCACTTCATGCAGACAAAACTCTTTCCAGGTACCCCCTCCAGGATCATGTACATACCGCAGCTTCCACATCCAGTCATCTTCATTGTGTCTTCCACTACATGGGTCACTCCCACTGCTGCCTCTGTATCTGTCATAGCCTTCCCACCTAAATCCTGTTAGTCTGGGAAACACAAACCAAACCACAACACCAGCACCCACAGCAAAAACAAACCCCAAACAAGCACCGCACAAACTCCCCTTTCAAACTCCCCTGTTTGCTGGCTCCTGTGCCAATGCAGCTGTCTGTGCCACTGCCTGACTGACTGGCTGGCTACCTTTATAGGACGCCTAGTCAGAGAAGCCCCTGTCATAAATATAAAGGGAAGGGTAAACCCCTTTAAAATCCCTCCTGGCCAGAGGAAATATCCTCTGACCTGTAAAGGGTTAAGAAGCTAAAGGTAACCTCGCTGGCACCTGACCAAAATGACCAATGAGGAGACAAGATACTTTCAAAAGCTGGGAGGAGGGAGAGAAACAAAGGGTCTGTGTCTGTTTGTATGCTGCTTTTGCCGGGGATAGAACAGGAATGGAGTCTTAGAACTTTTAGTAAGTAATCTAGCTAGGTATGTGTTAGATTGTGATTTCTTTAAATGGCTGAGAAAAGAACTGTGCTGAATAGAATGACTATTCCTGTCTGTGTGTCTTTTTTGTAACTTAAGGTTTTGCCTAGAGGGATTCTCTATGTTTTGAATCTAATTACCCTGTAAGGTATCTACCATCCTGATTTTACAGAGATGATTCCTTTACTTCTATTAAAAGTCTTCTTGTAAGAAAACTGAATGCTTTTTCATTGTTCTAAGATCCAAGGGTTTGGGTCTGTGGTCACCTATGCAAATTGGTGAGCATTTTTACCAAACCTTCCCCAGGAAGTGAGGTGCACGGGTTGGGAGGATTTTCGGGGGGAAGACGTGTCCAAACTACATTTCCCAGTAAACCCAGTTAAAGTTTGGTGGTGGCAGTGGAAATTCCAAGGGCAAAGGGTAAAATTAATTTGTACCTTGGGGAAGTTTTAACCTAAGCTAATAAAAGTAAGCTTAGGAGGTTTTCATGCAGGTCCCCACATCTGTACCCTAGAGTTCAGAGTGGGGAAGGAACCTTGACATGGTGGCAGAGGTGGGATTAACCTGAAATCCTTTCGAGATCAATTTGAGATTTCTTGAACCAGAAAAACAGATTTTAAAAAGGAAATGTTTTTTTTTCCTTTGGGGCTGCTGGAAAGGAGGTCCAACTGAAAGCAGCCAGTTTTTTCTCTGCTTTGGGGCCAGATTATCTTTGTGAATTGCAGGTTTTCTTTGCCTGGAGGCAGAGTAATTAACTCCTGCAGGGAAATTCACAGTCTTCGCAAATCAGAGGATTTTTTCCCCTAAAAGTAAATAGGGGGGGGTGTTCTATACCCATTTGCCTGGAGACAAAAGTGGCAAAGGTTTTTTTTTTTTAGGATTTTGATTTTTTCTTACAAGGAGCACAGGTTTGAAAAGGAATTTTTTTTCCTTTGGGCTGCTGGTAAGCAGGTTTCCAAGTAGTTGGAGGTTTTTTGCTTTGATTTGGGGCCAGAGCAGAGACAAGGGGAATTGTCTTTTTCTGTAGGCTGACAATCAGTACCAGAGAATAGGTATCCTATTCCAGCACAGCAAAATTTTACAGCCAAGTTTTGTTTGTTTATTTCTAAACTTCGGGTGTAAAGTTAGTTAAAAACAGAGAGGTTAGGATGGCAGAATCCATGGCTCAACAAAAGCTGGAATTAGCCAGATTTCAGGCTGAGGAAAAACAAAAGGAACATGAAAGACAGATAGAACTCATGCGGCTGGAGAAGGAGGTACAGGATGCTGCCCACAGGAGGGAAATGGAGGCAAGGAAGCATGTGGAGGAGGAGAAGGAAAAAGAGGGGAAGCATGTGGAGGAGGAGAAGGAAAAAGAGAGGAAGCATGAACTGGAGATGGAGAAGGTAAAGGCTCAGCAGAATATACCAACAAACCCTAGCAATCCTTCTCCAGGTACCACTTCCCATCCCAGAAAGTTCCCCACCTACAAGGCAGGTGATGATACTGAGGCCTTCTTAGAAAACTTCGAAAGGGCCTGCTTTGGGTACAGCATCTCTACCGACCAATACATGGTAGAGCTGAGGCTGCAGCTCAGTGGACCCTTAGCTGAGGTGGCGGCTGAAATGCCTAAGGAACACATGAACAAGTATGAACTGTTTAAATCCAAGGCGAGAGTCAGAATGGGGATAATACCCGAGCATTCTCGTTGGAGGTTCAGAGCCCTAAGGTGGAAACCAGACGTGTCATTTACCCGACATGCCTACCACATTGTGAAACATTGGGATGCCTGGATATCAGGAGCAAGTGTTGAATCTCCAGTAAATTTGCCCTTCCTAATGCAAATGGAACAATTCTTAGAGGGTGTTCCTGAGGAAATAGAAAGATACATCCTAGATGAGAAGCCCAAAACTGTAATCGAGGCAGGAGAGATTGGAGCCAGATGGGTGGAGGTGGCAGAGAAGAGGAAAACTGGTCACAGTTGGAGCGGAGACCAGAAGGGACAACCCCAGACCACACCTTATTACCAGGGGCCACCCAAGGCCCCACCTACCTCCCAAAGAACCCTCCAGACACCTTATCGTCCCACCACCCCATTCTCCAGCAACCCACCTCGCCCCAGTGACCCGTCAGCTGGATGACATTTTAAATGTAACGAGCTGGGGCATGTAAAGGCCAACTGCCCCAAGAACCCCAACAGATTACAGTTCATTGCACCGGAACCACACCAAAGATCCACAGGCCCAGATACCTCCCAGATAAGCTTGGAGTGGAGGGAAACTGTGAGTGTGAGGCAGGAAGAAGGTCACCGCGTGGAGGGACACCAGAGCACAAGTGTCAGCTATCCATGCTTCCTTAGTGGACCCCAATTTAATCAACCCAGAGATCCCAGTGACGATTCAACCCTTCAAGTCCAACTCTTTCAATTTGCCTACAGCCAAGTTGCCTGTCCAGCACCAGGGCTGGTCAGAAACGTGGACTTTTGCAGTCTATGATGATTATCCCATCCCCATGCTGTTGAAGGAAGACTTGGTCAATCATGTGAAGTGGGCCAAGAGAGTGGGAATGGTAACCCGCAGCCAGGCTAAACAAGCCGTGAGGCTTGGCTCTGTTCCGGAAACTTCTATCAGGACCCGGTCAGAGGTGATGGACCCGGACCCCAGGCCAATGTCTGCAACAGCAGTAGTGGATCCAGTCCTAGAGACCCAGATGGAACCAGTCCCAGAACCGGAACCAGCGGAACAACCAACACCAGACCCATTGCCAGCACTGAATCCAGTACTTGCAACCTCAACACCAGAGGGCCTCACCGAACCTGAACTGGCAGCAGCCCATAACCCTACACAAGAGGCTCAGCCGGAGCCTGAACCCCAACATAGTGTCCCAGCGGAAAGCGGTTCACAGTCAATGGAAACAGCCCCATCCCCTACATCGCTTCCAGAGGGACCAAGCATAGGTCCACAATCCAATGAGGAACTGATGTCTCCAGCATCAAGGGAACAGTTCCAGACCGAACAGAAAGCAGATGAAAGCCTCCAGAGAGCTTGGACGGCGGCACAGAGCAACCCACCGCCTCTCAGCTCTTCTAATAGGTCCAGGTTTGTTGTAGAAAGAGGACTTTTATACAAGGAAACCCTTTCTGGTGGACACCAGGAAGACTGGCATCCTCAGAGACAGCTGGTAGTTCCAACTAAATACCGGGCCAAGCTCTTGAGCTTAGCCCATGATCACCCTAGTGGCCATGCTGGGGTGAACAGGACCAAAGACCATTTGGGGAGGTCATTCCACTGGGAGGGAATGGGCAAGGATGTTTCTACCTATGTCCAGTCTTGTGAAGTATGCCAAAGAGTGGGAAAACCCCAAGACCAGGTCAAAGCCTCTCTCCAGCCACTCCCCATCATTGAAGTTCCATTTCAGTGAGTAGCTGTGGATATTCTGGGTCCTTTTCTGAAAAAGACACCCAGAGGAAAGCAGTACATACTGACTTTCATGGATTTTGCCACCCGATGGCCGGAAGCAGTAGCTCTAAGCAACACCAGGGCTAAAAGTGTGTGCCAGGCACTAGCAGACATTTTTGCCAGGGTAGGTTGGCCCTCCGACATCCTCACAGATGCAGGGACTAATTTCCTGGCAGGAACTATGGAAAACCTCTGGGAAGCTCATGGGGTAAATCACTTGGTTGCCACTCCTTACCACCATCAAACAAATGGCATGGTGGAGAAGTTTAATGGAACTTTGGGGGCCATGATACGTAAATTCGTAAATGAGCACTCCAATGATTGGGACCTAGTGTTGCAGCAGTTGCTCTTTGCCTACAGAGCTGTACCACATCCCAGTTTAGGGTTTTCCCCATTTGAACTTGTATATGGCCGTGAGGTTAAGGGGCCATTACGGTTGGTGAAGCAGCAATGGGAGGGATTTACACCTTCTCCAGGAACTAACATTCTGGACTTTGTAACCAACCTACAAAACACCCGCCGAACCTCTTTAGCCCTTGCTAAAGAAAACTTACAGGATGCTCAAAAAGAGCAAAAAGCCTGGTATGATAAACATGCCAGAGAGTATTCCTTCAAAGTAGGGGACCAGGTCATGGTCTTAAAGGCGCTCCAGGCCCATAAAATGGAAGCATCGTGGGAAGGGCCATTCACGGTCCACGAGCGCCTGGGAGCTGTTAATTATCTTATAGCATTCCCCACCTCCAACCGAAAGCCTAAGGTGTACCATATTAATTCTCTAAAGCCCTTTTATTCCAGAGAATTAAAGGTTTGTCAGTTTACAGCCCAGGGAGGAGAGGACGCTGAGTGGCCTGAAGGTGTCTACTACGAAGGGAAAAGTGCTGGTGGTGTGGAAGAGGTGAACCTCTCCATGACCCTTGGGCGTATGCAGCGACAGCAGATCAAGGAGCTGTGCACTAGCTACGTGCCAATGTTCTCAGCCACCCCAGGACTGACTGAACGGGCACACCACTCCATTGACACAGGTAATGCTTACCCAATTAAAGTCCAACCTTAACGGGTGTCTCCTCAAGCTAAAACTGCTATAGAACGGGAGATCCAGGATATGTTACAGATGGGTGTAATCAGTCCCTCTGGAAGTGCATGGGCATCTCCAGTGGTTCTAGTTCCCAAACCAGATGGGAAGTTCCCAAACCATGTTTTTGCGTGGACTACCGTAAGGTAAATGCTGTAACTCGCCCAGACAACTATCCAATGCCACGCACAGATGAACTATTAGAGAAACTGGGACGGGCCCAGTTCATCTCTACCTTGGACTTAACCAAGGGGTACTGGCAGGTACCGCTAGATGAATCCGCCAAGGAAAGGTCAGCCTTCACCACACATCTCGGGCTGTATGAATTTAATGTCCTCCCTTTCTGGCTGCGAAATGCACCCGCCACCTTCCAAAGACTTGTAGATGGTCTCCTAGCGGGATTAGGAGAATATGCAGTCGCCTACCTTGACGATGTGGCCATATTTTCGGATTCCTGGGCAGAACACCTGGAACATCTACAAAAAGTCCTTGAGCGCATAAGGGAGGCAGGACTAACTGTTAAGGCTAAGAAGTGTCAAATAGGCCTAAACAGAGTGACTTACCTTGGACACCAGGTGGGTCAAGGAACTATCAGCCCCCTACAGGCCAAAGTGGATGCTATCCAAAAGTGGCCTGTCCCAAAGTCAAAGAAACAGGTTCAATCCTTCTTAGGCTTGGCTGGTTATTACAGACAATTTGTACCTCAATACAGCCAAATCGCCGCCCCACTGACAGACCTAACCAAAAAGAAACAGCCAAATGCCGTTCAGTGGACAGAAAAGTGTCAGAAGGCCTTTAACAAGCTTAAAGCAACACTCATATCTGACCCTGTACTAAGGGCCCCAGACTTTGACAAACCGTTCCTAGTAACCACAGATGCATCCGAGCGTGGTGTGGGAGCAGTTTTAATGCAGAAAGGACCTGATCAAGAATTCCACCCTGTAGTGTTTCTCAGCAAAAAAACTTTCTGAGAGGGAAAGCAACTGGTCAGTCAGTGAAAAAGAATGTTACGCCATTGTCTACACCCTGGAAAAGCTACGCCCATATGTTTGGGGACGGCGTTTCCACCTGCAAACTGACCATGATGTGCTACAGTGGCTTCATACCGCCATGGGAAATAACAAAAAACTTATTCGGTGGAGTTTAGCTCTCCAAGATTTTGATTTCGACATCCAACACACCTCAGGAGCTTCTAACAAAGTGGCTGATGCACTCTCCTGTGAAAGTTTCCCAGAATCAACTGGTTAAAATCGTCCTTGAGATGTAGAAAATATTGTTAGTCTTTATGTACTTGGTAGTATATTTAGAGGTGCATGTGTCTTATTAACTCTGTTTTTCCTAGAGCTCCAGGAAGAAATCCCATCCAGCGTTTCACCCTAGCTGAGATTTGGGGGGGCGTGTCATAAATATAAAGGGAAGGGTAAACCCCTTTAAAATCCCTCCTGGCCAGAGGAAAAATCCTCTCACCTGTAAAGGGTTAAGAAGCTAAAGGTAACCTCGCTGGCACCTGACCAAAATGATCAATGAGGAGACAAGATACTTTCAAAAGCTGGGAGGAAGGAGAGAAACAAAGGGTCTGTGTCTGTTTGTATGCTGCTTTTGCTGGGGATAGACCAGGAATGGAGTCTTAGAACTTTAGTAAGTAATCTAGCTAGGTATGTGTTAGATTATGATTTCTTTAAATGGCTGAGAAAATAGCTGTGCTGAATAGAATGACTATTCCTGTCTTTGATTCCTTTACTTCTATTAAAAGTCTTCTTGTAAGAAAACTGAATGCTTTTTCATTGTTCTAAGATCCAAGGGTTTGGGTCTGTGGTCACCTATGCAAATTGGTGAGGATTTTTACCAAACCTTCCCCAGGAAGTGGGGTGCAAGGGTTGGGAGCATTTTGGGGGGGAAGACGTGTCCAAACTACGTTTCCCAGTAAACCCAGTTAAAGTTTGGTGGTGGCAGTGATAATTCCAAGGGTAAAATTAATTTGTACCTTGGGGAAGTTTTAACCTAAGCTAATAAAAGTAAGCTTAGGAGGTTTTCATGCAGGTCCCCACATCTGTACCCTAGAGTTCAGAGTGGGGAAGGAATCTTGACAGTTCCGCCTCCTAATCAGGACTCAGGTTCTCTCCCAGCACAAAGCACCTACAAGCCTCTACACATACAAATAATACAAATACAAAACCAAATACAAATACCTTCTCCTCCAACAGAACTCCCACTGTTGCTTCAGGCAAGGTGATCACACCAGTCAGTGGTTTGTCAAACCGCCTTTGAGCGGTAACTAGACACAGGGGAGGAAAGAGGGTATGGAAACAGACTGTCTGAGGACAGGAAGGATGGTATCATGCACTCCTAGACTCAGACAGGCCCCTCGCCGGTCATGACATGGAGAGGGAAACTGCTGAGGTCAGGGCATTTATTGCGATTCCCACTAGGTGGAGTCACAGGGCTTGCTTTAGAGGCACCTCTGCTGTGCAGGGAACTCTGGGCATCTTCCTGTGACTCACATTCACACCGGTCTTCCGACCTTACTCATTCATATTGGCACACAGAACCAGGTCTATCCACGACCTGCCCAGCCACCCTCTGTGGCCCTTCCCGGGGAAACCAAACCTGGATGGGACTCTAAGCCACCCCAAGGGCATCAGGTGTGTCTGGCAGCAAAAAAGTCCAGACAGAGCGTACAACTCACCCAAGCCCAGAGCCTACGGATGGTCCTTCACCAGAAACCCAATATAGAGATTTTGAAAGGTCTCTTACCTTTTGGATGGGCCCAGGGTCTTGTGGGGAGCAGCTTGCGGTCCTCCAGCTCTTGGGGGACGCCGTCTATCCGAGCCACGGCACCAATATTTGTGGTGGAAAATTAACCATGCGTTGTGTTTGGATCAGAACCAAGCCTGACGTCCATTTATTCAAGGATGCACATACAGGGAGAGTCAGCCGAAGCTACTCTCCATAAACAGAAAATACAGGGTTTTATATAGCTAAAAACCACAATTTGTTAAGCACATTTCCTTTACCAGCATTTTCCCTTATTTGGCATATAGTGCAAGCTTTAACAGCAGCTTTCCTTATTTGGAATATAGCAAAACAAGCTTTTCCTGTTATTGACAGGTTGTTCTTTGCGGTTAATGGGTCTTTCCTAATTTCTAGCTGTTAGGGTTACATTTCTTAAGCTGTGTTGTTGCAATTGCCTTACAATGGAATTTTCCTGACTCTCTTCTTATGCTCTATACACACAGTTAGCTTGACCAAAGTTTTAGGCCTACTTGGGTCCAGTGGATTTTTCCTCCACACTTGCTGTGCACTAACTTTGTATAGACAAGCTTTTTGTTTTTTTAATAGGCTCTTATGAAAGACTTTGCAAAAGACCCTTTGACAATCCCAAAAGGAAAAATACCTGGGCATCACTCAACATGCAGCAGTAGTTCAAAACGCAAAATCACATTAGAACATATAACGAAGGGGACAGAAAATAATATTGCAAATATTGCAGTGTTTTAATGTAAATCAATGGTACTCTGTGCCTGAAATACTGAATCCTTTCCTATCCGTACCTCCCATGACTTCATGTGAAGTGCAAAATAGCCAGAAAGTCAATGTAACCACGTATGTGATTTAAAGTAAAGGGAATCTCTGTGTTGTATAGGGCTAGTTATGCTGGCCTTAAGCCACTCATCTCCCAACCCTATCTCTTCCTCTCCAATTCCCAGAATAGATCCATAACTAGGGGTATGGCTGAGGGAAAGCGTTTTTAGGATGGTGCACTCTGAGGTTCCTTGGCTGATGGAACAGCCTTTTGGAGGGTGTTGCAGCCAGGTGCAGCATAAAATAGTCCTTAGGGTGGTCTAAATTGTGCTGTGAGCGAAAATGGTCCCAAGGCAACCGAGGATGGAGCAGCCATCAGCAATGTTCCTTTAATGCCTGGGCCACCATCCTAGGTTGAGCTCTGGCTGAGAACCTCTCTCTCCAGAACCTCAGGTGGTGAGTCTCACTGGAGATGCCAAAAGAACTCGAGATGGCTGCCTTAAGTAGGAAATACTCCTGTGCAGCCATCACATTGAGACTTTGGTGTACAGCCTGGTCTGTTTCTGTCAGGTAAGGAGCTATCAGGACTGCCCAGCTCTTCACTAGCCAATGGGCCACCATGGTGATCTTCTCAATGTCACCAGGAATGTTTTGGGCTTGGCATCTGGTCCCATTTTTGTCAGTTTCAGAGAGAGGTTTGGAGATGGTTTGGGGATAGCCACGCCCAGCAGCAGATTAGATGGCATGTTTTGGAATTGCAGCACTGTCCCCGTTTGCTGCACCAGCGGTTGCTGCTGTTCTCTATATTAAGTAGTCAACGCCCTGTTACTGCTGCTGCTGTTCCTGAAGAGCCTGTTGTTGTTGCATCGCTAGCTGCTGCAGTAACTGGATTTCTTGTTGTTGTGACTGTTGTTGATCCTCCACGACCCTCTTTTACAACTTGTCAAGATCCATCTAGAAAACCCTCTTTCCTTTTTTTATTTTTGAATGTCTGAAGGCTTCCTTTAGGCCTGATAACCTGTTTCCCACATTCTTCACCAATTTTGTAGTGGGATGTCCAGCTGGCCTAGTGATCAGGCAATGGCTCCACAGTTCTCTCAGTCCTGGTTATTCTAGAGAGGGTCCCAGCCAAGTTGTATGCAGCAGACCTCAATCCCTCCTGAGTTTCTCTCATTCCCCTTGAGAGTTCTGTCATACTGAAGGTACATGGGAGCAAGAAAGGGGGACCTAGGCCACCTCACACACCAGGTCCTGACCCAGGGCCTGAGAGGAGTGTTACAATGTCTGGACCACTTGCTGGCCCACCCCAAGTTATACTCCCCATTGGGTCAATTCCTATCATGCTGTGGTTCCTCTGTTTAGGCATGGTCACAGGCTCAAAAGTAGCCACTTAGTCTCTCTGTGGGACAGTGTCCTGTTCTGTACAGTCTCTTCACAGGCTCTTGTGAGCTTCCAACTCTCAAAAAGAGCGTGGGGAATCTGGATCACTGCTTCTAGAGTAGCCCTAGAAATTCTGCCACTCCTCTGACAGCTTCAGGATTCAGCCTCATCTCCTAGTTATGCCTGGTAGCTCCTTGCTCCCTTTCCCATGGGCTACAGGTGCCCTTTTAAACTATCCCTCCACCTGGAGCATGCCCTGCAGCTGCTGAGCAATGGGGCAGCCCTAGCACAGTACTGCTCTGTGCATTGCCCTTGTTTAGTGTAGGGTCTGTAAACCCTATCACAGGCCCATTGTGTTCAATTCTGGTCACCCTACTCAGAAAGATATAGCAGAAACAAAGAAAGTTTAGAGATGGACAACAAACATATTTAGAGGCATAGAAACAGTATTAATTTAATATCTCACATTCTTATTACCATAAGTGAAGACCTAGAATGAAAACCTGCTCTACTGAAGTCAATGACAAAAATCCCATTGACTTCACTGGGGCCCAGTTCTTCTTCAAGTGCTTGTCCCTGTGTGTATTCCACACGTGGATATGCATGCACCTGACACTGGAAAATCTTGAAAGTCATGTCTGTTGTTCTGCACCTACCCCGTGGATATCTTGTGCTCAGTATAGAGGATATAATAGGAGGTGTGCACTGACCACCTCTCCAATGTCCTTGTACAGCTGCATAGCCCGAGTCAGAATCCTCTGTGTCTGGACCTATCCTTCCATCATCTTCATAGAATCATAGAAACATAGGACTGGAAGGGATCTCAATAGGTCATCGTCCAGTTCCCTGCATTGAGGCAGGACTAAGTATTATCTAGATCATCCCCGACACGTGTGTTTGGCTAACATGTTCTAAAAACTTCCAATGACAAAGATTCCACAACCTCTGTATATATTTTTTTCCAGTGTTTAGCTATCCTTATAGTTAGGAATTTTTTTTTCTGATGTCTAACCTAAATCTCCCTTGCTGCAATTTAAGCCCATTACTTCTTGTCCTGTCCTCAGAGGACAAGGAGAACAATTTATCACCCTCCTCTTTATAACAACCTTTTAATTACTTGCAGACTGTTATCAAGTCTTTCCTTCTCTTCCCCAGATTAAACAAACCCATGTATTTTAAATCTTTCCTCATAGGTCATGTTTTCTAGACCTTTAATCATTTTTGTTGCTCTCCTCTGAATTTTCTCCAATTTGTCCACACCTTTCACAAAGTGTGATGCCAAAAAATGGACACACTACTCCAGTTAAGGCCTTATCAGTGCTGGGTAGTATGGAAGAATATTTCTTATGTCTTGCTTACAACACTCCTGCTAATATAGCCCAGAATTATGGGGGCGGGGATTGTTTGTTTGTTTGTTTTTGCAACATTAGTACATTGTTGACTCACATTTAGTTTGTGATTCTCTATAACCTCCAGATCCTTTTCTGCAGTACTCCTTCTTAGGAAGTCATTTCCAACTTTTTATTTGTGCAATTGATTATTCCTTTCTGAGGGTAGTACTTTGCATTTGCCCTTATTGAATTTCACATTATTTATTTCAGACCATTTCCCCAGTTTGTCCAGCTCATTCTGAATTCTAATGTAGTCCTCCAAAGCACTTGCAACCCCTCCCAGCTTGGTATCATCTGCAAATTTTTCAAATATATTATCTTTGCCCCTATTCAAACCATTTATGAAGATATTGAGTAGAACCAGACCCAGGACAGATCACTCAGTATCTCTGTAAACATAATTGTATATAGTTTGTTAGTGTTTTATAATATTTTATATAGTAGTGTAGCTTAGTTTTTCCCACCTCAGGAACCCTCTCTGTCCCCCCTTTTGGGAGTTATATTATGCCTAGGATTTAAATATTGCATCTCCTGTTCTCACTCCTTCTCTGTCAGTGATGACCACCAGCACTACCTTTACTGCCTTAGGGAGGTGCATATCTCCACCAAGTGGATTATTTTTCACTCCCTTCCACCCTCAGGAAAAGGTGGAAGAAGAAAATGATGATCTGGATCCACTGGTAGCAGCAGTACCAAAAGGCATATAGACAGGTTTCAGAGTAACAGCCGTGTTAGTCTGTATTCGCAAAAAGAAAAGGAGTACTTGTGGCACCTTAGAGACTAACCAATTTATCTGAGCATGAGCTTTCGTGAGCTACAGCTCACAAATAAATTGGTTAGTCTCTAAGGTGCCACAAGTACTCCTTTTCTTTTTGCAAAAGGTATATAGTCTTCCTCACCCAGTGAGGCAATCGCACAATTTTTACTATATCCTCCCAGCCTATTGCAACCCACCCTATTGCAACTATAGGCAATATCAAGAACTATTGAAGAGGGTGGCAGCAGAACTTCAGGTTCCATTAGAGGAAGTTCAAGATATGCAGCATAAGCTCTTAAATATCCTGCAATCCACTGGGCCCAGTCATGTAGCTTTTACAGTAATGAGGCCAATATGGAATCAGAGTGGTGTAGCATACACCAGCAACCTGTAACCCTACTCCTAAAAGGGCTAAGAAATGTTACTTTGTGCCTGCAAGAGGGGCAGAAGCCTTGTTTCCTCATTCTGCCCCCAGCATCTTAGTGTACAAGCAGCCACAAAAAATCCAGGCAGCAACATTCTAAAACCACCCCTGTGGACAAGGAAGATAAATGCTTGGATCTTCGGGGCGGGATGAGATGGGGTGGGTTTTTGGGGGCGGGAAGGGGAGAGGTATTTCCCTCCACCAGCCTCCAGTTCAGAATCTCTTACTACCAGACCCTTGTAGTGAAATACGATTTTAGGAACTATTCCAGGAATTCAAAGACAAACTCCTTCAGGAGGAAAGGGTCCAGTTTCAATCCCTGGCTGAGGAAGGAGACTTATGGCTAAAACCTCACAGCAAACTGCAGTGGATGCAGCCAATAGTGGATCAAGGTCTATAGCAACCACAATAGTAATGTGAGATTCATGACTTCACTCTTCATGGTTCCCCAAGAGCACCACAGAGGACTTTTCCTTCGATGAAACCAATCTCTTTAATGAGAAAACAGATAAGCCTTTGCACTTGATAAAAGACTCTAGGACAACCCTCTATTCCCTGGGCATATATACCCTGGCCCCAAAGAGGAGGTATCAAAAACAGATATATAATCCAAGGTCTCTTCCACAGCCTTTCTACCACCAATGACCATACAAACTGCTGAGTAACCATCCGAGAGTACAGAGGCTAAGGGATGCAGCCTCACCTACCTCAACAACAGCCACACAGCCTCATCCACCTATTAAAGGTTACTTTTGATGGAACACTTGAGAGTTGCAACCTAACAATGATGCCATCCCCCACCTGCTTCTGAACTTCCTTTTGATGGCTGCCTACTGTACTTTGGCCGCAACTGGAAGGCTATAACAATGGACAAATAGGTGCTAGATATCATCCACTTTGGCTACGCAGTTGCATTTCTTTCCCTACCTCCTCCAAAACCCCCTTCCTGACCCCTCTTCAGGGACAACTCTCATGAGGAGATCCTCCGACAGGAGGTAGACTTTCTCCTTGAGCGAGGAGCTATAGTACATGTGCCATTTCAGCATCAAGGGAAAGAGTTCTACTCCAACTATTTCAAAGATCCTAAGAAAAAGGGAGGATTCTTGACCCGTCAGCTAAATATTTTTATACTCAAATTAAAATTTTGCATGGTTATCTTGGCATCACTAATTTCCTCCTTGGGAAAAGATGCAAAGATCCTTACTTTCATGTGGACATTTACCCAGCTCACAGAAGACTTCTCACATTTCTGATAGGACCGGAACACTATCAGTTCAAGGTACTCTCATTTGGTCTGGCTGTGGAACCCAGGGTCTTCATGAGATTCTGCTCAGTGGTGGCAGCACAGATGAGACAAAATGGCTACACCATATTCCCATACGTGGACAACTTGCTTCTAACTGATGGATTCCATGTGGAAGTTCAGTCAGCAACCTTTTCCTTGCTGCACCTCCTGGCACTCTTGGGAATCTGTCTAAACATGGAAAAGTATACTCTGACTCTTACAAAGCCCATAGACTTTATTGGGGTGATCCTTCCTACTTGCAGACAGATCCCATGACATGAGCTGTCTGATAAACCAAGACACTCACAAACCCCAAGCAATAGTCAACATCTGTCTTTCTTACATAATGCTGTTCACCAGGCAGGATCTCTGTTGTCTGGAAGCCTCGCTCTAGTAGATATATATGGCAGACAGGCACAGCATGAACACCACAGTTACAATCCCCATCAATGTCAGGGCTTCACTCACCTGGTGAATGAACTTGAAACATGTGTGCATTGGAGGCCCTTTTCTACCTCCCACACTTGTCATGATGATAATCATGGACACATCCCTCAGAGGCTGGGGAGACCACATGGGCAGGATGCATATCTCAAGAGGCCAGGATGCATATAATTCTCTTGCAATTTAGAGCAGTCCAACAGACCTGCAAAGCATTCCTACTGCTTATACGATTCCAACAGGTCCAGAAAATGTCATACATCATGATTACTTTTTTCCATATAAACAAACAAGGAGGGACAAAATCCCTCGCATTGTGCATAGAGGCAATCAATTTATGGAACTGGTGCATCCTGAACCACATCACAATGTCTGCAATGTACCACCCAGCTGCTCAGAGCTCACTGGCAGCCTCAGCAGCATTTAGTCATTGATCATGAGTGAGCATTGTATAATTCAGTGCTGATTAACATCTTCACTCAGTGGGGAATGCCCCCACTTGAGACCTCTTCATCTCCCAAATAAACAAGAAGTTCAATGTATATTATATCAGAGCAGCACAATGTCAGGACTCCAGGTAGGATGTTCTCCTATTGTCCTGGACAGGCCACTGGAGATACACAAAGGAGGTTCCACTACTTTCCCAGGTTCTATGGAAGATTTGTCACAACAAAGCACTAATCATTCTCATTGCACCCAATTGGTCCAGACAATTCTGGTTTCTGGACCACCTGAAAATGTCAACCCATCATCTCATCAGATTTCAGTCTTTCCCAGACCTGCTAACTCAGGAGAATAGTAGTAGCCGACATCCCAACCCAGACTCTCTTCATATCACAGCTTGGCATTTGGATGGGCATCAGACATCGAGGCCTCATGTTTGGAGGCCATTCAAATTATCTTCAATCACAGCACGAAAGATTCTACCAGGAAATGTTATCTAGTCAAATGGAGTCATTTCTCTACCTGAGTGCAACAGAACCAATTATCATCAAGGCTGTCACACTGTCGGAGTGGCTCACAACTGTGAATGTGTATCTCAGGACAGACTCAGAAACAGGGCAGACAGCCCAAGCTGGTGGTATGTTCTATAATTATGTTTCACCAAGCCAGTGACAAATGTTAACTCCTGGATCACTATATCAGTCTTACCATAGAGTCACAGACAGTCCTCTTAGCCTCTCCAGTCTATCTTCCTACCCAGACAAATTGGACTTGTGATAAAAGGTCACAAACCAAAAAATCCCACCACATCAGGTTGCTCCCAGTCCCAAGAGACCAGTCATTTATCTCAGATCAGTTGGTAATTCAGATCTTATCCCAAAGGCAACGCTGGTAGCCAATTCTACAGTAAACTAAGTAAAAGGTTTATTAGCTAAGAAAAAGGAAATCAGCATTATTGAGAGGTTAGAGCAGGTAAAATATATGCTCTGGTGAGTCTCAGTCTATAATTCCAAATGGTGGCAGTCATGTAATAAACTGCCTGGTTCCCAAAAGTCTTTTCAGAGGCCCCAGATTGTCTCTTGGGATCTCCGCTTTGCATCTGATACACTTTCCTGTAAGACTCCAAACAGTCCAGAGATAAAGGATCTTTCTCTGAACTTATAGAGTCTTCTCACAGAAAACAAGCTGACAGTGTCATTACTAGGGCTGTCAATTAATCGCAGTTAAATCACGCGATTAACAAAAAAATTAATTGTGAATTAAAAAATTAATCGTGATTAATTGCACTGTTAAACAATAGAATACCAACTGAAATTTATTAAATATTTTTGGATGTTTTTCTACATTTTCAAATATATTGATTTCTATTACGACACAGAATATAAAGTGTACAGTGCTCACTTAATATTGTTATTTTTATTACTAATATTTGCACTGTAAAAATGATAAACAAAAGAAATAGTTGTGACACTCTGTACTTTGGGGGGACACCCTGCACCTCCATGTTCATCCTTATAATATCATTGTGTGGTATCCAGTGCAAAGTTTGTCATGGCGGGTGTTTTCAGAAGGCTCATGATGTACTGAGCATTGTTATTATAGTTATATATTATAGGTTGTTATTTCACGTATATAGTTATGAGGGTGAAAATGTATCCTCATGGCTTAAAACAAGCTCAGGCAAAACTCTCCAGGAGCAGAGGGACAGTTCACACCTCATCGGGACATGTATGGGACAAACCCAGCCCAGCCTCACAGGAACAAAGGGCACTGGCCTAGGCAGCAACAAAGGATCTGTTGGACTCTTGAGTGAGTCACCCTCTTTCCCTTGGTCAGTTTGGGCCTATGATGAGGCAATGCTCACCCAACTCAGGGGGTGGGGGGGTCGCAAAGCCAAGAGGGAAGAAAGAACATGATAAAAGGGAGAGACGTTTGCTATTCTCTCTCTCTTCCACTATAGACACCACCACCAAGCAACTGAAATGCTGATCAAAGGGGAGAGCCTGGCTGAAGGGCAACCAGTCAGCCTGTGGTGAGAAGCATCTAAGTTTGTAAGGGCACTGGAAGTGTTAAGATCAGCTTAGAAAACATTTTGCTTTTATTTCATTTGACCAGATCTGACCTGTTGTGCTTTGACTTATAATCACTTAAAATCTATCTTTTGTAGTTAATATATTTGTTTGTTTATTCTACCTGAAGCAGTGTGTTTCGTTTGAAGCGTGTCAGAGACACCCCTTGGGATAACAAGCCTGGTACATATCAATTTCTTTGTTAAATTGATGAACTCATATAAGCTTGCAGTGTCCAGCGGGCATAACTGGACACTGCCAGATGGAGGTTCCTAGGGTTGTGCCTGGGACCGGAGACATTGGCGAGTGTCATTCGGTTGCACAATCCAAGCAGTGGCTGGCCAAAAGTTCTCACTCATGTAGCTGGGAGCATCTTACCTGCTAGAACATTCTGGGAGTGGGGGTTCTCACAGCAGAGCAGGGTAAACCTGGATCCCAGAGTCAAGGACTGGAGTGACCTACCAGATCACCGGTCCAGAAAACACAATAGTATTTTTCAGTTAACCTCATACAAATACTGTAGTGCAATCTCTTTATCCTGAAAGTGTAATTTACAACTGCAGATATTTTGTTGTTACATAACTGTTCTCAAAACCAAAACAATGTAAAACCTTAAAGCCTACAAGTCCACTCAGTCCTACTTCTTGTTCATCCAATTGCTAAGACAAACAAGTTTGTTTACATTTACAGGAGATGCTGCTGCCTGCTTCTTATTTACAATGTCACCTGAAAGTCAGAACAGGCGTTCGCATGGTACTTTTGTAGCTGGTTTGAAAGGTATTTACATGCCAGATTTGTTAAACATTCATATGCCCCTTCCATGCTTTGGCCACCATTCCAGAGGACATGCTTCCGCCACCATTCCAGAGGACATGCTTCCATGCTGATGATGCTCATTAAAAAATAATGCATTAATTAAATTTGTGACTGAACTCCTTGGGGGAGAACTGTATGTCTTTGGCTCTGTTTTACCCACATTCTGCCATATATTTCATGTTATAGCCATCTCGGATGATGACCCAGAACATGTTCATTTTAAGAACACTTTCCCAGCAGATTTGACAAAACGCAAAGAAGATACCAATGTGAAATTTCTAAAAATAGCTATAGCACTCTACCCAAGGTTTAAGAATCAGAAGTGCCTTCCAAAATCTGAGAGGGACGAGGTGAGGAGTCTTAAAAGAGCAACAGTCAGATGCAGAAACTATAGAACCCGAAACACCAAAAGAGAAAATCAACCTTCTGCTTGTGGCATCTGACTCAGATGATGAAAAAGAACATGGATTGGTCTGCTCTGCTTTGGATTGTTATCAAGCAGAACCCATCATCAGCATGGATGCATGTCTTATGGAATGATGGTTGAAGATGAAGGGACATATGAATCTTTAGTGCATCTGGCACGTAAATATCTTGCGACACCAGCTACAACAGTGCTATGTGAATGCTTGTTCTCACTTTCAGGTGGCATTGTAAACAAGAAATGGGCAGCATTATCTCCTGTAGATTGTTACCAAATTTGGTTGTCTGAGTGATTGGCTGAAGTAGGACTGAGTGGACTTGTAGGCTCTAAAGTTTTACCTTGTTTTATTTTTCAATGCAGTTATTTTTTGTACATAATTCTACATTTTTAAATTCAACCTTCATGATAAAGAGATTGCACTACAGTACTTGTATGAGGTGAATTGAATTGAAAAATGCTATTTATTTAGTTTTTTACAGTGCAAATATTTGTAATTAAAAATCAATATAAAGTGAGCACTATACACTTTGTATTCTGTGTTGTAATTGAAATCAATATATTTGAAAATGTAGAAAACATCCAAAATATTTTAAAATTGGTATTTCATTATTGTTTAACACGATTAATCACAAATAATTTTTTTAATCGCTTGACAGCCCTAGTCACTACCCATGTGAGTTTTTCCTTAGATGACAGTCTTTGACCTCCGATCATCACACACAGTGACCAATTCCTTTGAAATTAGTGCCATGTGACTGCCCATGTGGTTTCCCGAGCATCTGAGAGATAAAGTTCTTTATTTGCATTCCACAAGGCCTCTACCTCTTTGATGTGTTAGTTACAGGTGTATACACAATGTAAATGTTTTATATTACATTATAATAGGATACAGATACATGAAAACAATGCAACTAATATCCCATTAGTATTTATGAAGTTTAAACTCCAAATACACTCTCATACATTTAACAATTACTTTGTTAAATACTAATACTGACCTAGGGATTTGGTATGAACTGGCACTTGGTCTGTCAGCATCACAAAGGCCAGCAGGTATTTCTGCTATTTTAGATTATCTTCTTACTTTCAAGACATCAGGTATTTCTATTAGATAACAGCAGGACTACCTGCCAGCAATGAGTGAATTTCATCCTCTGGTAGATGACTATTCTATTTTTTACTCACCTAGTAACAGTTGGATTCCAAAAGGGTCTGACTCCTTAGAGGTTTTTAAGGCCCGGCTTGACAAAGCCCTTGTTGGATGATTTAGTTGGTGTTGGTCCTGCTTTGAGCAGGGGATTGGACTAGGTGACCTCTTGAGGTCTCTTCTAACCCTAATATTCTATAACTCTATGACTAGGCTCTTCCCACCAGTAGTGAAGTCAATGCTACATTGGGACCTCAATCTTGTACTTTCAATATTTATTGGGCCACCTTTTGAAATGCCAGGAAGATGGGTGAGCTGGATACTCTCCTGGCCAACCCAGCTTACTCTATATTTAATTAAGAGAAAGTATCCCTTCACCTCCACTTGAAATTCATTCCAAAGATAATTTCCAAATTCCATATAAACAGTCTATTCACTGATTGGTATTCTTCCTGCAGCTTATGCCTCCAGAGAGAAAAGGAAACTTCATTCTCTTGATGTCAGACGAGCATTGTGTTCTACATGCAAAGGATGAAACCATTTAGAAAATCATCTAGACTCTCTATTGCTATAGCAGAGGGAGCACAGGGACAAAGAATATTTGCTTGGAGACTCTCTAGGAGCATTTCTGCTTGTATCCACCTTTGCTATCAGCTGGCACATCTTTCTTCTGGATGGCGTGAAAGCCCATTCTACTAGAGTGCAGGCGACCTCAGTATCATCTCTTCAAGAACTGCCTATGCTGGACATTTCTAAGGGGGCAACCTGGAGTTCCATCCACACTTTCATAAAACATTATGCTTAGTTCAATCTTCATCTGGAGATTCAGCCTTTGGAATTGCAGTGTCATAGACATCTATACCTCCATCTATACTACCTGCATCTCTGCACTCTCCTCCTATCTGAAAACTTGCTTGACAGTCACCCTCATTTGGAATACATATAGGGAACAGCATTCAAGAAGAAATGGAGATTACTTACCTGTAAAACTGGAAGTTCAAGACGTGATACCTATCTGTATTCCAATACCCACCTTCCTTCCCCTCTGCTTTGGATCATGACTGGATTCTCAGTAGCGAAGGAAGTGAAGAGGCAGCCAGTTCGCACTTCCCCTTATATCCTTGGTGCTAAGCAAAAGGAGAGCCAGGACATTGGCATGGACCAGTGGACACTATTTGTAAGATTTTCCAACCTCAGGTGTATGGTGCACATGTATACCCACATGTGGAATACAGATAAGGACCACAAAACTTCAGTTACTGGTAAGTAACCTTCGTATTTCACCTGTGATGCCTTTTTCATGTTAAATTCTTTTGGGGGTAAAGTATTCCCCAAATTTCTGTAAAACCACATTCAGATTTATTTCTTTCAGTCTTATTCTGCAACCCATCCCTCTCATCCCCCGCCTCCTCAGACACACATACACAACACAAAACAACAAACAAACCAAGGTGAATGTGTTATAAATAAACTTTTCATGCTGCTTCTCCCACCACATGCATGAACAATGATGTGGCTTTTCCTCTGCTTATATAGCTATTACGTAAATCAGAATCATTCTTCAAATACTTTCCATTATTCCACAAACTTCTCTGTGAGGTTTTAAAGAGACTATGGTTCACTTGCTTTTTTTGTGCGAGTTTTAATTAGTCTGGTACCAAACTATATTTAGGAGGCAGCCACGTTGAGTATGTCTGTTATTATTCATTATTTGAGTTACACAAAAAGTAAAGGAACATTATCTCCACTAAGTAGAACTCTTTTACTCACGTAATTATTTCAGCATCATAAGAACTATTCATGGAGTAAGGTACTATTCAGTATGAGAAAGGGTGGCAGAATGTAGTCAAATGTTTATGTGCCTTCCAGAATAAATTACTGCAACATGTTCTGTTTGTGCCTGTCCTTGAGGACCACTCAAAGAGCCTGATTCTCTTTTACACAAGAGGCATTTTATACCAGTCTGGCAGTGAAAGAATTGTAGTGTGTCCTGAAACCAAACTGTCCTACCAATACGTATTTGCAGCTTTTAACTCAAACAATGAATGCAAATTCTCTGCCATAGTTCAGTAATTTCAAATTTATTGAAACAAATTCATTCCTTGTGTAATTCCACCGAAGGGAAAGAAATTAAATCAGGGAAGAATTTGGCCCACCATGCTTAAGTGGGTTCTACAGAAGAATATTTGCAATATGTATAGACTGATGGCCCATGGTGTCTGGGTATCCTACAAAAGTTATGTGGGATACTTCAAAGGAGAATACCAATAGGCACTAAGCTATGGAATACTATCATTGGGGTTGTCAAGGTTCCTTCCCCACTCTGAACTCTAGGGTACAGATGTGGGGACCTGCATGAAAACCTCCTAAGCTTACTTTTACCAGCTTAGGTTAAAACTTCCCCAACGTACAAACTATTTTACCCTTTGCCCTTGGACTTCCACTGCCACCACCAAACTTTATCTGGGTTCCTCAGAAAACGTAGTTTGGACACGTCTTTCCCAAAAAAATCCTCCCAACCCTTGCACCCCACTTCCTGGGGAAGGTTTGGTAAAAATCCTCACCAATTTGCATAGGTGACCACAGACCCAACCCCTTGGATCTCAGAACAATGAAAAAGCATTCAGTTTCCTTACAAGAAGACTTTTAATAGAGGTAAAAAGGAATCACCTCTGTAAAATCAGGATGGTAAATACTTTACAGGTAATTAGATTCAAAACATAGAGAATCCCTCTAGGCAAAACCTTAAGTTACAAAAAAGACACACACACAGGAATAGTCATTCTATTCAGCACAGCTATTTTCTCAGCCATTTAAAGAAATCATAATCTAACACATACCTAGCTAGATTACTTACTAAAAGTTCTAAGACTCCATTCCTGTTCTATCCCCGGCAAAAGCAGCATACAAACAGACACAGACCCTTTGTTTCTCTCCCTCCTCCCAGCTTTTGAAAGTATCTTGTCTCCTCATTGGTCATTTTGGTCAGGTGCCAGCGAGGTTACCTTTAGCTTCTTAACCCTTTACAGGTGAGAGGATTTTTCCTCTGGCCAGGAGGGATTTTAAAGGGGTTTACCCTTCCCTTTATATTTATGACAGGGGTACTGATGAAGAGTGGCAGGAGAGTATCTACTTGACCCCCAGTGAGGCTTAGATTTTAGCTATAATCATTCACCTGTCTTAATACTACAAAATGGTTTAACGTAGAAGTATAGAAGGAAAAAATTACTGAAGCATGAACAATATGTGCAGGGACAACTATTGATTGAGAGGAGCTAAGCTTCTTTTTCCACTTTATTTTCCCACTACTATTGTTGTATCTAGCTTTATGCTGTTGAATATTGATTTCTTTGTTCAAAATGTTAAAAAATGAGTTCTGAAAATTACTTTTTCCCCAAATGTTTTGGGAGGAAACAGAATCTGAATCAGAATCAACACGTATCGGAGATCATGTGCACTTCTGTAGTTTGATGTGGATCCAGCTATAGTGTGTGATAAATCTGAATTTAGGACACACATAGTCTAAAAAGCAAAACTCTAGCATGTCTTCTTAATCCCACAACACACCACAATCCTGTCTATAATCTCTCTAATAAAGCTGTGACTTCTGGGTTAATAAAAGAGTGCTGTTCTTTCAAAGGAAATGTTAAGTCACTAGAGCACCATATATCCCCCTTCATCGTAGCTTCCCCGGCTTCTACTTGCTAAATACTTTTGTGATAAAATTCCCACTTAATTTATAGCCTTCTATTTAGGCTACGACCTTGTTCAGCCAGTGCTCATCCAAACTTAAATACACAAATGTTTTGGCTATCTTATTTTCAGTCAAATCTACTGTGTACCCCAATCGGTAACAGTAAAACAACTCCCTTACATCTTTTCTTTTCTTTTCTTTTCTTTTAAAAAAAGCTTGAAGTGGTGAGCGATTTCTTCAGTATATTGACACAAAATACTATTTATACTATTTATTTGGCTGATTGCTTCTGCTTTGTGTTTCGTTTAATGTATGCCATTCCTTTAGCTTTGAAGTTAGTTCTAAACTTAACATGCAAAAATTACATAGAGTTTTTTCTCAGGTCTGTATATTAATATGAAAGAATATGATAGTTAACTCTTTACCGTCAAACCATTCACAATGAGTAATTCAAAGATTATTAACATATACACTCTGGATTGCAAGAAACATTCCCAGCAGTATCTATTAGAGTTCAATATAAATTGATACTATTGTAAAATATTTCATAAAGTCTTTCTTTCAACTGCCTATTAATGTGAGGAATTCATCTAGCTTCCATGTTAGACAAGAAAAACAAAAGTGTTCTGCATAATTCTAATACACTTCCCCGTCATTTAAAAATGGTGGTAAAGATTGTTCTTTGTGCAATATAAACCTGATAACCTCTGTGCATTTGTTACATATAGGCAGCCACCTAACCACAGAAAATCAGATTAGATATCCTCAGCAAATTTATTTGGCCCATGTGACCACATTTTTGCCCTTTCAAAGGACTATTTGATTGTTTAGCCTTATGCAGACGAAATGTGTGAATTTTATCATTTAATTTAAGAATGTTTCACCATTATTATAAAAGAATAATTTCAAAGAGTAAGAGAAGAAATATTGCATGCTAAGGACAACATAAATAAATGTTGCCTATAGTGGGTTGTCCAAAACAGAGTCAAGCATGAAAAATACGTACTTACTTATATTTCTGTTCATCTGTTAGGCTAACAGTTAGGCAACCTGAAAGAATCATTCTAGGCAGATGCAGAACTTGGATGTTGCTTCTGAAACAATAATTCAGTGCATTGAAAGAGGTCTCTCCTAATAAATAGATCAAACAATAATGAAAGGAAACTAACCTTTCTATTGTGTACATACTTGAGTCCCTATTTTTCTATTTTCTCTCCTTTATTTTCCTCAGTGTAACCTTGACACTAATTATGTGAGTTAAATTGTGGGTGCAAACCATTCTTCTGATTTTCTAGTGGCCTGTGAAGCAGTTTGCCTTGTTCCAAGAACACTAAAGAAAACTGTTGACGCTACATTTGATGGAAATGAGTGCTTGATCCCTATCAGAAGACCCTAATATTGCCATCCATTTACTCAAGGTGACTGGTAGGAGTGGACCATGATTCAGAATATCAGCAGCACAGCAATTCTTTCACAAGTTCAGGCAAAAAAGAGGGTGGGGGTGTTTTTTACATTATAGATAATAATATATCTTGGTTTTGGCATCTTGTAGAGCAGCAGGTAATGCTGAACTATGATCCAGTATTTTACATCAAATGCATTGTCTTATAGACTACACATTCATTAATTCTTGTAAAGTGGGAAAATAGACTTTACTGTGGAAAATGGTTAACAAATTAATTTATGGTAATTTCATGATATACACAATTGAATAATATTTATCAAAGCAAAAAATTTTAAATGTATTTCAATGTATAAGATAAGCACTTTAGCTTACAAAAATTCATCAAAATATAAAGCATGGTGCTTAAGTAAACTTTTCTATAGGTTTATTGTAAGCCTTTCCTTTTATCTCAGATTTGGTATGAAAAAGGGAAAAATTCAGATAAATTCAGAACTTAATCAGCCTAGGGTCCAGGGTTGGAATTCTTTTCTACTAATCAGGTACCTGACCCAAGTGTTCTTTGCACTTCCAGAACTCCCATTTACTTAAATGCAAATTTTAGCTCTGATAGAAATTCCAAATCAGGTACAGGTTTGTTTCTTCCAGGTCTCACAATTCTAATAAAACTGTATTATTCCATGAAAACTACTACTGGTGAATGATTATCTGATGCTAACAAATGATGTAGTCACTTCTTTGAAACAGACAGTAAAATCCTGTTTTCAACGGTAAACATCAACAGAAAATGTTTTAAAAATTGAAGTTATTCCACCAAGATCATATCCCTTATAGTCTTGTAATTTTTTACAATTTGAATTAGGGGTAAAAAAAACTGTTGCAAAGATTTGCTGAACCATTTCTCTATTTAAATTTTCATCAAACTGTTAAAAAGAAATCTGCATTTCATTTGAGTGTGAGCACTGTGCACAGTGTCATCTCTAATGGAAAAGTCAGGTCATTTACTCAGGTAAGATGCACTTACTGCTGAAAAAAACATGATGATTTGTCTCTTTTTATTACATATTATTCTGATAATGCTAAATAATTAAGTTATTTAGAACCTAGGAACCTGTGACATTACGAAAGTAAACAGAGATGGTAATAGGAAAGGATTTGGAATATTTTTGCTTAGATTTTTACGATCCCCAAAGATTTCACAAAAGATGTTAATGTTAAAAAGACATCATAAAATCATTTTCAAAGCTCTCAAAGTTTCATTTGATTACAGGTGGAAACAATTTTGATTATTTTGAAAGTAGACTATGGTCGTAGAAGAGAAACACATGATTTCATTACACAGCAGCATCAATTTCCAGTTGTTTCGCAGCCAGGGAAACTGAAGAGGTTATTTCACTGTACACATTTATAATAGTACTGGAGAAAATCAGACTTTGCAATTTACACACAGAAATTTAGTGCTGTCATAGAATCACAGAAGAAAGATGAAAGAGACTGATAAGGTTATCCAGTCCGTCTCCCTGCGGGTCAGGATGGATTGTTCCCTGTGGCATTTTTGCTAGTCCTTCATCTATCTAATTTTAAATATTCCAAGAGATACTACCAATTTCCTTTGGGAAACTGTCCCACAGACTGAAGTATCTCACTATCAACTCATTTTTCAAACTTTTTTTTTCTTATTTTCATCCATTACTTCTAATTATACCACCCTAAATTTCCTAGTGTTAAAATACTTCAAATATCATACTCTATTAACAGCTTTCTCCTCTTCTCCCAGGTCCATGCCTTTCCCAGTTATCTCTAAGCTAAATTATACATATTTAGCTTTTTTTACTCTTTACTTATAAAATCAATTTCACTCCCTCCACCCTCAACCTGATAAATGTTAAAAGAAAAGGAATACTTGTGGCACCTTAGAGACTAACCAATTTATTTGAGCATAAGCTTTCGTGAGCTACAGCTCACTTCATCGGATAATTGTTGCTATTCTTCTCTGAGCTGCCTCCAATATCTTTTTGGTAATGTAGAATCCAGAATTTAATACAATATTCCAATTCTGCTCACCAAAGTAGGACAGAGAAAGACTGCTCCAAGTAAGAAAACAAACAGTAGGAATAAAAGGTACATTTTCAATATGGTAAAAAGTCAAAAATGCTATTTATCAAGGATCCACACTAGGATGTTGTTTGTGGATGCTTTTAATATATTGGGAAAACCTCTAACCACAACCTATGCTTTGGATCCTTGTCCTTCCACACTGGTAAGGCCAGTGGGAAGGTAATGGACTTCTGCAAGTGGAGATTGTCAGTGCCTTGCCTTTGAGAAGGACAGGGTCTAATAGAAGCCTTGATATTTGGCAACTAGGATTCTGATCTGGGTATGACAAAGAGACTACTCTCATTGCATTGACCGAAAATCTTCTCCTAGTTATGGATAAAGAACAAGGGTAAAATTTTTAAAAATACCTAAGTGACTAAGGAGCCTGAATTTAATTTTCAAATGTGACAGGTACTTAAAAACAGATACTTAAAGGTATTTGAATGCCTACAGATGCAGATAAGAGCTTAGTGGGGGTTTTAAAAATACCTGAGCACCTAACTCCCATTGATTTTGCAGATAGGACTTGGGCTTCTAAGTAGAACTGGTCAAATATTTTTCATTAAGGTTTTTTTTCCTCTCTCTCTCTCTGTTGAAAAGGGTCAGAACAGAAATGTTTCAATTTCAACAAAATTTCCTCATGCCCAAGATAGGATTACTGGTTACAGAGAGATCCTACCCAATCCCAGAACAACCAGTAGCTGCGTGGTTTGGGCAATCATCTATGATGTAAGAAAGAAAAAAGAAAAGAAAAACAGGTTCATCTAACTGCTCCAAGCCAAGATTTGAACCTGGGCATCCCCATACCCAGGGTATTTGCTGTCCTGTAGTGAGGTGGCCACTGTCTTCCATTAAAATTTTTGGAAGGTCCCATTTTTGTTCTGATATCTAAGAGGAACAAAACCAATTTTTGAAACCTCAAACATTTTCATGAAATGGAATTGCTCTTTTCCAGTCAGCCCTACTCCTAAGTCACTTAAGCTCTTTTGAAATATTTACATTTTAAAATATTAAGTCTATCAGTTGCCTTTGATACCATAGATCCTGAGCTGATTTCAACAGATTTTGGTCCATGGCAGTGGATGAGGATGCTTTTCTATAGCATTTTTTCCTTTCTGATTGAGGGAGTCTAGAGGGTAGCACTGAGCAATTGCCAACCTGTTGTCATGACTAGATGTAAGTGAGCTGAACTCTATCTTGAGAAGACAGAAGGTAACGATGGTTGGTTGGAGAAAACAATTGGAGGATTTGGCTGAGGTTATATGGGCCCTTGTTTGACTGCATATATTCATCAGAGGTAAATAAAGTTCACTCCTTGGGAGTTAGGTCCCAACTGTTTTTACATGGTGTGACGGGGCAAGGCCAGATGGCTATAGTAAAGTAATCCTGTTGGGATCCAGGAAGCCCACTGCTAAAGGACCTCCTCCCAGCCTAAGGGGAGGATCCACAGGTCCAGGATTCCAAATAATTACGGGGGACAACTAAGGAAATAACAGGAACAGGAGTGAGGTCACAGAGCTAAACAAAGGGAACCTGACAGGGACACCAAGCAGAGAACCCCGGACAGTGCCCACTGCTCCTCGAAGGCATCAAGGGAGCCAGCAGATGCCGCTCAGAGGAACTCTGCCCGGATGCATGTACAGACTGGGGGGTGGAAATAGGCCCCACAGTCGCAGGAAACCCCGTCAGCCAACCTCCTCTCCCTGGTTTTGTAGATGGCCATTTTGGCCAGGGCTAGGTGGAGGTTAACAAGAGGTCCAGTGACTTTGTGGGGCATGGATAGGGAGTGCGTAGATGAGAAGATGAGGGGGAAAAGTGCAACCAAAATGTAATAAAATATCTAGGAAGAGATGGAATAGGGGCTGCAATCTGGCACGCTCCAAGTAATTGTGCGCCAGAGTCTCCCTCACGCTGCAGAAGGGGCAGGTATCCAGGAGGAGAGTGAACTGAACCAAGTACAAGCCCGCGCTGACGACTCTGTGAAGGAACCGCCAGCTGATCACAGAATCATAGAATCATAGAATATCAGGGTTGGAAGGGACCTCAGGAGGTCATCTAGTCCAACCCCCTGCTCAAAGCAGGACCAATCCCCAATCAAATCATCCCAGCCAGGGCTTTGTCATGCCTGACCTTAAAAACTTCCAAGGAAGGAGATTCTACCACCTCCCGAGGTAACGCATTCCAGTGTTTCACCACCCTCCTAGTGAAAAAGTTTTTCCTAATATCCAACCTAAACCTCCCCCACTGCAACTTGAGACCATTACTCCTTGTCCTGTCCTCTTCTACCACTGAGAATAGTCTAGAACCATCCTCTCTGGAACCACCTCTCAGGTAGTTGAAAGCAGCTATCAAATCTCCCCTCATTCTTCTCTTCTGCAGACTAAACAATCCCAGTTCCCTCAGCCTCTCCTCATAAGTCATGTGTTCCAGACCCCTAATCATTTTTGTTGCCCTTCGCTGGACTCTCTCCAATTTATCCACGTCCTTCTTGTAGTGTGGGGCCCAAAACTGGACACAGTACTCCAGATGAGGCCTCACCAATGTCGAATAGAGGGGAACGATCATGTCCCTCGATCTGCTCGCTATGCCCCTACTTATACATCCCAAAATGCCATTGGCCTTCTTGGCAACAAGGGCACACTGCTGACTCATATCCAGCTTCTCGTCCACTGTAACCCCTAGGTCCTTTTCCACAGAACTGCTGCCTAGCCATTCGGTCCCTAGTCTGTAGCTGTGCATTGGGTTCTTCCGTCCTAAGTGCAGGACCCTGCACTTATCCTTATTGAACCTCATCAGGTTTCTTTTGGCCCAATCCTCCAATTTGTCTAGGTCCCTCTGTATCCTATCCCTGCCCTCCAGCATATCTACCACTTCTCCCAGTTTAGTATCATCCGCAAATTTGCTGAGAGTGCAATCCACACCATCCTCCAGATCATTTATGAAGATATTGAACAAAACCGGCCCTAGGACCGACCCTTGGGGCACTCCACTAGATACCGGCTGCCAACTAGACATGGAGCCATTGATCACTACCCGTTGAGCCCGACAATCTAGCCAACTTTCTACCCACCTTATAGTGCATTCATCCAGCCCATACTTCTTTAACTTGCTGACAAGAATACTGTCCCCAGTGGGCCTCGGGATCAGCATGGAATATAGGCTAGCCCACCAGGCTAGCCTCCAGAGGTGGCAAGAGGTCCCGCCACTTCATGTCGGGGCGGGACACGAGGGTGAAGATGTGAAGAGTGTGGAGCACAAGCGTGTACAAATGCTTTCTTGGCACGGTCCGGAACCGAACCGGCTGCAAGGGGTAGGATGGCCTGGCACGTCCACGGGGCAGGGGCCCAATGAAAAGGTCCTGAGGGACTGGGGTGAAGGGTGGGTGGGGCATGCCCTCTCATAGGACCCAGGTGAGGAAGACCTGAGCAGTGGGCAGTAAGGTGGCCCTTACCTCCTGAAGTATGTGCTGGGGAGCACAAGGCCTGGAGAGCCCCATGAGCTGAGCGAGTGTCAGGGGATCCAGCCAGTCTCCTGGGTTATAATCCAGGAAGTCTCCGATTCTGGTGACTTCTGCCAGGACCAACCTCTGATGCACCAAGGGGGACTCTGCCACCTGCACACGGAACTGGGGGTTGTGTAGTAGGGGCTCAGCAAGGAGATCCACCCCCTCGGCAGCCGCCATGGACCTGATGGCTGAAACCTGGCAGTTTCCAGGTCTGGAAGAGGTCCTGGTAGAAGACCGGCAGCCCGGACAGATCTTGCGGAAGACCCCTTGGATGGAGATAAAGGAGCTGCCATTCATATCGGAGCCCTCGGAAGCGGAGCAGAAAGGAGTACGCTAGTACGCTTCACGCCGGACTACCTGCACCATAAAGGAGTTTAATGGAAAAATTAACCCCACGTTGTATTTGGATCAGAACAAACCTAAGGTTCTTTTTATTCAAGCATGCGCATACAGGGAGAGTCAGCCGGAGCTGCTCTGGCGTAAACAGAAAATGCAAGAGCTTATATTGCTGAAAACCACAATCGGTCAAACCCACTTCCTTCAACAGCATTTTCCTTATTTGGCATATAGTGCAAGCTTTAACAGTAGCTTTGCCTTACTTGGAGTTTAGCAAAAACAAGCTTTTCCTGTTATTGACAGGTGTTTTCTTTGCGGTTAATGGTTTTTTCTAACTTCTAGCAGTTATGGTTCCATTTTTTAAGCTGTGCTGTTTGCAATTGTCCCTCAATGGAATTTTCCTTACTCTTTTTTTTATGCTTCATATACAGTTAGCTTGATCAAAGTTTTAGGCCTACTTGGAAAGTTTAGGCCCACTTGGGTCCACTGAATTTTTTCTCCACAGGAGCATCTGCAGGGCCTGGAGGTGAAAGACATAAACCTGAGTGTGAAGGCACTTCAGGCCCTGTCCTCCCTCCTCCGAGGCAGGTGGAGGACTCCTGCAGAGACCCAGTGCAGTTCTGGACAGAAGAACTCCAGAACCAATGTCCGGAAGTTGGCCAGAAAGCCCTGGGCTGGGACCAGGGTGCTGAGCCAGTGCCAGAGCATGGACAGGACAAGCTGATTGAACACCAGTGTCCTCCCTCAGAGGGAGAGGCACCAGAGCAGTCCTGTCCATCTCCGGAACCACTCTGCCACCCTGTCCTCTAAACCGTGCCAGTTCTCCAGCGGAGACGGATGCGTGGCAGAAACGTAAATGCCAAGATAGAGCAGCGGACCTGCATTCCACCGGATGGCCTGAAGCGTGAGTGGGAGGGAGCTAGCCTGCCATCTGTCCCCGACCACCAGGCCAGAACTCTTGACCCAGTTGACCCAGGCAGAGAAGACTGCCAAGTAGATGTCCTGGCAAGCCTCCACCCACACCAAGTCACCCGGGTCCTGGACCATGAGGAGCACATCGTTGGTGTATGCAGACAGGATCAACCACAGCTCCGGCTCTTGCAGCACCAACCCTGTCAACCTCTGGTGGAGGAGACAGAGGAAGGGCTCAATACCCAGAGCATACAGCTGGCCCAAGAGGGGCACCCCTGCTGTACTCCCCGCCCGAAGCTGACCAGTTCGGTCGGGGTCCAGTTGAGCCTGACCAGACACTCCGCGGAGGCATACACCACCTGGAGAAAGCCCACAAACTGGGGTCCAAAGCTGAATGCTCACAGAGTGCCCGTGGTCCACCCTGTTGAATGCCTTCTCCTGATCCAAGGACAGAAGGGTGAATGACAGACCACCCCTACACGCAAGCTCCAAGAGATCCCGGACCAGATACAGATTGTCAAAGATGGTAAAGCCCAGGACAGTGTAGGTCTGTTGGGGTGGACCACATCCGCCAGCATGGACCCCAGCCGCAGCGAGATGGCCTTTGCTATGATTTTGTAGTCTGTGCTGAGGAGCGAGATGGGATGCCAATTCCGAAGGTCACGGGGGTCCCCTTTCTTTGGGAGCAAGGTGAGCACAGCTCTCCTACATGACATGGGGAGAACCCCGCTTGCCAAGGACTCCGCCCAGACAGTGACAAGGTCCAGGCCTAGGACGTCCCAGAACACGTGGTAGAACTCCACGGTCAACCTGTCCATGCCCGAGGATTTATTGGTGGGCATGTGATGGAGGGCTTCCGAGAGCTTGGTCAGAGTGAGAGGCAGCACTAGCCGGTCCAGGTCACCCACGCTGACTATCGGGGGTCCATCCTAGAGCACTCTGCGAACGTCGGGATAGGTTGGATCTGGGTAGAAGGCCCTGACCCTCCCACGCATCTCCTCTGGATCCGTGAGGGGGATGCCATCCTCTGCTAGGAGGCAAGTGACATGCTTCTTGGCCCCCTTCTTTTTCTCCAGGGCATAGAAGAAGTGGAACCCACGATCCAGCTCCTGAAGGAGGCAGATGTGGGATTGAACAAAGGCACCCCGAGCCCGATGGTCCTCGAGGGCCCGGAGCTCCTCCTGCTTCTCCCCAGCACGCTCTGCAGAGGGATGGATCCTCGGGGCTGGCGGCCAGATGCCTCTCCAGCTCTAAGATATCCCGTTCCAGCTGCTCCATCATCGCATCCCTCCATCGGCTGGCACCCCGGTTCAGAAGAGCCAGGCACACACCTTCCCCACATCCCACCACCGCTGCGCTGAGGGAAAGGCACTCCTCTGCCCTCACCAGGCCAGCCAGGACTCCCGGAAGGATGCCACAAAGCCCACATCCTCCAACAAGCTGTTATTAAAGTGTCAATAGGCCAGCCCCAGCCTCTCCGGACAGAGAAAGAGGAAATGCTCAGGGAGATTAGAGAGGCTATCAAAATAAAAAACTCAATAGTAGTGGGGGATTTCAATTATCCCCATATTGACTGGGTGAAATGCAGAGACATAATTTCTCAATACTTTAAATGACTGCTTCTTGGAGCAGCTGGTACAGGAACCCACAAGGGGAAAAGCAACTCTCCATCTAGTCCTGAGTGGAGCGCAGGATCTGATCCAAGAGGTAACTATAACAGGACCGCTTGGAAATAGTGACCATAATATAATAACATTTAACATTCCTGTAATGGGAAGAATACCTTAAGCCCAACATTGTGGCATTGAATTTCAGAAAGGGGAACTATGCAAAAATGAGGATGTCAATTAAACAGAAATTAAAAAGTACAGTGACTAGAGTGAAATCCCAGCAAGCTGCATGGACATTTTTCAAGGACACCATAATAGAGGCTCAACTTAAAACATAATGTACACCCCAAATTAAAAAACACAGTAAAAGAACTAAAAAAGAGGCACCGTGGCTCAACAACCATGTAAAAGAAGCAGTGAGAGATAAAAAGGCATCTTTTAAAAAGTGGAAGTCAAATCCTAGTGAGGTAAATAGAAAGAAGCATAAACACTGCCAAATTAAATGTAAAAATGTAATAAGAAAAGCCAAAAAGGAGTTTGAAGAACAGCTAGCCAAAAACTCAAAAGGTAATAACAAAATGTTTTTTAAGTACATCAGAAGCAGGAAGCCTGCTAAACAACCCCTGGATGATCGAGATACAAAAGGAGCACTTAAAGATGATAAAGTCATCGCGGAGAAACTAAATGAATTGTTTGCTTCAGTCTTCATGGCTGAGGATGTTAGGGAGATTCCCAAACCTGAGCCTTCTTTTGTAGGTGACAAATCTGAGGAATTCTCGCAGACTGAAGTGTCACTGGAGGAGGTTTTGGAATTAATTGAGAAACTTAGCAGTAACAAGTCACCGAGACCAGATGGCATTCACCCAAGAGTTCTGAACGAACTCAAATGTTAAATTGTGGAACTAAGGTGTGTAACCTGTCCTTTAAATCAGCTACTGTACCCAATGACTGGAAGATAGCTAATGTAAAGCCAATATTTAAGAAGGACTCTAGAGCTGATCCTGGCAATTACAGATCAGTAAGTCTAACGTCAGTACCAGGCAAATTAGTTGAAACAATAGTAAAGAATAAAATTGTCAGACACATAGAAGAACATAAATTGTTGTGTGAAAGTCAACTTGGTTTCTGTAAAGGGAGATCATATCTTACTACTCTATTAGAGTTCTTTGAGGGGGTCAACAAACATGTGGACCAGGGGGATCCAGTGGACATAGCGTACTTAGATTTCCAGAAAGCTTTTGAAAAGGTCCCTCACCAAAGGCTCTTACTTAATTTAAGTTGTCATGGGATAAGAGGAAAGATCCTTTCATGGATTGAGAACTGGTTAAAAGACAGGGAACAAAGGGTAGGAATAAATGGTAAATTTTCAGAATGGAGAGCGCTAACTAGTGGTGTTCCCCAAGGGTCAGTCCTAAGACCAATCCTATTCAACCTATTCATAAATGATCTGGAGAAAGGGGTAAACAGTGAGGTGGCAAAGTTTGCAGATGATACTAAACTGCTCAAGATAGTTAAGACCAAAGCAAACTGTGAAGACTTTCAGAAAGATCTCACAAAACTAAGTGATTAGGAAACAAAATGGCAAATGAAATTGAATGTGGATAAATGTAAAATAATGCACACTGGAAAAAATAACCCCAACTATGCATACAATATGATGGGGGCTAACTTAGCTACAACTAATCAGGAGAGAGATCTTGGAATCATCGTGGATGGTTCTCTGAAGACGTCCATGCAGTGTGCAGCGGCAGTCAAAAAAGCAAACGGGATGCTAGGAACAATTTAAAAAGGGATAGAGAATAAGACAGAGAATATATTATTGCCCTTATATAAATCCATGGTGCTCCCACATCTTGAATACTGCGTACAGATGTGGTCCCCTCATCTCAAAAAAGATATACTGGCATTAGAAAAGGTTCAGAAAAGGGCAACTAAAATGATTAGGGGTTTGGAACGGGTGCCATATGAGGAGAGATTAAAGAGGCTAGGACTTTTCAGCTTGGAAAAGAGGAGACTAAGGGGGATATGATAGAGGTATATAAAATCATGAGTGGTGTGGAGAAAGTAAACAAGGAAAAGGTATTTACTTGTTCCCATAATATAAGAACTAGGGGCCACCAAATGAAATTAATGGGTAGCAAGTTTAAAACACATAAAAGGAAGTTCTTCACTCAGCTCACAGTCGACCTGTGGAACTCCTTGCTTGAGGAGGTTGTGAAGGCTAGGACTATAACAGGGTTTAAAAGAGAACTGGATAAATTCATGGAGGTTAAGTCCATTAATGGCTATTAGCCAGTATGGGTAAGGAATGGTGTCCCTAGCCTCTGTTTGTCAGAGGATGGAGATGGATGGCAGCAGAGAGATCACTTGATCATTACCTGTTAGGTTCACTCCCTCTGGGGCACCTGGCATTGGCCACTGTTGGTAAACAGGATATTGGGCTGCACGGACCTTTGGTCTGACCCAGTATGGCCATTCTTATGTCTAAATTAACTGTTACCACTCAAGAAAGCGATCCTGGAGTCATTGTGAATAGTTCTCTGAAAACATCCACTCAATGTGCAGCAGCAGTCAAAAAACCTAACAGAATGTTGGGAATGATTAAGAAAGGGACAGATAATAAGACAGAAAAAATCATATTGCCTCTATATAAATCCATGGTATGCCCACATCTTGAATACTGCATGCAGATTGTGACAAATTGCCAGTACGATTATGATGGGTCCCATGCTTCCTCTTCTTGGGGGGGGTGGTTCAGGGTGCAGTTTCCTGCCCCTGAACTAGGGTATCTACTGTCCCACTAGTAACCAGAGAAGGGTAGTGGAGAGGGAGGGAGCTGGGCCCACCCTCTACTCCGGGTTCCAGCCCAGGGGCCCTAGGGATAGTGGTAAACCACTTGAACTAGTGCTTCCTTGTTCTGGGCTACTTCCCTCTCCTGCTCTTCAGCTTGTGGGGCTTCCTGCCCTCTCTCTCTGCACAAGCCATGTGTCTCTTTACCTAGGGTCTTGGTCTTCTAGCCAGCCACAGCACTTCTCCAAACTCTCCTCTACTTCAACTCCTCCAAACTGCTGTCTGCTCCAACTCCTTCCTCTGGATGATTGAAGCAGGGGGGTTTTATCAGGTGACTAGCTTCAGGTGCTCTAATTGGCTTCAGGTGCTTTCAATTAATCTATAGAAACCTTTCTTCCCTCTACAGGGAATAAGGCTTCTCCTCATCCTGGGACTTACATATCTCTCCTATATCACTCTCCTGCTGCCTTCTGGCCACGCTGTATCACAAGATGTGTTTGCCCCATCTCAAAAAAGATATATTGGAATTGGAAAAGGTTCAGAAAAGGGCAACAAAAATTGATTAGGTGTATGGAACGGCTTCTGTCTGAGGATCGATTAATAAGACTGGGACTTTTCAGCTTGGAAAAGAGACAACTAAGGGGGGATATGTTTGAGGTTTATAAAATCATGACTGGTGTGGAGAAAGTAAACAAGGAAGTGTTATTTACTCCTTCTCATAACACAAGAACTACACGTCACCAAATGAAATTAATAGGCAACAAGTGTAAAACAAACAAAAGGGAGATTTTTTTCCAAACAACATAGTCTGTGGAACTCTTTGCCAGAGGGTGTTGTGAAGGCCAAGACTATAACGGATTTCAAATAAGTTCATGGAGGATAGGTCCATCCATGGCTATTAGCCAGGATCGGCAGGGATGGGCTCCCTTGCCTCTGTTTGCCAGAAGCTGGGAATGGGCTGGATCACTTGATGATTATCTGTTCTGTTCATTCCCTCTGGGGCACCTGGCATTGGCCACTGTCGGAAGACAGATTACCGGGCTAGATGGACCTTTGGTCTGACCCAGTATGGCCGTTCTTATGTTCTTTTGTAATGCTATTATGCAATGAGATTCATCAAGTTTTGTAACCACTCAGTTTTGTCAATATTATTCTTGCCCTACCTTCCCTCTCCATCCTATTATTTGTGAACACCAAATTTTAATGTCTTTTTTTGAAATCAGATTCTAATATCTTCAGGGCAAGGACTATGTCTTACTACAAGTTTCTATAGTAGCTCATACAAAGAGCACTGATGCTGTCTGGGGCTTTTGGGTATTATCAAAATAAAAATAAATAATAATTCCAACCAATGTTATGCCCTCATTCTGAATACTGTGCTTATTTCTGATTAACTCATCTCAAAGAAGATATAGCAGAAATGCAAGGAGTTCACAGACGAGAAATGTGCTATTTAATAAATAATATAATTTCATGTGGAGATTTAAAATACTGGAGTTATTTCATTTAGAAGAAAACTTGTAAGATATAAATAAAATAGTGAATGGTAAAGAGAAGGTAAAGTGTGAGCTCTTATTCACCATATCAGAGCAGAAGAACAAGGAGATACTCAATAAAATTGAAAGAAAGCCAATTTAAAAATTATACAAAAACTTTTTTTTCCCTGTAATGCATAGATAACCTGTTGAATTCATTGCTACAAAATATCATCAATGCCAAAAGCTTAGTAGAATATTTTTTAAAGAATTAGACACATTTCACAGTATATACATCCCCAATAAGAAGTAGATAGAATAAAAGTTCATAAGGAATATAAACTTTCATATTTCAGGGCATAAATCAAACAGTGCCTGAAGGGTATTAAATGAAATCTTTTCCTAAGAGCAAATCACTCCATGACTGTCCACTACAGATGTTGGCTACTGTCATAGACAGGTTACTGGATTGGTTGAACTACTGGTCTGAACTGTTATGGGATTTCCTGTATTTCTTTGTGGTTCAGCTTCTATACATAAAGCCCAAAATTTCACCAGATTGTGTTGCTATCCATATTGCATTGCATACTTGAGTCTAATTTGCTGTAAACCATCACCCACGGTCTCCTGTAAGCATTCTTGATTCTCTGTTTTCTCCTTCCCATTTAATCTGTCAGAATATTTTTCCAGAGATTAATTAACTTCATTTTTTCATTATATGTCTTAGAATTTTCAGTTTCACTTTATATAACAGTGTTTGAAAAGAATTCTTCTAAAACCAGCATACTCTCTGATTATTATACATCACTACTAGCAAAATGGCATTATACACCTTATTAGGATAGCAGTTTAAACTTTTGATTGAAAGGTTAAAAGACTTCAGTCACAATTAAATGATTCACTTATTTTCTAACTTATATAAAAGATTTATTTTTTCATATTTCCTAAAGCATGAGATGGGGAATATTGAATTCATAGCACCTGTCTTCTGGTGGTTTGAATATGAAATCTGTTCATTTTTTTTTCCTCAAGTCTGTTGATAAAAGTCTGAGGAGGAGTCAACTAAGCAGTTATGACTAGTTCAGGCAGAATAGTTATTTCTCCCCTTAAGTATAATAACGAATACACATCAGCCTCCTTACATGTGGAGTCATTGGGCGGATAGATTGAGGTAAGGTATAGGTTAATGAAAAAGTCTTCTTGCAAACCTTAGCACTCAATAATATAATAGAGATCTGAGACATGAATTTAAGTTCTGATATTAGTGACTCTTTCACTTTTAGATATGTGCAAGTGGCAAGAGCACTGTTTCATCAGTACTCCCCTTGCTTGCTTTTTCTATGGATGGCCATTTTCGCCTTTCTTTTCACTTTTTTTCTTCCTGAAATGATTCATTATTTAGACTTCAAGCTTTTCAAGGCCATGACTGTCTTTTGCTCTATGTTTGTACAATGCCTGGCACAAAACAGCCCAGATCTCAGGTTAGGCACTATAGTAATAAATAGTAAAATTAAATAATGATAATATTTTATTTTCTTGTCTTTATTTTCATCATTGCAGTTAATTTTAAAAGAACAACTGGCTTATTTGGATCTGAAGAAAAAGAATCATGGCAAGATGACTAATGGTAAAAAAAATGGGATATCTTCGATGGGTTCCTTTTTGGAAGAGCAACGTACTCAAATGGCAACAGCTGCAAAGGAGGAGTCTTTGGTTGAAAAGGAAGAAAAAAAGAAAAAGAAGTCTAAAATGCCTGTATATGGAAAAGGAGAGAAAGGTGAGAGCTGATTAAAAAGGTGGGGGTTTAGAAGGTTACATCGGAGTTTTTACAGCAATGGCACTGAAGAAAGTCTCAAGTAAAAATCCAGTTTTTTAACTCAAATTGGAAAAGAGACATTTTCAGTCCAGAAAGATTTATGTTTCTTTCAAAATTTTGTACAATGGACTGGAGGACTTGCTGAAGTACGTAAAAATCTGTACATATTCCAAGGAAATGTACTTAGGGCTATAAGTTTCACTTTGGAAAACAAAGAGATGGAGAAAATATATTGAAATTTTGTCTAGTGTGAAAAGCTGTATATGTCCTCTTCTTTTAGTTATTATTAGCAAAGCCCTTAGACATCAATTTCTATTTGTGATCAGAAATCCGGAATTAAGGGACAGTCTGATGAATATTGTTTAAAAACAGAACCCATTTGATACTATTGTTTACAAACAGAACCCCTTTGTCTGGCTGGACTCAACTCCTGCATAATATTCAATGAGGAGTGAATATTATACTGGAGTTGAGTCCAGCTAGAAAAGTGGGGCAGTTTGAGGGAACACCTTTGTGATGTAAAGGAAGGAAGGACCAGTCCATATGCAAGGAAGACAAGAGTCACTACACTAAGGAAGAGATCAACAGGTGAAAGGGACCTATTTTGTCATTCCTTGGGAGCATCACATAAACCAGATGATTTTTTTTTTAATTTTTTTTAATAAGATGAATTGCTGGAGCTGGGGTAAGATAGGCTATATAGCTTGTGCCACAGTTCAGGCAACTGTACCTGTATTCCCCCTCTACAGTCTAACAAGGGCACCCATATTAGGCTTACAGCTTCCTAGCTATTGTCTCATTTGGATGAAGACCTGCGTCTCTCTCTCTCTCTTCTGACTAGGGTATTTCCAGACTGAACAGTTCCCTGCCTATACTGTGACCTTCCCAGCAAAAGACAGGTTACCTAAGCGGGCTTGTTTTGCCAACTCTTCAGAGATTCTTAACAGTGTAAATTACCACATTTAATCTACCACATAGCTCTTCCTAAGCGAGCATATTTTATTCTTAAAGTGAAAGCATTACAGATAAAACATATTGAAAACAAATAAAACAGCCTACACACATGCTTATAAGCTTACCAGAGGTCACCCTAACTCCAACATGGGTGCGGTAGGTGAACAGTCTTTCAAACACTATACAAGGGGTTTCCTGTGGTTTCAAGTTCGTAACACCCTTTGCTCAGGACAAGAACCCAAATCTTATGAGGCATCTATGATAAATGAAGGGTGGGGAGTAGCTCTCTTGTAGGGATACGCACCCAGCCAGTTAGCTATAAAGTCCGTCCCGGTAGCTGTTCTCTGCTTGCTTTACATGTAAAGGGTTAAAAAAGTCCTCAGGTAAAGGAAAGGGAGTGGGCACCTGACGAAAAGAGCCAATAGGAAGGCTAGAACTTTTTAAAAGGGGGTGGGGAGGGGGAACTTCCCTTTTGTGTCTGTTGTGTTCTCCGGGAAAGAGGGGAACAGGGAGCAGTTATGCTGTGAGAAGCTTTAAGGCACGTATGATCATAAATCATCAGATCATACCTAGAACTACTTATTTGGAACTCCCAAATGTGTAAGTAGATCAGGAATGTTTAGAAAGATACAATTAGGTTTATTTCTGTTATTTCTTGGCTTGTGGACTCCTCTGTGCTAAACCCAAATGCTTTTTGTTTTGCTTGTAACCTTTAAGCTGGACCTCAGGAAGTTTATTCTTCATTTTTAAATTTTGTAAGTGGGTTTTTTAAATCTAGCAAAAGCCTAAGTTCCAGATGTATTTTCTTTCTTTTTGTTTTTAATAAAATTTACCTTTTTTAATAACAGGATTGGATTTTTGGTATCCTAAAAGGTTTGTGCATATGTTTAATTAGCTGGTGGCAACAGCTGATTTCTTTTGTTTTTCTTCCTCAGCTCTTCCCCGAAGGGAGGGGGGTTGTTGAAAGGGCTTGAGGGTACCCCACAGAAAGGAATTCCCAAGTGTGTCTTTCTGGTTTCAAAGGGGTTTTTTTTGTTTTTTTTTTTTTTGTATTTGGGTGGTGGCAGCACCTAACAATCCAAGGTCAGAGAGAAACTGTAACCTAGGGAGTTTAATACAGGCCTGGAGTGGCCAGTATTAATTTTTAGAATCCTTGCGGGCCCCCACCTTCGGCTCTCGAAGTGTCAGAGTGGGGAATCAGCCTTGACAGCATCCATGGGCCAAAGACCTTTTAACCCTTCCCTAAGGATTGGGGCCTCCCTTGGAGCAGAGGTCCAGTCCATTTGCTGGATCAGAAAGAAGGCCATAAGTCAGTTTACCACCAGAAACCCTTTCTTTATCTGTTGGTCATTGGAGAATCCAGTTTCAACTAGTATATGTGAACCTCTACAGGGGATGGAGGTTCTCTGGAGATGTTACAGCTTGCATGACTTTGGGTAATCACTCACCACTGTTCTCAGTTCCTGGAGGAGTTGTATTTACCCATCCCCTGGACCACAAGGACATATAAATCATTCATTTACTACAAGGGACTCCAAAGATATTAAGCTTAATTCAATAAGGGTTCTCGAGGAGATTGCTCTATGTGTCACAGCTTGTACTTGTCATGCACCATAGTGAAGAAAGGAATTCAGTGAAAAGAAGTAATTTTTACCTGACCATATGCAACTGCTAACCAGACATTTAAATCTGGTTAAAACATTTAAAAAAATAAAAAAATTGAAATTGCAAATATTTTCACAATTTTGAAATTGTTTCCATTTCAGAATTTGAAAAGGACCTATTTTCAAATGCTTGCAAAAAATACCTTATTGAAACTTATTATGTTATAGAAATGGTCATAAAATGCTTATTTTACTGAAAACCTACATTTCACTAAATGAAAATCTTTTATAATCATTTCAATAGGAGTTTTGATATCATTTTTGATAAATTAAAAGGTCACAAAAATGGTGCTTTTTAAAAATGAAGTTTTTCGTATTTTATTTTCATTTTCAAAAAAGCTATTTTCCAAATAAAATCTTAAAAGTGCTAAAATTCCAGAGAAGAATAAGGAGATCTGATACAAAAAAAGGTGCCTGTCCATAACCCAGTGGCTGATAATTTATGCCACTTCACAGAAATGTTTGTAATACAGAATAATCAGTATTCAGATGTCCCTTCCTGGGTTACTATAGATATAAATCACATTAAAACATGTTAAAAGAATGTTATTAAGGTTGCAAATTGAAGCACTCAAAGGTAGTGACTAAGGCCAACATTTTTTAAAACTTCCACTAATTTGGAGTGCCTCAGTGACTGGATGCCCAACTTTAAATACCTAGGGCCTGATTTTTCAGGGGTGCTGAATACCAGCAGTTCCCTGTGCCTTCAGAGGATTTTGTCACTGCCCATGACTTATGAAAATCAGGCCCCAGGTGTTTCATATAACCAGAAATTGAGGAGTGCACAATTAGGGGTGAATTCGGACAATGTTGATCTAAACGGCCAGGCTGAAATCTGTTCTTGCACAGGTGCATGGGGGAGTGAGGGATGCAAGAAGAACCCCTTTGTGTGGCCTGCTCAAGGACAGATCATACTATCAGCCCCTGTGAGCAGCAACTGCTAGATCCTTTCTCCTTCAGGGACCAAATCACATGGAAAAGAGAGAAGTGGAGAGGAGGTGAGACCATGGATCAACACCTGCCCCCTGCATTGCACCAGCTGGACTGACACAAAGAAGGGAGCAATCTGCAACATCCTAACAGGAATCTTCCCTTTTCAAACAGATCAGGCTCTTTTTTTTCTGGCATGGTAGAGTGAAAAGTTAATTTTGCATATTTTTAATGCTGAAGAAATCAGCTGGCTTAACCAGGGCAAGGTGATTGACTAGAATGTGACAATGTACAAAGAAAGGGAGGAAAAGCTTCATAAGTTGTGTAATGAAGTTATCCATCACTCTGCCACATTGGGCATCTCTCTTGAACCTTAGAATAAAAACTTGCTGGCACTGGAGGTATGTTTTAACTTTCAGGTAAACAAATGAGTAACTCACATAGGTGAATATAAGTCTTTACGAAGGAAAACTCTAGGGCAAATTACTTACTTGTCATAGCCCCCTCCATCTCCAGCTCCCTTCCCTTTAAAGGTATGGGACTAGCAAAATGTTTTGAGTTTTGTCTAAATAAAATATGACTCCTTTTAATGTCTTATGTGTGCCAATTACATTTCTCTGGTGAGCCAGATTATGGAACAAAACCAGACAGTGATATAGGTTGCTGCAAGATAATTGGCATAGAACATTTAGGAAGAAAATCAAAAGGCAAATGAAAGACAGTCTACCTAGGGAAAACAGAAGTACTGTCAAAGAGTACTGTCAAACCTCATCTCTCCAGATCTTGGCAAGATCTCCTTTATCAGAAGAAGAAGAAACTTTTTTCCCGGGATGTACCCTAATGATCTCAGGAATGTACACATCTCTTCTGCCAAAAGATCAATGTATACGGTAGAAAAGTAGGTCTTCCTATAGAATCCCAGAGAGAAAGCAGGTGGGACTCTTGCCCAAGACACCTATGGAGGACTTCTGTCAGCAAGTAGCCACTCCCAATACCTTATTTCCTGTTGACATAGACCTTCATGTTTTCACAGCAGTCCAAAATAAGCTGCCCCAGAAGGCATCACATCCAGAAGAGTGGCAAGTGGGTAACCTGGAGTTCCAGAATATTTAAGATGAGAAATGTCTCCTCCAGTGACCAAAAACGGCAAAGAGAACTGGTTGAAAAAGGGTCCACTAAAACAATAATAGAGGAAACACCATAGTCAAGAACACCAGCTTCTTGAAGAACTCCAACAAGGCCCTGGCAGAAATGGACTTGAGTAAGGAATCCTTCATAGATTAGAGAATGCCATCAGGAGAACAGAACTCTTGCAAAAGATGCGGGTGAAAATGACAAATGTTGCTGAAATAATTATTGGCTTTGAGAGATCGGACTTTCCAAATTGCCCTGAGGCCACTGATGGGAGGTGCACATGAGTACATAAACCACAAAGGGACTACTCCATTGTTATGCAGGCCCTGGTTGAGCACAGGGACAGATCATGGACACTAACGTGGGATCCACTTGCAGGGTGGATGATGCCAGGGTATTCCTGAGATCATGACTTTACCTTCCTGGACAAGTTGGGACATTATTCCCACCGAATGACAATGTTATCAGTGGAGATCACTGTCACCACTGACGCTGCTTACCCCGTGTTGCCATGGCTTATGAAACCATACCCTGATTTCAGAGGACCTGGCAAAAGAATGTTCAATATACTCAGTAGCTGTAGGGTGTGATGGAATGTGCATTTGGCAGATTGAAATCCCTTTGGCACTGTGTTTAAAACAATTCAGATACCAGTGTTATCAATGCTATCGGCATTATATGTTCTGCTGTATTCTGCACAATGCCTGCAAGGATAATAGAGAACTTTTTTGCCAAGAGTGGACTCAGGACTGTGCTGGATTTCTGAACATGTACACACAGCCAGACAGTGCACCTGTCATGGCTGGCACTGAATCCACATGCTTTGTGGACCTACATAATGGGTTTGCATGGTCCCATGCATAAAACAAGATTTGAACTTGTGCTGTGTATGGATGTGGGGTAGCTGCTGTATTTTTTTTAAAATGTGTTATAACTTCATTATTATGAATTTTGTATACACTTTCCTGAAATGTATGGTGATGTGTTATAAATTTTATAAATACTGTCCATGTACTTCAACTCACAGTTTATGGGTTACTGTGATGACAGTTTGTAAATTTGTATTGTGAATGTATTGAGAATGAGTAAGGCTAAGATTTAGTCATGGGTATTTTTAGTAAAAGTCATGGACAGGTCACGGGCAATAAACAAAAATTCATGGCCCAGGACCTGTGCATGACGTTTACCACAAATACCATGATGACTAAATCTCTGGTCCTGGGGCCTGTTGCTCTGGGGGGCCCTTGCTCCAGCAGTTGGGGCTGACTGCCCCCAGCAGCCCTGCTGCTCCTAGGCCCCCAAGGACCACTCTCCTGATGGCCTCTGGGGACACTGCAGCTCCAGCAGTCCCCGGGGCTGCTCCTGAGACTGGTGCTCTGGCGCTCCCCAGGGCCAACCACACCAGCCTATGCTGAAACATCCCCGGAGCCTGCCACACTAGCCGATGCTGGAGTGGTCCCTGAGCCTCCTGCATCAGCCACTGCTTGGGTGGCCCCAGGCAGCTGGCCTTGGGGAACAACTGAGTGGCTGGCCCCAGGGCCACTACAGCAGCGGCCTGTGCAGCTGGCTCCTGGGCAGCCCCCAGGACTGCTTCTCAGGTGCTCCCAGGGGCCAGCTGCTCGAGCAGCCCTGGGGTCAGCCAGACCAGCTGCTGCAGCTGTGAAAGTCACAGAAGTCTTGAAAAGTCACGGAATCCGTGACTTCTGTGACAGAATTACAGCCTTAAGAATGAGCATAGGATGACATTTATGAATGTTTGTGCCACTTTTGACATTACATATAATAAAATTTGATATTGCCGGCTTGTGTACAAATTCAACACTTCATTTTACACATGTATTTACATACTAATGTAAGGACCAGATAGGCAGACCAGCTGCCGTCCAAACCTACAACACAGTAACCAAACTCAGTGCCAAACCAATGAAAGGTCCATGCTGCTAAATGGCATGGCCAGCTATTCCTGGGTGTCCACTGTCCTTCTGTTCTCCTTGGCCTTTCTGGTGTGTTTTATACACACAGGCTGCAACTGGACTGGAGTGGATGAATGCACAAGGTACTTTTGTCTGTTCCATGTGCTACTACTCATTGCTCTGACACTGCCTCTAGCAGGATTTGCAATCCCCAGTCCAAAGGAGTTCCTGACCTGAGTTAGACTGATTTCAGAGCGGGGGGGGCTTGGGCTTAAACTTGAGTCAGAGCCCAGGTTGTTTAGACAGACCCACAGGCTCCTGAAAAGACACAAGTGTCAGAAGGCCAACTCCCTCCAAAATGACTAACAGCAACCATCATGTTCTGCTGTTCAAACACTCTCCTGTTTGTTCTGACCAGTGAGGTCAAACAAATCTGCCCCGTTGCAGGAGCTTTAATAACATGCCAATGATTAATGTGTGAGCACCTTTGATACACTGTGCAGTCAAAAAAATTTATAGAGATAGACCAAAATTTCCAGTCCTCAGTAGGAACATGAGAATTGCTATTTTGGGTTTGACCTAGGATCCCTCTAGTCAAGTATCCTAACTCTAACAATAGTCAGTACCAGCTGCTTCAGAGGAAAACCTCTGCAAGTGCATGCAATATCTTTGGGGACTACATTGTATTAAGTGTATGAATGGTCTATATATCACTGTGGGCCAGGGATTCTAGTGCACAGCTCCACCATGAACTAAAAACAGTGGGGGGTGATTAAAGTACATAAGAATGGCCCTACTAGGTCAGACCAAATGTCCATCTAGCGCAGTAGCTTGTCTTCCGACAGTGGCCAACGCTAGGTGCCCCAGGAGGAATGAACAGAACAGGTAATCAAGTGATTCATCCTGTCGCCCACTCCCAGCTTCTGGCAAACAGAGGCTAGGGACACCGTCTCTGTCCATCGTGGCTAATAGCCATTGATGGGTCTATCCTCCATGAACAAATCTAGTTCTTTTTTGAACCCTGTTATAGTCTTGGCCTTCACAACATCCTCTGGCAAAGAGTTGCACAGACTGTGTATTGTGTGAAAAAAACCTTTCTTTTGTTTGTTTTAAATCTGCTGCCTATTAATTTCATTTGGTGACCCCTAGTTCTTGTGTTATGAGAAGGTGTAAATAATACTTCCTTATTTACTTTCTCCACACCAGTCATGATTTTATAGACCTCAATCATATCCCACCTTAGTCATCTCTTTTCCAAGCTGAAAAGTCCCAGTCTTATTAATCTCTCCTCAGAGAAGCTGTTCCATACACCTAATAATTTTTGTTGCCCTTTTCTGAACCATTTCCAATATATCTTTTTTGAAATGGAGCAACCACATCTGCATGCAGTATTCAAGATGTGGGCATACCATGGATTTATATAGAGGCAATATGATATTTTCTGTCTTATTATCTGTCCCTTTCTTAATCATTCCCAACATTCTGTTTGCTTTTTGACTGCCGCTGCACATTGAGTGGATGTTTTCAGAGAACTATCCACAGTGACTCCAAGATCTCTTTCTTGAGTGGTAACAGCTAATTTAGATCCCATCATTGTATATGTATAGTTGGGATTATGTTTTCCAATGTGCATTCCTGTGCTTTTATCAACATTGAATTTCATCTGCCATTTTGTTGCCCAGTCACACAGTTTTGTGAGATCCTTTTGTACCTCTTTGCAGTCTGCCTGGGACTTAACTATCTTGAGTAGTTTTGTATCATCTGCAAATTTTGCCACCCACTGTTTACCCCTTTTTCCAGATCATTTATGAATATGTTGAATAGGATTGGTCCCAATACACACTCCTGGGGGACACCACTATTTATCTCTCTCCATTCTGAAAACTGACCATTTATTTCTACCCCTTGTTCCCTGTCTTTTAACCAGTTCTCAACCCATGAAAGGACCTTCCCTCTTATCCCACGACAACTTAATTTACATAAGAACCTTTGGTGAGGGACCTTGTCAAAGGCTTTCTGGAAACCTAAGTACACTATATCCACTGGGTCCCCCTTGTGCACATGCTTGTTGACCCCCTCAAAGAATTCTAGTAGATTAGTGAGGTATGATTTCCCTATACAGAAACCATATTGACTCTTCCGCAATAAATTATGTTCATCTGTGTGTCTGACAATTTTGCTCTTTACTATAGTTTCAACTAGTTTGCTCAGTACTGAAGTCAGGCTTACCAGCCTGTAATTCCTGGGATCACTCTTGGGGCCCTTTTTAAAAATTGGCTTTACATTAGTTATCTTCCAGTCATTGGGTACAGAAGCTGATTTAAATGATAGGTTACAGAGTGCAGTTAATAGATCTGTAATTTCACGTTTAAGTTCCTTGAGAACTCTTGGGTGAATACCATCTGGTCATGGGGACTTATTATTATCTAAATTATCAATTTGTTTGTGAAACACTCGGGTTGTAAACACCTCCAGAGAGGTACCACCACTTGGGGGGACTCACATATACTGTTTCAAAATGTATTTTCCAGAAACAAACAGACAAAGACAGGGCTTTTGTTTTAAAAAAAACCCTGGCTTTAAAGTGACTCAAGGACTTCTTTCTGATCCAGCAAATGGGTAGGACCTTATGTCCAAGGGGGGCCCAACCCTTGCAGAAGGGTTGGAAAGACTTTGGAAAGACCTGGAAAGACTGAGGGTTTGGTAAACTTTTTGTATGTGTATAGGAACTTGTATTGTTTGTATATGTTTTATCTGTAATGCTTTTATCTTAAGTATAAATATTCTTCCTTAGAAAGAGCTGTGTGGTAACTTGTAACTGCCAGCAATACACTGGGGGGGGGGGGGGTGTTTTTTTAATTTTCTCACCAAAGTAAAGCCTTGAAAAATTGGACAGAAACTTATAAATGTTCCTCTCCACAGAAATCTTTAGTAAAAAGTGAAAGATTTATATGCTCTGAAAAGAAGCCTTCAGACACAGATCAATGCATAGGATCTGGACTTTAGGCAGACTGGCTTCCTGTGGATATCCCAGTGTAAGGCAGGGAGCTGTGCAGCCTTAAAACCCCATGCAGCAGGGAGAGAGACACAGTTGGCCACCCAGGAGAGTGTATGGCAGGGAGCAGGAAACCTCAAATAGATGCCCTCAAGGGACCATGGAGGGGGAATACAAGTGCTGTTACCCTTAAACTGTGACAACATATAAAGGAGGTAATTATACAATTTATTCCAAACCCCCTCAGTCAAAAGCTGCCTTGTGCCTTGAAGCATGAGGGTTTATATACCCTCCTAGATTTTGGAAGAAGGGAGGTTATTCTGGATATTTTCATTATCCGTATAAATGTCCAGTCCTTTAAAAAAAAAACCTGCTAAACCCAAAGTTAATCTCCTAAATCCTTATTTAAGCACCTAAAACGATTGTTATTAGGTGTATAAATATGCATTTGGGAACATACTTCTGAGCACCAAATTTTACAAATTTTGCCCATAGCATTTATTTTACACTATTTACAAGATTAAAACATAATAGAGGAAACAAAAACAAATAGATTATATAGAATCTGCATCATTGCAAATCTAATGAATAGCCTAGTAATGCTAGAACAAACTTTTGTTACAAAGAAAAGAAATAAATTAGCAAAACTCACAAATGACCCTTGATAGAATTTAAAAGTGACATCCTTACATACAAACTGGGTACCAGTACAGGAAATTTACATAAATCTAAACACTATAGATACACAAATAAAGCAGCCTAGCATAGACTAAAGCTAAAGCCTATACATCTACAATGAGATATAAAAATCTTCTAAACACTATGGATAAATATTTTGACTACATTGACTTTTTGTGAGCCCTACAATTTCTCTTTCAAGTATTTTTTTTTTTTACTGAGCATACCTTAGCTAAAATTAAAATGTGTTAGTCTGAATTTTCTTTTAAGTGATCTTGCTTCCCAGACAAGATTGCCCAGGCTCACACAGCTTTAATCTCAATACAATAACCTAACTTCTTTTATAGTACATTTCTTCTATAATCCAGCAACTCAACTTTTTCATCACAGCTAAAAACTGAGTCATTTTTAAATCAATTTATTTTTCAATTTTAAAAAAAGAATAGTAAAAAAAATAAAAGTTTGGGTATATGCTATAGCTTCTCAGAACTTTGTGGAGGTGTGACCTAACCCTAAATCTATGTATTCCTTTGTTAGACCCAATGGCTTCTTAATATACAGCCCTGCTGAGATATTCAAGCTAACTGCTCCAGAGAAAAGCTCTTCTGATTGCAAAGTTCTTGATGAAAATAGGATTTTTTTTAGAGCTACTGACCCCTGTCCTTGGAGCAGTGGGTGGCCCGAACAGGAATTTACTGTGCTGTATGTATGTAATTTACTGTGCTTTTATGTATGTAGAACTGGCCTTAATCTGGGTTGAGTTCACAGATGTAGTATTTTGGGGGAACACTAGTTTTTCTGGATCTTATAGATATTTTACATTTAAAATAATTCATCAAACTCTTTGCTACAATTTGTAATCTCTTATTAAAAGAGTCTCATGACAAGAACAGCAGAAGTTGAATTGACAAGGCTTAGTGCTATTCGTTCTTTACTTTAATGTTTATTAAATAACATGTGAATTTGCAGAGTGGACCACCACGGAACTCCTTGGCACAGGTGATTCTGCAATTGTAATCCACTGAATTGTCCCAATGTTCACTGACCCCTACATTTACCCTAACCACACAGGATTATAAAGTGTGTGAAAGAATACAAGATAGCTCTAGGACTTTTTATGTCTGTACTTTTGAATGATATGAGAGAGGGAGAGAGAGAGAGAGATGCACTTATTCCTCCAATATTTTTGCAGTTTTGAATTCTGAATTTAGCTCTGTCATCTGCAATGGATACCTATTCTTCTATTTTGCATCTTTTTCTGTGTCTTGTGCATGTGCATGCATGTGTGCATATTTCAAGTTCAGCTATTTCTAAACTTCCTTCACTACCAAATAATGCATCTTTAATTATTTTTCCTCTATGAACTGGTATTAACAGTACATAATTTCTTTTAATTATATTAGATATTGAACTTTGTCACCTGAAACAATTGATAACTAATGTCTGTAAAACCAGCACCCAATTTCATGCAGTGTAAATATTTGTGTAAGTAGGAACATAGTTAAGGTAGGAGAATACTGAGGAGAAAGAAGAACTGATCAGAATAGATTAATCTATTAAAAAATTGGCTGGGGTTATCCCATCAGCAACTACACATTTGTTAATACTTTTCACTAAGTGTACTACAGTGCTTTACCCTCTCCATATGCACCACTTCTCCATTCAGGCAATTTCAGTTTTCAATTTTTTCTTTCCATGATATCTTATCATTAATGAACAATGGGCCCAAAACTGCATGCCTTATTCACTTATGGCCTAATCCTGCAAGGTGCTGAGCATTACCATACATATACCACAAACCATTACCATGGGAGCTGATAGTATCCATTGCCTTCAGGAGCTGTTCAGCACCTTGCATGATCAAGTCCATATTGAAATCAACATGACTACTCCCATGAGTAAACAAAACAGAATATGGCCCAAAATAAAACATTTTCCTTGATAAGTCTGGTTCTCAAACAAAAGCAAAATACCAGGATAAAATCCTGGCTCTGTTGAAGTTAATGGCAAAACTCACATTGTCTTCAATAAGGCCAGGATTTCACCCCAGAGCCTGAAATACAAACCTACTAATTTTTTGTATCAAACATGTAAATGTATGTTTCATCAAACCACTTTTATGTTTGCTGGCCTTTATCTTGTGTCAACTAAAAATTCATAATACCAGTTTTGACTGAAGGCTGGCTTTAATTACAATTTCCTTTACAGGTCTCAACAGCTTTTTTGTATCATGGGAAACCAGAGCAATTCTTTCTATCATATTCAAAAAGAAAATGAAAAGGTTGGTAAATGTATAAGTAATCTTAACTGATTAATTGATCTGAATACTTTTAAAGAAATACAGTAACTATTTCGGTCACACTTTGAAGTTAAGCTTAGAGCTCAGTTACATCCCTTAGGGTTACTTTATAGCCATTAAGAATATGTACCTTTTATCTGGTGCCTTCAATTAATTGAATTTCAAAAATATTCTCAAATGTTTTTAGAAAATCATTTTGTTCCTGGAGGACATTCCTGTGTGATTTATTGCTACAGTAATTAAAAGCACTGAGTATTACACTGGTCACTGTTGGAACTCCTGTCTGCCCTTGGCAATACTTTGGTTTAAGTTAAAACATATAGTGTACTTGAGAGACTTGGGAAGCAAAACAACAACAAAAAAAAAGAAAAATCTTTTCAGACTGCTTCAGAGTTTTGGTACACTTTTATAAATAACCTCTTAGAGTGATCACAATGATATTTACATGAAAATTATATGCAACCATAATTAAACTTTTATGTTAAACAATTCAATAATGAATTTCCTGTTATGGTAAATTATTCCTGACTTCCCAGATTATTTTTCTGTAGTTATAATCAGTGTCATAAAATAATTTTCAGTTTTACACATTATTCCTCTGAAGCAATGTTTGAGAGCTTTCAGGAAGAATTAAAATAGCTAATTAGAATAATTTAGCAGAAATTGTTCATCCTATTGAAAGCTAGTCTAACTGAAAAATATAAATGTTGCTTTAATTGTATCAGTGTTTTACAAGGCAATTGATTCTGTCCTGCAAAGCTTTGTGTGAAAAGTCTTTACTTGTGTGAGTAGCACCATAGTCAATGGCACTACTCCCACAAGAAAGGATTTGTAGGATCAGGCTAGTAGTCCTCTTTTCTTCTAGTTTTATTGCATCTTCCCATGGATCAAGGACCTTATTCCTGTACTCTTTACTTAGGACTCCACTTCAGTAAGACTACCCACATGAGTAAGGTTTGTAGGACATGGCTGTCACTCCTTATTGAGGCAAAACTCCCATCACAATGAATGATCCTGGTTCTGTGAAGCTAAGTATCCTGGGCATGAGACTGAGCACTCTCATTGCCCAGTTACATGAGTGAGTGTTGAGATGATTGGGTTTTTACACATATAGAATGATGTTATTCTCCTGCCTGATCACAATTCCCTCCACCCACTCACACATAAAATTTAGCATGAAAGCCTTTAAACTGTCTAATTCCGATAAATATTATCTACGCTTAGATATAAAGATCTTCTAAACACTATGGATATACAAATAAAGCAGTCTAACATAGACTTTAGAAAAGAACTATTGCCTGCATGAAGCAAATTATTTTTAAACATATATCTTTGTTAAATATAAAAGCTTCAAAATGACCTGCCAGTAATTAAAAATTCTTGTTTTAGATTTTAACTATACAATTCTGTACACAAGCGTGGTTTTGTGGATTTTGGCTAATGCAGGTCAGTACTAGATAAACATTGCATATTTAAATATACACATTGGAGTCATTGTTCAAATGAATAGCCTTTCCTTTTTTTCACAGAAGCCCCTAAAGGTTTTCTAATGTATTTCAGTCTTTTGAACATCACATCATGAGCTTCATGTGAGGAAAGAAAAAGAAATGTCCCCTTTGCACATTAAGATCAACTTTGCTATTTTGAGATGAGCGCAAAACTGTGTTTCAAAACCATAGGGGAACTAAAAACAGTTACAGTGAAAACCTGATTGCTTATTTCACCATCTTAATATATCCCAGATGATCTGGTTTGACTGTCCCAAATATCCCAGCTATTTAAACAATTTCATTTGTTTCCTGATTAGGTAAAGGTTAAACTCACTGTTTCTGGGGCGTTCCTCATATTGTGCATGAGTTATGAGCCTGGTGTATGTTTTTAGCCCTTGTCTATATGTGATTCAATATTCTGTAAAGTAAAGGCAGAAAAATGTAAGAGACTAACCTTTATCTTATCAGCTCTCACAAGCGGAATGCCTTAAGGGAACATGCAGGGTGCTGCTTCTAGAACTGGCTTTGGCAAGTCAGTAGGTGTCCCTCACTCTGTGTCTGGTGCTGTTGGAGATGCTGATTTTCTAATAACATGTAAAACTAAAGTTTTAATTACATTTTTTAATAATTAAAGAATCCTTTTTCACAAAAGAGGAGTATTAGCGTCAGGCCTTGTCTAGCCTGAGATTGTAGCCATTGGTGAAGCTTTGCCAATGCAGCTGCTCCAGTACAAAGTGCTAGAATACTTCTTTGTACCAGTGTACACTATTTTGCACCTGTTCAGCAAGGTGGTAACCCCAGTTTGGAAGGAAGGTAAAAAAGTCACAAAATATTCCTGTGCATCACATCTATGCAAGAGGTTTGCACTGGTGCAACTACGCTGGTAGATACACTGGTGGCAAATACTGTATCTCCAGAGTAGACAAGTCCTCTATGTCCTCAGCAAATTCCCATTCAGGTCATTATACCCGGTTTACATAAATTCCCACTGCTGTTTCAGTTTCATACAGTATTCTGCTTTACTTCCTGTCCTAATGCGTTGTACAATGGTGTTGCACATGGTTAAAAAGTGACAATGCCCCCCACAGAAATGGGTGTATTTCAGTCATGTATGAATATGTAACTATATGAACATTATTGGCCTTCACCCACTTTTACCATCTACTCACCCACTTCTACCATCACTGAGATAATGAAAAATCTATTATTTTGATCCCTCTGAAGTAAAGTTGCTGTACTAATCTAAGATATTGTTAATAATCATTAATAAATTTAAATGATCCCTTTCTGAAATTACCAGCTTCACCTGGTTGTTGTATCAACTGTCAAGCGGAGAGGAAGACAAAGCAGCAGGTACCCCAGCCCTAGAGGAACTGAAGTATTTTATCAAATTCTGTTCCAGCTGCTTTGCCAGCACAAAAATGAAATAACTGTTGGAGAATGATAGTTTGGGAAATAAGTAATGGGATGTGGGTGCTGAAAGGGGACAGTATCTCTCCTTCTTGGTTGTTAGTGGCAGGTACAATCCTTGTAGGTATGTAGGGAACTACAGAAGGACCCAGTCCTGCAGTGCTCCTGGAAGCAAAACTCTCACTCAAGCCAAAGTGACTTTTGCTATTCAAGATTTGGCTCCAAATCATCACATTTGGAAATGGGAAGGAATTTTCAGCTACCTCATATTAGTCGTGATCTTGATGGGGTTTTACCTTTCTCCAAAGCCTTGAGCCTGGATAATCTTTCATAATCAAAGGGGTGTATCCCACAAAATCATCTGTTTCTTGTTGCTGGGGCAAATGGAACATAGTCTTTTCTCCTTGTCTTTTACGTCTGTGAATCCAGACAACAATATGAAGTCCATCTCAGTCCAGTCCAAAAGGTTCAGGATCAGCCTGGACGGAAGGGAGGGTGGGGGAGTGCCATATTATTTGGAAGAACATTTTCTCACTTAGAGCTTACATAACTGAATATTCCACCAAATCATCTTTATAAAATATTGAAACAGGTTGCTTTTCTTTGAGAGCTATTTGGAGAGATAGCCTCTACGGATTAAAAGATAAACTTTTAGAAAGCAGAAGAGTGAAAAGGGAAAGTAGAGAATGAAATGGAGAGGCTCCTTAGCACAAACTTAGGCTCCAGGCAATGGCTTTATCAAATAGAACAAAACCTTCCTTCCACACATCCACCTCTCCTCCATTGTCAAATTAAAATGAGGCACTCCTCCTACTATAGGGAAATTATCAAAGGGGGCAGCCAAAAGAAGGGTCTGTGCTCCGCTAGCATAAGCAGATATGTCATCTCATGGAACTAGAACGGAGCCAAACAAGTCACTGGAACATGAGAAAGGTATTGCTCACGTTCCGCTCAATGGGAACGTGAATGGGAAAGCGCCTCCCACCTTTGGATTTAGGTGTTTTATGTGTTCGATTAAAACACAAGGACTTGGCTAGAATTCTTCGGGTAATGGTAGGAATGCTAGCAATACCCCTGGTAATGCTGTAATGTTTTCTGAAATTAGATATTTACATTTTGTTCTCTGAAATTAAGCTAACAGAGGGAGGGAAAATCAGGAACTATGTTGCTGTGGTTTAGTTACTTTATTTTAAAATGCAAAAGATCACTACGTGACTGGCAGTGTTTACAACTGTCCATTATGTGCAGATGAGAAAAATGTGGGTTTTTTTCTTTATTTCCTTTATTTTGGTGGTTTATGTGCCTTTGAAGTTGCTTTCGCAAAGATAATCTGAAAAGACCCTTTTCTATTATAAACTTCATCAAACTTAAAATGCCACTTCACCACAGTGTGCAATATGTGTTGAACTTTGTAAGTATAGGTACATGTAAATGACACTGTCATGACATAGTTCCGGCAAAAACAAGTTGATATGCAGAGTTTCATATTAACATTAGTGTTCACGTTCTGTAATTACTATATGAAGATATTAGATTACAAATGGGCTTTCCCTCCCCTTTCTCAGACTCTCATCCCCAGCCCCTCCCATTCTCAGATCATTTGGTATGATACACTCGAATATTATTTCTTAATGCTAAAGCCCTTTTCTCCTCCTCTGCCCTATTGAGACATCTGCTATAGCTTATATATTTAAACACAAATGATATTGATCCTCCCCAGACAAATAACTTTCTGACAGTCTTGAGTTCTTACACTATTAAACAACCAAGAAAAGAAAGCGCGGTTCTGATGTAAAACGTAAAATACAGTATGCCACTGAAGAGTTGCAATATATATCCGCTAAGTTTCCTTGGGACTGCCCTGCAGCAATAGTTGATCACGCCAGCCTGTAGTAAAAGGTCATTAGCTTACATGTTATTTTAACATCATGATACCGGGTGACCACTGGCAGTACCCTGGCCCTATTTGTGTGTAGCAAGTTCACAGTCGAATAACCTCGACTTTAATGGGTCACCCCAATGGTCTTCTCCTTAGAATCCCAGTAAGCTGTTGCCCATCGCTGGAGACGTTAGGACAAACAAGAATAGGAAAACACTAGATGAGCACACAGCTTTCCTTTCTAAATCTGCTGGTGATTGAACTTCCATAGCTTTGGTACCACAGCTACGATTCTGCTCCCCTTGAAATCAATGGGAGTTTTGCCATTGCTTTCAATAGGAACAGGATCGGGCCCCTAATAAAAGGCTGCCAAGGATTTTCAACTGATGAGAGTCGTTGCAGGATACTACAGAACTGAAACGTTCTGCATTTGACCATTGTCTTTCTTTTATGGATCCAATCTGGACAGAGGTGGCGAAGAAAGGTGTTTTTCACCGTCCATGTGTAGCTGGGGGATTGCTGCAGTGCATAGTACCTGAGATCCACAATACTGACCAAGCAATTATGGAAAAAATTAAGGCCAGTAGCTGAAGAGGTCCAGGCACACATTCCCTACTTGCACAGGTAACGATTCCCTTTAAGACCAACTCATCAAAAGAGAGGGAGACTAAAAAAGAGGTGTCTGTAAGTTTAGCGTCTTGCAATCTTTACTTGTACAGATAAACTACAGTTTGGATGTGTGCTCAGCTAATCAAATCTCTGGTAGATGGTTGCCTTACAGCGTGTACAACCTGCAGATCATTAGGTTAAATGGAGGACATTCGTGTCCTTTCAGAATCAATGCAATTATTGTTTGCAACAAGGACAACATTTGGAGTGGCAGCACTAATTTTACTAACCTGCTATTAATTATGGTGTCCCCCTCGCCATAAGCAGCTTTTATAACTCGAGGAATCAAGGAATGCTTGGATCCGTTTTCAAAGGAAAAGTTGAAACTTGAGTGTCTGGTCGTGTTGGAAAGTGTTAATCAGTAGGAAAGAGTGTGATCAGTGAAGCTATTCACTTGAACGTCACTCTAGTACAGGGGGTTAGTGAAGTGATTGTGGCGCCTAGGGACTGAAAGCACTATTCCACTCCAGTCAGGTATTATACACTGAGAAATGTCTACATTAGTTCTCTATAGCTCTCTGCAAAGTGAGTCACTGCAGACAAGAGACGAGATCCCCTGCCATGGAAAAGCTCTCGCTAGAAGATTGTAGTCGAAGCCTGGCGTGATCTCAGGTAAAGAAATCTTCTGCTTGTTTTGATGATAGGGCTTTCTTCTTTTTTCCCTCAGAGTCTGCTTCACCAGCAAGCCAGCTGAAAACTAACTGCTAGGCAGAAGAGAAACTACCTGTGATAAATCATTTGGCTTTGTGCAGTCTTTACCTAGGACAGAGTACAAATATAATCTAGTATGCATGTTATTTCTTGGGAAAGGGGTGTGGATATTAGCGTATGTTAAGGGAGGGCACTGAGTTAAAATTTCTGGATTTAAGGTCAAACTTTGAAAGGAATCGAATTTGATCTTGCAGTAAGAAAGTTTTATCTGCACATTGAAGTATTGTAAAGCTGTTCATTGCCAGCAGCTCGAAGAGGGAAAGGAGGGAGCGTTTGAATGCCTAGGAACCTGCGGCACTTTGGAAAATGAAAAGAAAAATCTTGTGTGATCTTCGCTTTGCTAATGCAATAGTAGCTGTAGTCTTTGCGCAATCTACAGAGCATAGAAATGTTATTGTACAATAGAGTCCACCCAACCGTTCAGCAAGTGCTTACGTTCTGTTTCAGCTGCTCCTGGATGCTGAAAACGTGCGTGTGTGTATCTTGGCTCGAGTTCTTAAGTGTTAAAAGTTAATAAATACAAAGACTAGTGTGAGAATGTGATCCTTCTTCCATTGATCTAGATTGTCAAGAGGATTTAAGTAAAGACTATAAATAAAAGTGTTCCAAGTGGATACGTTTAAGCAACTGATTTTACATGTACTTGTAACCTGGGTAAATTAATATTAGAGATGCCCTTTTAGGCAATCACTGTGTATGTCATCATAACTCTAGAAATCACAGATCATAGTGAGGGCTTATAGATATGTATGTACAAGAGATATGAAAAACTCACTGTCCCTTGATTTAGACTGCAGTATATGTAATTACACTTCAGATACACTTTTTACAAAGTCTACCTATTTAATGTCAATACCGACTTTATGGGAGCTAATTCACTTGAAAATGTTGCAGGCTGCCCTCAGTTTCATGTCAGATCCCAAATGGGCAACACGTAGAGCTTCACAACCTTTGTCAGACAGTGAGTCAAGGTTGTTTAAATCTTTAACTTGAAAACAAAGCAAACGCGACCGAAAGACCTTATTAACGTCTATTTAGCCCATAAGTATATACCGTCGCCCTGAAATATTTAATGGCGAGGCAATGACACCTCCAGAACAGAAGGAAATGGGCATATATCCAGTGAAACTGTAGCTGTATAGCGGCGGTTAGATCGTGTCCCTGAAGACATCCATCAAAGCCTTAGCCTTAGAAGAGCTTCCCTGTTTTACCTGCTGTGGCCTGTTCAAGTACCACGATGTTTCCTTCTTGTTTCATGTTTTCATAATAAAACTTGTCTGAACATTGGCTCCAGTTTCTTTGAGAAGAAGAAAAATCAACCAGTTTGTAGTAACCCTTTAAGACATACTTCATTAAGCTTTGGCTCTCAAAGATATGTTTGTGTCTGCACTTTTTTATCTTGGGAAACTCTGCAGCACTTCATGTTGATTTAGACGGTTTTACTTTCTTTAACTTAGCAAATAGCTCCGGTTGGTTATTTTGCTCAAGTGCTGTTAACTCTTTTTGCACAAGAAAAGGGCTTGGCAAGAATAATTTTTTATTACATACCAAATACTTGCATTTTCCAAATGCTTGAGGATATAGCCCACAACATTAATCGTCTTTACTTGGATTTGAACAGTGTTATGTTGTTCATGTGCAAGAGCCACAAAGATTTTAAATCATTGCAGGACTTATTGCACGTTTGTGCTCTGGCACTAGAAATTCATGATGAAATATAACTTCGTTGAGTTTCTCATCAACAAAGAACCATTACCTGTGGCTGTAAGTGACAAAAGAGCAACACTTTGTGACAAGGTAATGCCAGTTTTTATAAACTGTCCGTTTTATGATGTAAATTATTAAAAAATGTTAAAGACAGTTTTCTTGGGAATACCGATTGGTACTAGTGTAATGCTAAGTTAGGGTAAAGTAATATAACAGGCAGACTAGAAAAAATTACAAAGTATTACAGTGATTAATAAGGGAGCCTTCAGTGCAAAAAAACGGGTATCAGTGGATTTGCCTGGGACAGGGTGGTGAAAGACAATTGTAGATATATAAACAGACAAGGAATATAAATGTTGAATCTGCTCTTGTATTGTAAAGATTAATCGACTCATCTAAATATCAATCCTGCTGTGTTGTGGGTGACACTGCTGGGCTGACGTCTGCAGTAGTATCAAAAGAAAAAGACAAGACATGCAGTTTGAGAAACTGTACGATTGTGCTACAGCTTCTCAAAACAGTTCTCCAGCTCTATCAGCTAATTACAGTGCTTTGCACAGAGCCCCTCTTGAGATAAGTGCAGCTGTTTTCCTCCCCAGCACCAGTGCGTAATATTCCAGGGTTTATGTAAGCAAAAGACAGGGCAAATCTTTTAAGGAAGATCATTTTTATACATTCGCGGATTTTTTCAATTATTTTTTCACAAAATCCTCTATAAGGTTATACATTGTGTTATCTGTAATGATGAATCACTAAAAGTACCATTGTGTTCTGGAAACGCTGAGTAACTGGAAAGAATAAGTAAGAGTTTCATTGTAGCATAAGCCCCAATGGCTAGTTTATTATTATTCATAGAAAGAAGCTGATATTAGCATCGCAGGTGAGAAAAGAATAAACACACTCTCTCAAGAAATCAATACGGAATTCAAAAACAAGTATTAATGTCATTTGACTCCTGTTCTTTAAGCATTTCTCCCGGCTACAGACACTAAACTGTCTGAATAATTTGCATTTACTGTATCTATCTGTTTTGGGGGAACTATTTAAGATGCCGTAGGACACCGCTTGTTATAGTCTAACCCAATCCTACAACTAGTATTTTCATCTGTAAATTAAAGTAATTACGCAGCAGATATTGTATTATGTGTACTGTGGTCTCCAGATAGTCATCAATCACCCTCAATCGAGCTGTCAGAGAGGGCAGATTCGTTTCTGGGAGGCAGTCTTCCAGCTGGGGAGAAGAAGAGAACATCATCATTAATTAGAGTGTGACCCTGGGGCTATTCACATGTCTGAACCCAGGAATCTCTCCGAGCAAGTCTGCACACCATGGAGCAGCACGCCACTGCACCATCAGCCACGGCTCCAGCGCAACGAGCTGTTCTCTAGTTCCTCCAAAAGGCTCACGGATGCCTGGCTAACTTGCTGCCACGTTACACTAGCAGCTTGTTGTTCTCTGGAGCCTTAGTTTTAGCAATTTACTCCCTATAAATTATTGACAATTACTACAGCCACGGCAGAGGTCACTTCCTTAGAGAGGAAAGCCTATGGTGACGACAGGGTGACTCCCAATGCTGCTTTGCAATGCCGTTATACCCCACAAAAAGGAGGGAACTGGTAGCCTGGGTAAATCGAGGAGTTTGTACAGATCATGGGGATTCGGTATTCTTTGAAAGGAGATTACTTCCCCCTGTTTATTTACCATGACAGGAGTATGTCAAAAGTAAACAAGTCTCTTCTGCATGGGCTTCCAACAATAAAGTTTCACAAACCGGATTATTAGAACTGTAGGGCAGTGTCAGAAACTGCAGCTCTGCACAGAGCCGGTAAAATGGTTCTGCCTTTCGCCTTTCTGTTCTGACCAGCTCCTGCAGTCCAGGTACCCGGAGTCCGGGGCTGAAGGCGCCCCAGTTCCCACCGAAATCAGAGAGAGTTGGGGATGGTCAGCCCCTCATGGAATTGGGCCTTTAATCCCTACTCAAGCAACACGCCAACTAAATCAAACGGGAGTATAATCTCAGGAGCGAAACTGCGGGATTTGGCTCCATAGGGCGATTTAAAATACTTCTCATGTATAAACAGACTCTTTCTGCTCCAGATCCATAGTGGGGGAGCTACTGAGATGAACGAAATACAGTCTCAAAGCGCTTCAAAATAATGACGGGACTGATCCTGATGCCATTGAAATCAATGGGAGTTTTACCATTGGCTTCAGAGGGGATAGGAATAGGCCCTTGATTTGTAAAATTGTTTGACCTGCCATGCTCACACAAACAATAACGTTTAAGTTATATCCTCTAGGTCACCCGCCTCTGACGGGAGAATGCTACGCTTCAAACAGAGTCCAAGACACTGAAGAAAGCTATTTTAGTAACTAATCTCAAAGGGCAGAGTTGAGGTGATATCAGGAGTGCTATGAGTGTGAGTTTTCCCAGAATATCGGGTAAAAAGCTACTGACTACAATTTTTAAATAATTTTTGTAACCTATAGCGACAAACGGTTCTTTGATAAATTCGCCATCCAACAACATAAACTAGCATTGTCCGAATTCGATCCTGCATTCTCTCAGCACCTTACTGCCCCATTCACTTCAATGCATGAATAAAGCAGGATCGGGCCCTAAAGAAGGTAAAAAGTTGACTTTTCTAAAAAAAATTACAAATATTAATACTGTGGTCAAACTCTTTTCGAGGTGAACACCCATGTCTTCTGTCATTGTCTGGAATGTATATTTATAGTGTTTTTAAATTTAATCACACATCTGGACTAAAAGATGCAAAGAAAACAAAACTGCATGCCATGTGGTTTATTGTCAGTGTTACTGCTAATTTTAACTGTTGATTAAATCTTAAATGAAGACTCACTCGTGTGTCTCTTCATACGTCTCGTTTGTAATTGAGACTAATTATTGTGGTGGGGTGGGAAGAAGCAGCTGCTCATTAATTAATTTCTAATTAAAAGGGTTTGCCATCCTTCAGTGAGGAAGGGGAAGAATCTTAGTTGGTGTAATATTGATTCTTGAGATCAAAACCATTCATAGTCGTCCTACAGAACCATATTAAAATGCTATAAACTCAAGTATCTGATGTTTGAGTGCTCTCCAAACTCTGCTTTGTATGTTCTTAACACAAACTCAAACCTACAAAAAAATGAATGTTAAACTTGCAGACTGGTCAAATTGAGTCAGAGTCTCTGCTGCTTATAAAACGTGTATCTGAGTTAACCTGTTTGAACTACTTTTCTTTTCTTTCTTTTTTTTCGTGTGTGCAAAATATTTATTTCTGTCGCGACGTTTGTCAATCTCTGAGTCCATTTGTAGAAATTACTTCTAGTTTGCAGCTGTAGAAAAGATGCTACTTTCATCATACATGTTTTTCAGTTAAAAAAAGTTTAAGATTCATGTAGGTAAATTAAATATGGTATTCTGCTTCGTCCTATAAGCATCTAGGAACCTGTGGTTACCAATCAATTGGTACAACAGAGCAGAGCAAGGCTGCAATAGCGTGCAGATCAGACGTCTCTCCTTGTTTCTAGATAACCGGGATCCTCTGTACCATGTCATATCCTCAGTTTGGATACCCTTACTCTTCTGCACCCCAGGTAAGACTCTATTGTCCGCAAACGTTAATTGATTGAATTTCAGTCATTATTGATTTCTACCGTTCAGTGATAAAAGCTGCGGTGTTCCTTTATAGTATGTGAAAGCGTGAAATTGGTTAAGCAGTCAGTCTGTTTATAAGATATTTAAGTTTGTGGGCATATTTGTAAAATGAAAGGAGCATACAGTATTTAGGGTGTTATGGGGAGACTGGAGGGGCGGAGAAGGCGAGAGGAAAGGAGAAGGGGCATGGAAACACTCCAAGAATAATATTTTATCTTCCGGATTAGGTTTACTGTTTACACACTTAAAAGGGAAATTACTGAAATATCTATTGTAGAAACATAATGGGATATTTGAAACCCGCAGGTTAATAATAGATGTATGTAGGGCTGTTACAAATCTGCAGTCAAAATAAATATGCATGAGTGATTTAGAAAAAAAAAGGTTTAAAAACGCAGATGGGCAGCATTGTGGTGCAAGTGAAGACAAATGATATCAACACTTTATACAATCCATTTTAAAAGTTACTTTTAAAAGCATTTAATATAAGCAGCCTGTAAACCTGACGTAGCCGCCCCTTTGTAGAGATTTTCATTAAACGTTTAGAGTTTTGTCTTCCTTTTTTAACTGATAAAATATCTAACCTGTACATTTCCCGAAACCTTCATTTCCTCTGCCTTGAAAGGAAACAAATGTGAAAATTTAGCTGCAGGTTTTAAAAAGTTTTCCTCTTTTCCCTTAGTTCCTGATGACCACCAATTCCCTGACAACTTGCTGTGAGTCTAGTGGCAGGACTCTGACAGATTCAGGCGCTGCAGCCCCGGCTCAGACCCCAGTCTATTGTCCTGTATACGAAAGCAGGCTGTTAGCCACAGCCAGACATGAGCTCAATTCTGCAGCTGCCTTAGGAGTCTATGGAAATCCTTACACAAGTACCCAGGGCTATGGAAACTATGTTACCTATGGTACTGAAGCTTCTGCCTTCTATTCTTTGGTAAGCAATCCTAGAATCTTCTTGTCACTCATTAGTAAAACAAATCCCAGCTCAAAAGATCAACGAAAACATATCTTCTCGCTTCTTGGCTTGCGTGTTAGAGTCCCCAGAGGAAATCTGTGCTCTCCCCTCTCTTCTGAATTGGAACTGTTCACTAAGACTAAAATTCACGTGCTGTTATGTCTAGATTGCTATACTAAGTCAGTCATGTTTTCAGGACAGAGACCAGTTTAAGTAGTTCCACTAAATATCTAAATACATGTAGTTCTTTACGTAAGCCTATTTTCTGACTACCGACGCATAGCTCTGCCTTTTAACTCTCTCTCTAATATTAAAGTATGCTTAACAGTTACATGATACTACAGTTAAAAGACAGTTCTGTGAATCTGATGAACGACACTAGAATGAACGATATAGATAGGTTGGTAGTTCAAAGTTGCATGTACAGAGGTGCAGAACAATCGATATACCTTGGAATGAGCTTTTTCTTTGGCATCATTATGGCATGGGTTAATGTGTGTATTGATTTCACTGACTGCTGAAATTCTAGACCTTTGCTACAGCCAAAACATATCTTACTGTAAGACCACAGCAGTAAGTTGCCATTCATCTTTCATTTCCTTTGCACATTGTATTTCTGATTAATTAAAGGAAATAGTTGTGAATAGCCAAGATGTCATTAAAAGTTTAAACGCTTGTTGTCACTTTCTAGGTCATTGTTTTATAATGTTAATAAATGAAATCTGCTCTCGGTTCTGTAGAGAAAGAAACTATGAATTAAGCTTTTTTTAGTTATTTCGGTTAGGAGAATACTTGTTAAGAAGAAGGGAAACAGGTTCATTATTGTAGTCAAATACGAGGCAATTGTTTTGGAACCAAACTGCTGTGGAAAACGATATATTCCATAGCAGCATTGTAACATTTGTGTTACATTTGACCAAGTCAATTCACTTCCCTTAACTACTTCTAAGGAGAGAGACTGGGCGATGGGGCTGGGAGTGGGAATTGGTGAAAGGACACACTCGATTTTGTGTTACAGAACAGTTTCGACGCGAAGGATGGGACTGGATCTGCGCATGCGGGCATTACCCAGGCGGCTGCCTACTATCCCTACGATCACACACTCAGTCAGTATCAATATGACAGGTAAGAAACAAACAATTAAACACATGTAACGAAGAGTGATTTTTCCTAAGCAGGAGACATTTTAAACAGTGAAACACTGTGCCCGTTTAACAAGGAATTATTAATCAAGGTAAGACAGATAAATAAATAATTAGACAAAATGGAAGCCTACATTTCTCCTTTGACAAACCTTACATTTGTACATTACCTGGAGACTGAAGAGGGGCCTACTGGGCAGGCTGCTTAAACAGTGTAGTAAAAACCAAAGCTTTATTCTGAATGTTGACTCTAAGTCTCTAAATTAAACATGGAGGGGAGGGGCGGTGGAGAGGGAGAGGGACTGGCTAAATAGCCACACATTTGTGTTTGTCAGCACTGAGCAGTGTTGCGGGGCTACATGAGTAACCCTGTGAATGACTTCTGACTTTAGCAAACTATGTATCAAATACACTACGTCCCCTTTTCCTGCATGTAATTCAATCCATTTCATTATTCTACCGTAGTCAACTGAATGTTTTAACAAATGGGAGTAGCTTTGAAAAACTCAAATAATAAGGCCTATATACCTTGGCAGTACTTGAAGAGATCATACCAATTTATCTTGGTTCTCTTCTCATCATATTCTATAGAAACTTTTTCTAAGTATATGTTTAAACACGTTGTTCTCCCAACCCAGCACCTGGTCCTTTACTTTTCAAGGAGCTATACTTTCCACTAGTCAATTTTTTTGTATTAATTAGCTTTTCCTATAGTGTGTTAAATTGAACAGCCCTTTTATCTTCGGTATGTTTATTAGTTTTAAAACAGCACAAAACCACTTAAACCATCTCAACCTTTTAAGCCCACTGGGTGCCGATGACCTTTCCTGGATGATGTGCATTAAATATTCAAGTGCAGTCCAGTGTCTTCTGCGTCACGTTTTTACAATTTCAGGAACAAAAGGGTAGGAGAGATTACTAATAAAAGGAATAAGGAGGAAATATATTTCTGTTAACAGTTACACCCTGAGGTCACTTAAATGTATTTTATTTGAGCAGGATTTATCAAACAGCTGAAAAGCAGAACTTTTGTGTGCAGGTCTGTGCGTTTCTAAGATGTTTCTGTCACACAAGTTGTTAAAATGGACTTTGCAATTTACCTGAGTAAAAACAGACATTTTCTTTTCTATTTGTTCTTCAAAGGTTATTGTATAATTGAATTAAAACATTCCGTATGCGCAGTATTCCTCATTTTAAAATGGTATGTTATCATTGCTTCTTTCTTACTACTGAATTGTTGGGGTAAATCATTACTAAAAGCCTTTTACGGCCCCTTAGGTTTTGATACAGTATTCTTCCGACACTGATTAGTGCTAGAAGAAGGTACCCTAATGGTCTCTCCTAGGACCTGGTCCAAGCCCCATGTATCTTTCCTTTGGCTTCAGTGGGCTTTGGATCAGGTGCCCAAAGACCACCTCGCTGTATCTTTGACATGATCTTCATATGGTGTGATTTATGTCTTGTGAACTACAGATATGGCACCATGGACGGAGGCACCCGAAGAAAAAACGCTACTCGTGAAACCACCAGTACGCTGAAGGCCTGGCTGCAGGAGCACAGGAAGAACCCCTACCCCACCAAGGGCGAGAAGATCATGCTGGCCATCATCACCAAGATGACCCTCACCCAGGTCTCCACCTGGTTCGCCAATGCCAGGAGGAGGCTGAAGAAGGAGAACAAGATGACCTGGCCTCCAAGGAACAAGTGTTCCGATGAGAAGAGATCCTACGAAGAGGAAGAGGAGGAAGAGTCACAGGAAGACAATATGAAGAACGAGAAAAACGATGGTATCTTATTATATATACATTTACAATTAACAAGCAGAATTCTAGAGTAGCCAGATCAGTTTTCAGTTTCCCCTTTGACTGTTTTTATCATGAATGTTGTTGCATGAGTGGGTAGGATATACTTATGAATTGCACATAGCCTAGAAACATACCTACAGAATTGCAGTTGTAGTCTTTATTAGGAACGCCCTTTTAAACAGTACTCCGGATCTTTAGAGATGGTATTACTTTAAAGAAGCACTGTGGTGCTATTTATTCCGTATGGTTTACTGTTTTCCCATTTCTGCAGAGGCCACCAGCAAAGAAGAAAAAGAGCTGGAACTGAGTGATTTGGATGACTTTGACCCCATTGAGTCGGAGAGCTCAGAATGCGAATTGAAACAGCCCTTCCAGCACCTGGAGAGCAACCAGATAAGGGCAGCCGACACATGTGCTACTAATCATTGCAAGGAGCCTTCTCTAAAGACGCCGATCCCGGCGGCCACCATTGAAGAAGACCTGGAGAGGGCTAAAAACTGTCTCAAGAATGTGGTGGACGAATGTGAGCAAGACTTAACCAATGTAAGACAGAGAAGCTGTGAGTCCAAAATGTGCTTTCAGCAGGGGCAACAAATATTGGAGACAAAACCCAGGATTTGGTCCTTGGCTCACACTGCCACTTCTCTAAACCAAACTGAGTATCCTTCCTGCATGCTGAAACGCCAAGGAGTCTCCTCCTCCGTTGCAGTTTCTGCTCCTGTTAGTGTCATTGACAGACATCAGGATTCCCCAGTCACCAATCTCAGGAACTGGGTGGATGGGGTGTTTCATGACCCCATATTCAGACACAGTACTTTGAACCAAGCTTTGAGCAACACAACAGTTTCCTGGGCTACCACCAAAGGGGCTATTCTGGAAACGGGATCTTTAGGACGCTCAATTGGGAACAGTACTAACGTGCTCAAAGGCCAACTGTCAAACTTATCCCACCAGGACTCAAATAAAGAATTTCTTGCATTTCCCAAATCAGGAAGCAAAATGTTTTGTTCTTAACAACATCCCAAGTGGCAAAGAACTTTCTAAAACCTGAAGAGTGGGATACACTGAAAAGAGATTTGGAAGAATTTAAATTTAAATATAATTTTTTTAAAAATAACAAAGATAACGATTTAACGTTCAGTTTGCTTAATTAAACGGGCAGACTTTACTCATTGCTGTTTTGAAGAATTTCTGTTGGCGGCGACTTTAAGGGATCAATGTCGTAAAAAATAATTTAACTCCATGTCTAAAAGCACGTACTATAGTGTAGGCGTACTTAAAAGTTTACATCCAAAAGTTTACAAACGAGAAATTTAAATTCAGATATTTAATTTAAGGCATGCCAATATTAGTTATAAAGACTTTTCAGATTTTTTCCTTCTGATTTCATTGTTATGATATAATTCACAAACGGCACTTATACCAAGTTTACACTATTGCACAAATTTACCTTGACAAACATGTTTAAAAAGTATGTTCACTCCAATAAATTGTCTGTTTCAGAAGTAAAAATTAGTGGTGGCGTTTTGCATTACAAAATAAATATGTTCCAGTTTTAGAATGTGTTCATAGGTGTTCTAGTAATTTAAAGAAATGTCAAGATGATTGCATTAATACTAGAAAAAGTTCATGAAAATGTCAATAAATCATTAGCATAACTGCAAACAAATTTATTTAAATCAGAAATATTGATACTTTTTCATTGGGCCTTATTTTTTTCTCTTTCTATGTACGTAAAGGAATCCAGGAGGTTCTAAACTCGGAGATCCTTGAGCAAATAACGGTCTAAGATCTCGCCTTTGAACAGATAGTTATTGTTATGCTTTTAAGTACAACACTACATTTACCTGGTTGTACTCTGTTAAAGAACCCCGTGTTAATGAATACTGTGTGTTACACTGGAATATGGATGTCCAGCCTCAAGAGCCCTTCTCTGCTAGAGAAACACAGGGCCATCCATCATTACATTTGTTGAGTTTGACAGTTGTCACCCAAGAAAGGAGGGGGGAAAGAAAAACAATAACAGGAGTTAAATGTTCATACTTTAAAACAATATTAGGTAAATAGATAGATAGCTATGAAAGGAGAGAGAAGTGTAGTTGTGCTCTAGATTTGCTGAAATAAAGGGCGAGAAAATAGAAGAAGAGAAAAAAGTAGACTCCAGCTGCCCACTAAGGGTAGACAGTGTACGCCGCATAAACCTGAGAAGGGGGAGGTGGGATCTTGGAGAGTAGGCTGGGGAAAATCACCCCGGGACCCAGTGTTTGCCGTTGTGGCAGGGGAGTCTCTTTTTATGAGTGCGAAGCAATTGATTCACATGGAAAATTTGATATTTTAAAGAACCGTTTTAGCTTCAAGCTCCTCTGATAGTATGAAGAATCGTTGATTCTCCATGAATATTTCAGCACTTCAGGACAGATGCTTTACCGTTTTGACATTAAATAGAGTGCAGCCAAGAGAAAAAGCTCGTTCTCCGTGTGCTTCAGGAGGTCTCGCTGCCAATTTACCAGTTAAATAACAAGCGTTTTAAACATTTCCCTTTCAATCGCGGAGTAGAAACAAACTTTCCGTTTCTCAGGCCGGGGAAAATAAAGAAACGATAAGCCAAACCTGACAGAAATAAGAAAAATAATCTTCTTAAAATACCAGTTTACAATCCAGAGCAGCCCTACCTACTGGTGTGGGAAAGAGTTAAGGGCTCATAATGGGACTGAAGTAGGAACATGAAAAAACCCCTGCATCCTTCCCCATACTTCCTCCTCCGCAAAATAAAACAAAGACCAGAAATGAAACGGAGCGCTACCCCAAGGAGTTTGTAAAGAAATCTCGAGACAGCAACTACAGTAGTTAAAATATAAAACACACTAGCCCGCAAACTTTAGAGTGAGACCGGTTAGTGCAGCAATTGAATAAAGGAATCTGGGTGTGGGGAGTAGATCAAACCCTTCCCCTCTCTGAAAGCAGCTGTAATTGGATTGTATCCAGTCATATTCCCTGTCATTGTATTGACTTTCGCTCTCTTGGATGATATTATCGAGATCACTGAACCTCGCTGCTGATCTGGCTGTCAAAAGGCTGAGACAGGAGCCCCCGGCCTGGAAAACGTGCATCAGCCAAGATAATTTGAAGTGAAATTTTCATTTTGACAGTAAACCCCTCAATTTCTAAAGGCTCTGCACCCAGAGATCTCGGTGGCAGGGGGAGGCTTTACAGAAAGCCACGTCTTAAACTGAAAAGGGCAAAAGAACTCGAATTAGTTGTAATAGATAAAAGGGCAAAAATAAAGAGTCAAGGGTACTTGACAGTAATAGCGAAAGTGGAGTCTCTGGGGAGAAGTGTTCTCAGCTAGATGCTGGGCCGGCAGGAATTTTAATGCAGCAGGGCGGCCGGAGAGCTTTCCAGTGAAGCCTTTTAGACAAAGCAAATTTTTTAAAAACCAAAATAAGGTAGAAGGGACGAGAGGGAAGAGGGCGCACGTATTCCGCCATCAAACCAGCAGTAGAAGCAAATGGGACAGTAATACGCATAACCACCATAAGAAAAAATACTGGCTTCTGTGGTAGCTATGTTAAAGCAAAAATGTACATGTGTGTCTATACACGTGTTATTGTATATGTAAGTACGTGTGTACATGCTACTGATTCGCTGCAGATTTCAACGTCGGTGGTGCTATTGAGGATATATGGGGGCGGGCTGGGGGGCGAAGGTTTAATTATTCAGTACAATGATAGCCAAGTGAGTATTTTCGGAACACAAGACATATGTAGAGACAAAGTTATGGAGTAAATATAATTCAGAAAATGTATTTATCTAAATCAGCTGTACCACATAAAATCACCACATATACGGAATGCTAAATTATTCAAAATACACTTTCTGTGTATAATTACAGGAATTTTACCCTCAGAGGAAACAACAATATGACATTAAAATTGGTCTGATTTCTATAGAGTTCTTTTGCACCTTTGCACATATTTCGTGGCCAGGCTTTTGAAAAAATGGTAACATATACCCTTGGAGATAATAACTGACAACACTGATTTACATTCAAATCTGGGGAAAGAAATCCTCAAATAATATTTAAAATAAAGGCAATAAAATTCTATTCAAGGCAAAAAAATTCCAATATTATAAATTAGAAAAATACTTTACCCCTTAATGCTATGTCACTGTCATTGTAAAACAAGTTTGAATAAGTTTGTACCCGCTATCTAACAGGACCTGGTTGCAGTAGGCTACAGGTATATAGGATGTTCTTTGTATGAAATCAGAATTTTGTTTTGGGGTGTGTTTTTTTAATCCTTGTCTACAGATTAGCAGTCAGGCATAACAGTTCATTCAAAAGCACCATAAAGTGTGAACAAAAGACTATGAGAAATTAATCTTTGCTATTTTATTCAATAGCACAAGTCAAAGATCACTTTCAACTGTTCCTCAGCTGTTGGGGGAGGGGGGAGGCGCTAAGAAAGAAAGCCATATAACTAGGATAAATATACAAAGCAGAAATTATAAAGGGGGGATTAAAAAGAAGGGAGAAGAAAGAAAGAAAAACATGGAGAAAACGGTCTGAAACTGAGAGACTCTAAATCATTCAGCCATGGCAAATTCAAACACACAAAGGAGGGGATGCTAAATTAACAGTGCTTTTTACATAGAGCCCAAATAAAACTGTAATCAGCGACGCGTTACTTTTCATTAAGCGAGTTTGACAGCAGCATATTCAGCCTCGACAAGGGAACAGGAGCGAAGAAATATACGGCTCTCCCAGCCCGAGTCATAAGATAATTCCTTAAGCTCCATTAACAACTCTTAGCCGCAGGAAATGGGCTCCCTGAAAACATCTCCAAATCTAAAAGCTTTATCGACCTCTCAAACCTCTGCTGATGGTTCTATTTTTTAAAAAAAACTTAAGGGAGAGACGTCCAGCAAGGTAATAGACTTTGACACAACACCTTCTTAACTAGAGAGAGAGAGGCCGAGAAAACCAGACCTTAAATGATATTTAAAAGGCAGCCAATTAAGATTTAAAATGATTGTCTCCTGAGATTATGCATGTGATTTATGTCACCTACTTTTTCCCAGGCATGCATACAAAATTGCAACTGGGCAGATAGCCTGTTCTTTAAATAATATTTTTTTAAAAAAATAAATAGTGGCAATTAACTATCTATAGCTATCTCAAACAATTTTAAATATTAAACTAATAAGAGGTTGAACTTTAGATATTCTGATTGAAAGAATACATTGCAACAGTCACCTCGTTTATCTGTAGTCAATTAAAAGACAACCAAATAAATCATACAAACATTTTCTTTTAACTTTTATGAGCATAATTTTTAAATAAATGTTACTCTGTGTTGACGTCTGACTATTAAAGACTTTTAATTAGTACATTTCTCACACAACAGAATGAAACAGCTTTCAGTTCATCCACACAGTAAGAAGACTTTGTCTTTACAGGATTTGGAATAGCACAATATTAGAGGTAGGTTGGTTGTCAGGGTACCTCAGACTTAATAAAGTCTTAGTGATGTATATTTACCCTTTGTCATTAAATCTGGCCTTCAAATAATTTGAAATTTATTTCTTGTATTGTATTAAATATCAAGAAAAGTTAACTTTTACTTTAAGACTTCATCCAAAAAGCCCTGAAAATGAGAATAAGGGAGGAAATTTTGGGGGTTGTATTGGAAAGATCTCCAAATAGTGTGAGTTTGGGAGTGGGAGATGGCAGCAGGGAAAGGGAATCATTCAGAGCCTACGTGATCAGACACTTCCTTGGACGAGTTTAGATCTAATCACAGTCTGATGGGGCTAGAACTAACTTTCAGCATTAATGCTTTTTTTGTGGCACTTGTGAGTTTAATTCCCACCTTTACCTTTGTAGATGTAAACCTGGAAAAGGGAGGTTTTTATGGCCAATACTAGTTGGTGTGTGTGTGGGTGTAGAAGGGACCACATTACCTAGATTTTCCACTATGTGCTAAATTTAATATTTAGCATTTATATACCATTTTTCATTCCCTTTACACACATTAATTCTCAAAACACTTCTGTGAAGCAGATATTATTATACCCATTTTACAGAAGGTTATACTGAGGCATATAAAGGTTAAGTGTCTTGCTGAGGTGATTCAGGAATAAAGTGGCAGAGCCAGAAATTAGAACCTGGGCATCCTGACTCTCAAACCCCTGCTGCAGGCCCTGATTCAGCAAGGCTCTTAATGTCTAACTTTAAACATATGAGTAATCTCAGTGAAGCCAGTGGGACTACTCATGTGATTAAATATAGGCACACGCCTTGTTGTACTGGGACCTTAAGCACTAAATACTCTTATAATTTAGTTAAGGTTTTGTTTATTTATTTGTTTGTTTTTTAAAGATTTGCTTCTGCTCCCACTGAGGTTAAAGCCAAAATGTTCACTAAGGAACCTAAGAATGGTATTCACCAAAGCAAGTATCCTAGGCATAGAGCCCAATAACTTAGCTCAATTGGAGATTCCAAGGAGAGGGGTGTTTGCTAATCCCCATGTCTCTCAGAGAGTTTGGCACCTAAACACAGGCTGCAGTGAGGCACCTATTTACACATGCAAGTGTACACAGTTATTTGTCTGTGTACAGATAAAGTATGTATCCTGAACCCATGCCAAGTGTCTATATATGCTGTGCTGGGCATAGGTATAGGCTTTGCATAGGCATGAACCTTCATCCACACTGCCCCTTTTTAGTATGAAACATTAATGCTGATGTTTCAGAGGCAGTATCCCAGAGTCCTGTTTGTCACAGGAGACACTGTTGGAACCACCTTGCTATGTGTTGCTGGAGCTGTATGCCACCTTCACACATTTGACAACAGCAGTTTCCTGTCATCTCTCCCTTTTGTCAAACTGCATTGGAGACATGGAACAGGTCCGTGAAGATGTGGATCTGCTCCTGCTGTTGTTCGTTGGACATATATTCATGTGGTGCAGTACCAAATACTGGGTGGAATCGGTCCAAAGAGATCTCAGACAGCAAAGACAGCTGATTCTCAGATGGGGAATGAAATTCCACTTGGGACCCATGGAACAGATGTGTTGAACAACAGAACTGCAATGGTGTGATAATGGGTGGAGCACTGCTTCTGGTCCTGAAGAACCAGCATTGTGTGGTGGCCTTGGAAATCTGAGATGTTGACCAGTGGCTGCAAATCTTCAGAATGAGGAAGCAAACTTCATGGAGTTGTGTGAGTAGATTGCAGAAACCCTAAAGAACCAGAACACTTGATTTTGGAAATGGATACCAGTGCAGATGCAGGTGGCTATCACCCTCTGGATGCTGGTAACACCTGAAAATTACTGGTCAGTTGCCAACCAGTTCAGAGTTGTGAAGTCAACTGTCAGTATGGTGGCTGTACAGGTTTGCCAGGCTGCCAATACTGAGTTGCCATAACCCAAATCCCTGAAATTATAGCAGGATTTCAGAGGATGGCTTTTGTGAACTGTGCGGGGGCCATCAAAAGAGGCCAGTATGTGAACCATAAAGGTTAATATTCACTGGTTCTCTGAGGCTTGGTGGACCACAGGGATTAGTTCTTGTACACAAATACTGGTACAGGAGAAAGGTCCATGATGCCAGGGTGTTCAGGAGGTCCAGGTTGTAATTTGGGGGGTGGAGGTGGGGCAGAGGGTCTTTATTTCCCCAAAATAATGTGCCTATGTACAGTGTTTCTGTGCCTACCTTTATTTTGGATGATCCTGCATACCATCTCTGACTGTGGCTCATTGAAGCCTTACCCTGACATCACCCACCCAAGAAAAAGGGAATTGAACTACAGACTGAATACCTGCAGAATGGTGGTGGTGTGTGCCTTTGTGTCTGAAAGCCTGTTGGTGATGCCTTTGAGCTTGTCTGGATGCCAGTGTGACCAACACAGTTTGAATTATTGTGGTATGCTATGCTTTGCATAATGTATGCAAGGCTAAAGAAGCCTTCACAGGGAATGGTCACAGGACAGATCTGTTTTTAAGGTCTGTGCAGGTAGCCAGATACCACCGACTTGCACACTGTTCTTGGTTCCCTGCAGGCCAGGAAAATTTGTGATACTGTGTGCCCATACAAAATGGAACAGTGGGGAACCAGCAAGTGACTTAGAACTGTGCCAAGGTACATAGCTGTGATGCAGTGGAGCTGCTTGAAAAGCTTAATAGAGCATTGCCACATACTTCTGTTGCCAGATACCTCAAAGGGTTTCAATCCCCTGAAGTTAGTGTACTAACTGAAAGCAGACAGCTGGAGTAGGAGGACCCTCAAGGTTAATAACTTTGACAGTGGTTTTGTGCTGCCATCATTGAGCAATGTTTTCATTACGTATTAACTGCTTTGTTTTGGGTTGGCTTATGGGGAGCACTTCAGCAATGCTAAAGGAATTTAAAAAACAGTTCTTTAAGGTTTTGGGGGAGACTTAACACATTCCTTCCTCACAATTCTTTCTGACACCATAGCTTACAGCTCTTATCCAGTATATGCATAATTGATCCCATGTCATGAGTACTGCCATAGTTGCCTGTGGTAACTGTTTGATGGGTGTGGAGGAGTCATTAAATCAGTGCTCAGTATCAGATATCTTAACTGTTTAATTTTGTTTCCTTTGTCACTTAATTTTTAACAAAATACAAAGAGCTTTAAGTAAAATTCTCCTCTATTTTTCACTGTGGTGTTTTGGCCATAAACAGTTATTTTACTGCATACTTTATTGCCATGAACCTTTTTTTAAACATTAGTGAAGTCCTGGCTGCAGGGGTGGGGGTGAAATTGTTAGCATTTCCATGGCACCACACTTTTACTGAAATCATGCAGTCATGTGCTGTGAATCCTGCTACCTCATCCCAAATCTCTGGGAAGTATCATGTTGATCATACTCAGAAAACAACATGCATGCAGAAGTGAAGGGAAGAGTTACATAAAGCTAGAACCATTTTGAACAGAAAGAAATTAACAAAAAAGACCCTCCAGAAAAGACAAAAAACAAGCCAAATTCATTCAGAAGCGGGCAAACATTACTTTCTGAGGGGGTCTCCTCATCCTTGCCCTCCCCTTTGCCATGACAAGTGGGGAACAGCTGCAGTTGCAGAATATTGTGGAGAGGGACAAATGTGGACATGTCCTGTGTGGAATTTAGGGTCTGAACACATGCAAGGCTACAGGGACTGGATCGAGTCCATCATTCGCTTCCTGAATGCTTTGGGGGTTCCCCCAAGAGGGGTTTCGGCTGACGGAGGAGGATGTGGTGCTGAGCATCCTGCATGCTCCTCTTTGGCAGGAAAGGAGCTGCAGCCTGGGCGATCACCACCTCAGCGGCAGCCTGGGCGACAGTTGGAGAAGGAGGAGAAAGTGGTAACTGTTCCCCTAGAGGAGCAGCTCCCACTGTAGTGGGTGGGCCCCAAAAGCATTCTGCCACCAGTTGGACTAGGGACTGCATGAGTGCATGATCCCATTCTTTCTGTGCTCCTACTGCCAGTGCTGTCTCCCAATTTGGAGGAATGTCTCATCCTAAAAGCCCATTCTTCCCTTGCCCTAAGAAAATCTGACTATTCCTGACTCCTTCTGTCAATGCCAACAAGCAGGTCCTCCAGATGCACTTGGTTTCTTCCTCTTCTATCTCTGGGGTGCCACTCCTGCTCTCCCAGCAGAATGGATTCTCTCTTGGCTTCAGAATGTCCTGGCAAGTCAAACACAAGGTAGCATTATATTTCATTTTCCTTGGAAGACAATTATATCCCCCCACATAGTGCAACTGTGCAGCCAAAGTCTGCAAGGAATGCAGTTGTTACAGCTTCCTTCTTTCAGACTACTTTTGCAGCCCAGAAGGAAGGGTCTGAGGTTAAAAGTGATAAGATACTTGCATTAATTTTATTAAAATGTTGCAATGTTTATAGTGTTTACAGTGGGACGATTTGGAGAGAAGGGCAGTTGACAGGCAAGGATGGCAAATGTGCAGCAAAGCATGGAATGGGTTAAGGTCTAAGGTCTAATGTTTACAGTGCACAGATGGAACACTTAGGATAGGGTTCAGTTCTTCAGGGGTAACATTACCAAGTCATCTCGTTGTTCTTTAAAGAGCAGCCATCACTTGGAGAACATAGCAGTTTTGAAGGTACCAGAATGGAAAAGAGAAGTAGTTTTCCAGTCCTGCATAGGATACCTTGACACTTATGCCAGAAAAATGTTTCTGAAAATGGTGACCCCCTCTATATGAGTGGAGGCGTTTGTGAAGGTGAACCAAGCACGTTTGCCTGGCCATTAAACCTGAAGAACCAGTTTGAATTTCTGCTACACCAGAAATTTGCTGAATTATGCTTACAGGACTGTGCACCAGTTGGAGAGGAAATTGATTATGTTCTAAGCTAGCAGATGGAATTCCTATGGAAGAGGAACAGAGAACCACAAAGAACCCACCCTCTAACCCCCCCCTGTATTGCCAGAAAGTCCAGCCCACATGTCCTGCAAACAGCACTGAAAGCGACAGAGAAACAGAAAGTAGCATCATAAGTGTATTTTCTTCCCTGAACTTTTGGATCAACAAACCAGTCGCCTCTCCTCTGCTAAGGGATACAGCTCTGTGTTTGTGCAACTGCCAGAACACGTTTCACCCACCCCACTTCACCCAGCTTCTGCAGAGTGGCTCACTAAGGGAAGAGGCCACACACCAGGCACTGGTTTCAGAGTAGCAGCCGTGTTAAGTCTGTATCCGCACAAAGAAAGGAGGACTTGTGGCACCTTAGAGACTAACAAATTTATTTGAGCATAAGCTTTCGTGAGCTACAGCTGAATGCATCCAATGAAGTGAGCTGTAGCTCACGAAAGCTCATGCTCAAATAAATTTGTTGGTCTCTAAGGTGCCACAAGTCCTCCTTTTCTTTTTACACCAGGGACTGAGAACAGTAATAAACATTTGCAATGGTCACAGGACGAATGGACAGCTCTGACTTTTCTCAGACAAACAAATGGTTCTTTTTCCCTTTTCAGACTCAAACCCAGGCCACCTGCCCCCCTTCCATTGCCTTCCACATGGCTCCCATTTGCAAGGGGAAGAAAATGGGGGGGGGGATGGAGGGAGGTAGTTTGGGGCCTTTGAGAAACCATGTATCATTAAACTGTTCTTTTCCCATCCAGGCACTTTCAGAACCCTCCCTCCATCCCTTCCCTCCTGCAGTTGGCTCCGCCCAGCGAATATCACTGGGCAGTGTGCTGCCTGACAAATGCAGGGACACAAGGACTGCTCATTAACGCTCTGCTATAGCTTCCACTAAATACAGTGCTTTGTGTGATTTCAATACAATCACTGAATTACAGCTGTGTCTTGCTCAGGGACCAGGCTGGGGTGGAGCATGGGTGGGGTGATGAGGAGGCCGGCTTCATGTATTACTGGAGCAAGAGGTGATATTTCTGGGAAGTGTGGGGGCATATTATAACTTACTGAGCTCAGATTCTGGTTCCTGCCAAAGCTAAGAGACCTCTTCAGGCTCCTCGGGAAGGGCAGGGGGGGCGCTTTCTCAGCCAGGTCTGCCAGGTAGAGGTGCAGAATCACATGTTTCTCTTCCTTCAGGTCTCCCGGGGTTTCTTCTGGGACTTCATCCAAGGTCCCTGCTGCCTCCTCGCTCTGCCTCTCATCAATGTCCTGCCATACATTGAGGCTGGCAGAGTCAAGAGTCGGTTGTGACTGAATTCAGGCTCAGTACTCTTAGCCCTGGAGAACACTCAGTCCAGCTCATCATATGCTAGGTCCTCTTCCCAGAGTGACTATTTGAATCCTTCACCCTCTGCTACAGGAGCCTGAAGTGCTTCTTGCATGCCCAATAGTGGGAATCAGTCCCATGAATGTCCATCTCCTCCAGACTCTGTGAAATCTCCTAGTACAGGTGTATGTTCCTTCCAGTATGGGCAAAAGTCATGGAGGATGGTGTACTCTGTCCACACCTTCCTATACATTTTGTTATACAGATGATGTATGACAGTTTAAACATGAGGCAGAAGTTGGAGCACAGATCCCATCAATGTACTGTGTCTAACTGAAGGTAGCATAGAGATTTTTTAAAGTCCAGTGTCATAGCTGTGCTGGAGGACAAAAAACATTCTTTCCCTACACTATACCATCCACAAAGTCACAATCAGTGGAATCAGGTGGTGGATGAGCTAATAAATCTGACCTGCCTTCACCTGGAAGCAAATCAGATATTTCTCACTCTGAGGAGTTTTCTGCTAACTTTGCAGATAAAATAAATCAGGTTTAGACCAGTCTGGGCAACTTTACAGTAAAAGCACTTGTTGATAGGCAGTAGCTAAAATAGATGAAAATAGCAGGGGAACTCACATACTTTATTGACCGTCATGATGGGTCTCAATGTCATATGATGATGTGTTGTTATACTGTCTGATGATGACAGAATGTGGCACAGGAAAGAAAATGAAAACAAGCGAAGAATTTTATCTAGATGTAGTTCATGCCTTCAGGCAGTCCTACAGCCAGCCAAATAAAAGTATATTAGCCAAATTTTGTCTTTATTTACTTAGAATTTACCCTGCTGTAACTCAAATAATTTCACTGGAGTTACTGCATAATTACATTAGTTTATCTGAGAGCAGAATTTAACCATGTATGTACAGTGTATAGAGTTGGGAGAGGGCATATCCCTGGTAAACCCCTAGTAAAATGCACACATATCTGGTATTTTACTGTACTGTACTAGTTACAAGTTATATTATTTTTGTACATTTGCATGAAATTGAAGTTAAAATAGATAAAACCAAAAAACATGCAAAAAAGAAACCAAAACTATCATACTCCCAAACCTATTCATGTTTCCCATAAGACATTTGCATTAAAATATGTACAAACCTCCCAAATACCAGCATTAACAATGTACAAAAATCTATAATTAAATCAAGTTATCCCCTCCCGAGTACATAAGAATAGAAATATTGATTGCCTGTCTTTGTATCCTATCTGCAACCAGTATCTCCAGTCTCCTTCTCAACACATCTCACTCAAACATTCATGGGAATTTTATTTCAATATTTTGGCACCAGACTTTCTGTACAGTAATAAAATAATAATCTTATTATAGCTCCCAAATTTTCTGTTCATCCTCTTCCTTCCTTTAATTTATTCCACTTTTTCTCTTTTCTTCTATGTCTTCCTGTCTCTTTTCATAGTTACATAGAGTTTAAGGACAGAAGGGGCCGTTAGATCATCTAGTCTGACCTGTGTAACACAGGCTATTAATTTGAGGTCAGACAAAATGATCTAATTGTCCCTTCTGGCCATGAACTCTTTGAAATAAGTTCCCTCCAGCCTCTGGTGGTGGGAGGATGATAAGATGAGAAGAGTTCCCTATCTCCTCCGTGAGGAAAAGACAGACCTAGACAAATCTCAGGACATAGTCATTTCCCCTTCTAGTACTGCATAGTGGGTTGGTGGGAGAAGGGAAAGAAAAGTTAATGATAGGGAAATGGAGAGACTGAGAGGCTGTTTGGAGTATCTTCTGTTCTCTCCCTCCCCACCAGGATGGAAGAGAAAAACAGCAGCATGGGTCTCCTCTTCACTTTTCACTCCAGAGAGGATGTGGAGGATCTGGTGGGTGGACAGATCTCTTCACTAGTAAGAGAAGGAGGAGTTCAGACAGGGCGAGAGGGCCCAACCCTTGAGCCAAGAATTGGGGGGGAAAGGGGAGCTCCCACACACTGTGCTTTATCTGTTGAAAAATTTGAGAGGGTGCAGAAAAAAGCCACAAAAATTATTTAACAGTTGGAGAAAATGTCTTCCACTGATTTAGAGGGCGCAATCTGTTCAGCTCATTAAAAAAATCAAGAGGTGACCTGATTACAGTGTGTAAGTATTTTCATTGGGAGAATACCAAGCAGTAGAGAGCTCTTTAATCCAGCAGAGAAAAGCATAATAAGAATCAATGACTGGAAGTTAAAGCCAAGGAAATTCAAATTAGAAATAAGGTACACATTTTTAACAGTGAGGGTGATTAACCATTGGAACAAACTACCAAGGGAAGTAGTGGATTCTTCATCTCTTGAATTTTCAGATCAAGACTGGATGGCTTTCTGGAAGTTATGCATTAGTTAGACACAAATTATTGGGTTCAATGCAGTGGTAAGTGTATTAAACTATATGGTTTGTGCTATACAGTAAATCAGACTACATGATCTAACGATCCTTTCTGGGTGTATAGTCTATGAATCTATTAATTTAACCCCTGATCGGAGGGGATAAATGCTATGTTTTCCTCATTTATATTAGGCCAATTTCATTTGGTGAGGTTCTGGATAATCTAAGTTTCTTCTGCAATGCCGGAATTTCAACAGGCTGCAGGGGTCACGCCCGTGCAGCTGGTTGAGGGGTTACAAAGGTTACGGGCGAACCGGCGTTCTGGGATGGAACGGCGGGCGATGGGGGAGCTTGGGTGGCTCCTCCTGACCACCGTCCGGGCCCAGGATGAGGAGTTGCTTTGCTTACAGCGAGCACTAGAAGGGAAGACTCAGGAATGCACGGCGCAGGCGGAGGCCGCGCCGTGGCCCAAGAAGTCGTTACCTCCCAGGCGGAGCACGCCCAGGAGCTAACGCGACGATGTGAAGTGTTGGTTGCTCGGGTGGAGAATAAGCGGCGTCTTAAGCGCGTGCGGCGACCAGTGACCACATCCAGGTTCGTGCGGTGACCGCTGCCCCCTCTTGGGATCCTGAGACTTGGGATGGGAACATTTGGGACTCCTCGTCCTCAGAGGAGGAGGAGGAGTCCCCCGTGGTGGCTCTGGCGAGGCCGGTATGGGAGCTACGGGTGCAGGGAGGCGCCCTGCAGCCAGAGCTCATACGTACATTTAAAACGAGTGAGTTGCAGGAAATTGTGAAGACGTTCCGACAGGAGCCCAGGGAGAGCGTCATGCAGTGGCTCGTGAGGGTCTGGGACAATGCAGGCAACACGGTTCTGCTGCTCCCTTATGAATTTCAGCAGTTGGGCGTCCTCTCGCAAGACTCTCAGGTATATGCACAATTGGCTTGATCCTTTGTGGGTGTATAGTCTATGAACCCGCCGCAGCCGCAGGACAAGGGGCAACCCATTGAAAGCCCCTCTTTGTACCGCTGGTTGGTGGCTGCAGTGGAGGCGGCCTACTCCTCGGTGGGGGAATTGGAAGCACAGGCGCGCCCCTGGAAGACTGTTCTGGAGGGGGTGCAAGTCCTCCGCCAGTTGGGGATGGCCTGGGCTGTCGCCACGGGCGGAGAGATGGGGCCGGACGACATACCAGTGACGAAATCAATCAAGGCCACCATTTTATGCCTGGCTCCTGACGAGTTAAAACCTTCCCTCCTAGCAGTTGTCATGGCAGAGAATGGGTGAGGGGGGATTTGGCAGCCACCCTTATGGAATTGGAGGCGGCCCTGGCGAGTGCTAGGCCGCGAGCCGTACGGGCTGCGAAGGGGCAGCAGGGCGGGGGGCAGGAGAAGGGGGAATTACAATTGCCCCGGAAGACCTTGTGGCTAGATCTTTTGCAGGCTGGTGGCTCTCGTGAGGACATTAATGGAAAGCCGATGGCAGACCTATACAAGCGCTGGCTGCAGTTGCCCCCTACGAAATGTAGTGCCGGAGGAAAAGGGGAGAAGAGTGATGTGATGGTCTCCGGCCCCTCCCGTGAACTGGTGGCGGATTCATTGCATGCAGTCGTCACTGGCCTGGAGGCGCGCGGATGGACTCTGAACCCGCAGAAAATACAGGGCCCCGCCCAGACGGTGGTCTTCCTGGGTATCGTGTGGGCGGGCCCAGAACGACAAATTCCCCAGAAGGTGCGACAAACGGTGCAGGGGTATCCTCCGCCGCAGTTGAAGAAAGGGTTGCAAGCCTTCCTTGATCTCCTCGGATTCTGGCGCACCTTTATCCCCCACTTGGCTTTCCTCATGCGGCCCTTGCAGGCTTTAGTACGGAAGGCGGCACCCTGGCAATGGACGTGGAGCCATCAAACTGCCTTCGACCTGGGGAAAGAGGTTCTGCTTACTCACATACGGCTCCACGCTCCACAGCCAGGGGTCCCCTTCGAGCTCGAAGTCACCACGGTAGCGGACGTGGCCTCTTGGGGGCTCTGGCAACAGGTAGGGGTCCAGCAAAAGGAACCTATGGGGTTCTGGTCCCGCACGTTGAAAGGGGCGGAACCCGGGTACACCCCTCTGGAAAAGCAGATTTTAGCAGTAGTTTGGGTGCTGCAGGACACGGAGCGAGTAACAGGCCCCACGCCAGTTGTCATGTGCATGCCTATCCCACTAGGACGCTGGGTGCAAGCGGAGCCGGCCCAAACGCAGACAGGGGTTGCACAGCTCGCAACCCACTTTAAGTGGAAGCACTATTTGCAGCGGCGTATGCTATTGGGCCAGCCCTCCCTTTCCACTCCCCATGCCTTGTTATTGGGGGCTGTCACTTTCAAGCATGTGCCCTCCCTCACTGATGAGCTGCCCCCCGTGGAAGACCCTGTGCCCTCCTCCCCGATAGAGGAGGGTCCCCCCGTAGAGCAGTTGTCCACCGAGGAACGGGCGTATGCATGGCTCCTACACAGCCCAAGGGGCCCGGCAGTGGCAGGCCGTAACCTATGCCCCGTATGCCGATGTAGTTGCCATGGCGTGGGGAACGGCCGGCTCCAGCCAATGGGCCAAACTGCAGGCCGCTACCCTGGTGATCGAGGGTGACCCACCGCAGGTTTATTTGTATACGGACAGCTGGGTACTGTATAAGGGCCTCCGGACCTGGGTGATGGCGTGGGAGGTGTGGGAACTCACAGGTCGGCCTTTATGGGGAACTATGCTCTGGCAACAATTACTGTGCTACGCCCGACAAGCCCCTTTGGCCGTCCGACATGTGGACGCCCACACGAAGGCCAAAACCGCTGAGGCTCACTGGAATGCGGCGGCCGATGACATGGCTCAAGCGGAGGTCTTGCAACTGGCAGAACGGTACCATGTAGAGGGTGGCCACTGAGGAGCCCGCCCAACACAAATTGCGGCCCTCTGCCAAGGCGCCTCCCTGCCCCTGGCGGCATGTCGGACTGTCCGTGCCAGTTGTCCGGTTTGTTCTCGCCTGGCACCTATTGTCCTCCCGGGGCCAGCCGGTAAGATTCATCGAGCTGCTGGCCCCTGTCAGGACTGGCAAGTGGACTACATTGGCCCCTTGCCTTCAGAGCAAAGCTGGCAGTATGCCTTTACAGCTGTCGATACCTATACTGGCCTGTTATTTGTGTATCCTAGTGCAACCGCAACCGCAGCCACCACGATAGCTGCGCTGCAGCACTTGTGCTCCCGCTACAGGACGCCACACACCCTGCAGAGTGATCAGGGAACCCATTTCACGGCCCAGGCCGTTTGAACCTGGGCCGCAGATGTGGCAGTGGACTGGCATTACCACCTTCCGTATAAGCCTAAGGCAAGCGGCCTCATTGAACGCCTGAATGGGTTATTGAAGGACCAGATTCGCCACCTTACCCCTACCCACACGCTGCGCGGTTGGTCGGGGGACTGGAACAGGCTGTCTGGCTGTTGAATAGTCGTTCCCTGGGGGGTCAAACGCCCTTCCAGCGGCTGACCTTTCCCCCTACAGTACCTATCCACCTACTCGTCAGTTTACTCCATACACTGGGGGTGGTTGACCCAACGCAGGGCGTGGTAACCTTGTACGCGCCTCACCCCTTTGTTTTGCAGGCTGGACAAGCAGTAAGCCCCTGGCCCACCCAGGCACAACTGCAATGTGAACCGCCCTGTTTGTTCTTTGTTACACCGTTGGTCACAGGCGTGCACTTCTATCCACCGTACTGGTTGAGTGCGGACCGCTGGCTAGGTGCCCTTTTGTGCACCAGGGTGGTGACCGAACCTGTACAATGGGAGCGAGGAGAGGCCCCGTGTAAACTCTCTCCTTTACCACCCATAGGTCTGGAAACCAGCGCCCCGAGCGAGACTGCGTGGCACGTTCTGGCTAACGTGTGGTGGACATTACCACAGCGAGAACCACAAGCTGCTGTAGTCCTCACCACTGGGGAAGGATGGGCATACGTACTCCCAGAGGGGAAAGACTATCCCCACATGGTCTCTCCCGCTTGTCACGACACTCCTTATAAGCACCGCCGCAGCCATCTCCTCACCCGTGAACACCTGGCTGGTGCTGGCTCACAGTGCTGTGAATGCGACTTCGTTTTGCCTACTGCATACGTTCGCTGTGGGTGCGGTAATGGAGACCTGTTTCATCGGCGTCTGTGCAGCACCGACCCTGGTCCAGCACTATTCCCTACTGAAGACAATTGATAAGACTTTTACGTATACAGACTTGTATTCATTGGGGCCAGCCCAATATAAACTGGATGCCTCTATGTATTCCTTTTGACTTGCCAATGTAACGCCTGCCCCTTCTTGTATGTGGTTTGTGAATGCTACTCACGTTGGGGCGGACCTCACCAATGGAGACCTGACATGTAATGAGAGTATGGAGATCTCCTTTGCATATGGGCATATGAAATTGCCTGCTGGGTGGTTTCTTTTATGTGGCAGGCGTGCTTATTCCTACATCCTGGCCAATAGTTCTGGGGGCCCCTGCACTCTTGGTCGGATGGCCCCCCTTATTTTTCCATAACCCCCACAGGTGCCTGCCCCCCACAGAAGGGATGCCATCCCCCTTGACTCCACCTGTAAATCGGATGTGACCCTATTCTCCGAGGCCAAAGCCACAGCCCTGGCCTTTTCCTTGATTGGTATTCCTGGGCTAGTGGTGCACAATTATCATGCGGTGGAGCACCTTGCCTGTACCGTGGCAAAAGCCATTAACCTGACCTCTACAGTCCTCACACTCCTCTTACATGAGTTGGGTGAGGTACGCCAGGGTATGCTACAGAACAGGCTGGCTGTGGATTATTTACTCCTGCGCCATGGCCACCTGTGCCAAGAGTTTGCTGGCATGTGCTCTTTTAATGTAACCGATGCAGGGCCTTCCGTTGAGGCCGACTTACTGCGCCTCCGGAAGTTAGCAGAGGGCATCCACCAGCAGCAAGGGGATGCCTGGCTTTGGTCCTGGCTTTCCACCTTAGGGGGGTGGGCAGCACATCTAGTCCAAGGCCTCCTTATAGGTCTCATTTGCCTTATTAGCTTGTATTTTTACTGCCTTTGCAGTCACGGCTTAATTTCCCAATGCTGTGTGCGATCCACCTATTATGCTTCCGCCTGGTCCATGATGTCGCTCGAGAAAGCGAGGGGAGGAGTGTAAGAGACTGCGGAAGACTTTGTTACGGCCTAGCTAGGGAACTTCTGCTTTCTCGAGGCCGCCCGGTCGCTGTAGGACATGGAGAACCAACTCTAACCAGTTTTGGCCGGTTCTATCTGCCCTGCAGAAAGCCCCTGTTGGGAAGTACCTTATTAAATATTCATGAGTTGATTTTGTGTATTGCTTATTAGGGCTCGCTGTTTACCCTTTCGTCGGACTCTGTCCCAGGCAAAGCTCCGGTATGCTGTGTTCTCCGCCTCCATGACAGCAACGCTTGGAGTCCCCGTTGTGGGTGTGTCACTCACCTTCAATAAAGCCAATAACTCGCTGCTTAGCTGCGTGTGGGTCTCGTTTTCCAGAGTACCTCTGCCAACCTGTGGTGCTTCAAACACCTTGGCCCAGAACATCAATTATTGGTCTGTTTATAACTCTCTTTTAGGGACAAGATTACTGATAAGCCAGTGGTGAGAAAATTCTGGTGTCATCAGCCATCCTCTGTCTTTCCTGATCACTTTCAGTCTGGCTTTATAGTGATATGGCACAAAAACAATATTAGTCTCATTGACTTACAACTACCAATTGACAGATTTCAGGAGTCCGTTAGATGTGTCAATAGACATTGATACTTTTGACCTACTCAGTGCTTTTGACCTATGTAGCCCCTTATTTGAGATGTGGCTTAAGCCTCCTCACTTCTCTCTCCTTGGTGCTTGCTATCATCAATATTAAGAAGTGACTTCTCCACTCTCTTGAATAGGTTGGGTCCTGGGTTCTTTTTGGCATCTCATGCCTCCACCCATGGTGACTCCTCACTGTGCCATGGATAAAAGGGCTGTCCCTTGAGCAAATCAGTTGGCAAGGAGTGTAAAGCCCAGTGCACAAATGATAACAAAATATATAAACACAAACCCCAGCAAAGGAATGACAAACCCAAAATAACAGTGTAACAAAGGGAGATTTTACTGAGAACAGGAAAATAGGTTTTGAGGAAGGAAAGTTACGGTTAACTAATAAAAACTAAACATTAATAAATAAACTAATCTCCCAATATTTACAATTCATCCCAAACCCCAGCTTCCTCCCTGTCACCTTCCAAGGCACATGGCCCACTGAGGTTTAGTTTTGAGATGAAATGTTGCAGTACTGTGATTTTGGCCATCTTAAACCTAAAGTTCCCCTTAGCTTACTCTTCATCCATGGCTGGGGCAGGATCTTCTCCTGACTTCTACCAGACTCACGGGTTACCTAGTCTGGAATCCTCCTGGGTATTGGCTCCATTCTTGGAAGTTGCTGTGGGGTTATGGATTCCTTTGCTTATTTATAATCCCTGATTTCCCTTGCCTTTCCCTTTTATTCTGGTTCCTACCTATACCACTTCTTTAATTTTCACCCTATCCTTTTCCCTTGGTATAATAACAATATATTCTTACAATTGGTTAGTTCTTGATTTCTGAACTTATAATGACTGTAAATGTCCTAAAGGATATCGAAACTGCACATTTATTTAGTTACCTCCTCCCTAGTGGAGGCACTGCACCTCTAAAAGTAAAAAGCAAGTTGTCTCATATTTACGTAGTATATAAAGACCAAAGTCCACTGCACTTCTCGTGACTGGGGTGCTCCAGGAGGAGACTGTATTAAAAACAAATCATTTAATTCAATCTAAAACAATTTTTTTCAACTTTGTGATTTGCCAAAAAAGATGAAAGATTTCATTTTTGGATCAACCTGAAACTAATTTTTTTAATCTCTCTCTCTCTATATATATATAGTTTGCCCAGATATAATCATGAATTTGCTTTTTCTTCAATTTTGTTTTTATTAGATGTATTTTTGCTGACAGGTTCTGAATGGTACTATGTCTTTGTCCCAACACATAAGTAAGAAATGTTTCTAAATCTTTCTACTATTCTCCATCTGATCACCTGAATGTTATTTATTATATTATTGAATATATCACAGTGATTGTTAATAGGAAGCTAGGACAAGCTCTGGAGATCTAAATAACTTGCCAGACCTGTTTTGCACTAGCTGAGTATTCTGAGGCCCATTACTGTTATCCATTCTGGACATCAACGTGGGAAGATTGTCATAGTTGAGAGAAATGGCCCCAATTCACTAACTAAACAAAGATGGATGCCTCTTAGGATTCCAGGATCAAAGAGGGAACGAAAGTGCAAAACTCCTTGTCAATGAAAGAGCATAATTCAACCATTAGGTCATGTATACATGTATAAAAGAGGTGCTCCTACCTAGGCTATAACTCAGCCAGGTCAAATAATTTAACAGTGTTTAACTGTGTCTACATAGGCATTAGGGCTGTTTTTAGTAAGCCTCTATGGACTGGAAAACAAAGACAAAGAAATCAGGGATTATAAATAAGCAAAGGAATCCATAACCCCACAGCAATAACCAAAGGCTCCCTTCACTCAAATAATCAAAAGCCGACAAAATAAACACAACAAATAAAGCGGGGTTGAGGGATTAGGGAGTCTTGCAGGTGCAACTACCACGTCTCTCTGTAGTCTTCAGAGTGCTAGTGGGCTGGAGCTGGGTAGGGAGTTGTGGTGACTGTCACAGAGAGCTCACCCTTTGGGGTGGGATAAATTCCTGGAGTCCTCAAGCCTTCACTGCCCCAGGCTTGTTGTGCAGAGGAGGCTGACCAAGTGAGGTTTTCATTTGATCCCCAGTCTCTGATTCCTCTTACCCACATAGTACACTCCTTTCCTAACTGAGGAGCTGTGTCTCTGGCTCCCTTCCCCTGAGCACTACTCTCCTGGATTCAGCAACCTTCTGGGTGATTGCAGCCATGTACAAGCTAGTCTTGACCTGCAGTTGCCTGTCCTGGCATGTCAGTCAGGCTCAAGGCCCAGGGGCAATGACTCCTCTTCTCTAGTCTAGCCTCCACTAGCTATCCAGATCTGAGGCATCCAGGTTAGTCAGACCTTTGATAACCTTGGGATCGTTCTCATTTCTGAAGCCTGCTGATAGGCTTCTTGGTCAAGATTGCCAGGCAAAAAATTTTGTGTGTGTAATTCCTCCCACTGGCTGCTTCTAGGCTACTGTCTGTGGGAGCTGCTTCTTGTAAGCTCTCAAAAGAGCAAGGAGGTTAAATCAACATAGCAAAAAGAGTTTTGCAGAGCTTTTTGCATCTTTGTCAGACTCAGTCTGGGAGCAGTGGATGAACAAAGCATAAATATAACAGCCTGGAGTTATTTTTTAATCTCTGCAAAGTCACCTAGTTTCTTGTTACATGTTTGGGGTTCATGTGAGATTCAGGGGTATTCTATAAAATTGGGGCAACAATGAAACATTCTTAGAAGGACAAACTCTATTATTATAGGTATTTTGCTATCTCTTATTTCTATTAATTTAATTCTATTATTTAAACTGTAATTGAAATTAATATTGAAAATTAACAAATTGAAAGGCACAAGCGATTACACCACCATATATGTGAAGGTTAAGATTAGTTGGCTCCGGCTATATATATTGTCTGGGAGGTAATCACTTGACCATCAAAAAGGCATCAGATCACTCGGGTATTAATAAAGGTGGCTGTATGGGCATAGATATGCAAAGGAAAAAAGCTAATAGATATAAGACCTGAAAATTTTAGGGGAAGTTCTTCTCAGATCTATTTCTACTTTGTTATTCTCTTCTCTTATATGCATGGATCTCCCATTTATGTCAGCTGGAATTCTAGATATGTACAGATTTCTATACAGGTAGACAGAAGAGCAGTATTGGAAATTAGATCTGCAATATGGATCTGAGAGAAGGATTTTCTCCTGGAATGTATTCATCAGAAGTGTGATATGACTTACAGTTTCATTTTCCTGAAAATTATATCATGCATGGAACAGCTAAATACTTTGCCCCTCCTTCTCTCTTCTTAAATCCTCAGTACCTGGTACACCCATACCAATATTCCAGCCAAGCAGGAGTAAAACATAAAGCTTTTGGTTATTTGAGAGAAGGAACTTCCTTCATAATGACTAGATTAAAACAGAAAAAAGAAAACACCTCAGAATCTGTAGTGTTGAGTTCCTATCTTAACACTGGTCTAATGTTAGAATAACTTGAAAAAGAAAGCTGTAGTAAATTTTAGCGAAATATACAGAAATGTGTGTTTACATTTGTGGGAAAGATGTAGATTCTTCCATCTACTCATCACACTCCTAACTCCCTCCTATTTACATTTTAGAAATAAGTGTCTAAAATTAAAAGGAGTACTTTTGGCACCTTAGAGACTAACAAATTTATTTGAGCATAAGCTTTCGTGAGCTACAGCTCACTTCATCAGATGCATGCAGTGGAAAATACAGTGGGGAGATTTTATATACACAGAGAACATGAAACAATGGGTGTTACCATACACACTGTAGCAAGACTGATCAGGTAAGGTAAGCTATAACCAGCAGGAGAGCTGGGGGGGGACGGGACGGGGGACCTTTTGTAGTGATAATCAAGGTGGGCCATTTCCAGCAGCTGACAAGAACGTCTGAGGAACAGTGTGGGGGGGGGGAATAAACATGGGGAAATAGTTTTACTTTGTGTAATGACACATCCACTCCCAGTCTTTATTCAAGCCTAAGTTAATTGTGTCCAGTTTGCAAATTAATTCCGATTCAGCAGTCTCTCATTGGAGTCTGTTTTTGAAGTTTTTTTGTTGAAGAATTGCCACTTTTAAGTCTGTAATCGAGTGACCAAAGAGATTGAAGTGTTCTCCGACTGGTTTTTGAATGTTATAATTCTTGACATCTGATTTGTGTCCATTTATTCTTTTATGTAGAGACTGTCCATTTTGACCAATGTACATGGCAGAGGGGCATTGCTGGCACATGATGGCATATATCACATTGGTAGATGTACAGGTGAACGAGCCTCTGATAGTGTGGCTGATGTGATTAGGCCCTATGATGGTGTCCCCTGAATAGATATGTGGACACAGTTGGCAACGGGCTTTGTTGCAAGGATAGGTTCCTGGGTTAGTGGTTCTGTTGTGTGGTGTGTGGTTGCTGGTGAGTATTTGCTTCAGGTTGGGGGGCTGTCTGTAAGCAAGGATTGGCCTGTCTCTCAAGATCTGTGAGAGCGATGGATCATCCTTCAGGATAGGTTGTAGATCCTTGATGATGCGTTGGAGGGGTTTTAGCTGGGGGCTGAAGGTGATGGCTAGTGGCGTTCTGTTATTTTCTTTCTTGAGCCTGTCCTGTAGTAGGTAACTTCTGGGTACTCTTCTGGCTCTGTCAATCTGTTTCTTCACTTCAGCAGGTGGGTATTGTAGTTGTAAGAATGCTTGATAGAGATCTTGTAGGTGTTTGTCTCTGTTTGAGGGGTTGGAGCAAATGCGGTTGTATTGTAGAGCTTGGCTGTAGGCAATGGATCGTGTGGTTTGGTCTGGATGAAAGCTGGAGGCATGTAGGTAAGCATAGCGGTCAGTAGGTTTCCGGTATAGGGTGGTGTTTATGTGACCATCGCTTATTAGCACTGTAGTGTTCAGGAAGTGGATCTCTTGTGTGGACTGGTCCAGGCTGAGGTTGATGGTGGGATGGAAATTGTTGAAATCATGGTGAAATTCCTCAAGGGCTTTTTTTCCATGGGTCCAGATGATGAAGATGTCATCAATGTAGCGCAAGTAGAGTAGGGATGTTAGGGGACAAGAGCTAAGGAAGCGTTGTTCTAAGTCAGCCATAAAAATGTTGGCATACTGTGGGGCCATGCGGGTACCCATAGCAGTGCCACTGATTTGAAGGTATACATTGTCCCCAAATGTGAAATAGTTATGGGTGAGGACAAAGTCACAAAGTTCAGCCACCAGGTTAGCCGTGACATTATCGGGGATACTGTTCCTGATGGCTTGTAGTCCATCTTTGTGTGGAATGTTGGTGTAGAGGGCTTCTACATCCATAGTAGCTAGGATGGTGTTTTCAGGAAGATCACCGATGGATTGTAGTTTCCTCAGGAAGTCAGTGGTGTCTCGAAGATAGCTGGGAGTGCTGGTGGCATAGGGCCTGAGAGAGAGTCTACATAGCCAGACAATCCTGCTGTCAGGGTGCCAATACCTGAGATGATGGGGCATCCAGGATTTCCAGGTTTATGGATTTTGGGTAGCAGACAGAATACCCCTGGTCGGAGTTATAGGGGTGTGTGCGGATTTGTTCCTGTGCTTTTTCAGGGAGTTTCTTGAGCAGATGGTGTAGTTTCTTTTGGTAACCCTCAGTGGGATCAGAGGGTAATGGCTTGTAGAAAATGGTGTTGGAGAGCTGCCTAACAGCCTTTTGTTCATATTCCGACCTATTCATGATGACGACAGCACCTCCTTTATCAGCCTTTTTGATTATGATGTCAGAGTTGTTTCTGAGGCTGTGGATGGCATTTTGTTCTGCATGGCTGAGGTTATGGGGCAAGTGATGCTGCTTTTCCACAATTTCAGCCTGTGCACGTTGGCAGAAGCACTCTATGTAGAAGTCCAGTCTGTTGTTTCGACCTTCAGGAGGAGTCCACCCAGAATCCTTCTTTTTGTAGTCTTGGTAGGAAGGTCTCTGTGGCTTAGTATGTTGTTCAGAGGTGTGTTGGAAATATGCCTTGAGTCGGAGATGTCGAAAATAGGATTCTAGGTCACCACAGAACTGTGTCATGTTCGTAGGGGTGGAGGGGCAGAAGGAGAGGCCCCAAGATAGGACAGATTCTTCTGCTGGGCTAAGAGTATAGTTGGATAGATTAACACTATTGCTGTGTGGGTTAAGGGAACCACTGTTGTGGCCCCTTGTGGCATGTAGTAGTTTAGATAGTTTAGTGTCCTTTTTCTTTGGTAGAGAAGCAAAGTGTGTGTTGTAAATGGCTTGTCTAGTTTTTGTAAAGTCCAGCCACGACGAAGTTTGTGTGGAAGGTTATTTTTTTATGAGAGTATCCAGTTTTGAGAGCTCATTCTTAATCTTTCCCTGTTTGCTGTAGAGGATGTTGATCAGGTGGTTCCGCAGCTTCTTTGAGAGTGTGTGGCACAAGCTGTCAGCATAGTCTGTGTGGTATGTAGATTGTAATGGATTTTTTTACCTTCAGTCCTTTTGGTATGATGTCCATCTGTTTGCATTTAGAAAGGAAGATGATGTCTGTCTGTATCTGTACGAGTTTTTTCATGAAGTTGATAGATTTCCACTCCATACGGCTAAATTCAGTGCCTCACATAATGACAGGTTTCAGAGTAGCAGCTGTGTTAGTCTGTATCCATAAACCTGGAAATCCTGGATGCCCCATCATCTCAGGTATTGGCACCCTGACAGCAGGATTGTCTGGCTATGTAGACCCTCTCCTCAGGCCCTACGCCACCAGCACACCCAGCTATCTTCGAGACACCACTGACTTCCTGAGGAAACTACAATCCATCGGTGATCTTCCTGAAAACACCATCCTGGCCACTATGGATGTAGAAGCCCTCTACACCAACATTCCACACAAAAATGGACTACAAGCCATCAGGAACAGTATCCCCGATAATGTCACGGCTAACCTGGTGGCTGAACTTTGTGACTTTGTCCTCACCCATAACTATTTCACCATTTGGGGACAATATATACCTTCAAATCAGCGGCACTGCTATGGGTATCCGCATGGCCCCACAGTATGCATACATTTTTATGGCTGACTTAGAACAACGCTTCTTTATGCCCCTAATGCCCCTATGGCCTGATTTTTGGAAATGCTGAGCACCCATTGACTTCCATTGACTTTAATGTGTCAGGAAGGAACCAAACTATTTCTAAATCTGTGCTCAATGAATGTAAACAAACAAAATGCTATTTCTTTTGCAAATGAGGATAGAAAAATATGTAAACTGTCCTAAAATTCACTAGGCCTGCTGACTTTATCTCCTTAAAGTGCTCTCTATCCTCCCTGAAAGATTCAAAGCCTCAAAAATTTGTTCATTGCTCCTGTTTATAAAGCTTAGGATATCCAATCAAGAAACAAAACAAAACAAAATATGTGATTTACTTGGCCAATCACACATAACACGAAGCATAGCTCTGGATTTGCAGACAATCCATAAAGTGATATTTGTTCTTACAAATGATCTGATGAATAATTATGGAAAACAATCTCATGTGGGAAAAAAACACAGCCATGTCACATATATTACAGAACAAAGGACTATGTTAATTTAATCTATTGTCATGAATAGCATATAACAGTCAGAAACCAAGAACAAGTTTAACAGGAAATCGGCAATGTATGAGAATCCAGAGAATGCCAAGGAAAGTACAGAAATATTTGAACTTGTGCGCTCAGGTGGTACACAAACTGTTGCAGCTTTACTCATAAAGGTTCAGTCTAGAAAAGAAGAGCCATGCCTTAGAATGTAAGAAACAGATTAATGTTATGATGAATGCCATTATGTAGAATTCAGAAGGTGGAATGAATACCTATAATAGCACAAATGTTGTCCATATAGGGCCCAATACATTACCTAGTAAAATTGCTGAGAATTGCTGTGTGCTCAACACTTTGGAAAGTCAGACCACGCACTACAAAAAGATCACCTACAGGCCACTCACCCACATAAAGGTGATTAAATATGGATTTAGGAGCCTAATGTTAGCTATTTTTTAAAAAAACATGGCTAGTGAGTGATATCATACTTATGTCATACTTAAGTAACTATAAATTAAAATAGTAGAATTGATGTAAATCAGGAAGTAGTGAAATAAGTAAATAAGCTTCAAACATAGATTTTCTGGGGAAAAGGTTTTACAAATCTTAAAAATGTCTTCATTATTATTCATTTTTAATGAAAAAAGTGGTCTTTTTGAAATTTAAACAGCTACTCCACACCCTAGATGCATTTGCAACTTCATCATAGCAGAACTGTGCTTGTAAATGAGAAGAAGAAAGTGAAAAATGACTAGAAACAAAATTGGTGAAAAAATGACTATTTTATTGTTCTTATCTAACCAAGAATGAAACCCAAAAAGAAAACATGTCATCAGTGTGAAAAGTGAGAGCTTTAACCTTCACCTGAAGTAACTGGGAGCTTTGCCTTAGTTAGGACTATTGTGATTAGGATATAAATTAGATTTTAATTATTATCTCAGGAGTTATTAGTGATAAATATAAGAATAATTATTTTTAAATATATTATTTTAAACCTGGAAGTATCACTTTAATTCCTTTTTTAAAAACAATAATCACTCTACCACTCCATGATTAACTTATTTTAATACTGAAAATGCTACATTTTGTTCAAAATGGAGAGAACTGATGAGCAGGAACACAAGCCCATTTTAGTATGGACTGGATCTCATGCTGGCGTTCACCATAACACCTCTGGGGACTTTTGACCTTGCAGTCAACAACTAATGTATTTCTGTCTGTTTAGTTTTCTTTATATGATTACCTTAAAAGAACACTTTCCATATGTCATCTTATTCCTCTGGGGACTCTGAAAGAAGATAAGAAGACCACTTAAGTAAGCTTTGTGAATTCATGTGTCTGTCTATATGTATTAAAGCATGCAGCTATGTTTTATCTTATGTCATACTTAAGTTTATTAAAAATAAATGCAATCTTTTGAATTCAGTCTCATCCAATGTATGTCTCATGCAGCTTAACTATTTGATACCAATTCATCATTTGTTAACACATGCATGTTAAAGAGATCAAATTCAAATATTTATAATAAAATAACTGGAAAATGTAGTGAAGCATATGTGCATCCAGTCTCAGAATTCCGAACACTCATTTTCTCTCTTAATATAAAAAGTTTTTACGAATATTCTCAAATAGTTCCTATAATCAACATTTACTCCTACAAATTATAACATTATATGTATACATGACCATGCTTAGAATTTTTTCTAAATATAACCAGTGTAATGTACATGGTATTGTGAAAACTGATACTGATAAAACTTGATACAGTTGTAGGTAGATGCTGTGTAAGAGTTTCCATGCAGCACTCTCAATGCAATGCATAGCAAACCTGCTCTGAAACACCAGGACATTCCTTTCCTCAGACTAGAGTGCCAGTATTGTTGAACTGTGCCAAGCAATCCACTAGTGCAGGCAAGTAAAGGGGTGGAATGTGCTCCATCACTTCCCTAAAGTGGACTACTCATATCATGGGTCACAGCACAGCAATGAGAGCAGCCTCTATGAGGTTGCTTCTCCCCCTGCCATGCAGGTGGCTGAGGACTGGGTGGGCAGGGCCAAGGAATGGGCAGAGATAGAGTTGGCAATGTTTGAGGGTGGAAGGGGGTGAATTAGAAATACTTACATGTTATTGTGTGAAAATGTGGGGAATTAATTTGCATATTTTCAAATAATTGGCATGTAATCATAAATGTCATTAAAAAAAAACTGTGTGTGGATTTAGTGCTGGTATAAGGCATCATTTTATCTGATCTTGGTTGGTGGGAGATCCCTTGAAAGGGCCCACACAGAAGAATATCAGTGGCCACCCTCTCAAGAGAGGGAAGGGACCAAAAAGGACCCCAAGTCAACTAAGATCTAGTCTACACAAGGATTTTGTGCCAATGTAACTATTTCTCTTAGAGGGTTAATTTTTTACTGAAATAGTTATACCCCAAGTGTGCAGCTATACCAGTACAGCGTACCCTCTTTCCTGTGTGGGAACAATCAATACCAGTATAAGAAGCAAATTTACATGAAGATAACTGCATCCAGACTAGAAGGGTTGTACTGCTTTAACTGTATCTGTATAGTTGAAGCAGTACAACTTTTGTGTGTAGACATGGCCTACAAAGGACAAGCAAAAACTATCAGCTAACAGTGGGGATATCTAGCAGATAACTCCTGGATAGTGCCCACTGCTCCACAAAATGTCAAGAGGGTTGTAGTAGGAAGAGAGCCTGAGGGCTTGGCTACACTTGCGAGTTAGAGCACATTAAAGCAGCCCCGGGCACCCTGACTCATGACGCATCCACACTGACAAGGCACATAGAGTGCCCAGACTCTGCGGCTGGAGCGCGCCTGGTAATCCACCTCCATGAGAAGCATAATGCTTGCTGCGCCCTGGCTGGAGCACTGTGGCATCAGTGTGGATGCCCTGGTCTATTAATGCACTCTGATCGGCGTCCAGAAGTGTCCCACAATGCCTGTTCTAGCCACCCTGGTCATCACTTTGAACTCTACTGCCCTGCCCTCAGGTGACCAACTGTCAGACTCGCCCTTTAAATTCTCTGGGAATTTTGAAAATTCCCTTCCTGTTTGCTCCGCGAATCTTTCCAGGTGACCATGCCTCCACGCGCCAGGCAATCCCCAGTATGGAGCAATGGTGAGGTGCTGGACCTCATCAGTGTTTAGGGGGAGGAAGCTATCCAATCCCAGCTGCACTCCAGCTGTAGGAATTATGATACCTTGGGGCAGATATCAAGGGACATGATGGAAAGGGGCCAAGACCAGGATGCACTGTAGTGCAGGGTTAATGTGAAGGAGCTGTGGAATGCATACTGCAAAGCGTGCAAGGCAAGCAGCTGCTCCGGTGCTGCCCCTGCAACCTGCCATTTCTACAAAGAGCTGGAAGCAATACTTGGGGGAGACCCCACCTCCATTCCAAAGACCACCATGGACACTTCAGAGCCCAATTCAACAAGGCAGGAGGAGGAGGAAAGCGGGAGTGAGGGTGCTGAGGAGGAGGGAGACAGCCAGCCATCCCTAGATGCATGCAGCCAGAAGCTGTTTTCAAGCCAGGCGGAAGGTAGACAGTCTCAGCTGACAGTGCTTGGGGAAGAACAAACACCAGAGGAGGTGCCCAGTAAGTGGCTTTTATTTTGGGAAGGAAGTTGTTCGGCGTGGGCTCTTGGGGTGAGAAGGGTTAGGGCTGCATGCATGCCCAGATGCGGAATAGGGGGTTGGTGTGCTCTCTCACATCGCAGTAATCGGCCTCAGTGAGCTTTTCAAAGGTCTCATGCAGAAGCTGGGCAATCCATTTGTGCAGGTTCCTTGGCAGAGCTACTGTGCTCCTTGTCCCAGTCAGGCTAACATGTCCGCGCCACTGTGCCGTGAGGGGCAGGGGGACCATTGTGGCAACAGACAAGCTGCATATGGGCCAGGGCGGAAGCTGCATTGTAGTAGAAGACCCTCCCTTGCTTCCCAGGTCACCCTCAAGAGCGAGATATCTTCCAGGACAAACTCCTGTGGAAAACGTGGGGACAGTATTCCGTATAGGGGCCCCCTGCAGCTGTTGGCTCTCCCCAAGGCACAGAACCCCAGACGACAGTACGGCTGTGAAACAATCAGTCCCCCTTGCCCCTGTGCTTACTCACCATTTTGGGGCTCCCGTGGGTTTTGTGCGCTTGCTTTGGGACAGGCAATTTCTGCTAATGTGTACACTGCACTTGTCTTTAAGTACAGCCGAATAATTGCTCTGTCTAGTGTGAACAATCCTGCCTCTGTTAAGTGTGGCATTTTGACTTTGCAGATGCAGCCTTGAGATCCCAGCCGTGCTTGTTATCAACGGCCGAAAGAGTCCAAAGAATCAGGAAGCGTACTCAAAAAAGCAAAGAGGACATGTTGCATGAAGTGATGCAGCAGTGCATTAATGAAAATCAAAAAGTACAGGAGTGGCGGGAGTCTGAAAGGAGGCTCCACCAGCAGAATGCGGATCGCCGGCACCAAAGCATGGAGTGGCTCCGAAGCATTATGGAGCGCCAAGGGACTCGATGCAGGCACTCATAGCATTGCAGATGGAGCAGATCCACGCCCGCCCCTGCAGCCTTTGTCCCAAAACTCTTTCCCTTGTGCCCCCATGTCACCGCCAACCCACTTTCCCCAACATCCGGGTTCTTATCACCACCAGCTATCTCCAACACCTGTGGCTTCACCACCCAGCCCTGAAAACTACGACCCTTACCCACTGCACTCAACCCCCATCACCATGCATTTTAGCCAGCCTGAAGTGCAGCACTCATTGCACGGCACTCCAGACAGGAAGGCTGAGTATGATAACAGGACATACGCAAATCTGTTATTGTCCCGTTCCCCACCGCATCCCCTTCCCTCGTCCCACACAGCAGATATGTCATGCCCTTTCTGTTTCCCAAGCAGTTGTGTTTCTTTTCAGTAAATGAATTTTCTTTTCAATAAATGAATTTTTTGGCTTTGAAAACATTCTTTATTGCATTAAATAAAAGATACGGTAGCCCAGGAAAGCAACAGGCACTGCAAGTCAGTACATCCTATGTAGCAAACACAAATTCCTACTAACATTGGAACCACTGCACTTCACTCCCATGCAGGGCACCAAACATTAGTGGTGGCTTTCAGCCTCAAATTGCTCCCTCAAGGCATCCCTAATCCTCTAATAGCCCTGCTCTCTGGTTGTTCAAATTCAGCCTCCAGGCGTTGAACCTCCAAGGTCCATGCCTGAGTGAAGCTTTCACCCTTCCCTTCACAAATGTTATGGAAGACACAGCATGTGGGTATAACTGTGGGCATGTTGTCAACAGCCATGTTCAGCTTCCCATACAGACAGCGCCAGTGGCCCTTTAAACAGCCAAAAGCACACTCCACAGTCATTCTGCACTGGTTCAGCCTGTTGTTGAACCCCTCCTTGCTGCTGTCAAGGCTCCCTGTGTAGAGTTTCATGAGCCATGGCATTAAAGGGTAAGCAGGGTCTCCAAGGATCACAATGGGCACTTTGATTTCCCCTACTGTGATCTTCTAGTCTGGGAAGAAAGTCCTGGCTTGCAGCTTCCTGAACAGGCCTGTGTTCCGAAAGATGCTTGCATCATACACCTTTCTGGACCAGCCTGTGTTAATGTCAATGAAATGCCCATGGTGATCCACAAGCGCCTGGAGAACCATAGAGAAATACCCCTTCTGATTAACGTACTTGGAAGCTAGGTGGACTGGTGGCAGAATTGGAATATGAGTCCCATCTATCACCCCTCTGCAGTTAGGGAAACCCATTTGTGCAAAGCCAGCCACGTCATGCACGTTTTCCAGAGTCACGGTTCTTCTGAGCACGATGCAATTAATGGCCCTACAAACTTGCATCAACATGATTCCAATGGTCGACTTTCCCACTCCAAACTGGTTAGCGACCGATCAGTAGCTGTCTGGAATTGCCAGCTTCCAGATTGCAATAGCTACCCACTTCTCCACCAGCAGGGCAGCTCTCAATCTTGTGTCCTTGTGCGGCAGAGTGGGGGAGAGCTCAGCACACAGTCCCCTGAAAGTGGCTTTTCTCATCCGAAAGTTCTGCAGTACTGCTCATCATCTCAGACTTGCATGACGATGTGATCCCACCACTCAGTGCTTGTTTCCTGAGCCCAAAAGTGGCGTTCCACGGTGGTGAGCATGTCCATGAATGCCACAAGCAATCTCGTGTCGTATGCGTTATGTGAGTCGACATCATCCTCGGACTTCTCAGTGTCAGTTTGTAGCTTAAGGAGTAACTCGACTGCAATTCGTGACATGCTGGCGAGACCCATTAGCATATTCCTCAGCAGTTCGGGATCCACCCCCACAAACCAAAGGGAAGCCAGAGCGCGCAGTACAAAAACTGTTGAAAGATGGTGCTAAATGTGGACGGAAGCACAGGGATTGCTGGGATGCAAACTGATGCATCATGGGGCATTGGGACAGGACCCAGGATGCCCTAAGATATAAGCCCTTGTATCAGAGGCCTGGCGTGAGGCCTGAGCTAAAGTAGTGAGGAAGCTTTTCTGTTATAAAGCAAAGCTAGCAAGAGTCAGGCTGTGAGCAAACATCAAGCTCTGCCTGCTTGCAAGCTCACAGAACCTGGCTCAAGAGCAGGGCTAATATTGGAGAAACACACTTTCCTACGCCGTGCTAGGCACAGAGTGCTCCTGCAAACACATCCCACAATCAAGTGATACCAGAACATTTTGCTCCCCAAAGCTCTGCCAATGCATCTGTCATAAATATAAAGGGAAGGGTAAATACCTTTAAAATCCCTCCTGGCCAGAGGAAAAATCTTTTCACCTGTAAAGGGTTAAGAAGCTAAAGGTAACCTCGCTGGCACCTGACCAAAATGACCAATGAGGAGACAACATACTTTCAAAAGCTGGGAGGAGGGAGAAAAACAAAGGGTCTGCGTCTATTGTGTGATGCTTTTGCCGGGGACAGAACAGGAATGGAGTCTTAGAATTTAGTAAGTAATCTAGCTAGATATGCGTTAGATTATGATTTCTTTAAATGGCTGAGAAATTAAGCTGTGCTGAATAGAATGGATATTCCTGTCTGTGTGTCTTTTTGTAACTTAAGGTTTTGCCTAGAGGGATTCTCTATGTTTTGAATCTAATTACCCTGCAAGGTATTTACCATCCTGACTTTACAGAGGTGATTCTTTTTTACTTTTTACTTCTATTAAAATCCTTCTTTTCAGAAACTGAATGCTTTTTCGTTGTTCTTAAGATCCAAGGGTTTGGGTCTGTGGTCACCTATGCAAATTGGTGAGGATTTTTACCAAACCTTCCCCAGGAAGTGGGGTGTAAGGGTTGGGAGGATTTGGGGGGGAAAGACGTTTCCAAACAACTCTTTCCTAATAAATAAACCGAGATAAACGTTTGGTGGTGGCAGTGGAAGTCCAAGGGCAAAGGGTAAAATATTTTGTACCTTGGGGAAGTTTTAACCTAAGCTGGTAAAAGTAAGCTTAGGAGGTTTTCATGCAGGTCCCCACATCTGTACCCTAGAGTTCAGAGTGGGGAAGGAACCTTGACAGCATCCTAACGCCCTGCAGCACAGATCTGCCAGTGCACGCCAACCATCCTGCTCCATTCTACCCTGTACCCCATAGCTCTGCCACTGTACCCTGTTTCATGCACACACCCTGCACACATCCACTACTTTACTTCAACCAGGAGCTCCTTGGGGCTGGTACTGTCATTGTTATGATAGAATCACAGCAGCACCACTATAGTTAAGGTTGTGTTCTGACTTCTGTTTAAAGATCTTCTGCAGCTGACATGCTTTGCTGGATTCCTTTGAGGTTCACTGTGCCTCAGGAGGGTGCAGGGTAGGGTTGTGGAGCCCTGAAAAAAATAGCTATTTTCCAAAACGTTTCTAGGTTGTGGGTTTTATTTGTTTGTTTGTTTGCTTGTTTGTTTGTTTTGTGCAGAGCTACAGATCAAATTATTGATGTGATATGATTCAAAATGGTCTCAGTTTGTTGAGTTTTACTCAAGGTAGTGCATGGCACTCAATCTTTGGATGTTGTATTAATTTAGATGGAATATATGGGATAAAGGTGTTACCAGAACCCAACCATGGTCCGACATTAAACGGTGTTAAACAAGGTTTGGGGTTTGGTATACAGGAGACTTCAGATTGCTTAATACCATGTAAAACACACCATTAAAAACCCTAATGACCTTTTATTAAAGATAAAGAAAAGAAGGAGCTAGCTAACAGGAGCAGCAAATAGGGGAGTTTTGCAAGGAAACTCTCTAGATGAAGGAAGAGAGACTATGTGAATTAGATAAGTTCATGGAGGATAGGTCCATCAAAGCTATTAGCTCAGATTGTCAGGGATGCAACCCCATGCTTCATGTGTTCCTAAATCTCCAACTGCCAGAAACGGAAACTGAACAAAAGGGGCTGGATCACTCATAATTGCCCTGTTACGTTCATTTCCTCTGGAGCATCTGACACTGGCCACTGTCAGAAGGCAGGATACTGGGAGGGCAAGGAATACCCATTACATGAGTATTGCTGACTACAGGCTGATTTGGATGGAGAGAGGTGGCCATCATCTTTTGCCCACTTTGCACAGTGACTGAAGAAGGTGTAATTTACTGCACTTTGGGTTGATTCACTTGGGTGGAAATGATTGGGGCTTTATTCCTTGTGTTCACCTTATCCAATGTAGGAGGAGAAATCTGGATTGCATCAGAGATTTGTGTCTAGGTGCTTGGACAGTTTTCTCTGATCTGGCTGAGTGTGTGAATGATCACTATAATGACAATATGAAAGCTATTAATGAGTGTTGGAAGAACATTTATCAAGAAATAGGAGGGTATCTGGCTGTCTAGAAAAAGTGTACTGTATGCCATAGAAACAATGCAATGCAAGCTGTGACACCTCACTGTTTCTTGGAGATCAGGTATATATATTGGACAGGGATCAGATCAAATATAAAACTGTTAGCATTTGGAACAGAAACCCTGTCTGTGATTTCAGGGATACTCAGTACAGTAGTGAGGAGGGGGGCAAGTTGGAGGTGGGAATGTAGTGAATGGGTCAGGGGCATGGTGGAGGAGGTGTTCCGAAGCAGGGATTGTGGGGCCCAGCTGATGTGTGGGATGGAGGGAGTGACTTGCTGACTCAATATGCAAATTGTGTGATATGATATGTATAGCTACATAAATGACTACTAATTCCCACCACCAACATATCTTTCCTGTTAAAAAAACTAGGAACTTCAATGGCAAAACACCTACATTAACACAAGAGTTAAGGTTGCTTGCAGAGCATTGACTTGAGCAAAATTCAAATTTCTGAAAACCAGTAAATGTCCATGTAATGTGAGCTCAGCCCTCTTTCAGCAATGCCACACTAAACTACATTACTTACATTAACACTTTCACTCTTCCAACTCCACAGTTGCTGAAATGTACAAGATCTTCACCTCCTTTTACAACCTATTCACTCCACCATGCTTTCTGCAGCAACTAGAGAATTCCCTAACCAGGAAGTTCATATGTTTATTGAGCTCCCCATTAAAACACATCCTGGTCTTCTCTGGTAACTGTGGAGGACCAGGAACTCTGTAACCACTCCACATCCCCCTTCCTTTATAATAAAAGGTTAAACTTTAAATTATAAACCAATGTATATACATACAACAATTCAAGATAACTTCAGTTTCCTTAAAACTACTACTTACTACTATGTTCGTTTATCAATTACATTTAAATAGTCTTAAGCAGCATTCTAAAGATCAAATCTTTGAGGGGGGTCTGCATTCTCATTTCTGCAGAGTTGGTGTGTGGCGTGCCCTGTGGAGGAGGTTCACTTCCTGACAAAGTACCCACAGGTCCCAGATTCTCTCTTCGTTGTGTTGGGAAATATTGTAAATGAACCTGATTCCCCAGGAGAAGTCTTTTTGGAGTCTCCACTAGTTAGGATCTGGGAGTTTTGTCCAAGTTTTGCATGGTTCCAAATGTTTGGGAGCTTTTGAGCAAGCTTTGTGCCCCGTTCTCAGTGCAGGTAGTGCTTTTGGTGTGTGAAAAACACTGGATGTTTTGTTGCTGCTGAATTTTTATTTCAGCATCCCATTTTCAAAATACCTTCGGGTTGGGACACTTAGGTTTAAGCTGTTTGGATGCCACAAGTAAAGGCATCCTTGTTCATCTTCCCATCAGATGCTCTACTGGAGACAGTCCAGTCACAAACAGTGTTGACAGATATGCAAGGAGAGCTTTACAGGGGTCCACTGATTTTTGCAGAAGTCTTTTTAAAGTCTGCATTGCTTTCTCCACATCCCCATTGCTCTGCGGGTAATGTGGACTACTACTACAGAGTTCAAAATCAAAGTCTTGTGCAACTGCTAGGAAAGCTTCCATGGTAAATTGAGGCCCTTATCAAATATGAGGACTTTAGGAATTCCATGTCTAGCAAATATTGACTTTAGTTTCTGGATGACCTATGAAATCTGTGTAAGCCAAGTCAATACATTTGCAGAAGTAGTCGACTACAGTAATGTTGGTTAGGGGACTGATTGTTTTATGGCATTTCTATATCAGCAAAAGCCCTACTACAGACATCAGTTATATCAGCATAACAGTTGTTTGTACAAATATAGTTCATTTCGCTCCAGTGACTGGTATAAGCTAAAATGGCAAAAGCACTCTTTTGTTGGTCTAAACCGTGTCTACACTAAGAAGGTGTGCTGCTATAGCTATCCTGTTGTACAGGTATAATTAAGCATTAATTGGAGCAGTGGGACTGAAACCTGGGTGTCCCCTGCACATCTCAGGAGAACACTTCAATCTCCCTGGTCACTCAATAACAGACCTAAAAGTGGCAATTTTTCAACAACAAAAACTTCAAAAACAGACTCCAATGTGAAACTGCAGAACTAGAATTAACTTGAAAACTGGACACCGTCAGATTAGGCCTGAATAAAGACTGAGAGTGTTTGGAGCATTAAAAAACCTAAACCTAATTTCCCCAATACTAATTTCCCCCTACAGTTACTCACATTCCCCCTACTGTTACTCACGTCTTCTTGTCAACTCTCTGAAATGGGCAACTCTCATTATCACTTCAAAAGTTATTTTTCCTCCCTTGGTATCCTGCTGTCAATTGAATTGTCTCATTAGACTGACCTCTTGGTAAGGCAACTCCCATCTTTTCATGTATTTATACCTACTCCTGTATTTTCCACTCCATGCATCTGATGAAGTGGGTTCTAGCCCACGAAAGCTTATGCCCAAATAAATTTGTTAGTCTCTAAGGTGCCAGAAGGACTCCTTGTTGTTTTTGCTGATACAGACTAACACGGCTACCACTCTGAATACTGGTCTAAAGGTCATTCTTACACTCATACTTTGTCCCAATTAATATTTAATTATTATACAAAGTAGACCAGTTTCAATAGGAAAGGTTGAGCTAGACCTACTCCAGAATACTCTACAGCTAGAGCCCTGTGTTTTTCACAAATGCAAAATAACATGAAATAAAATGAAAATCAAAGTAAAAAATTAAAACAAACAAACAAAAAAGCACTGCACAGCTTTGAGCCAGCCACTTCTCCATCATGAAGGGGGGAGGGGTAGGTGGACCAAACTTCAGTGAGTGGTGTTGCAAGCTGGCACCCTGGGTCACACCTCCGGTCAGGTTTGGCCCAGCCGCCCCTACATCTTGATGCTGGGGGCCAGCCAAACTTCAGTGAGTGGCTTTGCAAGCTGCGCATGGAGTCACAGTGCTGCTCAAGTTTGGCCTGGCCTCCCTCCATCATCACAGAGGGTCAGGTGCTGCAACGCCATGCACCAGGATTCAACATCCAGTGTGAGGCGCTGGGACCACCACCATGGGATAGAAGCTACCACTGCTTAATGAGTGTGTGGCAGGCTCATGCTGCAAACACCTCCTAGGCATCTCCCTCCCCCGCCCCCGAAACAGGAACTGACCACCCACAAGACATTCCACCCTAGTGGAGAGGGGAATTAATGGGAGGTTGGGAGAATATATATTGGGGATAGTGGATGGATCCCTGGGACTATGGGGGGCTTGGGCTCAATGGGGGAGGGAGACTATTTAGAGGGGGTAGGGACACGGTTTTTGGGGCAAATGGGGTTTGGATGTGAGGTTCAATGGGAGAGGGCAATGGCATCAATTCAGATATTTCTTGGGGGGTTAATTCTGGTTCCTGAGCCTCCCAGAAGGGACCCCGTTCTGGTCCCTGCTTGTTTTCCCCCACTCTCCTGCAGGGACTGTAGATCTCTCTTGGCTGTGGAGTCTTCTCTCTCTCATCCACACAGAACATCTGCTGATACCATCAGAGTCTCGGTGGACTCCCCTGTGCTTTGCCACACAGGAACAGGCTCCCTTGCACCAGATCACCACATCACTCACTGAAATTTGTCCGAGATGACCCTCTGTCTGTATGGAGGTGTGGCCAGGTCAAATTTCAGTAGCACTGTAACCATGAAGCCAGAGTGACATTCCAGACTTCTCTGGCAGCAGCTGAACAAATGTAGTACAGAACCACTGCTTAAGAGTGGTTGGGCCATGCCCATTCCCTGCCCCCCACACCCTCCCCCACCCTCTTATCCCCCCACCCCCGATCTGCTGCCTTTTGAGCAAATATAAAAACCTTTGGGAGGGAATTGCCTCCAGCCCCTCCAGTTTGTACCACTGAGAGAGGGAGATACATAAGGGGGACAGGAGAGCTTGGGTAGGGGACCGCATGGATAAAGAATGTGGGGAGGGGGGGCTGGAGAGGAAGCAGTAGGGTTTGGGAAGATATGTAGTGTCAAATTTGAGTTAAATTATGAGTATAAGTAAACCAGGATTTATACTCTGTTTTTATTTATATATGGTCTGTCTCCATCTCTTGATGTGAGGTCTTTCTAGGGGTCTCTTTCTTCTGACTGACCTTCCTTAGTTTGGGTCTCACTCAGGTTAGTTCTTGGACTCTCAACTTCAATTTTTTATCAGCCCTTCAATTTTAGGGCTTTGATCTCCTTCAATCTCCTGTCTGTTTTATTGGAGGCAGCCTGCTGCAGGGTTGTCACCCCTTTGATGTCCCAGGCCCTTCTTCCACATTTTCCTTCTATGTACTCTCCCCGCTATAGCAGGTCTTGTTTTCTCTGTTGATTCCAGCTGTGGATGCCTGCATCCATGTTTGGCAACTCTGGCAGCTGCCTGGGAGTGTGATCAAACTGCTTGCTTGTAAACAGGAGAGACTCTCCTTGCTCTTCTATCATAGAATCATAGAATATCAGGATTGGAAGGGACCTCAGGAAGTCATCTAGTCCAACCCCCTGCTCAAAGCAGGACCTAATCCCCAACTAAATCACCCCAGCCAGGGCTTTGTCAAGCCTGACCTTAAAAACCTCTAAGGAAGGAGATTCCATCACCTCCCTAGGTAACCCATTCCAGTACTTCACCACCCTCCTAGTCAAAAAGTTTATCCTAATATCAACCTAAACCTCCCACACTGAATGTTGAGACCATTACTCCTTGTTCTGTCATCTGCTACCACTGAGAACAGTCTAGATTCATCCTCTTTGGAACCCCATTTCAGGTAGTTGAAAGCAGCTATCAAATCCCCGCTCATAAATAATCCCAGTTCCCTCAGCCTCTCCTCGTAAATCATTGGCTCCAGTCCCCTAATCATTTTATTGCCCTCTGCTAGACTCTTTCAAATTTTTCCACATCCTTCTTGTAGTGTGGGGCCCAAAACTGAACATAGTACTCCAGACTTCCTCACCAATGCCGAATAGAGGGGAATGATCATGTCCCTCGATCTGCTGGCAATACTCCTACTTATACAGCCCAAAATACTGTTAGCCTTCTTGGCAACAAGAGCACACTGTTGACTCAGATCCAGCTTCTCATCCACTGTAACCCCTAGGTCCTTTTCTGCAGAACCGCTGCCTAGCCGCTCGGTCCCTAGTCTGTAGCAGTGCATGGGATTCTTCCGTCCTAAGTGCAGGGCTCTGCACTTGTCCTTGCTGAACCTCATCAGATTTCTTTTGGCTCAATCCTGTCTTTTGTCTAGGTCCCTCTGTATCCTATCCCCACCCTCCTTGCTGAGGCTGCAATCCACGCCATCCTCCAGATCATTAATGAAGATACTGAACAAAACCGGCCCCAGGACCGACCCTTGGAGCGTTCCACTTGATACTGGCTGCCAACTAGACATGGAGCCATTGATCACTACCCATTGAGCCTGATGATCTAGCCAGCTTTCTATCCACCTTATAGTCCATTCATCCAGCCCATGCCTCTTTAACTTTCTGGCAAGACTACTGTGGGAGACAATATCAAAAGCTTTGCTAAAGTCAAGGAATAACACGTCCACTGCTTTCCCCTCATCCACAGAGCCAGTTATCTCGTCATAGAAGGCAATTAGGTTAGTCAGGCATGACTTGCCCTTGGTGAATCCATGTTGACTGTTCCTGATCACTTTCCTCTCCTTGAAGTGCTTCAAAATTGATTCCCTGAGGACCTGCTCCATGATTTTTCCAGGCACTGAGGTGAGGCTGACTGGACTGTAGTTCCTCAGATCCTCCTTCTTCCCTTTTTTAAAGATGGGCACTACATTAATCTCTTTCCAGTCATCCGGGACTTCCCCCGATCGCCATGAGTTTTCAAAGATAATGGCCAATGGCTCTGCAATCACATCCGCCAACTCCTTTAGCACTCTTGGATGCAGTGCATCTGGCCCCATGGACTTGTGCTCTTCCAGCTTTTCTAAATAGTCCCGAACCACTTCTTTCTCCACAGAGGGCTGGTTACCTTCTCCCCATACTGTGCTGCCCAGTACAGTAGTTTGGGAGCTGACCCTGTCTGTGAAGACAGAGGCATAAAAAGCATTGAGTACATTATATTTTTCCACATCCTCTGTCACTACGTTGCCTCCCCCATTCAGTAAGTGGCCCACACTTTCCCTGATCTTCTTCTTGTTGCTAACATACCTGTAGAAACCCTTCTTGTTACTCCTAACATCCCTAGCTAGCTCCAACTCCAAATGTGATTTGGCCTTCCTGATTTCTCTTCTGCATGCCTGAGCAATATTTTTATTCTCCCTGTCATTTGTCCAAGCTTCCACTTCTTGTAAGCCTCTTTTTTGTGTTTAAAATCAGCAAGGATTTCACTGTTAAGCCAAGCTGGTCACCTGCCATATTTACTATTCTTTCTACACATCGGGATGGTTTGTTCCTGCAACCTCAATAAGGATTCTTGAAAATAAAGCCAGCTCTCCTGGACTCCTTTCCCCCTCATGTTATTCTCCCAGGGGATCCTGCCCATCAGTTCCCTGAGGGAGTCAAAATCTGCTTTTCTGAAGTCCAGGGTCCATATTCTGCTGCTGTCCTTTCTTCCTTTTGTGAGGATCCCGAACTCGACCATCTCCTGGTCACTGCCTCCCAGGTTCCTATCCACTTTTGCTTCCCCTGCTAATTCTTCCCCATTTGTGAGCAGCAGGTCAAGAAGAACTCTGCCCCTAGTTGGTTCCACCAGCACTTGCACCAGGAAATTGTCTCCTACACTTTTCAAAAACTTCCTGGATTGTCTGTGCACTGCTGTATTGTTCTCCCAGCAGATATCGGGGTGATTGAAGTCCCCCATGAGAAACAGGGCCTGTGATCTAGTAACTTCTGTTAGTTGCCTGAAGAAAGCCTCATCTACCTCATCCCCTGGTCTGGTGGTCAAAAGCAGACTCCCACCATGACATCACCCTTGTTGCTCACACTTCTAAACTTCATCCAGAGACTCTCAGGTTTTTCTGCAGTTTCATACTTGAGGTCTGAGCAATCATACTGCTCTCTTACATACAATGCAACTCCTCCACCTTTTCTGCCCTGCCTGTCCTTCTTGAACAGTTTATATCCATCCATGACAGTACTCCAGTCATGTGAGTTATCCCACCAAGTCTCTGTTATTCCAGTCACATCATAATTCCTTGACTGTGCCAGGACCTCTGGTTCTCCCTGCTTGTTTCCCAGGCTTCTTGTATTTGTGTATAGGCACTTAAGATAACTTGCTGATTGTCCTGCTTTCTCAGTATGAGGCAGGAGTCCTCCCCTCTTGTGCTCTCTTGCTTGTGCTTCCTCCTGGTATCCCACTTCCCTGTTTACTTCAGGACTTTGTTCTCCTTCCCCCGGTGAACCTAGTTTAAAGCCCTCCTCACTAGGTTGGCCAGCCTGCTTGTGAAGATGCTCTTCCCTCTCTTCATTAGGTGGAGCCCGCTTCTGCCTAGCAATCCTTCTTCTTGGAATACCATCCCATGGTCAAAGAATCCAAAGCCTTCTCTCCGACACCACCTCCGTAGCCATTCGTTGACTTCCACCATTCGATGGTCTCAACCTGGGCCTTTTCCTTCCATGGGGAGGATGGTCGAGAACACCACTTGTGCCTCAAGCTCCTTTATCCTTCTTCCCAGAGCTACATACTCTGCAGTGTTCCACTCAAGGTCATTTTCCCTTCATTCACCACACCATTGTCACATACACTTCACTGGTGTGTCTTGCATAAGGTGACCCATTGTGCCACAAGTAATCCAGGTTGATAAATTGCTTCTTTTGTTCAAGCAACATTAGAAAGTCATGTTACATGTGTTTCCAGTATTACTGCATGAAAACCAGTTGTGTAAAGGAAATAAATAATTTCAGAATAGGCAATTCAATTTAAACAAAATAGTATATAGAATTAGTGTATAACTAAATAATATTGACTATTATAACAGAATAAATGGGAGATTATTGTGCTTTGGAAATTACATGGTAATTGTACTTGGACAACATATCAATATGAAGTCTAACTGGTTTGAAACCTGGAAGGAATGCATTACCATGTAGTTGCTATATATTTATATAACATCATAGAATCATAGAACTATAGGGTTAGAAGGGACCTCAAGGGTCATCTACTCCAGTGATTCTCAAAGCCGGTCCGCCAATTGTTCAGGGAAAGCCCCTGATGGGCCGGACCGGTTTGTTTAGCGGGGGGAGCGACGATTGGCTGAACCAGTCTGTTCCATTGTCCTACTTCTTCTTACAGTTAGGAAGAGTTCCTGAGAGTTAATCTAAATATGCTATGTTGAAGTTTGAACCCATTGCCTCTTTTCCTGCCCTCTGTGTCAAGAGTGAACAACTTTTCTCCATCTTTTTTATGGCAGTCTTTTAAGTATTTGAAGACAGCTATCATGTCCCCTCTCAATCTCCTCTTTTCCACACTAAACATACCCAGTTCCTTCAGCCTTTGCTCACATGGTTTGAATTCCATCCCTTTGATCATCTTTGTCACTTGCCTCTGGATCCTTTCCAAAATGAGTCAAAGGAACACAGACAATCTGTGATGAAACTGGGAAAACACCTCCTGAATCCAAGGTTTGTGCTTTAGCATTTTATCTTTATTTCTTTTCTTTCTCAGACTGTTGAGGAGAGGTTGAGCTGAGGGTTTCAGGTGATTATATCTATGGGCAGTCCTTTCTTTTTGTACCTTTGTATGTGTTCAATTTGTGCAATGTGTACCTATAGATATATTATTTTTCTAAACTTCAAGAAGGAAACGTGTAAAATACAGTACAGTTTACTCCAGATTATTTGACTGGCATGGGGGACATGGGTTTTGGGAGTTTGGATAATCAAGAGGCCAGGAGCCATTCAGCAGTGGGGAGGCCTCCCCCATGGACAAGAGCTTATCCTTCTCCTTGCAGCCCAGGCTGGGTTTCTCTGCTCTGCCCTGCTCACTCTTTCCTGTGACAGTGGAGCTGCAAAGGGGCCAGTGATACCCAATCCCTGCAGACACAAGGTGCAGCAGCACAAGGACCCCTCTGCAGCTCTGCTGTCATGGCCAAGCTCACTCATTCCCATGACAGTGGGGCTGCAGAGGGCTCTCTGCACTGCCACAGGAGCCATTCAGCAGTGGGATGGCCTCTCCCATATGAGGGCCTTTTCTCCCCTCCTCCTCGCTTTTCTGGCCAGGGCTTCTGCTCTATTATCCGAACCTCCCCATTATTCAAATCCCTTCCTTTTCCCCCAGCATGAGATATGCGCCCTCTGCAGCATGGCTCACACTGGGGGACAAGGAAGGGAACTGGATAATGTGGAAGACTGGATAATAGGATTTCAGGTAAACAGGAGTATACTGTATACTATTCCATTTACCACTGTTTTGATAATTTTCAGAGTAGCAGCCGTGTTAGTCTGTATTCGCAAAAAGAAAAGGAGTACTAGTGGCACCTTAGAGACTAAACAATTTATTTGAGCATGAGCTTTCGTGAGCTACAGCTCACTTCATCGGATGCATTCAGTGGAAAATACAGTGAGGAGATTTATATACACACAGAACATGAAAAAATGGGTGTTACCATACACACTGTATGATGAGCATGTATGTATACACACTTAAGATGAGCTGTTACCAGCAGGAGAGTGGGGGGCGGGGGGGGGGGGGGCGGGACTGGTAATAGCTCATCTTAAGTGATCACTCTCCTTATAGTGTGTATGGTAACACCCATTTTTTCATGTTCTGTGTGTATATAAATCTCCTCACTGTATTTTCCACTGAATGCATCCAATGAAGTGAGCTGTAGCTCACGAAAGCTTATGCTCAAATAAACTGGTGAATCTCTAAGGTGCCACTAGTACTCCTTTTCTTTTTGTTTTGATAATGATGATAATAATTTGCTCTATATTTGTTAAATCCAAGAACTCAGCATGTGTCATGAGTTGTGTACTGGAAACTGGATATTTCTGCAGGGACATTGTGAAATAAGGAATCCTTCCCACCACCAGGCCTCAGAATAACCAGCCATTTGGCTAATATCTATCTCCACCGGTGACTTATGCATCTTTAGCTTGGTGACAGTTTGAAGTCTATTTTTCTTAATGCATCTTGGGATGACCCATGTCTACCAGCAAATGGCAGTAGTCGAAGTAGCTATAAGATTCACGTAGTAAATAATTTCCATGCGGACATTGACCGTATATATAACAGATATTTAACATATATATAACTGATCTTCCAATGCATAAGGCGTGGAACAATAAGCTTCCTTTACATTTCAGGTATCTATGCCTTCTTTTCCCACTATTTTCTTCTTAAATACAAGAAAATTAATTCTGACTTAGGAGAATAAGGGCTTATTATTTTCATTTGATGTTCAGCTAGCCCTTTAATTTGCATCCAGGTGGCAAAACTAATTTTTGTCACCTCACAAAGTTGCTAAGTGTTTTATAAATAGTCCATTACTTCCATCACTCAGAACTGTAAAGTCTGCTTCTTCCTGCAGACTACTGCTCTTTGGACCTTCCTCTTACATGACTGGGAAATCACAACAACCTACTGCTTTTTCTGATAATGGAATTCAGAACCAGTGCAGAGAGTTTCCTCAGATAGCCAGTGGTACATGTAGTTAAGAAATATCCCAAGCAATAAAATGTTGAAAAATCATCTCCTTTTTCCTTGACTTCTATCACAATTCAGACTGTCCAAATTCAGATTCTCCATACTCTCTCTCTCAAATTAAATAACTCCAGACATTTTTTCTTTTTCTTCTCCTTATTATTACCCACATTTCTCAGATTTCCAATTTAATCAGCCCCTCCCATTAGAAGTGATTACATTAGAAAACTTTGCAAAGAGGAACCATCCTACTTTGATCACATTTTTCCTTGCAGAAGCTAGCCATACTGGATTAAATTTTCTATGAAACTAATTGTAACTATGTTACAATTTTCTATTAAATGTGTATTTTTGTCATACAAGCCAAAATTTTACTCCTATTACCCACAGAGTGAAAAACCATTAAATGTGTATGATAAGGTTTCTTACTAACTATTGAGCTCAGGAGGCTGGGACATAAACATATTTTAATTACTATAAGGAAATCAAATTTAGAGTCCAATTGTGCTCTTACTTATACTAGTGTAATTTCATTGGAATTAATCCTGATTTACTTCTCTGTGAGAGGAAAATAAGGCTCTTAGAATCTAAAATTTCTACCCAAAGGATAGATAAAATTGTCACTACATTTCTTACCCTTTGAGCTCATATTGAAATGTAAAACTCACAAATTACACAAAATTTATTCTCTAACATTTCTAATTTTTATTGTGGTATTTTCTTAAAATCAGGTACAATTCATTTTAGTATATTCATCTGTAACAACTGTGGTGACTTTGTGGTTACTGCACCATTAAGTCATTTGAGCTATGCCAATTTACAACAGCTTAGGATCTGGCCTGATATTTTGCATAAATCTGTATTTTTCACAAGAATGCTTCCTTTCGTAGTCATTTGCAAGTTCATGCAGAATATAAAAAGATCAAAAATATCTATATGTATATCTATATATCCCTTTAAAATGGAGATAGCCATAATTATATAGCAGCAGTATTGTCTATACAGGAACTTAATACAAAATATCAGACTAATATGCTGAACTGTGTACCTTAGTAATTTCTCTGAATGTTACAAATAGCATATTTTTATTGTTTTCTTCAAAATTACACAAGTCTAATTTATTTAAAATGTTTATTTTATGTGTTTTGAAGTAAATATCCCCCTACAAATATTCATTTTATGCCATAATCTCATTGAATATCTTCTTCTTATGACTCATTTGGATGAATTGCTCATGCAGTAGGCAGTATTTAGCTTTATGTTTGCATACACAGAGATGTGGCCCAGGTTTGATAATGCTTTGAATACCAAACCGTAAAACTGCTTTTCAAAAGCCAATTCATGAATGCAATCATGCATACCTTTTTGAGTTATGAGGTGGCTGCAGATTTGGCAGTGCTGACTTGATGCAGTTTTGACAGGTTAGGTTAAAAGATTAAGTCTAGTCTGTCTTCACTTTGCTCTGACTCTGACACACTCTAAAAAAAGTTGCAGACTGGCTCTATGCGTAGTATGACCTCTACATCTCCTCAGAGTGACAACACTTCCTTTTAAGCCTCTCCAAAGGTCAAGGCAGATAACTTGTTGAGTCTTCCAGATACTTGCTTATCTGTGGCTCTTCCTCCTAACCTCACACGGTGGAAGAAATATGCAAAACCTTGAAGGAAAATAAACCAGACTTTATAAGGAGTAACTTGTATTACAGTAAATCTAACCATCACCCTTGTTAGCTTGAAGCCACAATATTATTTTAAAAAAAACACCCAGAGTTCAATGAGGTCAGACTCTTTCACAACCCCTCTCTTTTGCCATGTCAAAAGTTAAATACATAATTAATTTACATCTGAAGCCAGTTTTTCAATCATTCAAAATGAAAGAGTTAAATAAATGACAGTAGTTTGTATGAAAAAGAAGCACAGTACTATACTGGGAACTAAGATATATTTAGGCAAAGGTGCATCCTTAAGAAAAATTGAAGACAAATAATAATAAGACAATTAAAGCCAGGCATCACAATCAAAGGCTTTTACAAGCAATTTTGTTATATGTAAAATGATTACCTTCACAGAGTCATATAGATTAATAGATTTTAAGGCCAGAAAGGACTGTCATAATAATCTAATCTGACAGGCCACAGAATTTTACTGTTTAAAAATTGTGCCTTATTTTGAGTTTGAATTTGTGTACCTTCAAATTCCAGCTATTGGATCTTGTTATACCTTTGACCTTGTTATACCTGTAGACTGTGATGAAGTCACCTCATGAACTTCTCTTCAATAAAATTAAAAGATTGGGCTCCTTACATCTCTCATGGTAAGACAGGTTTTCCAGTCCACAAATCATTCCTGTAGCTTGTCTATGAACATTCTCTGATTTTTCAGTATCCTTTATGAAGTATGGATGCCAGAACTGGACACAACATTCCAGTAATGGTTTTACTAATGTCATATACAGAGATAATCCCTCCTTCTACTCTGAGGGCATGTTTACACTTACCTCCGGAGTGATCGACCAGCAGCGTTTGATTTATCGCATCCAGTGAAGACACAATAAATTGACCACCGAGCACTCTTCCGTCGACTCAGTACTCTACCGGAGCGAGAAGCTAAGGTGGAGTCGATGGGGGAGCATCAGCAGTTGACCTACTGCAGTGAAGACACCACGGTAAGTAGCTTTAAGTATGTCGACTTCAACTACATTGTTCACGGAGCTGAAGTTGCGTAACTTAGATCGATCCCCCATCAGTGTAAACCAGGCCTTACTTGATAGTCCCCTTTTTTTACATCCAAGGATACCATTAGCCCTTTTGTCCAAGCATCACACTAGGAGCTCGTGTTCAGCTAATAATTCACCAGGACCCTATCTCCTTTTTAATCACTGCTTTCCAACTTGAAGTCGCCCATTCTGAAAGCTGTAAAACATGGCCTACATTCTTTGGGTGGCATTCACTTGAAAGGGGACTTCGGGGTCTAAGTGCCATTTTAGGGGCCTAAGTCCCACATTCACAAAACCCCTACTCAGCTGACACCTAAACCTGTAGGCACCTAAATTCCCTAAGCACTTAAACTTCTGCCATTAAGTGCCCAAAACACCTAAATTTCAGTGACTCAACATGTGTACAGCCACTGAAGTCCTGGCACCACCCAGAAGCTTTGTGACTATCTCACTCCTAAATCTTAACTGGATTCATGAATGAGGTATTCCCTGCCTCATTTGTTTTTGGGGCCCGATCCAGTAGTTGTGCTCAAAGCACCCTTCAGCCCATGCAATATGGGTGGAGCAGGAGTTGGTAGTGTCCCTTTTCTAAGTTGTAACCCAGTTAGCACACTCCCTGAGAATATTAGAGACCCAGGTTCAGTTCCCCCCTCACCCTGATTCAGTTTAGTGTCTTGAACTTGACTCTTCCACCTCCCAGGCGCTATGGAGTGTTCTGTGTCTCAGTCTCTCCTTCTGGAGTAGATCCACTGTGTATAAATAATTAAATATTCAATTGGCTCAAGGGGACTGGAATGTGGGTCTCTCACATCCTGAGTGAACAATCTAATTAGTGGGTATAAGCAGGGCACTATCCCTTCCTCATTTTTCTTGAAAAAAGGGCTGCCCTGGCTTAGGTATCTAACTCCAGGAGAGGGTTCACAGAAGTGAATTCCAAATGGAGATAGATGTCTCTCTCTGGCTCAGAGTTAGGCATCTAAATACTGACGCCAGACTGCTTGCCATATCCTAATGGCTAACTGAAGCTGCTCCCAACTCAGTGTGAAATTTTCCCTAACTCTCTCCATGCATTGTATAGGGAAGACTGGGGATCTAATTCAGGGCTGTGAATTCCACTAGGTGGCTGGATGCCTAAAAGATAGGCCACTCAGCATTGCAGCACCTAAGTCTCCTTTGTGAACCCCACCCTTTGTTCCTAGATGGATGACCTTGCATTTAGCTTTATAAATGTATGTTGGTTGGTTGTCCCCAGCTTGTCAAGAAATCCAGAACACTGTGTGTAAGTGAACTATCTTCATAATTGTTACTATGCCAACAATATCTGTCACCTGCAAAGTTTGAAAATTATTTATATTTTCTTACAAATCATTGATAAAAGTATGTAGTAGCATTGGACTGAAAATCCATCACTGTGAGACCCCAGTGAAAACAAATCCATATGATGATGATTCCCCATTAACAATTGTTTTGTATGTACCTATCATATCAGTTTTGTATGATACTAAGCTGTGAATGAGAATGTGTGTGTTATGTCAAATGCTATTCAGAAGTCTAAGTCTATCAGATCAACACATTACCTTAATCAACAAAATTTGTAATCACACCAAAAACTACTATCCAGTTTTATTGACAAGATTTATTTCTTATAAACCACATTGATTGGCATTTATTATATTACCATCTTTTAGTGCTTTATGTTTGGAATTTCATATCAGCCATGCCATTATTTTGCCAGGAACAGTGTCATGCTAACATGCCTATAATTATCCAAGTCATCCCATTTATTCTTTTAAAACATTTATTCTTTTTAAACAATAGCTTTCTTCCAGTCCTCTGGAATTTCCCTAGTATTCTGAGATTTATTCAAAATTAACATCAACAGACCAGAGACGTCCTCAGCCAACTCTTTTAAAATTCTTGGGATGAAGTCATCTAGAGCCTTTTCTTTATGAACAAGATTCTGTCTGTATAAGAAAATTGCACTGGTTTAACTTAAATCATTTTTCAAACTTATTAAGTTAAACCAGTTCAAACCCCTGTTTGGACACTTATTTTGGTTTAAGAGTGGCATACTTCAGATTATCTTAAATCAATTTCTAATTAGGATAAGTAAACTGAAATAGTTAAATTGGTACAACAAGGTCAGCTCCCAGACTGCTGCGCTGGGCAACACAGCATGGGGAGTAGGTGGCCAGCCCTCTGTGGGGAAAAAAGTGGTTAGAGACTATTTAGAAAAGCTGGACGTGCACAAGTCCATGGGGCCGGATGCGTTGCATCCGAGAGTGCTAAAGGAGTTGGCGGCTGTGATTGCAGAGCCATTGGCCATTATCTTTGAAAACTCGTGCCGATCGGGGGAAGTCCCAGATGACTGGAAAAAGGCTAATGTAGTGCCAATCTTTAAAAAAGGGAAGAAGGAGGATCCTGGGAACTACAGGCCAGTCAGCCTCACCTCAGTGCCTGGAAAAATCATGGAGCAGGTCCTCAAGGAATCAATCCTGAAGCACTTACACGAGAGGAAAGTGATCAGGAACAGTCAGCATGGATTCACCAAGGGAAGGTCATGCCTGACTAATCTAATCACCTTCTATGATGAGATTACTAGTTCTGTGGATGAAGGGAAAGCAGTGGATGTATTGTTTCTTGACTTTAGCAAAGCTTTTGACATGGTCTCCCACAGTATTCTTGTCAGCAAGTTAAAGAAGTATGGGCTGGATGAATAGACTATAACGTGGATAGAAAGTTGGCTAGATTGTCGGGCTCAATGGGTAGTGATCAATGGCTCCATGTCTAGATGGCAGCCAGTATCAAGTGGAGTGCCCCAAGGGTCAGTCCTGGGGCCGGTTTTGTTCAATATCTTCATAAATGATCTGGAGGATGGTGTGGATTGCGCTCTCAGCAAATTTGCGGATTTATACATCCCAAAATGCCATTGGCCTTCTTGGCAACAAGGGCACACTGTTGACTCATATTTAGCTCCTCGGCCACTGTCACCCCTAGGTCCTTTTCCTCAGAACTGCTGCCTAGCCATTCGGTCCCTCGTCTGTAGCGGTGCATTGGATTCTTCCGTCCTAAGTGCCGGACCCTGCACTTATCCTTGTTGAACCTCATCAGATTTCTTTTGGCCCAATCCTCCAATTTGTCTAGGTCCCTCTGTATCCTATCCCTACCTGCCACCATATCTACCACTCCTCCTAGTTTAGTAATTCTATGAACTTTCTCATGTAGACAAGGCCTAAACTACTCACAGATTGATTAAATTTTATTTACCACTTTTATGAAACTATGAAGATTAGGATCACCCTTTATCTATTTGTAAATGCAAGTGAATGGCATTAATTGCATGTTATTAAGAGGACACATCACTCTCTTTCAGGAAAAAACATAGGTAGAAGCCCAAGAGGACAAAAACCTGAAGTCAACTATGCAGATTTGTCTAAAAAGCATCCCTTCAAGATGTATGTTTTTCAGGGGCCTGAAAAGATGACAAGAGAGGAATCCACCAGGAAGGGAATCCCTGAGCTCTGAAGACAACAGCCATCACCTATGAATGTCTGCCTTTTCACTTAGGGCCAGCGAATCTACATTCCCCAGTGATAAATTGGTTCAAGGAAGAACTGTGCTGCCTATCATAGAATCATAGAATATTAGGGTTGGAAGAGACCTCAGGAGGTCATCTAGTCCAATCCTTTGCTCAAAGCAGGACCAACACCAACTAAATCATCCCAGCCAAGGCTTTGTCAAGAAGGGCCTTAAAAACCTCTAAGGATGGAGATTCCACCACTTCCCTAGGTAACCCATTCCAGTGCTTCACCACCCTCCTAGTGACATAGTGTTTCCTAATATCCAACCTAGACCTCTCCCACTGCAACTTGAGACCATTGCTTCTTGGTCTGTCATCTGCCACCACTGAGAACAGCCTAGCTCCATCGTCTTTGGAACCCCCCTTCAGGTAATTGAAGGCTGCTATCAAATCCCCCCTCACTCTTCTCTTATGCAGACTAAATAACCCCAGTTCCATCAGCCTCTCCTCATAAGTCATGTGCCCCAGCTCCCTGATCATTTTTGTTGCCCTCTGCTGGACTCTCTCCAATTTGTCCACATCTCTTCTGTAGTGGGAGGACCAAAACTGGATGCAATACTCCAGGTGTGGCCTCACCAGTGCCGAATAGAGGGGAATAATCAGTTCCCTCAATCTGCTGGCAATGTTCCCACTAATACAAGCCCAATATGCCATTGGCCTTCTTGGCAATAAGGGCACACTGCTGACTCATATCCAGCTTCTCGTCCACTGTAATCCACAGGTCCTTTTCTGCAGAACTGCTGCTTAGCCAGTCGGTCCCCAGCCTGTAGCGGTGCATTGGATTCTTCCTTCCTAAGTGCAGAACTCTGTACTGTCCTTGTTGAACCTCATCAGATTTCTTTTGGCCCAATCCTCCAATTTTTCTAGGTCTTTTAGGGGGAGGGATAGCTTGGTGGTTTGAGCACTGGCCTGCGAAACCCAGGGTTGTGAGTTCAATCCTTGAGGAGGCCATTTAGGCATCTGGGGCAAAAACTGGGGATTGGTCCTGCTTTGAGCAGGGGGTTGGACTAGATGATCGCCTGAGGTCCCTTCCAACCCTGATATTCTATTAAATCTGCATATAGAAGAGAGATTATAAAAATAAACATTTACAAAAGTAGGTTTTCAGATCTGAAGACAGTCCTTGTATTCTAGATGACTGTTTCATGATTTCACCTGATATAGGTTTAAAGTTTAATTTAGAGAATTTATAGTCTAAAAAGCTGAATTTTCCCATGGACCTGCAGAGTTCTGTGGTGATGTTAAATACCTATTGACTGTGATTCTTGAATAGTTTTAAGTAGACCAATTCATACATAAAGGTGTTATCCAGCATGCAGTGCAGAGTGTAAGAAGGACAATGGTTCAACAAGGAAATAAAAATGAATTTCTTGTTTTAACATTAGAGAGAGTAAAGAAGATCATGTATTAATTAAACAAAAGACTAAACAGAACAAACCTTTGGAAAAGCAGACATAACATTTAAGAATAAAATCAACATGGCAGGGTAAAGGTCGGAGAAGATCAAGTAAGTCTCTAATAGTTGTGCTTTTTCCATTTTCTTATCGATCAATATTATGTTTTTTCCCAGTGAAAATGCAACAGCAGAGTTATTGCTGACCTTTTCCTCACCCTTCCATTGTGTATAAAATCACAGCAAAATAACAGACAACTTCATAAGCTACAGAGTTTTTCTAACCAAAACACCACATTTCCAGAAAATATATCTTTAAAATAAGTATAAAAGCCTTTCTTTATAGGATAAAACGTAATTTTCTTCTATCTGAATTATATGTATGAAAATCCTATTTGGAATAAAAGATATCAGTTTAAACGTCAATTATTACATGTTATCTTTGAAAAATTCAGATACATTTTTAGATGATAATTGACAGCCCAGGCCAGCTTCAAGTAAAATTAATGTAAACCAATATTTATTTTAGTGGGAACAAGATTGGGCCCCTAAATCTCATATCAAAATTTTGCTCATTAACTATTAGTAATATTATTCTTTCCAAGTTAAAAAATAATTTACCAAAAACTCTTGGTAAGAAATTTATAAAATAATTAAAAAATTAAGAAAGAGTAGATAGATACAGTAAATAATTTAACAAGGAGATTACTTTTCTTTTCCTTACATTATGACACTGTCTTTCCACTTCCTTCCTAATTCTTCCCTCTTACTATGAATATACACACAGAGAATCGGAGAAACAAAAGAAATTATTAAATGAAAACATTTGAAGTGATTTAGATGTACTGTCTTTTTGTATATTTTTTATCCTGGTTAAGTTAAAATTAAATGATAAAAATACACTTTTATATTTTAAAAGATCAATGAATTGATTTTTTCCAGCATCATTATACCACACAAAAATATAATAATCTTTCATAAAGAAAAGAAGCACCATTTGAGGGTGTGTGTGAGGGGGAGAATTATTGAAGTTTCCCACTACCGCTAATTTTTACAAATAACTCTGGTAAAGGTAAATAAAAATAACGAAGTCACCTAGTGAGAAACATCAAAACATTCACAGCTGTTCATTATATATTATTTTAATGGAGAATTGTATATAGAACAGTTGAAACACTTAAAAATGTACTGTTGTTTTAAACATTTCAGGAGTAAAGGTGTAACCTATTCACTTAAAATTGATATAATCATAGTTAAGCCAGCTTTACCTACAAGGAGGTTCTGCTGGGTAAGGTATCTGTTGCTCAACAGTACTGTCATATGTTTACTCACAGCATGTTATTCAGCCACTAGCTATGTGGTGCTATACAAGGTTCCAGATAGGGTGTGCTCCCTAGTAACCAAAGAAAGCCCTTTTTTTGCCTTTAGTTATAGCTGTTTTTATTAATGAATGCCTCTTGTTTGAAAAAGACAGACTGTCAGAGTCACCAGGCAGCCAGCTGAGGCAGGAGCAGACGTAGGTTAGAGCAGAGGCTGGCTAGCATGGTAACGGCCTGGAGTGGGTGGGGAGGCACAGTCTGAGTTTGTTGAAACTACTGACAATAGGAATACTCATGGACAGGAAATGGCACTGAGCAGTATGGAGAGACTGCTTCCCTTAGAAGCCTATATACCTGCCTTCGGATCACCTGGGTGGATCCTCGCTTGTAGATTGGCTGAATACGGGGACTATCTCAAGACCTACAGGTCACTGCTTCTGATGACTCATCACGCTCTCTGTCTCAAGGATGATTCATCAGGCTAAGGAAGGCTCAGGCTCAGAAGAATCACACTGACTCCATAGACTCGGTCATGAAATAAAAATATGTTATGTATCATTCACACCTAATCAACTCAGCTCACATGACAAGTATTGGATATTTGGATATTCACAACAAACTGTTCAAGAGCAATATACACACGATGAGGTGTTTTTTTTTTCAGAAAACTAGAACTGTTCCCAACTCTCATGATTTTATCTTGAATTATATGGTATCTGATGTTTAACTTAAAGCCCCATCTCCTGGATACTATTGCTTACATATGAAATTCAGCTTCCATTTTAAAAAGTAAGTTTCTAACCCTCATGGTTTCAGAGAAAAGCTTGAAAAGATACCTCGACTGTACCATAGAGGATCAAAGACCAGAAGGCAAATAAAAAGAACCTAAAATGTATTATTTGTTAAAAATCTCATGACTCATGATGTTTATACACTGGCAATACTGAAACTGGTATAACAATACTTAGCTATTGTTACCTTAATGGGGTGTTGCAATGTTTACTTTTTGGTAAACTGGTTTCAGATCTTTAGATGAAAGGCACCATAGAAATGCAAAGCATTATTATTGTAATTCTTATTCATTTTATTTATCATCACATAATACTGTCCTCAAAGCAGAAATGCCAAAACTGTATGAGAAAGTGGCTCTCAGCCTTTTGACTTGGAATATCAGTGCCATGTGACAATGGTAACAAATGACAGAAAGAGTCACTTTTTTATAAAGAACTGTTTAGGATAAGGAAAACAACACTATCTCTAAACTGATCTCTGTCTCTCTCCCTCTTCCCCCTTCACTCCAGAGAGTGATTAATTATTAATTATTATTATTTATTATTGTTGTTGTTGTTGTTTGTTGTAGTACTTAGAGGTCACCCATTAAGGATCAGGGCCTAATTTTGCACACATTCAATGAAAGGACAGTCCTTGTCCCAAAGTGATAAGTATATTATCTGCAAACAGCAGAGAGGCTAAAAGAGGGAGTTTGCCTGGAATCTGCCTGAAAGGAGGTACGCTAAGGGTTGCATTAAGGAGGCTGTGTTGGTGAGTATCTGAGTGTCTGTTGTGGGGACAGTTTCACAGTGTGCTTGATTGGTTGTTTGAAAAGTGTGAATTGGGAGTGCTTTGTTCCAGGTGAGCCTTGAGTGGGCCTGACTGTTATAAAAAGCCAGTCAGCTGCGAACCAGCTGAGCAGCGAACAGCAGAGAGGCTAATAGAGGGAGTTTGCCTGGGGAGAGCCCACTGAGGCTTACATCTTGCCGGCTTCTCTGAGTAGTTACTACAACTCCTGAGGAAGCTCGTAGAAGGAAGGTAATATGGATGGGGAGTTTTCAGCTGTTGTGACCTGCACTGGATGTGCCATGTTTGTCTTTCTTCCACAGGACAGAAGCGACTTTGTCTGTACAAAGTGCAAGCTGGTCTCCATTATTGGAAGAGAAGGTTCAAGGTCTGGAGCAACAGGTATCGACCCTGCAGTGCGTAAGAGAAACTGAAGATTTCCTGGACAGACGTCAGGATATGCTTCTAAGGACACAACATTCTGAAGATTCAGAGCAGGCTGCACTGTGGGGACAGGAGGACAGTGAAGAAATTTGGCAACATGTGACCTCCAGAAGAAGAAAGGGCAGAGTCCATGTACCAGCAATGCAGATACAGGTAAGTAACCGTTTTCATGTTCTCTCCACAGGTAGTAATGTGAAGAGTCGATTAGATGATACATCTGAGGGAAGGGAACAGAAGGATACTCCGCCGATTGGAAGGCATGAGATGCACTGTCCTAGGGTTGGGGGTTCCACGACCACCGCTCCCAAGAGAAGGAGGCAGGTGGTGGCAGTCGGGAACACTCTCTATTCAGCGGGACTGAGTCATCTATCTGCTGCCCCGACCAGGAAAACCGAGAAGTCTGCTGCTTGCCAGGAGCTAGGATTCACGATGTGACGGAGAGACTGCCGAGACTTATCAAGCCCTCGGATCGCTAACCCTTCCTGCTTCTCCATGTGGGCACCAATGATACTGCCAAGAATGACCTTGAGTGGATCACTGCAGACTATGTGGCTCTGGGAAGAAGGATAAAGGAGTTTGAGGCGCAAGTGGTCTTCTCATCCATCCTCCCCGTGGAAGGAAAAGGCCTGGATAGAGACTGTAGAATCGTGGAATTCAATGAATGGCTACGCAGGTGGTGTCGGAGAGAAGGCTTTGGATTCTTTCACCATGGGATGGTGTTCCACGAAGGAGGAGTGTTAAGCAGAGACGGGCTCCACCTAACAAAGAGAGAGAAGAGCATCTTCGCAAGCAGGCTGGCTAACCTAGTGAGGAGGGCTTTAAACTAGGTTCACCGGAGGAAGGAGAACAAAGCCCTGAGGTAAGTGCGGAAGTGGGATACCGGGAGGAAGCATGAGCTGGAGCGCGAGAGAGAGGAGGACTCCTGCCTCAGATTGAGAAAGAGGGACGATCAGCGAGTTATCTCAAGTGCCTATACACAAATGCAAGAAGCCTGGGAAACAAGCAGGGAGAACTGGAAGTCCTGGCACAGTCAAGGAATTATGATGTGATTGGAATAACAGAGACTTGGTGGGATAACTCACATGACTGGAGTACTGTCATGGATGGATATAAACTGTTCAGGAAGGACAGGATTTAATTGGGGATTGGTCCTGCTTTGAGCAGGGGGTTGGACTAGATGACCTCCTGAGGTCCCTCCAACCCTGATATTCTATGATTCTATGATTCTATGACAGGCAGGGCAGAAAAGGTGGGGGAGTTGCATTGTATGTAAGAGAGCAATATGACTGCTCAGAGCTCAAGTATGAAACTGCAGAAAAACCTGAGAGTCTCTGGATGAAGTTTAGAAGTGTGAGCAACAAGGGAGATGTCGTGGTGGGAGTCTGCTATAGACCACTGGACCAGGGGAATGAGGTGGACAAGGCTTTCTTCCGGCAACTCACAGAAGTTACTAGATCGCAGGCCCTGGTTCTCATGGGAGACTTCAATCACCCTGATATCTGCTGGGAGAGCAATACAGCGGTGCACAGACAATCCAGGAAGCTTTTGGAAAGTGTAGGGGACAATTTCCTTGTGCAAGTGCTGGAGGAACCAACTCTTCTTGACCTGCTGCTCACAAACCGGGAAGAAATATTGGGGAAGCAAAAGTGGATGGGAACCTGGGATGCAGTGACCAGGAGATGGTTGAGTTCAGGATCCTGACACAGGGAAGAAAGGAGAGCAGCAGAATACAGACCCTGGACTTCAGAAAAGCAGACTTTGACTCCCTCAGGGAACTGATGGGCAGGATCCCTGGGAGAATAACACGAGGGGGAAAGGAGTCCAGGAGAGCTGGCTGTATTTTAAAGAATCCTTATTGAGGTTGCAGGGACAAACCATCCCGATGTGAAGAAAGAATAGTAAATATGGCAGGCGACCAGCTTGGCTTAACAGTGAAATCCTTGCTGATCTTCAACACAAAAAATAAGCTTACAAGAAGTGGAAGATTGGACAAATGACCAGGGAAGAGTACAAAAATATTGCTAGGGAATGCAGGAGTGAAATCAGGAAGGCCAAATCACACCTGGAGTTGCAGCTAGCAAGAGATGTTAAGAGTAACAAGAAGGGTTTCTACAGGTATGTTAGCAACAAGAAGAAAGTCAAGGAAAGTGTGGGCCCCTTACTGAATGAGGGAGGCAATGTAGTGACAGAGGATGTGGAAAAAAATAATGGACTCAATGCTTTTTGTGCCTCTGTCTTCACAGACAGGGTCAGCTCCCAAACTACTGTACTGGGCAGCACAGTATGGGGAGAAGGTGACCAGCCCTCTGTGGAGAAAGAAGTGGTTCAGGACTATTTAGAAAAGCTGGACGAGCACAAGTCCATGGGGCCAGATGCACTGCATCCAAGAGTGCTAAAGGAGTTGGCGGATGTGATTGCAGAGCCATTGGCCATTATCTCTGAAAACTCATGGCGATCGGGGAAAGTCCCAGACGACTGGAAAAAGGCTAATGTAGTGCCCATCTTTAAAAAAGGGAAGAAGGAGGATCCTGGGAACTACAGGCCAGTCAGCCTCACCTCAGTGCCTGGAAAAAATCATGGAGCAGGTCCTCAAAGAATCAATTCTGAAGCACTTAGAGGAGAGGAAAGTGATCAAGAACAGTCAACATGGATTCACCAAGGGCAAGTCATGCCTGACTCATCTAATTGCCTTCTAGGATGAGATAACTGGCTCTGTGGATGAGGGGAAAGCAGTGGACATGTTATTCCTTGACTTTAGCAAAGCTTTTGACACAGTATCCCATAGTATTCTTGACAACAAGTTAAAGAAGTATGGGCTGGATGAATGGATTATAAGGTGGATAGAAAGTTGGCTAGATTGTCGGGCTCAGCGGGTAGTGATCAATGGCTCCATGTCTAGTTGGCAGCCGGTATCAAGTGGAGTGCCCCAAGGGTGGGTCCTGGAGCCGGTTTTGTTCAATATCTTCATTAATGATCTGGAGGATGGTGTGGATTGCACTCTCAGCAAGTTTGCAGATGACACTAAACTGGAGGAGAGGTAGATACGCTGGAGGGTAGGGATAGGATAAGAGGGACCTAGACAAATTAGAGGTTTGGGCCAAAAGAACTCTGAGGTTCAACAAGAACAAGTGCAGAGTCCTGCACTTAGGACAGAAGAATCGAATGCACTGCTACAGACTAGGGACCAAATGGCTAGGCAGCAGTTCTGCGGAAAAGGACCTAGGGGTTATAGTGGACGAGAAGCTGAATATGAGTCAACAGTGTGCCGTTGTTGCCAAGAAGGCCAATGGCATTTTGGGATGTATAAGTAGGGGCATTGCCAGCAGATCGAGGGACGTGATCGTTCCCCTCTATTCAACATTGGTGAGGCCTCATCTGGAGTACTGTGTCCAGTTTTGGGCCCTACGCTACAAGACGGATGTGGAAAAATTGGAAAACGTCCAGCAGAGGGCAACAAAAATGATTAGGGGACTGGAACTCATGACTTATGAGGAGAGGCTGAGAGAACTGGGATTGTTTAGTCTGCAGAAGAGAAGAATGAGGGGGGATTTGATAGCTGCTTTCAACTACCTGAAAGGGGGTTCCAAAGAGGATGGATCTAGACTGTTCTCAGTGGTAGCAGATGACAGAATGAGGAGTAATGGTCTCAAGTTGCAGTGGAGGAGGTTTAGGTTGGATATTAGGACAAACTTTTTCACTAGGAGGGTGGTGAAACACTGGAATGCATTACCTAGGGAGGTGGTGGAATGCATTTCCTAGGGAGGTGGTGGAATCTCCTTCCTTAGAAGTTTTTAAGGTCAGGCTTGAGAAAGCCCTGGCCGGGATGATTTAGTTGGGGATTGGTCCTGCTTTGAGCAGGGGGTTGGACTAGATGACCTCCTGAGGTCCCTTCCAACCCTGATATTCTATGATTCTATGATTAGGCAAGATATAACATCTAGATACAGCAAAGGGATGGAGGTGAAGAAGTACAGAACCTTTCCTAGCCTCATTCTGCCCAGCTTCCTGCTATAGATTTAAAAATACACACCTCTCCACTGGTTCCCTCCATTTTTTCTAAATAATCTTTAACAAACATTAATATTTCACAACAACTTGTACATCAGGTTAAATTACCAATCACCACTCCAGATCTGGTTACGTACATGGTTTTATCTATTGCTTTGGTTGCATAAAGGGGATAGAAAATTTCCATACCAGGGCAGCTGTGTAAGCCTTTTGAATAGGGGAATCTCCAAGTGGCATAAGTCATCAGAAGTGGCTCACCACCTCTCCTGGCCACACCTTGGCTTCTATTTCCTAGGTGTTCCATTCTCATTCTCCACCTTTTACTCCTTCTCTCCACTTAGTTCCCCTTCCTACTCCCAAACTTTTCTCCATTATTATTGGATTCCTTCTCAAGTTCCCATTTTCTGCTCCTTTCCCAATTTTAATCATCACAGGGCGTGAGAATCTACAGCACTGGAACCTGGGTATGCTGGCTCCTGGCCAGCTGCTGAGTCCACACTGCCACCTCTGGTAAAGCAGGGAACAGCAACCTATCAGCCCTATGGATTCAAGCATCACTGGATACCCCACCCTAGAGGTCTTGACTGTTGGACCCTACTGCATTCCCTGATTGGCCCAGGCATGTTATTTATTGCCTAAGGGAAACACCCAGAGGTTGTCTTCACAACTAGGTGGATCCCTGGCTTGTTGCTGCAAACAGGCCTCGCAGCACACTCCTGATACTTTACCTTATTCCTAGCCCCAGATCTGCTCCTGATATCTTGTCTTGTTCCTGGTCCCCTGCTTTGCTCCTGACATCTTGCCCTGCCTCAGTTCCTGGTCCCCTGCTCTGCTCCTTATATATTATTTTTTCATTAAATCTCATGCTGTTTAAGATGACTTCATGAATTTTTGGACCCTGTCTTGTTTTTTAGGTGTTTTAGGTCAGCGATACTGTTTCTACTTCCTTCTGCCTCCATCCTAGGTACTATGCTCCACTCTAAACCTTTCTCACCAGCAGGGGTCAATATAGAAAAAGAAAATTGTAGCAGTAGTTACTAAAGCTTCATCCAGAACCCAGCCTCTGACCAAAACACCTCACTTTCCAAATGAGCACAAAAAAATCTTCACATGCTCTACTGTAAGCATTTACATTTGCAAACATTTCAGTCAAAAGATAGAGGTAGAAGATAGGGCTTAGAATGGAAGACTCAAACTTAACTATGGAATCATTATCAATACCTCTGTGATGTATATCTGGGGAATATGCAGTATAGCCAACAAAAATACTGTACCCTAAATACACTCACATACTTGCCATCAGGCCCACAGTTTAAGACAGGTAAAACATGCCATCATTAATAAAGTAAAATACATATAAAATAAAAGACGATTAACCCCTACACCTGAATGTGTATTTCATTATAATGTTTGGCACGAGATATTCTAAATTTTATCATGATTTTTTTACCTACACGCCGTTTTGTCATTCTCCTCTGTGTCTGCCTTTCAGTTATTCAATTTTTTACCTTTCTCTTTACATAAGAACAAAAGGACAGCCATACTGGGTCAAACCAATGGTCCATCTAGCCCAGTATCATGTCTTCTGACACCGGCCAATGCAAGGTGCTTCAGAGGGAATGAACAGAACAGGTAATCATCAAGTGATCCATCCCCTGTAGCCCATTCCCAGCTTCTGGGAGGCAAACAGAGGAACACTTCAGGGCATGTTTTTGCACCCCTGCTCATCCTGGCTAATTGCCATTGGTGGACCTCTCCTCCATGAACTTATCTAGTTTTTTTTTTAACAAAGTCATAATCTTGGCCTTCACAACATCCACTGGACCTCTAGCATATCCCCCCTCAGTCATCTCCTTTCCAACCTGAAAAGTCCCAGTGTCTTTAATCTCTCTTCATACGGAAGCTGTTCCATACCCTAATAATTTTTGTTGCCTTCTCTGCACCTTTTCCAATTCAGTATATCTTTTTAGAGATGGGGCGACCAGACCTGCACGCAGTATTCAAGATATGGGTGTACCATGGATTTATACAGAGGCAATATGATATTTTCTGTCTTATTTTCTATCCATTTCTTAATGGTTCCTAAAATTCTTTTTTCACTGCAGCTGCACATTGAGTGGATGTTTACAGAGAACTATTCACAATGACTCCAAGATCTCTTTCTTGAGTGGTAACAGCTAATTTAGACCCCATCATTTTATATATATAGTTGGGATTATGTTTTCCAATGTGCATTTCTTTGCTTTTATCAACATTGAATTTCATCTGCCATTTTGTTGCCCAGTCACCGAGTTTTGTGAGATCCCTTTTGTAACTCTTTGCAATATATTTTGGTCTTAACCATGAGTAACCTTGAGTAATTTTGCATCATCTGCAAATTTTGCCACCACACTGTTTACCCCTTTTTCCAGATCATTTATTAATCTGTTCAACAGTACTAGTCCCAGTAAGGACCCCTGGGGACACCACTATTTACCTCTCTCCATTCTGAAAACTGACCATTTATTCCTATTCTTTGTTGCCTATCTTTTGACCAGCTATTGCTCCATGAGAGGACATTCCTTCTTATCCCATGATTGCTTGCTTTGCTTAAGAGTCTTTTGTGAGGGACCTTGTCAAAAGCTTTGTGAAAGTCTAAGTACACTACATCTACTGGATCCCCCTTGTGCACATACTTGTTGACCCCCTCAAAGAATTCTAGTAGATTGGTGAGGCATAATTGCCCTTTACGAAAACCATGTTGACTCTTCCCCAACAAATCATGTTCATTTATGTGTCTGACAATTTTGTTCTTTACTATAGTTTCAACCAGTTTTCCTAGTACTGAAATTAGGTTTACCAGCCTGTATTGCAATTGCCTCTGGAGTTAGTAGTTCTGCAATTTCATATTTGAATTCCTTCAGAACTCTTACCATCTAGTTCTGGTTACTTACTACTGCTTAATTTATCAATTTGTTCAAAACCTCTTCTAATGACACCTCAATCTGGGACAGTTCCTCATATATGTCACCTAAAAAGCATGTTAACATAACACTCTTTTTCATCTGAAACTTTCTATTTTCTGCCCCCTCTTTCATTCTCTCCTCTATCAACCTCTCCTCTTATTCTACTCCTCTTCGCCAGTTCTTTTAGGCTACCCCCATTGATGCTATCTATGAGATTTGGGGAATACAAAGTATGCCTGATCACTCAATATAACTAAAGTCAGATGATTCTCTATTCTTCCTCTTCTCTTCTCTGTGACAATTTCTCAGGTGACTGTGGTGGTAGGGTCTTTCTTCCCTTATTTCAGTAAAAGGATTAAGTAAGCACGTTGTCTGTAAGCAACAGGACTCTGCTAAACACACCATGATGCTAGTATTCAGTTTTGGCAACAATCATGATTTTATTATGAGTTTCATGATATTTGGTGACAGACAGCCCCTCAACCTGAAGCAAATACTCACCAGCAACCACACACCACACAACAAAAACACTAACCCAGGAACCTATCCTTGCAACAAAGCCCAATGCCAACTCTGTCCACATATCTATTCAAGTGACACCATCATAGGACCTAATCACATCAGCCACGCCATCAGGGGCTCGTTCACCTGCACATCTACCAATGTGATATATGCCATCATGCACCAGCAATGCCTCTCTGCATATACATTGGCCAAACCAGACAGTCTCTATGCAAAAGAATAAATGGAAACAAATCTGACATCAGGAATCATAACATTCAAAAACCAGTAGGAGAACACTTCAACCTCTCTGGTCACTCAGTAACAGACTTAAAGGTGGCAATTTTGCAACAGAAAAGCTTCAGGAACAGACTCCAACAAGAAACTGCTGAATTGGAATTTGCAAACTAGATACCATTAACTTGGGCTTAAATAGAGACGGGGAGTGGCTGGGTCATTACACAAATTGAATCTATTTCCCCATGTTAAATATCCTCACACCTTCTTGTCAATTTTCTGAAATGGGCCATCTTGATTATCACTATAGAAGTGTTTTTTTTCTCCCGTTGATAATGGCTCATCTTAATTAATTAGCCTCTTAGAATTGGTATGGCAACTTCTACCTTTTCATGTTCTCTGTATATATATATATATATATATCTTCTTACTATATGTTCCATTCTATGCATGTGATGAAGTGGGCTGTAGCCCACAAAAGCTTATGCTCAAATAAATTTGTTAGTCTCTAAGATGCCACAAGTATTCCTGTTCTTTTTGCATGATATTTGGTGTTTTACTCAAAGTCGCAGCTCCTGGAGGCTTGGGAATACATGAGAATCTCAGCTTTCATTTAAAAAAAAAAGTAAGGGCTAGATCCACAAACAGATTTAGGTGTCTAACCACCATTTTAGGCACTTAAGTCCAAAATGTAGATCTTCAAAACCACCACTCAGATGCCACCTAACCCTGCAGGTGACTAAATTCCCTAGCTGCCTATGTTTCCTCCAATAAAGTCCCCTAAGTGCCTAAATTTCTGCCTGTGGGCAAGCACAAATCCACTCAAGGCCTGTCATTGCTGAGATGTTTGGTGCCAAAGCCCCAGCATTCCAGAGGGAAGATAGGTGGAGAAACACCTAGCATGAGGGGGATCCTCACACAGAACACCACTATGAAGGAAGTGGTGGTACTGGTATCTCGCAAGTAGGGGAGAGATGTAGGCTACAAGATGTTACCAATCAGCTCTGTGTTCTTGGGGAACCAGGGTGCAGTACCCAGCCTAACTGACTCACAGAAGACCTTCCCCTCCCTCCCCAGCCTCTGCTTGAACCAAAGCTGATCAGAAGAAAGACTTACAGAGAGAAATGAAAAGGCAGTGGGAGACACACTTAAACCTCTCCAGACAAGGCTGACCGGATTAAGGAAAATCCCCTAGCCTCATTTGCATCAAAGATGGGACAGGGAGACAACCCCATTAGCATACAGAATGGAGAACAGAGATTCCAAAGCAAGAACTGCACAGAACTCTGGGACCAGAAAACAGGAAAGCACTGCATGATGGGGGATCTCTGCTCCAGATGTTAGTGAATCCACGCCTGCACACACCTAGTTCAGTATTTATCAGACCGATTCTAGTAATAAATCTTTTATTGGTTAATTGCCCACACGTTAGAGCACTCACCCAGGATGTGGAAGACTCAGGTTCAAATCCCCACTTCCTACCTGATTTAGAGGAAGGACTCAAACCCAGGTCTCCTGCCTCCTAGAAGTGCCCTAACTAATGGGCTATATGGTATTGGGGAGAGGGGACTCTCTCTTAGTCTTTCCATTTGAATCTGTTTCACTTTGTATGAAGTACTTAATCACTGAAGCAGGGACTGGTATCTGGGTCTCCCAGATGAATGCATTAAGCTCTAGGCTATAGAGTCACTTTCACTCCCTCACTGACCAATAACTATTAAAGTATTTCATACGAAGTGGAATAGCTTCAACAGAAGAGACTGAAAACCCCAACTCACAATACCCTATATACCAGTAGTTAGGGCATTCGCGAGGGAGATAGGAGACCTGGGTTTAAGTCCTGCTCTGATTCTGGCAGAGGACAGATTTGAATATGAGTCTCCCATATCACAGGTGAGTGCTCTAACCACTGGGCTCTTGGGTATAAGGGGCAGGGGCAGAATTGTGGCTGTACCTCCTCATCAGCTTTTTAGGCAAAAGGGCTGACATGGCTTTAGCACCTAACTCTAGGGAGAGGTTTCAAGGCAGTGAATCCCAAGTGGAGATAGGCCACTCCCTCTTGCCCAGAATTAGGTACCTAACTACCTTTGCCTAAGCCCCACCCCCGTCCTAAGCATTTCCTATTGGCTCCCTGCTCAGCTCGCCGACTTTTGAGGATCCTATTGTTATGCACTTACCACTCTCCATGCGTTGTCTGGGGAACCTGGGTGCCTAACTCAGGGCTGTGGATTCCACTGGCAAAAAGGGATCCAAAATTAGGCATTACAGTGCTGAACTCAAGACCCCTGTGTGCATCTAGACCTGAGTTTCTTGATCTCCTGGTTAGAGAGAAAAGCTTTACCCACATGCACTCAAAACCAGAAGACAAATAAAAAGAACAAAATATGTTTTTAAAATATCTCATGATTTGGCAGGGGGGCTGACTAATAATTGTTGAATGTTGGGTTCACAATAGTGTTGTATTACATGTGCATGTGCTGCAGTTTTTCTCCTAGCCACATTCAGAAGAAACTGCCAGGCATATTGTCCTAGATTTTTGAGGAACACATGTAGGGCTCATGGGGGAGACGAAATGTGCCCCAGTCCTCTACCATGTGGTTCCCAAATGTTATAGAGAGCTATCTACAGAATCTGGTGGAGGATATCAGCCAGAGAGGCAGCTGACTTTGCCTTTCACAAAGGTAAGGAAAATCACATTCAATATGGAGATCAGTGTTCGGGATGTAAGCCCCCAGAGCAAGAAAACTTTAAAGAAAAGTGGAATTGTGAAAGCTGTAGTCAGGAAAATGGGTCACCCTGAGCTGAGAGATAATGGCCTCTGGTTGGGTAGGGAGCCCATACTGAAAAATAAGATTGGAGAGGATCTGCATAGATGTCTTGTTTTGCTCTGTTGCCCAGTCCAAAAAGTCTGAATTTAGACTGGGCAGCAACAATGCTGACACTGCAAGACAGGGCTGAACTAGACAGCAATGGAGCTGACTTCATGGGGCATGACTGGACTGGATAGTCAAGCTAGTGAAGCAGGGCTTTGCTGGATTCTGTTTCTTGACTTTAGCAAAGCTTTTGACACGGTCTCCCACAGTATTCTTGTCAGCAAGTTAAAGAAGTATGGGTGGATGAATGGACTATAAGGTGGATAGAAAGTTAGCTAGATTGTCGGGCTCAACGGGCAGTGATTAATGGCTCAATGTCTAGTTGGCAGCCAGTGTCAAGTGGAGTGCCCCAGGGGTCGGTCCCGGGGCCGGTTTTGTTCAATATCTTCATAAATGATCTGGAGGATGGTGTGGATTGCACCCTCAGCAAATTTGCGGATGATACTAAACTAGGAGGAGTGGTAGATATGCTGGAGGGCAGGGATAGGATACAGAGGGACCTAGACAAATTGGAGGATTGGGCCAAAAGAAATCTGATGAGGTTCAATAAGGATAAGTGCAGGACGGAAGAAGCCAATGCACCGCTACAGACTAGGGACCGAATGGCTAGACAGCAGTTCTGAGGAAAAGGACCTAGGGGTGACAGTGGACGAGAAGCTGGATATGAGTCAGCAGTGTGCCCTTGTTGCCAAGAAGGCCAATGCCATTTTGGGATGTATAAGTAGGGGCTTAGCGAGCAGATCGAGGGACGTGATCGTTCCCCTTTATTCGACATTGGTGAGGCCTCATCTGGAGTACTGTGTCCAGTTTTGGGCCCCACACTTCAAGAAGGATGTGGATAAATTGGAGAGAGTCCAGCGAAGGGCAACAAAAATGATTAGGGGTCTGGAACACATGACTTATGAGGAGAGGCTGAGGGAACTGGGATTGTTCAGTCTGCAGAAGAGAAGAATGAGGGGGGATTTGATAGCTACTTTCAACTACCTGAGAGGTGGTTCCAGAGAGGATGGTTCTAGACTGTTCTCAGTGGTAGAAGAGGACAGGACAAGGAGTAATGGTCTCAAGTTGCAGTGGGGGAGGTTTAGGTTGGATATTAGGAAAAACTTTTTCACCAAGAGGGTGGTGAAACACTGGAATATGTTACCTAGGGAGGTGGTAGAATCTCCTTCCTTAGAAGTTTTTAAGGTCAGGCTTGACAAAGCCCTGGCTGGGATGATTTAATTGGGGATTGGTCCTGCTTTGAGCAGGGGGTTGGATTAGATGACCTCCTGAGGTCCTTTCCCACCCTGATATTCTATGATTCTATGATTCTATGATTGGAGCAGATGGGCCAAGGAGAGTTGTTCTGTTACCCACTTGTTCACCTGAGAGTTTGATTGGACTTGTGAGTGAGGATGTTGATGTGTGGGTGGGGATTGTTTTGTAAAGAAGAGTTCTCTGCCTCACCAAGCTGAGCAGTCAATAACTAGCACTGAGGGGGTGGCCATACTCCTCACACACTGCATTTTGCTAATTTTACTTTTTATCTAAACATATGATTATTGTGTTTTTCCCAAATAAAGGTATTTGTGGTTTCCTATTCCAAAAGACTCCTGTGTGTTTGTTAGTGGGGAAGAAACATCTGGCTGTAAAGGTGATCATGGAATATTCTCAAACCTGGGAGTTTATAACGTTTAGGTGGAGACTTGAGCCAAACATTTTATTTTTAGACAGCTAATGAGCCCTGTCAGAAGGCTATGGACCTGCGAGAGTGGAGTTACAATTTAGTACTAAATATTTAGAACTCAAGAATAAAGAATAAAAACTAGTATTCTACAAAAAAGACTATATTTTACCTTCCAATTAGAGAATATTCTATGCAGATAATTGTTTATGGGGCAGAAATCTATCCTAATAGCATTGTACCCAGTGGCTGAGATGAGAACATGTGTACAAGTTAATAGAGCAAACTATAATGTAAGACAAAATGGTGTTATTAGTCTAAAGTTTATGACTCAACTAAACTAATAATACGCAGTAAAGTAGTAGGAATAATTAGAAAATATGATAAATATATGTGGATTTTTAAAAAATATGGCAAAACCTTACAGTTTTGTTCTTCCTTTTGAATATACAGTATCTCTGATAATTCTACATAGTATTGCCTCAGGGCATACAAGGAAACAGCAAGTGTAAAACTGATAATTACTTTAAATCAAAGGTATTAAATACGCAAAATAAAAATTACAGAGAAAATTATCTTGAGAGCTAAACCAATTGTAGGATTTTTTAAAACTAAAATCTTGTCTTTAATCATAAAAGAAGATACTTTTTATTTTTATCAAATTTGTTTATTCATTATTTCAATTTCTAAGTAGAAAAAGAGGTTCCATCCCAATGTCTGTAGTCCCTGACATAATTTAATTTCACAGCATATATACATTGGGATTCCCTGTCCAGCATAAAATAAACTCATAGCAACAGTTAACATATCTTCACAACAAAACTTCTCCTGCCCTCAGCTCTCCCTTTTGACATATACCAGGAAGAACAGAATTGGCCTTGGAGTGTGCAATTGCCTGGGGAGCTGCAGAGGCTTGAAGCCCTGGGAGCCCCCACTCCCATGCTCCCTTATCAGGTAGGCAACTGGACAGCTGAGGAGCCTGGGTGCCCTGCAACCAGGGTTCTGAGAAAGCAGGCAGTTCTGTTTCACAGAGGATTTTGATATTTGATATTTTAAAATTGTTTTCATCCTGATTCAAAATAACAACCAAAAATTTTAGAGAGACAAGGTGGGTGGGGAAATATCTTCTGGTGGTGAGAGAGACAAGGTCCTGAAGAAGAGCTCTGCATGGCTCAAAAGCTTGTCCAACAAAAGATATTATCTCACCCACCTTGTCTCTCTAATATCCTGGGACTGACACAGCTATCAAAAATTTTGAAATTCTTTTCAGAAGGAAAAGCCTCAGGTCCCCAAATCAGAAACAGTTTACCTGGCTGGCTTCCGTGGACCCGGTGTCACCAACTGTGAGGCAGTCCTCCTGGCTCGCAGCCTCTGAACTGGAGTCCCAGGAAACCCTGGGGTCCCTGACTTCAGGCAGTGTCCCTGATTGGCTGTCCTGGGGCCAAGACCCTGGAAACTCAAGAGCTGCTGACCAGGGAAGCCCTGGGGTCCCTGACTCAGAGACTGTCTTTGTGCTGGCTGACGTGGAGTCAGGAAGCCACAGACTCTGGGGAATTAATGAGTCAGAAGCCTAGCAACACACCAGGTGGGGACTCTGGCAGGCTCCCATCCAGCTCACTGGCTGGTAGGGAGGCAGACTGGCTTTTCCATCAAATGTTTTGATAGGATTGACATGCTCCCGCAGAACATTTCAGTTCCATCAAATCAGCGTTTTCCAATGGAACACTTCTGTTGGGAAAACTTTCAACCAGCTCTAGTACCCAGGTTCCAAACCATTTAGGGATTTAGGGCTCAATTCTGCAACATGCTGAACATTGTGTCCTTGATCCAGCAAAGCATTTATGCACATAATAATGCTCTGGCAATGCAAAGGGGATGGATATCTGGGACAACTGGATGTTCCCCTGGAGAGAGGAATCCTGGATGATATAAAGCCTCAAATTTACAGAACTTTCTCTTGCCTACCTCCACCGAGTGTGATGGGGCATTCTGGGGTGGGCTGCTGGGGTCAGGAAGATGTGTGGCTCAGAAACAGGGCCAGACTCTCAACTGGTGAAAATCTCCATTGAAGTCCATCACAATATTCATAGCATAAGGATCCGTGGACTAGAATCCATCTCTGTAGAGCCTGGACCAGCTGATATTCCCACAGTACCATCAGGAGGCCATACAGAGCCATAGCCAAGGTGCACTGTGGAGAGCAGGTGCCACAGGAAGTACCACCCAAGGGACCTGGAGTGACAGTACCCTGCAGCCCTCATATTGGCCAAATGCCTATTTAACCCGGGAGGGTGACCCAGGAAGTTGTCTCAGCAGCCATGCAGATTTCTGGCCTACTGCAACTGGTCTCTGACCCTTGCCTCCTGAACCCAGCCTGGTACTACCTCTGGGTCTTTGACTCCAGCCTGACTCTGGCCTGACATCTGACTCCTGACTCCAGTCTGGTACTACACTACCTCTGGTCTCTGAGCCCAGCCTGCCTTTGACCCTGACTCTTGTTTATTGAACCAGGCTCTAGCAATTCCTCCATCCCCTGCTCACAGACTACCATCCCTGATGTGCAGAACCCAGCCCAGTTGTGATCACTAGGCCAGACTGCATAGTCCCTTACACATAGTCATAGAGTTTAAAGGCAAAGGGACCACCAGATCATCTAGTCTGTCCCCCTGTGAATCACAGGTCACCAACACCACCCAGCACCTGCACACTTACCCAGCAACTGAAATTAGCCCTGTGATGGGTTCGGTCACAGAGACCCCCTTGGGACTGTGACCTGACATACTGAAACTACCTCTGAGCCCGTCTTCCCTGCCAGCTTGGGACTCCAGAACCCTGCCTTGTTGAGCCAGACAAGTCTGCTGCAACACAGACCCAGTTCTGAACCACACCCCCGAAGTTACCACTCACCAAGTTACCTATCTCCAGCACCCAGACACCCAGCTCCCAATGGGAGCCAAACCCCAAATAAATCCATTTTACTCTGTATAAAGCTTATACAGGGTAAACTTATAAATAGTCCACCCTCTATAACACTGATAGAGAGATATGCACAGTTGTTTGCTCTCCCAGGTATTAATCCCCTACTCTGGGTTAATTAATAAACAAAAGTGATTTTATTAAGTATAAAAAGTAGGATTTAAGTGGTTTCAAGTAATGACAGACAGAACAATGACGAGACGATATAACTGGTTCTGTGGATGAAGGGAAAGCAGTGGACGTGTTGTTCCTTGACTTTAGCAAAGCTTTTGACATGGTCTCCCACAGTATTCTTTCCAGCAAGTTAAAGAAGTATGGGCTGGACGAATGGACTATAAGGTGGATAGAAAGCTGGCTAGATTGTTGGGCTCAACGGGTAGTGATCAATGACTCCATGTCTAGTTGGCAGCTGGTATCAAGTGGAGTGCCCCAAGGGTTGGTCCTGGGGCCGGTTTTATTCAATATCTTCATTAATGATCTGGAAGATGGTATGGATTGCACCCTCAGCAAGTTTGCAGATGACACTAAACTGGGAGGAGAGGTAGATACGCTGGAGGATAGGGATAGGATACAGAGGGACCTAGACAAATTGGAGGATTGGGCCAAAAGAAATCTGATGAGGTTCAACAAGGACAAGTGCAGAGTCCTGCACTTAGGACGGAAGAATCCAATGCACTGCTACAGACTAGGGACCGAATGGCTAGGCAGCAGTTCTGCAGAAAAGGACCTAGGGGTTACAGTGGACGAGAAGTTGGATATGAGTCAACAGTATGACCTTGTTGCCAAGAAAGCCAATGGCATTTTGGGATGTATAATTAGGGGCATTGCCAGCAGATCGAGGGACGTGATCGTTCCCCTCTATTTGACACTGGTGAGGCCTCATCTGGAGTACTGTGTCCAGTTTTGGGCCCCACACTGCAAGAAGGATGTGGAAAAATTGGAAAGAGTCCAGCAGAGGGCAACAAAAATGATTAGGGGACTGGAACACATGACTTATGAGGAGAGGCTGAGGGAACTGGGGATGTTTAGTCTACGGAAGAGAAGAATGAGGGGGGATTTGATAGCTGCTTTCAACTACCTGAAAGGGGGTTCCAAAGAGGATGGATCTAGACTGTTCTCAGTGGTAGCAGATGACAGAACAAGGAGTAATGGTCTCAAGTTGCAGTGGGGGAGATTTAGGTTGGATATTAGGAAAAACTTTTTCACGAGGAGGGTGGTGAAACATTGGAATGCGTTACCTAGGGAGGTGGTGGAATCTTCTTCCTTAGAAGTTTTTAAGGTCAGGCTTGACAAATCCCTGGCTGGGATGATTTAATTGGGGGTCGGTCCTGCTTTGAGCAGGGGGTTGGACTAGATGACCTCCTGAGGTCCCTTCCAACCCTGATATTCTATGATTCTATGAACAAAGTAAGTTATCAAGCAAAATAAAACAAAACATGCAAGTCTAAGCCTAATACATTAAGAAACTGTTTACCAGTAAAATCTCACCCTCAGAGATGTTCCAATAAGCTTCTTTCACACACTAGACTCCTTCTCAGTCTGAGCCCAATCCATTCCCCTGGTACAGTTCTTGTTCTAGCTCAGGTGGTAAGTAGGGGATTTCTCATGACTGGAGCCCACTTTGTTCTGTTCCACCCCCTTTTATAGCTTTGACACAAGGCGGGAATCCTTTGTCTCTCTCTGGGCTCTCACCCTTCCTTCTAAATGGAAAAGCACCAGGTTTAAGATGGATTCCAGTATCATGTGACATGTTCACATGTCCCGTGAGACTTCATTACTCACTGGCTGGCACCACATATACAGGAAGGCTTACAAGTAAACAGAGCCATTTACAACCAATTGTCCTAGTTAATGGGAGCCATCAAGATTCTAAACCACCATTAATGGCCCATACTTTGCATAGTTACAATAGGACTTCAGAGTAATACTTCATATTTCTAGCTTCAGATACAAGAATGATACATTCATACAAATAGGATGAACACACTCAGTAGATTATAAGCTTTGTAATGATACCTTACAAGGGACCTTTTGCATAAAGCTTATTCAAGTTACATTATATTTACATTCCAAGCATATTTTCATAAAGCATATGGAGTGCAATGTCACAAGCCTCAAAATATTCAAAACATAAGACTTTCAGCCATGGGCTGTGCCAATTTACCCAAGGTGAGGACTATTCCATGTGAATAGGCTCAAACATTAAGTTTTCAATGTCAAAAAGGCATACTTAAAACTCCATACTTTAGCTTTGAACACAAAGATGCTACCTTCTAGTATGCTTTTGTTCTGTCCGTTTCAATAATACAGATTCAAGGCAAGTTTTGGAATAATAGCAATTCCTTAAATATTTTCTCCTTTTAATTTTTAGTTCTTCTGCCATTTAAGACTAGTTATTGTATGAACCAGTGTTAAAATCTACTTATATGTTGAATTTTGTGATATAATGTGATGTTACTGGGTACACAGAGGGACAAAAAGAAATGTTAGATTGTGTAACTTTCAAAAAGGAGCCATGTTAAAGTATCTTTGAACATCTCTTTAATCTTAACTATTGTTTCTTGATAATAAAAATGGTAGAAATGAGAGATGGGAAACATCTATGAAGTCATGTGGTACATCATGATTAATAGCACAATAATTCATTTGTGGAATGCTGACAATGTGCTGAGTGTGTTTGTGGTAGATGGTTTGAGATTTTGGGTAACTGGGTTTGAGGAATATGGACAGTGCTGGGCCTCTGGATGGATAGATGGGGGAGAGAGATATGGCTGTGTTTTGGGCTCAGTTGTTTTAGGTGGTCTGGGATGTAGAGTGAGTGGTTTGGGTGGATTGATGAGCTTGGGTATGGTGGAGTCAATGGTCTGGGATTGCATAAGTGGATGGAGTTCTGATTTAGACAGAGTGGGTGAAGAAGGAAAGAGTCATCCACAAATATCATTATTAAACTGCCTGATCTTTCATTTATAATGTTGACCTGCAAGTTTATGAGGATTTTTAAAAAGTTTAATATGGATCTGAGCAGTATATTTTTTGGCACTGGAAGGTTGACAGAAACACCTTAAGCAAGGAGGAGACTTGAACAAAAAATTTCAAGATTTTATTTTAAAGGGCCTTCTTAATAGGTATGGGAGTCAATTTGCAGGCCAAGGCAACAGAATCAATTATCTTTCTACCAGTTGGAGCAGGGCATCACTGAGAGGAGTCAATAGTAGCAGAAATGGCAAAGAGACAGAAAGGGGATTTCCAGCTGAAAGGAGTGGTGTTTACTTAACTTTGAGTCATTTCCTCCTTGTTGAGAAAATCTTGTCTAATTTTTTAGAGTAATATAAATTTCTAAAACTTTTTACTATTCCTGTCCTTTAAAATGGCTTCTTACAGGAGCCAATGTTAAAATCTATCAATGCAATTAATTTTGCACTTTTATATGATTTCAGTGTGATACAGAGAGACAAAGAAAATTTAGACACTTTACCATAATTTGAAGAAGAAAAAGAAAGTCTCTGAAGACTTTTAATCTCAAAGTATTTGCTCAATTTTCTGGAAAAATCTCTTAACCTTTGAAAGTTTGCCTTACAATTTTCAGTGTGTGAGTATTTTCATAATGAAGTTAATTTTCACAAAATGTTTTGATAGATTCCCTGAATACTTTGGTGCTGTATAACCAAGTATTTTAAAAGTAAAATTCCCAACAAAAGTTTCATACTTTTCCCCCAAGGGAATTGATCACAAAAGCACAGTTTCTGTGACAAAATATTTAAACTCTCAGCAACAGCAAAACCTGTTTCCAAGAGAAACTGATTTATGATTATCATTATTCTCCAATACTGTACTTTAAGAAGCTAGTTTTGACTATGTTTTACTCTGAAAAGTAGCAAAATATTGAGGAATCCTTGTTAATTTTATTCAGTTATTTCTGTTCTCTAGCCTCAATTAAAGCTGGGTAACTAATAAAATAAACAATTTATTCAACAACTTTAGCCCCTTTTTATTTGAAAATCATCTATTATCAGACTTCTTTTTCTAATTTGTTTGCCATTTGAAATTATTTAGCAACCTGTTTGTGCAAATATATTTCAGTCTATAGTTTGAGACCTATTTGCTGCAACCTTTGCTTGTGGTATTTTCTAATTCTAATTTGTAATTTATGTTGCAGGATTGGTTACTTAAATGTCACAGTATTGTTTCTATTCACTTAGTGGATGACTCCCAAATCTACAAAGCACTCCTTGCAATAATTTTAGTTAGATCTGGGCAAATAATTTCCATCTAATTCATTGAATTAATTGTCTCCTTTCTTTTTTTGCTTGAATTTCTGTGAGAAATTTGGGATTTCCTCAAATGTATTTGTTACTAAAATAAACCTGACATGTTTTCTGCAGAAATTCATCCTTCCCCCTTCCTGGAATGATTGTGTACAGTTTGCTGTGAGTAGTCTATATTCAAAATTCAAGCTCCAATCAGGGCTCTTTCCAAGCTTCATAGAAAGCTTTCTAAGCTTTTTTAGCTCAGTGCAGCACTCAGCAAGAGCTGAAGCTGATCTGCCTCCCCTGGTGCCTGCTACAATCTCATAGTGGTAGAGCCTAAAGAGCCCGGCTCAGAGCTGCCACTTGTCATCCTTTCTAACACTAGGCATGCATTTTCTCATCCCCACTTCAGCCTAAGGGTTTGTCTTTATTGCTAAAAAAGCTGTGTTTTTTTCCCTTGGAGTAACTAAGGTGAGCTATCGTGACAAGGAGTTTTAGTTTTACTGCAGAGAAAACTTGCCAAGGTCAGCCCCATGTGAGGGGACAGGCTCAGCAGTGGCCACCTGTTGTCAGGTCTGCAGAAAGAAATAATAAGATCCTGGGGTTGTCAACTCCAAACTTGGAAGGGAACAGGTGAAGATCACTGCCTGTGCCTTGTCTGTGCCAGCTGCTCCCCACTCTAAAGATAATCCTATGATTCCCAGACTCTTTCTCTCTCTCCATTTACACTCCATCATGCTCTTTCTATTTGCACTGTCACTGGTTTCCCTGCCTAATCCCTGCACCAGTCTGTGTGGGAGAAATGCCTGAGTGTTCAAAAAGAAAGTGAGCATGACAAAGTGTACATGGAGAGAAGGTGTGAGAAAGCAGTGAGAATGTGGTGTGGGTGGGGGCCAAGGGGAGGAGTAGAGAGTATATGAGTCTGGGGAGAGAGAGGTTCAGAAGCAGTCACATCAGGACATCAGAATCTAAGTTTTAATTTTTAAAAATTGTATTTCTAGTCCTTATGTTTCCAAAGAAAAGTTTGAAAATGTGAACTAAATGGAACTGATGCTGTAGACAGCCTGAACTGTCCCATTCACCTTAATGTCCCATTTACTCTGAAGCCCATTGTCCTGGGAGCCTCCTTCCCCCACTCTTTGATGGGGGACCCCTTGCTGCTGCCATTTCCTGGCCATGACTGGGGCATCTTTCTTAGAACAATTAGGCTAGTGAAAGATTTCCTGACTGGGTGAATAGTTTAAATTTAAATTTTTTAAGTCAATTTTTTTTCATCCAAACTTTTTTCATTGAAAAAATGGCTTTTCAACCAAACTCAACATTTTTGTGGAAAACTTTCATTTTGGTCATAATTTTTCAGTTTTTGAAAATCTTTATTTTGGTTAAAACTTTCTTTTTTTTCATTGTTGGTTTTGGTTGTTCACTTAAAAACCAAAAAATGGCATGGGACATTCTTCTTAAAGCTAATTTTTTCATGAAAAATAATTTGCATTTTCCAACCAGAGAAATCATATTCCCACAAACTAATTGTGTGTGTGTGCGTGTGGTTCTAGTTCAAAAGGAGTCAGATTCTTGTATGGCTCCTTTAACTGCATCAATTCCAGGGAAAGGAGTTTTGAAAACTCTGCCCCATTGCTGCGTCAAGCAGTGTCTCATCCCATCAGATACTATGGTGATGAAGGGCATTGTATAAGAATCTAGCTTTATGGATACATAATAAAAATACCAATTCTGGAGAGAATGCAAGCCTGTGATCTTAACATTTTGTTTTCCACAAGCATTTGTGAAAATAAAAGATCATTTAAAAATCACTTAAAATCAATCACAGACACCAAATACAAAAGGGGGCCAAAGTAAATTATTTTTTTAAAAATGTAATGAATACTCCAGTAATATTTTTCTTATTTGCTTAACTCTAATTTTAGCTCCTCAAATAGCCTTTATGTTAAATCAAGAAGTAGCTAGCCATGATATAACTGCTTTGAACTAATTATTACCATTTAACAAAAAGGGCAGAATTTCAGAAACAGATATTCCAACCCACAAAAGTCCTTGAAAAGTCATGCCACCAATTTTTAAGCAGAACTCTCCTCAGAAATCACTGGGGAGTTATGCTTAAATACTTCTAGCATGATATGGCTCTGAGATTTCTAGTATGATTACAAATCTAGACTATTCAAGTCAAATAGCAGCAGACTCTTTAAAGTGGATTTAAGAAATATTCTTCAAGGTCCACTCTTCTTGCATTGTCAGTCTTCCCCTTAATTACTTTTTACATTGTTTTAAATAGTGTTGTAATTTGTACCTCTTTCTTAACAAATCACAAATAACATTCCTTCCTGAGTTTTGTTTCCCTTTAAAGTAATACTATTTTACTGAATATCTAATGTTCTCTCACTTTTTAATGATATAATGAAATCTCAATTTTAATTACCTGAACACAAAAGGTTTCAAGTCCATCAGATTGCCTTTCAAGGCCTGCAGAGGTATTAACTGATTCCATAACCAATTACCTACATTTTCCTTTACTTATTGTAAATGTGACCTTTTGTTACAATTTGATTCCTGCTGTGACTATGTAACTATCTTTTGTGTCTGAGAACAGCTATCATCCTCTCATGTGATGACTGCTGTTAATTTTAATACGCTTTGATGGCTGGAGAACAAATAAGTGTCTGTGACACAGTGCAGAGACATTTGAAGGTGGATAAACTACCACTTTAATGAGTAGAAATCAGCAAGCAAAGGGGCTTTCCAGTGACAAACCAGAAGACCTTCAACCTAGGCAAAGAAAAATATTTCAGTCTGCAAGCGATTAAAAAAAATTGCTGTGCTTACAGTGGTAGAATAATAGTAAACATCATAAGTAACACAAACTTAAAGGGTGGATGAATATAACTTTATATTATTAAGATTTGCATAAATGCTCTACTAGTCTCAAACACGTAGCCGTGCTGTAAATGAAACTATAATTTGATATAAAATCCGTAAGTAACCTGTTGCTTAAATCAGCCTCTGTACCAGATGACTGATGGATAGCTAATGTAACACTGATTTTTTAAAAAGTCTCCAGAGGTGAACTTGGCAATTACAGGCCAGTAAGCCTAACTTCAGTACCAGGAAAACTGGTTGAAACTATAGTAAAGAACAGAATTATCAGACACATAGATGAAGACGATACATTGAGGGAAGAGTCAGCACAGCTTTTGTAAAGGGAACTCATGCCTCCTCAATCTACTATAGTTCTTTGAAGCAGTCAACAAAAATGTTGACAATGGTAATCCAGTGGATATAGTGTACATGGGCTTTCAGAAAGCCTTTGACAAGGTCCCCTACCAGGCTCTCAAGGCTCTTAAGCAAAGTAAGGAGTCATGGGATAAGAAGGAAGGTCCTCTCATGGATCAGTAACTGGTTAAAAGACAGAAAACAAAGGGTAGGAATGGAAGAAGTAAATAGCCATGTCTCCTCAGGGATATATACTGGGACCAATACTGTTCGACATATTCATAAATAATCGGGGGGATTTTGGCTTCCCTTTAGTCCCTGCCAGCTGGCACTCAGGGCATGAGGCCCAAAAGTCATGGACCTTTTTGTGGATCTCCAGCCAGAAAAACCTAAAGGCCACTCTCTCCAATGTCTCTTCCCTCCCCAAGTGGCACTAAGTGGTTCAGGTGAAGAAGCCTCCATCAGAACTTCCTAGGTGCCAGTAGCTGTCACCATACCTCTCAGGATTGGAGTCTCTGGTCATCTGGTAGAGCCGCTCATTCTGGAGCTCAACGTGCTTCAAAGGTTGGGATTCACTCTCCCCCCTGTCAGGGATGGTTACCTGCTCCCAGGCCCAGCTCAGTGTCTGGTCCTTTTGCTGATCCTGTATGAAGTCCTCGTCTTCTGGTAGCCAGCCAAGGCTCAGTTCCTCAGGTGTCCCCAAGCTAGCGTGTTGTCAAGTTAGCATATATGGTGGACCTGAGGGGGCCTCCCCAGGGTTTTCCACTTTATCCTGGCCTGTACCCGCCTTGTTTTGGGGTCTGGGTTGGTCTTGATCAGGGGGCCTTTGCTCCACTGCCACAGGAGCTCCCCAAACCATCTCCAATCCCAGCCCAATATTACTGGGTAGGCCAGAGTGGCTGCTAAGTCAACCCAATAAGTCTAAGTGTGGCTGCCTACTTCCAGTAGCATTTTTGTGGCAGGGTAGGATCGCATGTCCCTGTGGATGCACTGGAGGTAGATCGGGCTGCCACCACACTGGGGGACTCTAGCAAGCTTGTCCATAGTATGGTCTGGCTACACCCAGGGTCCACCAGACCAGTCACTTTGGTGTTGTTGACCTGTACAGGCAGCAGCATCTTGGCCAGGCTCCATTTCCAGGCTCTGGTGCTTGCCGTCCATGCCTGCCCATAGCTGCAGTCCATGAAGGGGCACTCCTGCCTAAAATGCCCTTCCTGTCCACACCTGAAGAAATTGCCCTTCAGTGTCACCAGCGCCTGGATCACCCCTGGGGCTATGGGTCCCCCAGGTAGGGCATATCCCCCTCTTCAGAGACCTCAGTACCTCCACACCATTCTGCCTCAATGTTTAGTTCTCCCACTGTGGGCCCAAGCATCATGGCTTTGGAGGCCCCCAGGGCTGCAATAGTGCTGCAACCTGCTGGATCAGGTGTTCCTGCTGTGCAAGATGCTGGGCTGCCAGCTTCTGAAGCAGCTGTTGCTGCTGCTGCAGTTGCTGAGCTGCTTGCTGTTGCTGCTGAGTCACAGTCAGTTGTAATATCTGGCTCTGAAGTTGTTGTTGCTGTGCTGCCAGTTGTTGGTTGTTCCCCAGCAACCATTTCAGCAGCTCTTACTCTGGCTTTGGTTCTTCTATTGGTGCCACTGGTTCTCTTCAGAGTCCCCACCAGAGTCCTCTCTGGTTGTGCTCTGAAGGGGCTTCCTCTCTAAGTTGCGGCTCATCATTGTTGACCTCTGTGGCTGAAAGGCCTGCGGTGGCCCAGCAGTACGGCCTGGTCTGGGCCATGTGGGGCCTTAGTGGAATCTCAGCAGAAGCCTGCACCACACAACTGCTCTCCTGCTTGGTCTGCGTAAGCCTGCCTGTCTGGGCTAAGGTGCTCAGCTTCCCGTGCCCAGCAGAGGTGGCTGGGTATGACTTTCTGGACCCAGAACTGCTCCTTAACTCTTACCTCCCCAGTGCAGGGCTTGTACACCACATTACAGAGGGGTGACTATGAGGAGAGAGGAACAGAGACAGGGACAGGCTAGGGGCATAGCAGCAGAAGGGTCTATAACCAGGAAACCACACTGTGTTACAAGACCTGGAAATGAACTCATGAGTCCTCAGTCTCTGCATTCCTTTTCCATTAGCAAATAATTATTAAACTCACTGGCAAAGTGTGTGTCTCTTCCACCCACTAGTGATTGGTCCACTTAGAGGATAACTGTCTACTCCTGTTACCAGGTACTCCACTAACACAAGTAGCAAAGATCTGTGCTGTCAATCTAAAGGTTTGAACCTTGTTGATGGCACAAATTTGGGGTGAATATGGTTTTATCCGCTGAAAAATCTATCTTTTTAAAGTCTTGGGGTATTTTTTAAACATAGGAAATTACATTTAAATAAGCTAACTTAAAAGAATGTTAAGGTTGCAATATCAAGCACTCTAAAATTAAGAAATGCCAGAATGGTTAGACAGATGCCCTCTATTTGAAAGTCTCAGAGTTTCAAGTTGCATCATCCTTTGTTTATGGATTGGTGGTTCAACCAATCCACTCAAGTGCCATGAGCCTTCTACATGGACTATTTTTCATGCAGCCGGTACTTTTCACGTCTCACAAAGATTCTCTCCACCATTGCAAGACATTCTGCGTTCTCATTTCCCGCTTGTGAACTTAGATAGGTACTGCAGTGATGCTGCCTGACACCCCTGAGGTGTCAAGCTGCAGCAGCTGTGACTGAATTAGGCCAGGCTTGCTGCTCAGAGGTCTAACCAGTTCATGCTTGTGATGGACTTATAGAATCATAGAAATATAGAACTGGAAAGAACCTCGAGAAGTCATCAAGTCCAGCCCTCGGTGTTGTGGCAGGAACAAGTAAACCTAGACCATCCCTGACAGATGTTTGTCCAAACTAAAACCTCCAATGATGGGGATTCCACAACCTCCTTTGGAAGCCTATTCCACAGCTTTCCCACCCTTACAGTAAGAAAGTTTTTCCTAATATCTAACCTAAATCTCCCTTGCTGCAGATTAAGCCCATTATTTGTTGTCCTACCTTCATAGAATCATAGAATATCAGGGTGGGAAGGGACCTCAGGAGGTCATCTAGTCCAACCCCCTGCTCAAAGCAGGACCAATCCCCAATTAAATCATCCCAGCTAGGGCTTTGTCAAGCCTGACCTTAAAAACTTCTAAGGAAGGAGATTCTACCACCTCCCTAGGTAACACATTCCAGTGTTTTCCTCTTGGTGAAAAAGTTTTTCCTAATATCCAACCTAAACCTCCCCCACTGCAACTTGAGACCATTACTCCTTGTCCTGTCCTCTTCTATCACTGAGAATAGTCTAGAACCATCCTCTCTGGAACCACCTCTCAGGCAGTTGAAAGTAGCTATCAAATCCCCCCTCATTCTTCTCTTCTGCAGACTGAACAATCCCAGTTCCCTCAGCCTCTCCTCATAAGTCATGTGTTCCAGACCCCTAATCATTTTTGTTGCCCTTCGCTGGACTCTCTCCAATTTATCCACATCCTTCTTGTAGTGTGGGGCCCAAAACTGGACACAGTACTCCAGATGAGGCCTCACCAATGTCGAATAGAGGGGAACGATCACGTCCCTCGATCTGCTCGCTATGCCCCTACTTATACATCCCAAAATGGCATTGTCCTTCTTGGCAACAAGGGCACACTGCTAACTCATATCCAGCTTCTCGTCCACTGTCACCCCTAGGTCCTTTTCGCAGAACTGCTGCCTAGCCATTCGGTCCCTAGTCTGTAGCGGTGCATTGGGTTCTTCCATCCTAAGTGCAGGACCCTGCACTTATCCTTATTGAACCTTCAATGGACATGCAGAACATAGATCACCATCCTCTTTATAACAGTCCTTAACATATTTGAAAACTATCAGGTCCCCCTCAATCTTCTTTTCTCAAGGCTAAACATGCAATCTTTTAAAACTTTCCTCGCAGATCAGGCTTTCTAAACTTTTTATCATTTTTGTTGTTCTCCTCTGGACTCTCTCCAGTTTGTCTACATCTTTCCTAAAGTGTGGCATGTGGAATTGGACACAGTACTCCAGTTTATGTCTCACCAGTGCTGAATAAAGAGGGACAATTAATTCCCATGTTTTAAGACACTCCTGTTAATACACTACATAATGATATTAGACTTGATCACATTCCCCAGGTTGAGTGTGAGTACATTTGATGAGTTTCCCATTTTTTGAGGTTTTTATCTGTTGTTACTGTTCCCCTTAATAGGATTAGTAGTCAAAATCACAGAATCATGGCCTGTTTCAATATCCACCTGTTCATAGTGTATACCTGACCTGTGAAGTTTTCTTTCCAGGTGTCTCTGCACAGGATCCAAGTGTTCCTATGTGTCTCCCTGAAGCTTTCTCAGGTTATATTTTTTCTAGGAAAGAATGCATCATTGCCATCACCTACTATGGTGCCAGCCAGTGGCGAGAGTCAATGACCAGTGTAGGGGAACCTGGGTTCCAACCCAGGGCACAGTAAACAGTAGTTCAAAAATGCGTGGCCTAAGGGGCAGGCACCCCTACACCTGCAGCATGGGCCACTTTCTACTTCACTTTCTGTTCCTCTGTTGGTGTCGATGGTTCATTTTGGAGTCCCCTCTAGAGTCCTTTGATGCTGTGTAAAAATCTAAGATAGATTTTGGTGAACGAAAAAATCATTTCTACCTTTCTCAACAGGGATGCACTGATTTCTGATATATTGATATTGGTTCCCAGAAAGAGGAATATTATCTTGGTAATAAGGCAGCTCCACAAAAAGTATATTTACAAATCCATGTCAACTCAACACATATTCACCTGCAGGTGCTCATGAAGACTGTTCGGATTGTGCACTGAAGATGGTATTTTTTTTAAAAAAGTACAATAGAACTACCTTGTTGTAGCTCTATGAGCTAAAGGGGTCTTCTGAAATTTGGTAAGCACCCTCAGGACTGGAGAGAGAGAGAAAGAGAGAGAGAGGAGAATTTTGTATTGTAATGGCCCCTCTTGTAATCAGACCTGACATGCTTTCTGTCTGATTGACATATGGAAGTATGTCTTCTATGGATCACTCAAAAAAATCCCCTTATGACCAGGCTGTGAAATTCATTGAAATGGTAGACTTGATAAGCGTTGCTTATAACAAATACAAAGAAGGTTACAAATGTAAGGAAATATAGACTAACTATAGAAAATTAGGATTTAAAACTGTATATTTATGAGCTAGATAGGTGAAATTACAAATTATTAATACATTCCTTATTGAAATCATATTACAGCATATTCCCACTCTGCTTAATGCCCCCTTGTTACCTTCTACCTCTCTATATCCTTCTATTTCCTTTTGCTTCTTCACCCTTTTCCAAGATGAAATGGTTGGTAACTCTGCACCTTGTTATTCATTATGATGAAACAACAGATAAGAAACAGAATATTATAACTGATGTATACATTGTCTGTTTCTTATCTGTTGTTTCATCATAATGATGTAAAATTACAAGCAATATGAGTATTACTAACAATGAAGAAGATATTAATAGCAAAGCTTGCACTGAATTTGGAATACATATCTGGTAAATTATTTTATATGTTGATACTGAACTAGCAAAACGGAGATTTTTTGATGTTCACTAAAATGGTGAACTTGATATTTTCTATCTATAAAAGTGTTTTTGACATTTGTTGTTAATCTAAAAGAGTTTTGAGGCTTTGATTTATTTTTTCTTGTCTATCTGCAGTAATGAAACATTCTCCTGCTTTGTGAAACAATCTTAAACCCATTGTATACATAAAGTCAGATTGTGACATTAGTAGCCATTGAGGTATTGGAGCTGTTGAGAGCCATTGCACCCATGTCAGGACCTGGAGGTATTCATCATGTGAAGAAGAGACATAGGCAGAATGCCTTGCAGTGTGCTGGAGTCCCACATCTCCCTGGGTCATCTAGTGACTCCCCCAGTGCTTGTGCCCAGGGCTTCTATCCTGTTCCTGTTAAAATGAGTGGGAGTTCTGCCAGAGATTTCCATGGGAGCAGGAGCAGACCTAGGAAGCACAAGCACCAAGATTCTGGTTGCATCCTTGTGCAGGTGTGAAGGGGATTAGGAAGGGTCTCCTGAGCCCTCGCTTCTCTCCACCCCATTTGAACACCCATGGAAGAACTGCCAGAATCTACTGTAGCCCTTTGTTGAAGATAACTAAGGAATTATCCACAGAGATGCTCACCCCTACTTCAGAGATCTTCTTACTGAGAGGTCAATCATTAATCACCTTTTTAGCTCCCTCTGTATTCTCCTTTCAGATTATGAGCTTGTTCCTGCAATCCTTACCTAGTAAAATATGTCCATTGACTTTAATAGGAGAAAAGACCCATACAAAAGGAAAAAATCTTCAGGCTCTAAAATTGAGGGTTGTGTCTTGGGGCATTTTCTAAAATAGAATAGCATAATTTACATTATTACTCATAATACATGTATTGTTTTCAAAACTATTTCTACTACTGTTGAAATTCCTTGTATGGACTGTAAATAGTCTGCTTTCACCACAGTGCAGATGCATTGTTTCCCTGTTTTTTAGTTAGATACTGTCTGAAATTCTACACAAGGATAAAATTTATTAATCACAAATTATAAGTCATTGCTGTAATTATTGTTCATTCCTTCAGGAGGGAGGAATGGGGTGAAAATGGATGTCAATATTATTTATAATATATTCACTATTTTTCTCTCTTCTCTGTGATCTGTACAGGATTACTAACTTTTAGAAGGATTTTTAGTTAGTGATCTTGCCTGGAAAAGGTAAAGTTATGGATCTGGATTGTAATACAATACATACTATTAGATTTCACATGAAAAATAAGACTATTTTTAGCCCCTAATCTGATTTATTAGTTTCATATTTCTTTAAAACATCTATTGTGCTAGAGAAATATTTCCCATTACAGACAAGTCCAGAGGGAAGTGTAGGTGACTCCATATAACTTAAATGTTAATCTCTTTTAAGGAATTATACTGCTGCCCATCATCACATATTTATTATAAAAAATTAATAAACTATACTTAAACTTATCAGAAAATGCCATGTGTTTGAATGACAGCTCACAACTCTGATTTCTGAAAATGTCACTGTCTAAACATTTTGACTCTGATTCTGACCCTCACTAACACTAGTTTTACACCAGTGTAACTCCACTGACATCAGTGGAATTACTCCTGATGTTTTACCAGCATAAGTAAGATGAGAATTAGGCTCTTTGTATTTAATAACTTGGATGGAGAAACAACACCAAGGGAAACATCCTTTTTAAATAAGTGTGCTTGCTGGCACCAACATTCAAGTAACATCCCTGGCACTCCTGCATGGCATTGTGGTGGCAAAATGAGGTGTGAGATAGGCAGGTGAAGCTAAATTTACATGATTTACAGTGTAAGGGGAAAAGCTACAGCTGCAACTGGGTTTATAGGGTTTACAGTCTAGGGAGGGAAAGGTACACCTGTGGCTGGGTTTAGAGCATTTACAGTGCAAGGAAGGTGAGAGGAGGGACGCCAGGACCTCTTTTAGGGCCTTCAGTTTCATGCTTTAACATCCATTGATTTAATCCCTTTTATCTGTGAATCAGAGAGCAGAACTGGGTCCTACTGTTTACCTAGCCATTCTTTGCATAATTATGAAATTGGAAGTGTAGCTGTTGTCTCCCACCTGTGGAATAAGATAAAATGTTGAACATTAACAGATACATAAAGAAAAAGAGAAAAACAGAAGCAAAGAGTGATAAGTGAGCAGTCTCCCTGGGCTCAGTGCAGCTTACATGTTAGGAAGTTTATCTTATCACATTGTTATTATTGAGGTGGCTTGCCATGCCATCTAGCAGGGACTCCAGGAACTACTGGTCCTTGGAAAAAGGTGAAGAGGGAGCACAAGCAAAGAAGGTACAGGGATTGGTCAGAAAATTCTGGAAATTGTATTTTCTGGGAACCTCAGAAGTTTCTAGAAAGGGTAGTCAGTGAGATACCTTCTAGATGCAAATACAAGAATATGACTAAAGACTAGCAGCTTCCAGGCAAGATGCTAAGGGAGTGATTTTTAACCTACCTAGTGTAACTGTGGATGAAACTCTTTTGAATCCTGTTTGACTGAATTACATACCTTGAGGTCCTATGTTTTATAGGTTCCTTCTGTATTGCCTAGTAAAATATTTCCGTTTATCTGTTTTAAATATGTTGTCATGTAATTTCATTGAGTGTCTCCTTGTTCTTGTATTGAGAATAAATAGGAGTACCCAATTGGCTTTCTGTATACCATGCATTATTTGATATACCTCTACCATCTCCACCCGCCCCATCAATATCCCCTCTTGCTTTGGTGCTAAATTCTGATTTTAAGATCCAGAGCATTTGAACTATTGAGCTCTGGTTTTCCCCCCCTGGATACTATGTCATGCATTGTTGTGTCTGTGTCTGAACTGCAGCACTGAAGCCACAGCAATGTCATGCCCATCCCCTTACCAAAGTCCTCCTGCTTTTCCCCTCCATCCAGCCACTGTTCTGCTCTACCCCACAATGGTTCCCAAGCAAGAGAAAGTTATAAATAGTGATTTCTACTATTATGTATTTGGCTGAAGCTATGTCTTAAAAACAGATTACTAACAAAAAATCACTGTGCCCCTACGTCTGTGCATTTCTTAGACAGTAGTCAGGCAGCAATGGTCCCACGGCCACATGGACTAGGTGGGGGAACGGAGGGGGCAGGTTAGAAAGGTCTGGGTTGGGGGTGGGATAGTTGTAGATACTGTATAGTTGTTAGTCTAAAGTTACTAACAGCTTTCTTTTATACCTTGAAAGATTATAGTTTCAATGCTGCCTCTGCCCCACCCCATCTTACTGTCCCCTTACAAGCAGAAGCCATGAAGAAGGGAGGTAAGCACTGATGGGGGAGTGCGGGGATTAGGTCCAGAAAGGGAACAGAATTTAGAACACTTTGGTTGTCTGATGAAAACTTAGTCACAGCAGTCCTTTCTCCTCTGGAAGATTATAAAATGTTTACTGTCCCTCTCCCTGGTGTCTGGCTTCTCCCTGCACTGTGCCATGATGCACAAACCAACGCAACAGGAGCGGGAGAAGGATCCAGTCTGGCAGTTGAATAAACACAGTGTGGTGTCTCTTTTCAGTAGAGAGGCAAGTGGCTTGTGGTACTGATCTGAAACTTCAGAGAACCAAACAAAGTTGTGGTTCATCTCATTCTGGTTCTCATGGGTGACTTTAATTTTCCTGATATCTGCTGGGAGAGCAATACAGCGGTGCATAGACAATCCAGGAAGTTTTTGGAAAGCGTAGGGGACAATTTCCTTGTGCAAGTGCTAGAGGAGCCAACTAGGGGGGGAGCTTTTCTTGACCTGCTGCTCACAAACCGGGAAGAATTAGTGGGGGAAGCAAAAGTGGATGGGAATCTGGGGGGCAGTGACCATGAGTTGGTTGAGTTCAGGATCCTGACGCAGGGAAGAAAGGTAAGCAGCAGGATACAGACCCTGGACTTCAGGAAAGCAGACTTCAAATCCCTCAGGGAACGGATGGGTAGGATCCCCTGGGGGACTAACATGAAGGGGAAAGGAGTCCAGGAGAGCTGGCTGTATTTCAAGGAATCCCTGTTGAGGTTACAGGGACAAACCATCCCGATGAGTCGAAAGAATAGTAAATATGGCAGGCGACCAGCTTGGCTTAACGGTGAAATCCTAGCGGATCTTAAACATAAAAAAGAAGCTTACAGGAAGTGGAAGGTTGGACATATGACCAGGGATGAGTATAAAAATACTGCTCGGGCATGTAGGAATGAAATCAGGAGGGCCAAATCGCACCTGGAGCTGCAGCTAGCAAGAGATGTCAAGAGTAACAAGAAGGGTTTCTTCAGGTATGTTGGCAACAAGAAGAAAGCCAAGGAAAGTGTGGGCCCCTTACTGAATGAGGGAGGTAACCTAGTGACAGAGGATGTGGAAAAAGTTAATGTACTCAATGCTTTTTTTGCCTCTGTCTTCACGAACAAGGTCAGCTCCCAGACTGCTGCGCTGGGCATCACAGCATGGGGAGTAGATGGCCAGCCCTCAGTGGAGAAAGAGGTGGTTAGGGACTATTTAGAAAAGTTGGACGTGCACAAGTCCATGGGGCCGGACGAGTTGCATCCGAGAGTGCTAAAGGAATTGGCAGCTGTGATTGCAGAGCCATTGGCCATTATCTTTGAAAACTCGTGGCGAACGGGGGAAGTCCCGGATGACTGGAAAAAGGCTAATGTAGTGCCCATCTTTAAAAAAGGGAAGAAGGAGGATCCTGGAAACTACAGGCCAGTCAGCCTCACCTCAGTCCCCGGAAAAATCATGGAGCAGGTCCTCAAAGAATCAATCCTGAAGCACTTACATGAGAGGAAAGTGATCAGGAACAGTCAGCATGGATTCACCAAGGGAAGGTCATGCCTGACTAATCTAATCACCTTCTGTGATGAGATTACTAGTTCTGTGGATGAAGGGAAAGCAGTGGATGTATTGTTTCTTGACTTTAGCAAAGCTTTTGACACGGTCTCCCACAGTATTCCTGTCAGCAAGTTAAAGAAGTATGGGCTGGATGAATGGACTATAAGGTGGATAGAAAGTTGGCTAGATTGTCGGGCTCAACGGGTAGTGATCAATGGCTCCATGTCTAGTTGGCAGCCGGTGTCAAGTGGAGTGCCCCAGGGGTTGGTCCTGGGGCTGGTTTTGTTCAATATCTTCATAAATGATCTGGAGGATGGTGTGGATTGCACCCTCAGCAAATTTGCGGATGATACTAAACTAGGAGGAGTGGTAGATACGCTGGAGGGCTGGGATAGGATACAGAGGGACCTAGACAAATTGGAGGATTGGGCCAAAAGAAATCTGATGAGGTTCAATAAGGATAAGTGCAGGACGGAAGAAGCCAATGCACCGCTACAGACTAGGGACCGAATGGCTAGGCAGCAGTTCTGAGGAAAAGGACCTAGGGGTGACAGTGGACGAGAAGCTGGATATGAGTCAGCAGTGTGCCCTTGTTGCCAAGAAGGACAATGGCATTTTGGGATGTATAAGTAGGGGCATAGCGAGCAGATCGAGGGACGTGATCGTTCCCCTCTATTCGACATTGGTGAGGCTTCATCTGGAGTACTGTGTCCAGTTTTGGGCCCCACACTACAAGAAGGATGTGGATAAATTGGAGAGAGTCCAGCGAAGGGCAACAAAAATGATTAGGGGTCTGGAACACATGACTTATGAGGAGAGGCTGAGGGAACTGGGATTGTTTAGTCTGCAGAAGAGAAGAATGAGGGGGTATTTGATAGCTACTTTCAACTACCTGAGAGGTGGTTCCAGAGAGGATGGTTCTAGACTATTCTCAGTGGTAGAAGAGGACAGGACAAGGAGTAATGGTCTCAAGTTGCAGCGGGGGAGGTTTAGGTTGGATATTAGGAAAAACTTTTTCACCAAGAGGGTGGTGAAACACTGGAATGTGTTACCTAGGGAGGTGGTAGAATCTCCTTCCTTAGAAGTTTTTAAGGTCAGGCTTGACAAAGCCCTAGCTGGGATGATTTAATTGGGGATTGGTCCTGCTTTGAGCAGGGGGTTGGACTAGATGACCTCCTGAGGTCCCTTCCCACCCTGATATTCTATGATTCTATGATTCATTCTTTCCCTGTCCATTTCACTGTTGTTAGGCAGGCATAGGGGCAGGATTTACTCGTGATGCCAGGGTTGGTGGGTGGGTAGGTAATGTTTGTGGATTGCAGCTCCCTTTGCATGGAAACTCTTAATGCTAGCTGAGAATATAATCAGTTTCCAGTCAAATTGCCTCCCAGTCTTGTAAGCATATTTCAGCACATTTCTAGTGTATCAGAAACTCCAGCTAGGTCTTGTGGTTCAACAGTAGTGCAAATCTGCTTGGTCCACTTTCATAGCTGACCAAACCCCACCTTTCAGCAATATGTTGAGAGGTGACCATTAGCAGAAACATCTGTCTGGAATAGATTGCCACATCTCCTCCACAACTGGACCTGAAAGCCACCTCTCTTTTTAACTCTGGTACCTTGAAAATGGCTATGTTTATAGATTCCATGCCTAGAAGGGACCCGTGTGATCATCTAGTCTGACCTCCTGTATAACACAGATCATAGAACTTCCCCAAAATAATTCCTACAGCATATCTTTTAGAAAAACATCCAATGTTCTCCAAATGTTGGACAACCTTTAAAGAAGAAATTGCAAACTGGTAACATAGCACTTGGAAGGACCTGACACCCATCCTGTCCCCTTGAGAATTTAAAAAAAAAAACAGTAGTGCTTTTTTTTTTTTTTACCATTAATAGCCTCTTTTCCTTCTCATGGGCTACAAAAGTTGTCTGAGAATCAAGGATAGTCTATCAGTTCCATTCCTGGAATGCCGAAAGGTATCAAAGTTGTGGCCTTCTACAGCAAAGTTATGTTATGTGGGAGGATTTCTCAGTTTCTTCCAAAGGAAAAAAATATATAATACTACCCTTGTCTTTGAACTGGCAGGATCTTCAGTTTCCAGGAGGGAAACCACACCAGGAGGGCAGAAGAAGCACCGCAGAGACAGATAGAGAAGGACTCTGGAAGAGCTGCTCATAAGCATGTACTGGAGAAATTAGGAGAAGTTTGAATTCCTCAGGGCATGGGAGGAGCAGGGTCTTTAGCAGAAAGAGACATTGATGAACTAGTTCATGGAGCAGAAGACATAGGGAACAGGAACAGGTTAATCAAACTGGTGGCCAAACAGTTCAGGATCCACCTGAACCTGTCTATGAACTAACAGCTCCTCCTCTTCTTCCTCCTTCTCTGGATGCTGGCCAGGTATTGCTGAGCCATAGTACCCTTCTTCCAGGATCCCCCACCTCCAAGTGACCAGGAGGAAAACATGGAGTCTGCAGGACTCCTGGGACCTCACCCTCCACCAGCACCTAAAACCTCTCACCAGGGGACCCCTATGAATATCCAGGAGGGGAATGATGAGTCTGCAAGTGCCCACCCTTCAGGCCCCACACAGGAGATGGCCCCAGTTTGTCCCTAGCATGAGTTTCCCCCCATCATTCTTCCGTGTCAGAGGAGGATAAGAAAATGGGTGCAGAGACAGTAACATTTGGACAGTGTACTTGGATTAATTCCTTTAATGTTTCAAAGATTTTTGGTTGACCTATGCTTTAAGTTATTTTAATTACATGCTCCATCGAGTACTCTTAATAAATGTTATAGTTTCCGTGAATTGTGTATGCTGCTTCCTTCCTAAGTATAATGAACTGAAGATGTTTTCAGGGTCAGGATTGGGCCCCATGATTCACAGCACATGAAATTGCGTAGTTAATAACTATCTAGTGCCATGATACTGCAAACATTTTTCTGTCTGTCTGACCCCCAGGTTCAGAAATATCCACAGTCCCAAGGACACATGGGAAGGCTGGTGAAAGGTGTTATGTGCTTACAGAACGCACTGCGAGTTTTCAGTGCAGCAGAACTCTACAAGACAGAAAAGGGTTCATGAACATCTTTATGGCTTAGAAAATTCCATGCAGAAAATTGAAATATAATTCCAGTAACAATACAGGCAATGGCAGAAACTGCCACTACACTAAACATAAATGGACCCTCCTTTCTCCACAAAATTTGACCAGTTTTGAGCACAGTATGTGCAGTTAGCACCGCTAAGTGCAGTTAGCACTGATGACAATGAATGATTTAAAAAATGGCTGCATTACCTCCCACCCACTAGCAAATCTTCATAAGGTTCTTGAGAGATTGAGTGCTCCAAATAACAAATGTTTGTAAAAAAAGTGTGAATAGTGAAGACAAAAATGTCATTCAATCAATTACTCCATTACAACGAGGCCACCATCCTCCACAGCACAAATGCAACCACAAGATGGGAGTGCAGTGGACATACCCTGTTATAATGTGTATAATGTCTTTAATGTGTGCAACCTCACAGGAAGAAATGGCTAATGACCTTCATCTACAGTAGAATAAAGATATGTAGCCCCACAAGAATGTGCTAATGTTCCATCATGTGATTTTCCAGCAGCTGCACAGGGTGTGAAAATGTCCCTTGCACAGGAAAATGTCATCCTCTGCCTCCCTACCCAGATTGTGAACAGATGGCATTCCTGATTTCCCTTGCTCAGTGGGAACCATGACCAGTGTGTATGTGGGTGGGATTTGGCTGCCTGTACACACTTTGTCCTGTGTCCACACTTGTCTTGAGCCCACTCAGGACAGACACACTCCCCTTTACTCTCACAGACATCATGGAGTGCAGAGCAGGCAACGATTATACTAACCGTGTTTGCCACATGGGCATCCAGATGGGTGCACAGGCAGCACAAATGAGCTTGCAGTCCCCCAAACCCACCCTCCACAACCATTCTTCAGTTCCTGAGCTTGCAACTGAATTCCCTTTTTCCAGGGACATTGATGTCGGGGTGCAGTTTCAGGAGCCAACGCAGGTGCAGGTATGCAGTGTCCCCCAAAACAGCAATTGGCACAGACACATTGTACAGAACAATATTGTTTCTGGGGAATAAAGTCTCTTCTTCTCCATTCAAGTACAATCCGGATCTTCACAGCATGCTGACACCTTGAACCTTTCCAGTGTCTCCCCACATTTATATTCATTAATCTAAGCCTCACAGAACAAGTGAATAGTAACCTTTTCACTCACATACTCACTGGCCCTTGTAATGGGAAAAATACTGGGATACAGGTGCCATCAATGGCCCCTTCACAGTTCTTAAAACTAATCCTCTCAAATCCAGCTATTCTTTCTGGAATTTTGCTGATGGCAACCACCCATGGTTAGCTCACAGTGTTAATTGCCTCATAAACTTGCACAACAAGACCCCAACAGTGGACATTCCAACCCCGAAGTGGTTTTCAATGGACCAATAGCAGTCTACTCTTGCCAGTTTCCACAGGGCAATAGCAACCAAATGGTCTGACATCCCTTAATTGAGTGTTCTGGCACTGGAGGATTGATACAAGCCCCTCACACAGCTCCTCAAAGGCCTGCTTCCTCGTTCTGAAGCCACTGCTGGTTCTCCCAGGTTTCCAGAACAATGTGATCCCACCACACCATGTTGGTTTTCCTGTACCAGAAGTAACAGTCCACCCATGGGCATACCATGGCAATACTGAAATCCACTATACTAGTACAACATGAGCTGAATAAATTGTCATTGGCCCTCAAGAATAGCTATATTTGGCATATCAGAAAGTTCTGCCCAAATTCCATTCAACATCTCACTGATCTCCTACTCTACTGCATAACCATTTGTCCTCACTCCATGTCTTCCACCCAGTTTGGCAGTGAATAACGGTGAGGGGAGATGTGATCAGGAACTGCCATTGGTAAATGGTTGAAGGCAGGGGACAATATCAACAAAACACAGCAAAACGGTTCCTAGAGTGTCTCCCTGTGATGCAAGGAAGCCTGAGATACTGGCTCTGAAATTGTAGTGCTAATGCTGCATAACTGCAGAGTTATATCTATGTCCAGGACAACATAATATGGACACTCAGGCCTTATCTATACTATAGAGTTTTGTCAACAAAAGTCAGCTTTCATCAACAAAATAGTGGAGGTTGTTAGGATATAGATATTCAGGCCTGTCTGTAAAGGCCTATATGCTAAGAATTTAGGTGTATTCTTATCACTTAGCTAGTTCTAGAGGTATAAAAGAAAGAATCAAAATCACTGTCTGCCAGTGTAAGGTCCTTCTTTTACTGTGACAGTCTGAGGCCCTGTTCTTAGGCTAAGGCCTTTGGCTAATCAACAGAGGCAGCCATAAGCTGGGAAGCGACTGGTCACATCCTCACATTTCAAACTAGTCACATTGAAAGAAGGTGCTATTGGGCTGTTAGGAATACACTCCTGTCCTGATAATGCCTATCGCCTCTAGAGAAAGGGCGGTGCCTAGAAAATGTAAAAAGAAACTTAGTTTGATAGCATCCTGTCTGGCAAGAACTCACTTATCAAGAGCTGGGATGTGAAATCCTCACTTCTGTATTGTTTTGTCATCATAGTTCCCACTTTGCTATTGTTTGTCTGTATACTCTCTGTCTGGTTCTGTGATTGTTTCTGTCTGCTGTATAACTAATTAAGGTGGTGGGATATAATTGGTTACATAATCATGTTACAATATGTTAGGATTGGTTAGTTAAATTTCAGGAAAATGATTGGTTAAGGTATAGCTAAGCAGAACTCCAGTTTTACTATATAGTCTACAGTCAATCAAGAAGTGGGTGGGTGTGTGGGGGAAATGGGAACAGAGAATGGGGGTGGGGAAATTGGAATCATGTTTGGCTAAGGGCAGGAATGGGAACAGGGACACAGGTGTAAGGCTCTGTGGTGTCAGAGCTGGGAAGGGGGACACTAAGGAAGGAAACTGGAATCATGCTTGCTGGAAGTTCACCCCAATAAACATCGAATTGTTTTCACCTTTGGACTTCGGGTATTGTTGCTCTCTGTTCATGCGAGAAGGACCAGGGAAGTAAGTGGGTGAAGGAATAAGCCCCCTAACAGAGATGTACACACTACAATGTTCCTCCCATTGACAAAACTCTCCCGCTTTGCCGACCGAACAAAACCACCTCGATGAGAGGCACAGAGATTTTTGTGGCAAAGTTATACTGACAAGTGTCAGTGTAGACACTGTGCTTGGTTATATCACTGTAAATGGCCTCCAGGAGGTGTCCCACAATGCCCATCTAGACTGCTCTGGTCAGTAGCTCAAATTCTTTTGCCCTGCACCCAGGTACATCCTTCTAACTTTAAAGGCCCAGGAATTTTTGAAAATCCACTTCCTGTTTGCTCAGCAGGTATAGCTCACCCCATATCTTCCCAGCTGACCACACAGCACTCACACTTGGAGCACACCTGAGTTGCTGGATTTGCTGGCGCTGTGGGGAGAGGAGGCTGTGCAGTCCCTGCTCCACTCCAGCTGTAGGAACTTCGATACCTACGGTCAGATTTCTCATGACTTCTTGGATAAGGGTTACGAATGGGACACACATCAGCGCTGTGTGAAGATAAAGGAGCTGACTTAGGCATACAAGAAGGCAAGGGAGGCAAACCATCACTCTGGTGCTGTGCCAAAGACCTGTTGCTTCATAAAGAGCTGTACACCACCCTTGGCGGTGACCCCAGCACCACCACCAAGAGCCCCAAGGATACTTTGAGGGGAGGGCTGGGCTGGTGACAATGAACAGTATACTCAACCCCAAGGACAAAACTGTGCACAAGGAGGTCGAATTGGAGAACATTGTGGAGCACATGGAAGGGTCATTTGGTGGCATGGCTAGTTGGGACCTCTTTTCCACTCTGGAGGGGTCTAGCCAGTTTCAGCAGTCCATCTCTGGCGCACATGATGCAGGAGAGAAGAGCCCTGGTAACTGATCTTTCTGAGTTGACACTGCTCAGTTATATGAGGTAGAGTTGTCCTTTGCTCTGTGTATTCTAGAAGTACATGAAGGGCTAGAAATGTACAAGACTAGCTGTACACATTCGTGTGCTTCACATTCCCGGTGCAGCTAAATAATGCAGTGGAACAGCATGTTAATGCACGCCAAGATTCCACAGGAATCCTCCAGAGAGGTCTCTTGGAAACTTTCCTGGAGGAACTTGCCAATCCTCTGCTGAAGGTTCCTTGGCAGAGCTGCTTTGTTCCTTCCCCGATAGTAGGAAACTTTCCCACTCCACTCTGCAATCACTTGTGCAGGGACTAAAGTGGCACACAGATGAGCAGCATATGGACCTGGTCTGAAGCCACATGCATGCAGGAGATGCATTCTTTCATCCTTGCTTACCCTCAGGAGTGATAAATTGGCTTCAATGACCCCCACCTGTGGAAAATCATGGCAGAATTTACAATATGGTTCCTAGTCGCCTGCAGTTATCCCCTAAAAAAACACTGAGACCCTTTGCCCCATCTTGAGCCCTGCCCTCGGGCCAAACTCACCATGTTTAGGGTGTTTGCCAAGCTGAGTGTTTGCCAAGGGACAGTGAGAAACTGATTCGTATTTTAAAAAGGGACATTTTACTATTATGATTTGATGCTGTGCAAATGCATCTTAGCTTGCATGTTTTGTTTGATTTGCTCAGTAATCTGCTTTGTTCTGTTTGCTACTCCTTTAACCACTTAAATATTGCCTTTTATAGTTAATAAAATTTGTTTTGTTTATTTTTAAACCCAGTTTCTGTCATTTCTAATTGGGGCGGGGGGGGGGGGGGAGAAGTTGTGCTTATCTTCCTCCACATTGAGGGAGGGGACAAATTTATGATCTTACGTTGCACAGAATTCTCTACAGTGCAAAACAATATACCTTTGGGTCTGCACACCACGGGAGGTGGACACCTGAGTGCTGGGACAAGTCCCTTAAACTGAGTCTTTCCAGAGCTGATCTCAGTGTCTGTGTAGTTCTGCAGTTGGGTGTGGCCCTGGCTGTGTGTGTGTGCTGGAGGAGGCTTAATAGACTGCCTCAGCAAGACAGGTAAAAAGGGTGCCCAGGCTGGCAGAACAGGTGAACCCAGTGGTATCTCAGCACATCAGGTGGCATCTTAATGGGGGACAACCTGTCACAGCCCCACATTGTGCCCCTCTAATAGCCCTGGTATCTGGCTGCTCAAAATCAGCCAGATCCACTTCCATGCTCCACGCTGGAGGAAACTTTTCACCCTTAACTTCACAAACATTATGGAATATGCAGCAGGTTTCTATGACCATGAGAATATTTTCCTCATTTAGGTCTAACCTGCCATAAAGGTAGTGACAGTGTGCTTTTAATCTGCCAAAGGTACATTATATGACCATTCTGCACCTGCTTAACCTATTGTTGAAGCGCTTCTTGCTGCTGTCCAGGTTTCCCATGTAAGACCTCATGAGTCATGGGAGTAAGGGGTACTGAGGTTCTCCCAGGATTACTATGGGCATTTCAAGATCCCCCACTGGAATCTTCGGGTCTTGCAGATTTCTCTACAGGGCAGTGTTCCTGAAGATGTGTGTGTCATGCACCTTCCTGGACCACCCCACGTTGATGTCAGTGAAATGGATGCAACTAATGGCCCTGCACACTTGCGTTAATGCAGCCCCAATGGTTGACTTTCCAACTCCAAACTGATAGCCAAACTGATAGCTTCCACACAGCAATCACCATGCGTTTCTTCACTCAGAAGGCAGCTCTCATTTTGGTGTCCTTGCACCGCAGTGCTGGGGTGAGCTCCACACATAGCTCCACGAAGGTGGCTTTCCACATCCAAAAGTTCTCTAGTCACTGGTCTCATCCCACACCTGCATAGCAATGTGATCCCAGCACTCAGTGCTTGTTTCCTGAGCCCAGAAGTGATGGTCCACCATGTTCAGCTGCTCCATGAATGGCAAAAGTAATCTGGTGTTGTTTCTTTCCATGGCACACAGCAGATCAGGGAACTCTGATTCCTGTTCAGATTGGGTGCTCATGATATATTGCATGACCAGCTCTGATGTGTTCATAATAGAGACCACAACAATAGAGAGCAGTGCAGGATCCATCCTTTCAGACAGAGATGGCAGGGGTACAGTAAACTGGTGACATTGAAAAATTCCACAAAACATAGTCAGAAGCCCATGGAATGATGGGATGGAAAAAACTTGCATCCTGGGATGTTGACCCCGCACCAATGATGCACTGCAATCCACTCCACCTTCCCACAACTCCTAGCTGCAGAAGGTGGCAAGTAGCACAGTAGGATAGCTACCCACAGTGCACTGTTCTTTCTGTCAATGCTAGAGGATCAACTGTGGACGCGCTCTGTGGACAGAAGGAGTGTGAACATGCACAAGAGATGTAATTATACCAGTTTTTGACAGTCAGCATAACTTGCGTCAACAGAACTCTATAGTGTAGACAAGCCCTCAGTATGCATATGGAGAGCATGTACAAGAATGTACATGGTCCAGTACTCAAGTATGCAAGCCACTGTAGAAAAGCTTATGAGGACCACTGATTCCTTACCCTCCCACCTAAATGCTACAGGTTAAATAGCTAACTGAGTCTTCTGCAGGGATAACAAAGTAGCTTTTATAGCCTAGAGAGCAATCCCGCACACCTATAACACAATCCTCCATCTCTAAATGATTTTAAAAATTATTATATTTATTGGTTCTTTATTTTTGCTCATTATTTACTGTATTTTTTGCTTTGAATGTCATTTAAATGAAAATGTAAATAAAGCATTGTATAATGAATTATTCTGCGCTGTTTTGATAAACAAATCTGTCATTGTTTGGAATATTTTAAAAGTGCTTTCTGCTCTCCATCTGTATTGGTTCCAAATTACCTCCCAGACCTGACTGTAAGATAGTCACACTGATTTCAACTGAGTGCTTCAGTGCTAGACCAAACAAGAATGCATTATGGTGCTAGCAGCATTCTCTGTTACATTGACTGAAATCGTAAAGTAAATTCAGTTGAAGTAATCGCAGATCAATACTACAAATGAAAAGTTACAAAACTGTTTAGTTAGTGAAAAGAGAATTTAATGGGGCTATTATTTACGGGGTTTCTTAACATCTGTTATAGGTGATGTAATAATACAGGAAGTTTAAAAACACAAAGTACACATTAAGAAGTATATGCAGTTTCATCTCTAGCAGATGAAAATAAAAACAAAAATAAAACTAGTTTGTGTTCTCTGACAATATCATATCACTGAGTTCCCATTCCTGAGTCTGAGGACTTGTATTCATCGCTGTGCTAAATCGGCGCCACTGCAATCGATGTACTGGCATCAGTTTAGCAGGTCTGGTGAAGACATGATAAGTCAACAGGAGAGTGTTCTCCTGTTGATGTAATTAGTCCACCTCAACAAGAGGTGGAAGCTATGTTGACGGGAAAGCATCTTCCACTGACATAGTGTGGGGTAGACACCTGGTTAAGTCGATGTCAACTATGTCACTCTGGGGAGGGGGGTTTACACCCTTGAGAGATGTAACTTATGTCAACCTAAGTGGTAATATAGAGAAGGCCTGAGCTTTCAATCACACAACTGAGAAAGAAGGCTACAATGGCTAAAAAACCAACCTGGCCTAGAAGATAAGGGAAGGCAGCTATAAAAATTATATAAAAAATGGAAGAAAGGGGAAGTTGATAGTAATGAATATAAATCATACCCTAGGAATTGTAAAAAATTGATAAAGGAAGCAAAAGGGAACAGGGAGAAATCTATGGCCAGCAGAGTTAAGGAAAATAAGAAGGAGTTTTTAAAGTATATTAGGAACAAAAAGAATCCTAACAATGGTCCAATTACTAGATGGAAATGGTGGAATTCTCAATAATAATGAATGTACACTAGAAAGTAGGTCACTTCTAGATCAGGGTTAGCTAGTATGTGTTAACTAAGTCTGACCTAAACTTGGGCACTTTTCCTAGTCAAAACTAATCCTAAAGCCTTGCCTAAAGTAGGATTAAAAAGGTGTGATATTAGTACAGGTTAGGGGGAAGACTAGGCTTTAATCAAACCATTTTGAATTATTAAAAGCAGTATGCCTTTTCTAGGCCAGACTTTTAAAATGTGTTAGCATGTTAGCTAACATGACAGCATCTGATCTTAAATCCTAGTCTAGACTATTCCTTTGAGGCTCCAAATGCAGCAATAATCAATGTAAATCATGACACTAGACCTGAAGCCTCCAGGCACCCAGGATTTTGAAGACAAGAGCCTTAAGCCAAGTATGCAGGAAGATGATAGAAGTAGAAAAGTAAAAATGTTATTTTATCTAATTGGGGGAGGAGGGCAAAGAAGATGCTGCACTCTGAAGTTGACCAATATAAGAGGGATGGGACAGCCCACTATATAACAGCGTTATAAACTTTGGAGGTGTAATTCTGAAGGTCTCTGGAGGATTCCCTGATGTGGGATTGAACACTTTGCAGCACTGGAGACCACTGCCAGTTGTGTATGACATCAGAAAGAAGTAAGTAGGAGCAGTCTGGAACAGGATTAGTTATCAGAGGGGTAGCCGTTTTAGTCTGAATCCACAAAAACAAGGAGTCTGGTGGCACCTTAAAGACTATCAGATTTATTTGGGCGTAAGATTTCGTGGGTAAAAAACCCACTTCTTCAGATGCATGAAGTGAAAATTACAGATACAGGCATAAATATATATTGGCACATGAAGAGAAGGGAGTTACCTTACAAATGGAGAACCAATGGTGAAGGCCAATGCAGTCAGGGTGGATGTGGTCCACTCCCAATAATCGATGAGGAGGTGTCAATGCGAAGAGAGGGAAAATTGCTTTTGTAGTGAGCCAGCCACTCCCAGACCCTATTCAAGCCCAAATTAATGGTGTTAAGTTTGCAAATGAATTGTAGCTCTGCAGTTTCACTTTGAAGTCTGTTTTTGAAGTTTTTTTATTGAAGAATGGCTACTTTTAAATCTGTTATTGAACGTCCAGGGAGATTGAAGTTGTTAAGGCTGAATCCCCACTCTGGCACTTTGAGTGAAGAAGATGGGAGCCTGCCAGGATTTTAAAAATTAATACTTGTCACACCAGGCTTGTATTACACTCCCAAGGTTACAGCTTTGTTCTGACCTTGGCTTGGTAAATGCTGCCACCACCCAACTGCAAAAAAACCCCTTGAACCCAGGAATGAGCACTTGGGAATTCCTCCCAGTGGGGTACCCTCAAGCCCTTTCACTCCCCTCCAGGAAAGAGCTGAGAAAGAAAATAAAGGAAATTAGCTGTTGCCACCAGCTAGTTAAACAACATACACACAAAACTCTTTGGGACACACACAAAAAAAGCATTTGGGGTTAGCACAGAGGAGATCCACAAGCCAAAATAAAGAAATAAATCTGATCGCATCTATTTAAACATGCGCTGTCCAATGATTTCTTCTATGTATGAAAGATAAATTTTCATACCTGGTTCAAGCCTTACACAGCATTCCTGCTTATAGCATTGCTGCTCCGTGTCTCCTTCTTCAGAGAACAACAGACAAAGGGGAAGATTTTTTTCCATTTAAAAAAGTTTTAGCCTTCCCATTGGCTCTTTTGGTCACTCCTTTTCTTTTACCTGTGGGCTTGTTAACCATTTACAGCTAAAGCAAGCAGAGACCAGACACCAAGAGTGATTTTACAGCTAACTGGCTAGTTGGGTGTCCATAAAGGAAGCTACCCCGCCCCTTCATTTATCACACGCCCCACAAATTAGATGATGCTGGCCAGCCTGGTTCAGGTCGGGTCCACACTGGCTGGGATTTCTTTCTGGAGGTTTAGGAAACAGAGTTAATAAGATACATGCACCTTTAATTTTACTAATAATTACATGAAGAACTAAACCAGGGATCTCAAAGTCGAATCACCATGAGGGCCACAGGAGGACTAGTACATTGGCCCGAGGGTCGCATCACTGTCATGCCTCCCCACCCGCGGCCCCGCCCCCACTCCACCCCTTCCATGAGGCCCCACCTCTGCCCCACCTCTTCCTACCCATTCTCCACCCCCACTCCAACCCCTTCCCCAAAGTCCCCTCCCCAGCTCCACCCCCTCCCTGCCCCTATTCCAAACCCTTCCCCAAATCCCCGCCCCTGCCCTGCCTCCTCCCCTGAGCGCGCAGCTCCCCGCTCCCTCCTGGAAAGCGCTAAGTGCCTAAAGGAAGCACCTGGAGGTAGGCAGAGGAGTGGGGACACGGCGTGCTGAGGGGAAGGGGAGCTGGGGGGAGTGGAGCTTGGTGGCCCACAGGAAATAACTCCGGGGGGCAGGAGGGGCTGCGGAAAGCTTGGGGGGCCTCAGGAAATAACCCTGCTGGTCGCATGCAGCCCACGGGCTGCGTGTTTGAGACCCCTGAACTAAACAGTACATTTTACATTTTAAGGACTACAATGACTTAGAATGCAAGGACATTTTCACCTGGCTGATTTTGGGAAACCTTCCCAGGTGAGTGCATTAGCCACTTTGCTAGAGGCTTCTGAAATATGTTGTATTTCATAATTGAAGTTTTGAAGAGCTAAACTTCATCGAAGAAGTTTTTTGCTAGTCTCTTTGATTGTGTGAAGCCACTTCAGTGCAGCATGGTCAGCCTGCAGGTGAAAACGTCATCCCCAAATGTATGGGATTAGCTTCTCCAGAGCATACACAATGGTGTAACATTTTTTTTCTGAGACTGACCAGTGGCTTTCCCTTTCAGAAAGCTTTTTGCTGAGAAACACTGCAGGATGGAATTGTTGATCTGGTCCTTCCTGCATTAAAACTGCTCCTACACCACGCTCGGATGCATCTATGGTTACGACAAACGGTTAGTCAAAGTCCGGGCACCTCAGTACAGGGATAGACTTAAAGGTCGCCTTAAGCTGGTTAAAGCCTGTCTGACACTTCTCAGTTCACTGAATGGCATTTGGCTGTTTTTTTCTGGTTAGGTCTGTCAGTGGGGTGGCAATTTGGCTGTAGTGTGGTACAAATCATCGGTATTACCTGGCCAAGCCCAAGAAGGATTGGACCTTTGTTTTTGACTTAAGGACAGGCCAATTTTGGATAGCATTTACCTTAGCCTGTAGGGGGTTGATATTACCTTGATCTACCTGGTGTCCAAGGTACATTACCCTGTTCAGGCCTATTTGACACTTTTTGGCCTTAACGGTTAATCCTGCCTCCCTTATGCGCTGGAAGAAAGCTTGGGGGTGCTTCAGATGTTTTGCCCAGGAATCTGAGAATATAGACACATCATTAAGGTAGGCAACTGCAAATTCCCCAAATCCAGCCAGAATGTTATTTACCAGTCTCTGGAAGGTGGCGGGTGCATTTTGCAATCTGAAAGGGAGTACATTAAATTCATACAACCCTACATGGGTGATGAAGGCTGACCTTTCCTTGGCTGAGTCATCTAGTGGCACTTGCCAGTACCGCTTAGTTTAGTCTAAGGTGGAAATGAACTGGGCACATCCCAGTTTCTCCAATAGCTCATCTCTGCATGGCATTTGATAGTTTTTTGGACAAGTTACAGCATTCAGTTTACAGTAATCTACACAAAAGTGGATTTCCCCATCTGGTTTGGGAACTAGAACCACTGGAGAGGCCCATGCACTTTCAGAGGGGTGGATTACCCACATCGGTAACATATCCTTGATTTTCCTTTTTATTTTGGTTTTGGCTTGAGGAGCCATCCAGTAGGGTTGGGCTTTAATAGGGTGAGCATCACCTTTGTCAATGGAGTGGTACGACCGTTCTATCCATCCTGGGGAGGCTGAAAACATTGGTGTGAAGCTGGTGCACAGCTCCTGGATTTGCTGTCGCTGCTTATGCCCAAGGATTATGGAAAGTCTCACTTCTTTCACGCCACTGTTGCTTTTTCCTTTAGACTTCTTCAGGCCACTCAGATCGTCTCTCTCCTGGGCTGTAAACTGGAGAACCTTCATTTCTTGGGAATAAAAGGGCTTTAGAGAATTAACATGGTATATTTTAGGTTTTAGGGTAGGGTCTGGGAATGCTATGAGGTAATTAACATCTCCCCAGGGCTCTCGGACCATAAATGGCCCCTCCCACAACGCTTCCATCTTATTGGCCTGGAGTGCTTTTAGGACCATGACTTGGTCACCTACTCTGAAGGAACACTCTCGGCATGTTTATCTTACCAAGCCTTTTCCTCTTGTTGAGCATCCTGTAGGTTTTCTCAAGCAAGAGCTAGAGAGTCCTTGAAGGTGTTTTGCAGGTTGGTTACAAAGTCCAAAATGTTAGTTCCTGCAGAAGATGTAATCCCCTCCCATTGCTGCTTTACCAACTGTAATGGCCCCTTAACTTTGTGGCCATAAATGAGTTCATAGGGTTAAAATCCCAAACTTGGATATTGTACAGCCCTGTAGGCAAAGAGCAACTGCTGCAACACTAGGTCCCAATCATGGGAGTGCTTATTCACGAATTTATGTATCATGGCCCCCAAAGTTCCAATAAACTTTTTCACTAGGCCATTTGTTTGATGGTGGTAAGGGGTGGCAACCAAGTGGTTTACCCCAAGAGCTTCCTAAAGACGTTTCATGGTCCCTGCCAGGAAGTTAGTTCCCAAATTTGTACCTTACAGGATGTGAGAGGGCCAAACTACCCTGGCAAAAATGTCTGTCAATGCCTGGCTCATGCTTTTAGCCGTGGTGTTACTTAGAGCTACTGCTTCCAGCCATCGGGTGGAAAAATCCATGAAAGTCAGTATGTACAGCTTTTCTCTGGGTGTCTTCTTAGGGAAAGGACCCAGAATACCCACAGCTACACGCTGAAATGGAACCTCAATGGGGAGTGGCAGGAGAGGGGCCTTAACCTGATCTTGGGGCTTTCCCACCCTCTGGCACACCTCACAAGTCCGGACACAGGTAGAAAAGTCCTTGTCCATTCCCTCCCAGTGGAATGACTTCCCCAAACAGAGCATGGCCACTAGGGTGATTGTGGGCTAAGCTCAAGAACATTTCCCTATACTTAGTTGGAACTGCCAACTTTCTCTGAGGATGCCAGTCCTCCTTGTGCCCACCAGAAATAGTCTCCTTGCATAAGAGTCCTCCTTCTATAACAAACCTGGACCTATTAGAAGAGCTGAAAGGCAGTGGGTTGCTCCGTGCTGCCATCCAAGCTCCCTTGAGTCTCTCATCTGCTTCCTGCTCTTCCTGGAACTGCTCCCTTGATGTTGGAGACATTAGTTCCTTGCTGAGTTGGGCTTGGTCCCACTGGAAGCGATGCAGGTGATGGGGTTGCTTCCGTTGCCTGTGAACCGCTCTCCGCTGATGTACTAGGTGGTATTTCAGTCTCCAGTTGAGCCTCTTGTGATGGTTTAGCTGCTGCAGCGGGTGCAGGCTCTGTGGCTCCTTTTGGTGCTGGCTCCCCTGACTCTGGTGGGGTTGTAAGCACGGGCTTTGGTGCTGACTGCTCCATCAGTTTCGATCCTTGGGCTAGTTCTTGCTGTGTTCCAGGAACTGGAGCTACAACTGCTGCCATAGACTCTAGTCTGGAGTCTGATTCCACAACCTCTGTCTGGGTCCCTGTAGGAGGCTCAGGAATGGAGTTAGGTGTGGAGGCCTGTTTAGCCTGGCTGTGGGTGACCATCCCCACCCTTTTTGTTAGCCTCACATGGTTGGCTAAGTCTTCTCCCAGCAGCATGGGAATGGGATAATCATCATAGACTGCAAAAGTCCACATTCCTGACCAGCCCTTGTACTGGACAACCAACCCTGGCTGTAGGCAAGTTAAAAGAGTTGGCCTTAAAGGGTTGTACCATCATTTGGGCCCCTGGGTTGATGAATTTGGGGTCCACCAGGGATTGGTGGATAGCTGACACCTGTGCTCCAGTGTCTCTTCATGCAGTAATCTTCTTCCCGCCCACACTCAGAGTTTCTTTTTGCTTTGGGGTTATTTGCGAGGCATCTGGGCCTGAAGGCTCTCCAGGGTGATGAGTTGCATTTGGCTGGTGCTCTTGGGGCAGTTGGCATTTACATGCCCCAGCTCATTACATTTAAAGCATCGCCCAGCTGACTGTGGGCTGGGGCAAGGTGGGTGATTGGTGTGGTGGGTGGTGAGACAAGAGGGCATTTGGGATCTCCCAGGCTCGGTGGAGGGCTCCTCTTTGAGAGGTGGGGCTTTGGGCTGACCCCGATGGTGGCGTATCATCTCGGGTTGCCCCTTCTGGTAGCCGCTCCAACAGCTACTAGCTTTCTTCTTCTCCACCACCTCCACCCATTTGGTTCTGATCTCCCCCACCTTGATTACAGTTTTGGGCTTCCCATCTAGGATGTACCTTTCTATTTTCTCAAGAACATCCTCTAAGAACTGCTCCATTTGCATTCAGAGAGACAGATCTTCCAGAGAGTTAACACTTGCTCCTGTTATCCAGGCATCCCAATTTTTTACAATGTGGTAGGCATGTCAGGAAAATGCCATGTCTGGTTTCCACCTTAGGGCTCTGAACCACCAATGGGCATGCTTGAGCGTTAGCTCCATTCTAATTTTGGCCTTTTGTTTAAAAAGTTTGTACTCATTTATGTGTTCTTTAGGCATTTCAGCTGCCACCTCTGCTAAGGGTCCACCGAGCTGCGGCCTCAGCTCCACCATATACTGGTCTATAGGGGTGTTGTACCCAAGGCAGACCCTTTCTAAATTTTCTAAGGCCTCTGTATCATCGCCTACCTTGTATGTGGGTAATTTCTTGGAATGGGGAGCGGTACCTGGAGAAGGACTGTCAGGGTTACCTGGTGGACCCAGCTTAGCCCTTTCCATCTCTAAGCGCTTTTCAGCTCTAACTCCTCCTCCAAGTGCTTCGCCTGCATTTCCTCCTCCAAGCACTTCGCCTGTCTTTCCACTTCCACCTCCAAGTACTTCACTGTCTCCTCTCCTCTGCTTCCAACTCCAAGCACTTCACCTCTCTTTTGTCCTCCACTTCTAATCGCATCATCTGTAGGAAGAAATCCCTGTCTTCTGCAGTCAGAACTCGATCTGGGTTAAGGGCATCCCTCCAGCTTGGCACCGGGATCTCGGATTGGGGAGGGCTGACCCTTCCCTCCTGGGAAGTTCCTGATCCCCCATCCTTTTCCTGCATTTCTGTCATGGAGCTGGATGTCTGGGCTTGATCTGAGTCTGTCTGGGGTTAGCACAATGGAGATCCACAAGCCAAAATAAAGAAATAAACCTGATTGTGTCTGTTTAAACATGATTTCTTCTATGTATGGAAGATAAAGTTTCACACCTGGTTCAAGCCTTACACAGCATTCCTGCTTATAGCATTGCTGCTCTGTGTCTCCTTCTCCGGAGAACAACAGACAAAGGGGAAGGTTTTTTTTCCCATTTTAAAAAGTTTTAGCCTTCCCATTGGCTCTTTTGGTCAGGTGCCCACTCATTATTGTAGGTCAGACGATATGGCTCAACGTCAAACACCTCCAGACCAAGCAACCATCCTGAAAATTGGACCACCAGTTCCTGGGACCCTTTCTGATATGCCAGCAGACTAACCTGGTTATCTTCAAACTCCAGCTTCCCCAGTCTCTCAAAATACACCCAGTTTTCCGTGTTTCCCTTCTGAAGTTCTACACTGGGAACCCCTCCCCTGACCGAACCACACCACCGCCTCCCCAATCAAAATCCAGGGTCATGAAAAATACAAAGCACATACCATCCTCAATTCCCAACAGATGTATGAATGCCTATATTATCTGGTGGACTGCTAAGTCTACGGCCCCCAAGAATGCACTGGGGAGCCGGCCCCCTATGTCCATGGTCCTGACCTGGTGAAAGAATTCCACAAGGCTCACCCAGACAAGCCTGGGCCAGCACCACCCCAGGTGGTGATGTTAGAATCTGCAGGGCTGGAACCTGGGGGATGCTTAGGCTAAGCTAACTGCAGGATGCTTAGGCTAAGCTCCTACATGAGGACCCTGTGAGGCTGGGCTTGGCAGGACATACCAGCCAGCAGGACCTGAATGGCAGCCCCTCACAGCCCATTGATTGACCAGTATCAGTACTCACACCAGGAAACTATGAAGGGGAGCTGTCTGAGCAATGACACAGACTGCCTGCCCATCTCCGCTCCAGACTCTGTTTGCAATAGAACTTAGACTCTGGCTTCCAACCTGGGTTTGACCTTGATTTTGCTATTTGATTGTTATCTGTAACCTGGAGCCCTACCCTGATCTCCTGGTAACCTGATCCTGCTTGCCTCCTGACACCTGACTCTTGGATTGACCTCTGGGCTGTCTCAGACTCTGATCTCCCAGTAACCTGACCCTGACTCCGCCTGATGCCTGATTCTTGGTCTGCCAGCTGTCCCATCTTGGACTCTGACTTCCTGGTTCTTGACTTGGCCTGACTCCTGCTTTGACCACTAGGTATGACTGCCTATGTCTTGGTCATGACACCAAGTGGATAGATACCTTCTGCACCAGTTCTAGCTTTCAACTAGATTATGATGTAGCCCCAGGTGCAGCACACTACAATAGTCTAGCCTTGTTGGTAACAAGAACATCATCCAAAATGTAAGGCTGTACCCATCTTGCCATGTGTAAATAATAAAAGGCCATCTTGACTTCTGCTGCTAATGACAATGAACATCCTCAATCCTAGGGGCAGATGTAATTTCTACCATCTCTTGTGTTTATTTCTGCCAACCTACCAACATCACTTCTGTCTTGTCTGCAATGATTTTCCGCCAGCTCATTTTCATCCATGCCTCAATCTTCACCAAACACTGAGACAATCTCAACTGCTCCTTCTAGATCATTTGGCACATAAACATAAAGCCGAGTACCATCTGTATACTGAAGACATTGCAGCCCAAGTTTCCCTATTAATCATCCTAATAGAGCAATATACACATGAAAGGGCTCTTGTAATTGATGACCTAACCAAGAAAGTAATATATATATATTTTGGGTCAAATGAAACATGTCTGAGTCAAAATGAAACATTTCCTTTAATTATTGAGGGTTTTTTTTACCTTTTTTGAAATTTTTAAAATAATATTGAAGTCTTTTGAAGACGTCAAAATTAAATGTTTCAACTCTTTTCGATTATTTTGTGTTTAGGGTTTTTTTGAAAAAAAAAATTGGTGAATTAGACATGCATTTGCAAAATGTTTCAATCATCCCAAATCTGCATTTTTCTGTGAAAAAAAGTTTTTGCCTAAAAGTTTCACCCAGCTCTAGCATGCTCCCTCCCTCCTTCCTCATATGTCCCTAAAAACCTTCCATAGTCAACACCACATGACTGGGACTCTATGATTCTGGGAGGTTGTGGAATCTCCTTTACTAGAGGTTATCAAAAGGAGGCTGGATAGCCATATGTCTTGGATGGTTTAGATACAACAAATCCTGCATTTTCACAAGGGGTTAGACTAGATTAGTGTTTCTCAACCTTTCCAGATTACTGTACCCCTTTCAGGAGTCTGATTTGTCTTGCATACCCCCAAGTTTCATCTCACTTAAAAACTACTTGCTTACAAAATCAGATATAAAAATACAAAAATGTCACAACACACTGTTACTGAAAAATTGCTTACTTTCTCATTTTTACCATATAATTATAAAATAAATCAATTGGAATATAAATGTTGTGCTTCCATTTCAGTGTTTAGTATATAGACTGTCTGTATAAAACTTAGTTTGTTCTGACTTTGCTAGTGCTTTTTATGTAGCCTGTTGTAAAAATAGGCAAATATCTAGATGAGTTGATGTACCCCCTGGATGGTCTCTGTGTACCCATGGTTGAGAACCACTGAACTAGATGATCCTGGCATTCTCTACCAACCCTATGATTCTATGACTCACCCAAATCATTATGGCTGGGGAACAGAGCCAGGGAACATCCACTGTGTGAAGCATATTCTGTCCCAGAGCAACTGAAAAACCAACGGCAAAAACATCCAGCAAGAGGATTAACTGCCACTCAACTCTCTCCTCTGTGACAGGGCAGGAAGAGAAAGAGAATGACAGCATAACTCTCAGAGCTATCCCTAATGCCAGGAGGGAGGGAGAAAAGACCCAAAGAGCACCACGGTGGGGCATCTCCTCCTTGAGGCTGAAGCTTCCTTTTCCTTGTGCCCCAGTTTCCTCCACAGGCTCTTGTTCTTCCTAAGGAAGAGCAATAAACATTCCTTGGAAACTCTGAGTTCCATGGTAAAGAACACTCTGTCCCTACTAAAGGGTTTTACCACAGAAAAGCATGATATGGAGAGGCAGTGTGTTCGGTAGACAGAACACTGGACTGACAGTCAGGAGTACTGGATTCTGTTATCAGCTCTGCTATTCTTCTGCTGTGTGACCACAGACAAGTCACTTCAGCTCTCTGTGCCTCTGTTTTCATTTCCATGCTTTGCCACTCTTGTGTCTCTTCAGGTTAGGGACTGTCTCTCCCTGTGTGTATGTAGTGTGCCGAGCACAACAAGGCCCCCAAATTTTTTGAGGCCTTTAGGCACTAGTTTAATATAATAAAAATTATTATTAGAAGAAGTTATAAAATGGAAGAGGTTTATTAGAACAGTGAGGTCATCACACTGCCAGTAAAAGACACAGGCACTGAAAAAGGCCATACCAGATATTAAAGTGATATGACACTTGATCTGTAGTAAAAGAGGTCTGTAAAAATGCAAAGTAAAGTACAGTATTTGGGCATGAAATGACAAAATATTTTAGGCAAATCCTATCACTCACATTATTTTATCTTAATTTAATCAATTTCTATTGTCAGCATACATATTTATTCATGTGTACACAGCTGAAAATTAGCTCTCATAGCTTTTGAGTCTGAATTATGAAAATGACTAAAATTCCCAAAGGGAGAGATCAAATGGATTGATATGACTATTAAAATGCATTAGCAGGAAATAATATGCAAGAAACAGGGCAATTATTTTAGTTTCAAGTTAGTTAGTTCAGATCAATTTTCAATATTGTATCCCTTCTGATCATATCTCAACTTTTTACTTCTTAATATTTACTGTGTGGCATGACAATTTGAAAGACTGATCATTTATATGAAGATTAAATTGTTATAAAAGTTCCAAAGAGTCTTTATACATATTTTATAAAAAATTTTATGCATTTGGAGAATGAACAACTGAAATTTAATTGGTTTAGACTTAATCATTTTAAATTTTAAATAACTGCACAAAAATAAAATTTTAAATCTAGCCATGTCTAATAAATTAGTACTATAATACTGATAGCCTCCCAGGAATCAAACTTGGTTTAGCATGACTAAAGAGGTTCTGTCAAATATGAATGCTCTAGCTATCTGTCATTGCTAGAGTTCATAATGTGCTGGAAGTAGCTGATATTGTGAAAGTTTTGAACATAATGTTCAAGAAGTCATGTAAGTAGCATTTTCAGGCCTGGATAAGCCCACTGGAGTTGAATCACACAATTTTATAAAAGGTTCTAAAATAGTTATCATTGAAAATGCAAGTAGGAGATAGTGCTTTAAGTACAGTCAGTGAAGGCAGTTTATGCCTGAATTTTCAGAAGGGCTCAACACCCACAGTTGGGCTAGATTCAAATGGCTCTGCTCCTACTTAGGCACCCAAACAGAGACTACATTTTCAAAAGATCTCAACACAGTCAGTGCATGAAGAGGGTGGAGCTCTATGGAAATCTGGCCTTTATTTAGGTGCATAAATAGGAGATGAGTGACTTTGAAAATTGTTGGTCCCAGGAGTGGGTTCTGAGAACTTGAAAATCTGGTTCTGAGCTCCCTGGAAAACACAGCACTTAGTTCCAATGGTTTGTGCTGGTGAGCCTCCCTGGAGCTTCCTGTGCTTCGTTCAAGTGTACTGTAGTTTTCTGGATGAAGGCAAAATTTCCCAGGAAACATCCCAGGCCAAGTATTTACACTGTAGGGCTCATATTAGCTGTTCTCTCAGTAACTTTCTCAACACAGCCTTCTTGCAAACTTTCCCCCCTTTCACAGTTCTGAAATTACCTCCCTCCACATTGTTAATGGCCTATTTCTTAAGATCCCGCTAACCCATAATTTTACTTAATTGCAGTGTGCTCTTTTAGAGCTTATCTACATGGGAAAGTTTTTTGGCCATAACTTTAGGTTTTTTTCAGCACAAATTGTCTGATGTCCACACACAAAAGTTCCTTTTCTGATTCAGCTGCCCTTCTATTCCACTTTAATTAATCTGCTTTGAAAACAAATTAACTCCAGTCTAGAATGAGTTATACTGGTCTACGGTTCATGTGGACATATCTGTATCTCGGATTAACTATTTCATATCTTGTGTGCAGTGTTGTTGTAGCCATGTCAGTCCCAGGATATTAGAGATTCAAGGTGGGTGAAGTAATATCTTTTATTGGGCCAACTTCTTTTGAGATACCCAGAGCTCTTCTTCAGGTCTGGGAAAGGAACAAAGAGTTTCACAGCTATGTACAAGATCAAAAAGGTAGTTTAGCACAAGTAGTAGCTAACTCACATATTCTAAAGGACCATATAAGGTGAAGTGGCCTGTTAACACCCCTGTAGTCAGAGGACAAAAGGTGGTCAGTGGGTCACAGATTGTTGTAATGAGCCATAAATCCAGTGTCTTTATTAAGACCATGATTTTTAGTGTCTAGCAAAGTTATGAATTTAAGTTCCCTATCTGTTCAATCTTGTATTTAGCTGTAATACTCCTAGTACCTTTCCCAGACCTGAAAGCTTGAAAGCTAGTCTCACTCGTCAACAGAAGTTGGTCCAATAAAAGATATTACTTCATCCACCTTGAATCTTTATTCCATACCTAGCAGTCCTCCCTCGGCTGTCCCACATTGCCCTCAACTGTGCTAGGGTCATCTTGACCAGACCTTATTTCCCCAGGTGCCCATTGGTGATTGCAGCTGGTGGCAAGTTCACACACCCAGAGGCACATACCTTATAGCAGCCATACCCTGTGCTTTTACATGGTCCTATAGGAAATCATGGACTTCCTCACCTTCAGAAGAGAGGAGCATGTCCAGTCCCATCTGAACAGTAGTCACCAGAGTGCCAAGAGCTACAGGTGGCTGGCAAAGTAAATTCAGAAGATGTTCTCCCAAGGCACAGACCAGTGACACTACAAAGCAAAGGATTACAAGAACACAAGGGACAAGAACAGAGTCTCCAGTAATACTCCCAGTATCTTCTTCTCCTATGAGGAGCTGGACTGGATTTCTTCAAGGGAGACCACCACCAAACCCTGGCATGGGGTTTTGGATAGTTTGGAGTAGACTGTAGAAGGCACCCAACTGACTTCTTTAGGGGGGAGATTTCCTTGGACAGCCAAGATCTCTTTGGCATAACCAACCCTAAGCTGGAGACCTGGAGAAATTTTCTGGGAGTTTGAAGAAAATCTTTATTTTTTGTAATTGGTACAATTCCTCGCCCACTACAGAACACATACTACTAAATCAGCCAGCGTACCTGCAAGCTGCCTTTGGTTTCTTGTGTCAAGAAACTTTTCATAGATTCAGAGTTGAAGACCAAAGGGACCATTAAATCATCTAGTCTGACCTCCTGTATATCACAAGCCATTAAGTTTCACACAGTAACCCTTGTATTGAACCCAATAACTTGAGTTTGACTACAGCATAACTTGTGTTTGGCTTAAACATATCTTCCAGAAAGTCTTTATTTGAAGATATCAAGAAATGGAGAATCAACCACTTCTCTGGGTAGTATGTCTCAATGGTTAATCACCCTCACAATCAAAAATTTGTGCTTTATTTCTATTTTGAATTGTCTGACTTCTGCTTTCAGTTCTTGATATGCCTCCCGCACTAGATTAAAGGCCCTTTAATATCTAGTTTAGCTATTTAGACACTGTAATCAAGTCACTTCTCAGTGGTTTAATTTTTGGCAAAGAAAATAATTGGTGAAATGCAAGTGATGTATTATGTCACACTTGGAAAAACATCTGTGTGTTTTTGCTCCAGCAGAGTGCTTGCAGAAAGCTAATGAATGAAATATATATATATATATATATATATACACACACCAGACAAACACATGTGGCACATATTTGGGAGACAATGGACACTCGTTGAAGACATTTGGAAATCAGACATGACACGTGAGTTGACCATTTGAAAGAGATCTTTTATTTTCACAACTTACATCAGCATTGGCAAGAACAGAACCTGCACCTCCCTCCCTTGCTCATGATAAAGCACTGCAAGGTTTTAAAAATCAAACATTATATGGCAGGCACGTTTAATGTAATAGCAGACAGAATAAAAAAAACTGTTTACCTTTCTGCACTCCTCAGCTTTTGGGTCATCTGGACAGTATGTCCACTTTTGTTCCAATACCATTTGCAGACATCCCAGGGTCCTATTTACAATTGGATTTTGTTGCAAGCATATAGAATCTAAAGCCATGATGACATAACAAGAGCTAATGGCTGAAAGCTGAACCTAGATAAATTCAGGCTAGAAATAAGGCACAGTTGTTTCACAGTAAGGGCAAGTAACTGTTGGAATAACTTTTCTGAAGGACAGCACAAACCACATCCCTGATACCCCCACGCCCCCCCCACACACACACACCCCACCACCACAATCACCACCACCACCACTACTACCACCAGCACTAAATTTCAACTGTCTGCTCCAAAGCATGGGGCCACTACAGGTTTTCAAAGAAAATGTCATCAGAATGTTTGAACATTGGTAAAACAATGTATTTTCCCCTACCCTCATCCTTAGGCTGAAGCAGACACCTGGCATGGAGAATTTCAGCCCAAATTATAACTTTACCAAAATGTAATCAGCAACTGAAAATAGGGTTCTGTAGTGGGAAGTGTTGGGCAAGCTTAACAACAAGTAGGGCTATCAGCTCCATGCATAATTAATCTATAGATTTGCTCTTTGGAGAAAGGAGCATGTCTAGTTTCATCTTTCCAATAGTTGCTGGAATGCTAATTTACTGATAGCTGTCAGAAAAATGCAAAACCTTGGCTATAGCAGAGATGAGTTCTAGTGCAGAAGTAAAGCCAAGGAGTTGTGACAGAACCACAAGAGTACCAAGAGCAGTAACAACTCTGTCAACTAGTGTGCTACTATGTTGTCATAAATGTAAAGGGAAGGGTAAACCCCTTTAAAATCCCTCCTGGCCAGAGGAAAAATCCTCTCACCTGTAAAGGGTTAAGAAGCTAAAGGTAACCTCGCTGGCACCTGACCAAAATGACCAAAGAGGAGACAAGATACTTTCAAAAGCTGGGAGGAGGAAGAAAAACAAAGGGTCTGTGTCTGTCTGTATGATGCTTTTGCCGGGGACAGAACAGGAATGGAGTCTTAGAACTTAGTAAGTAATCTAGCTAGGTATGTGTTAGATTATGATTTCTTTAAATGGCTGAGAAAATAGCTGTGCTGAATAGAATGAATATTTCTGTCTGTGTGTCTTTTTTGTAACTTAAGGTTTTGCCTAGAGGGATTCTCTATGTTTTGAATCTAATTACCCTGTAAGGTATCTACCATCCTGATTTTACAGAGGTAATTCCTTTTTACTTCTATTAAAAGTCTTCTTGTAAGGAAACTGAATGCTTTTTCATTGTTCTAAGATCTAAGGGTTTGTGTCTGTGGTCACCTATGCAAATTGGTGAGGATTTTTACCAAACCTTCCCCAGAAAGTGGGGTGCAAGGGTTGGGAGGATTTTGGGGGGAAAGACGTGTCCAAACTATGTTTTCTCAGGAACCCAGATAAAGTTTGGTGGTGGCAGTGGAAGTCCAAGGGTAAAATAGTTTGTATCTTGGGGAAGTTTTAACCTAAGCTGGTAAAAGTAAGCTTAGGAGGTTTTCATGCAGGTCCCCACATCTGTACCCTAGAGTTCAGAGTGGGGAAGGAACCTTGACATATGTCTATGATGATTCATAGAGTCATATCTTTTAAGGACACAAAGGACCATTATAATAATCTGAAATTGTTTACCATATTTATTAACAAACTGGAAAGGGGGATGAACAGAGAGGTACAAAACTTGAAGATGACATTGTGACAGAAATTGCAACTAGATGCATTATCTTTGGGGATCATAATGTATTAAGCTTATGAATGGTTTAGGTATCACTGTAAGCCACAGACTGTATGCAACTCTGAGGGAGGGGAGGGTACCAAAACTCCTCCAGAAACCAAAAACAGTAGGGGGGGTGTCAAGGTTCCTTCCCCACTCTGAACTCTAGGGTACAGATGTGGGGACCTGCATGAAAACATATTTGTTTTTCTCTCTCCTCCCAGCTTTTGAACGTATCTTGTCTCCTCATTGGTCATTTTGGTCAGGTGCCAGCAAGGTTACCTTTAGCTTCTTAACCCTTTACAGGTGAGAGGATTTTTCCTCTGGCCAGGAGGGATTTTAAAGGAGTTTACCCTTCCCTTTATATTTATGACTGGGGGTGATTAAGGAGAATCACTTAGATTATAAACATCTACAGAGAGGTACCACCCCCTGGGAGGCTTGTACCTACTGGTTCGAACTGGGCTTTCCAGAGACCAAGAGACAAAGAAAGAATTTGTAATTAAAAAAGGCAAACTGACTCAGGGCCTTCTTTGTGATCTAGTAAATCTACCTTCTGTTCAAGACAGGGCCCCAACCCTTGTGGAAGGGTTGGAAAAACTTTGCCCAAGTAGGGTCCCATAAGACTGCTGGGTGATTCCTGGTACATTCAGTGTGTATTTAATCTGTTTATTGTTTTTATGATGTCTTCTCTGTAATAATTTTATCTGAAGAATAAATGTGCTTGCTTAAAAAGAGCTGTGTGGTAGCTTTAACTGCTGGCAAGAGTGGTTTCTACAGGTATGTTAGTACAAGAAGAAGGTCAGGGAAAGTGTGGGACCCTTACTGAATGGGGGAGGCAACATAGTGACAGATGATGTGGAAAAAGCTGAAGTACTCAATGCTTTTTTTGCCTCGGTCTTCACAGACAAGGTCAGCTCCCAGACTGCTGCACAGGGCAACACAGTATGGGGAGGAGGACAGCAGCCCTCAGTGGGGAAAGAACAGGATAAGTACTATTTAGAAAAGCTGGACATGCACAAGTCCATGGGTCCAGATCTAATGCATCCAACGGTGCAGAGAGAGTTGGTTGATGTGATTGCAGAGCCATTGGCCATTATCTTTGAAAATTCGTGGCACTCAGGGGAGGTCCCCGACAATTGGAAAAAGGCAAATATAGTGCCCATATTTTAAAAAGGGAAGAAAGAGAACCTGGGGAACTACAGACTGGTCAGTCTCACTTCAGTCCCTGGAAAAATCATAGAGCAGGTCCTAAGGAATCCATTTTGAAGTACTTGGGGGAGAGGAAGGTGATCAGGAACAGTCAACATGGATTCACCAAGGGCAAGTCATCCCTGACCAACCTGATTGCCTTCTATGATGAGATAACTGGCTCTGTGGATATGGGGAAAGCAGTGGATGTGATATATCTTGACTTTAGCAAAGCTTTTGATACGGTCTCCCACAACCGTATCAAAATATGGATTGGATGAATGGACTATAAAGTGGATAGAAAGCTGGCTAGATTGTCAGGCTCAATGGGTAGTGATCAATGGCTCCATGTCTAGTTGGCAGCCGGTATCAAGAGGAGTGCACCAGGGTTCGGTCCTGGGGCCAGTTTTGTTCAACATCTTTATTAATGAACTGGATGATGGGATGAATTGCACCCTCAGCAAGTTCACAGATGACACTAAGCTGTGGAGAGAGGTAGATATGCTGGAGGGTAGGGATAGGGTCCAGAGTGACCTAATCAAATTGGAGGACTGGGCCAAAAGAAATCTGATGAGGTTCAACAAGGACAAGTGCAGAGTCCTGCACTTAGGAAGGAAGAATCCCATGCAGCGCTACAGGCTGGGGACTGACTGGCTAAGCAGCAGTTCTGCAGAAAAGGACCTGGGGATTACAGTGGATGAGAAGCTGGATATGAGTCAGCAGTGTGCCTTTGTTGCCAAGAAGACCAAAGGCATATTGGGCTGTATTAGTAGGAGCGCTGCCAGCCTATCAAGGGAAGCAATTATTCCCCTCTATTCGGCTCCGCTGAGGCCACACCTGGAGTATTGCGTCCAGTTTTGGTCCCCCCACTACAGAAGGGATGTGGACAAATTGGAGCGAGTCCAGCAGAGGGCAACAAAAATTATTAGGGGGCTGGAGCACATGACTTACGAGGAAAGGCTGAGGGAACTGGGGTTATTTAGTCTGCAGAAGAGAAGAGTGAGGGGGGATTTGATAGCAGCCTTCAACTACCTGAAGGGGGCTTCCAAAGAGGATGGAGCTAGGCAGTTCTCAGTGGTGGTGGATGACAGAATAAGAAGCAATGGTCTCAAGTTGCACTGGGGGAGGTCTAGGTTGGATATTAGGAAAAACTTTTTCAATAGGAGGGTGGTGAAGCACTGGAATGTGTTACCTAGGGAGGTGGTGGAATCTCCATCCTTAGAGGTTTTTAAGGCCTGGCTTGACAAAGCCCTGGCTGGGATGATTTAGTTGGGGTTGGTCCTTCTTTGAGCAGGGGTTTGCACTAGATGACCTCCTGAGGTCTCTTCCAACCCTAATATTCTATGATTCTATTCAGAGTCCTCACAGACAAAGCAATGCACAGGCATTGGCCATTAGGCAGACTGGTTTGCCGGGGATATCACAATGAAAGGCAAAGAGTTATGCACCCTTAAAAAAATACAGTCAGAAGGCACTGGGACAAGTGTCCCTCCCCCCAAGACAGGTGATGGCTGGAGACCTGAGACCTAATTTAGTCATAATCATAAGCATCTATTATTAGTACATCTATGATTTAATCAGAGGTGAGGTCCCCAGTTTTGCAACCCTTACTGAAATATGGTTGGATTATGCCAGTGGACCAATTTTGGCCCAGGTGGTACTGGCAGGCTATTTGGTACCGTATGAACTAAGAAGGATCATAGAGGGGGAGACATAGCTGTTCTGTTTGCATCTAACCTATAAATACAGGAGGTCTTCCACCCAAAACATGGATCTGATACAGTGTTCCATCTAGTATGGGAGTCCTGGGATGGAGTTAAAATGAGGATGGGTCTAATGTATGGTTTATCTTGCTACACAACAAAGTCCCTACTTAAGCTGATGGAATGTCTTACTGCTATAACACTGGAGTAATCCAGTCTGACTGTGCTTGGTGATTTCAATAGCCATATAATTCTCTTTCTTCTGCCACGGGACTATCACAGTTGGTTGTAGGCTCAACTCATACAGCTGGTCAAACTTGAGAGCTAGTGTTTGGGTTGAGATTGAAAGTTCTGGAATCAGGGGTTGCGTGTTATATGGGCCCGTGGTGCCCGTGCTCCAGGAATATACAAGGCCCAGGGGCCCAGCTCCACCAATGTTCGGGGCTGGGTCTCTTCCCCGGCTCACCTGCCATCCCTGCGCACCTCCCCTGGAGCGTCTCCCGGCCCCGCCTGCTGCCCCCAGGCGATTTAAAAGGGCCCCCAGCCACCGCCACCACCACCGGCAGTGCAGAGGGGCTAAGGCAGCTTCCTGCCCAGCCACGCTCCGCGTCACTCCCGGAAGCAGCCAGAACGGCCCTATGGACTGGGGTGAGGGGGGCATCTCCACACGCTGCCTCCGCCCTGAGAGGTGACTCCGCAGCTCCCTTTGGCCAGGAACTGTGGCCAGTGGGAGCTGCGGGGGTGGTGCCTGTGGGCAGTGGTATGTGGAGACCCCCTGTCCTCCCTGCTTAGGAGCCACTGCCAGAGGGGTGTGCTGGTAGCTTTTGGGAGCCACATGAGGTAAGTGCCACACCCCTCACCCTCTCCCATACCCCAACCCCCTGCTCCAGTCCAGAGCCCACACCCCACACCCAAACTCCCTCCCACACCCAAACTCCAAATGCTCTCCCAGAGCCTGAAGCAGTTTGGGGGGTGGGGGGTGGGGAGTGCAGGACTTGGACCCATTCTGGGCACCACTAGAAATTATACAAACCTGCCGCCCCTGAGGAGAATGGAAATTGTATACTCAACTTGAGCCAATCACTACTTCCTGCAATTTGGGGTTGATGTTCAGCTTTCCCATGGAGGCCAGGGGCCTATTTTGATGGCCCAATCTCAGAGGCTGATGGAGCTAGAAGGATTTCTGTTACCATGGTGGGTTTTTTTTGTCATTCTCCAATAAATTCCAGGGTTTAGAAAAATCTTACTGTCAGGAAGTTTTTTTTCTGATATTCAGTCTACATTTTCTCTTTTTTAGTTTCCTCCCATTACTCCTATTTATAGCCTTGTGGGCCATCCTAAACTAGAGAGTTGCACACGTTGTTGCTTATGTAGGGCAAGATATACATTGAGCCAAGCACTTACCAGCACTCTGGCAGATGCCCCATTCCAGGTGGGCTCCTCACCCCCACTGTGGCAAGCCTCCCCCACTCCTGCAAGGCTCGCTAGCCAGGACCCTCATCCCCACTCTTGCCAGCCCCCCTGCCAGGATCCTTACCTCTAACTCCATCCACCCCTCCCAGCCAGGCCTCCACTTGCACTTAAAAAGTTGGATAACACACGGAGTTCGGCCTACATGAGCAACAAATATGTAACCCTCTAGAAGGTTGCACATTTTGTCACTTCTGTAGGCCAAGTTTATTGTACACACATACAGCTGCTTGTATACCTCCATTGTTCTCCACAAACTTCTTGTGTCCCACCTTTCAGTCTCTCTCTCTGTTTCAAACCCTAATCTCAACACTGTGTCCCACACTCCCATCCCCCTAACCCTAATCATATGTGCTCCCTCATCTGCATAACAGTGTACCCCATTTTCCCACCCCATGCCAGGGTCTCTATGTTTCTTCTGTTTTTCTTCAGCATCCAGAAGCTCCCCAGTGTGATTATGATGACAGATGCAAATCAATCACCCATTTTTAGTGGAAATCAGGCTTTTCTGGTTCTGGCTGGCTCCGAAATCAGTAGGATTCTTCTCATTGATACCTAGAACATTCCTTGAAATTGTGGAATTGGAAGGATGTAGTTTTCAGAAGTTATTTTGTTATAGACAGACAGACAGACAAACAAACAGAGAAATGCCACTGAGGAGAGTGTAGGGCTTCACTTCACTCACCCAATTATTGCCTTTTGTTGTTAGTTTTTACAGTCTAGAAATATTTGGGTTTTTTGGTCTGTTATAAAGTGTCACCCTCTTTTGTCTTTTAATAAGCACTCTCCTTCCCTTTAGTAATTATTGGTACTCTTGCCTGAACAATTTGTCTGTCTGGTAGTGTATTGTGCAGAACTGAACACTTTATTCTAGATGTAGTCAAACCAGAGCTGTATGGAATCACGAATAGCTCTTTGTCTATGATATGATTTCCTGATTATGGAACCCAAAACAACATTGTTCTTGGACTTGTGACAGTTACAGATATTATACCTTACTGAAATCTAACCAAGAGAGATTTTCTTAAGGAAAATTTTATCTGTGTCAAATGTTCACTTTGACTGTTTTAAATCATATTCCCAAGAAAGATTTCACGCAAGTTACATGCTGTTTTCTGATGGATTGTTGACAGGTTATGGTACAGCTTTCTTCTACCTTTTTTCAGTAGGTAACGACACACATCTATTCTGAAAAGTAGGAACTGGGTCTGAAGACTGCTTTAGGTTGTTCCTCTTTATGATTTTCTATGAAAGATTGTAAATGTCTCTTCTATGGATATCTCCCAGGTAGTATTGTTGTATATCAATTTGAAACACATTTCATTTTTTCCTATGAATATCTGGTATTTAGTGTTTTCCAAAACTTCTGCCATATGACAGATATTATATATTTTCTGTAATCTAGGAAAATCTGAGTAAAATAAATTAAAATAACCTAGTGTGAATACCATTAACCCCTCAATACATTTGATTTGGTGGTATGTGTAATTTTTTATTTCCAATACCATCCATGGCTCTTGGCAGTCAAGAACTGCTAAAAATTGACTCCATGTTGCCAATTTGTGGAGTTTAATAGCTATTGAACAGAAAGTAACTCAGGAATTTTAGTGAGAATTTAGTACATACTTTTCTCAATGGAATTTGTATGGAGGGAAGAAGTGAGTGATTTTTGCCTGGAAGTGTATATGTATATAAATCCAACATATATACTGTGGCATGTAAACAGAATGTATTTGGGGTTTTTTCACATTTTATATTAAAAAATAATAAACTGTGGACAGAAAATGTTTCGTAGGTGATCTGCTGCCAAGCAAGAAGAATTTGAATTATTTTGGGGCATTTTGATTTATGAGGTCTCAGAATAAAAGAATAGAACATTAAGAATAAACTATTAAGTCAGTTAACCTAATAGTCCTGGAGGAACACACTGCTAGAGTGAACCACATTTTCATGTTGTCCTACCTGCTATAATGAATGATACATGAAACACTTTAGATGGTATCATGGGGTTCATAGTGAGGAACTGACAATGTGAGTTTCCTTGGCTTCACTGGCAAACCATCCAAATATTTTATTAAACAATTTTAATCTAATTTTGTATACATTCACAGATAAGGTCCATAACTGTTTTTAAATTATATTTTTTTAAAAGACAGAACATCTACTTCTCCACTCCACATGATGAACAAATATAACATATATAAAAATAATAACTGATGTTTTGTATGTAAGACAAAATTTACCAACATGGAAAAGTATACATATACCTTGCACATTACCACCTACTATAGTGCTCCTTTCATAAATATGATTGAGTGAAGATCACATGAAAGTAAGAAGAAATGAAGATGAATAACCCCAAATATCTCTGAGAATACAATGATCTTAAATTCACATAGTATCTACTAGCTAATTTATTTGTAGTTTCATCCACTCTGGTTCCACACTTTCATTGATATGAAATAACCAGAAGGGAAAAGTAAAAGGAAAGATGCTATATATTCACCTTGGCACAAGACTTTATTTAGGAAGTTAATGTCACGCACCATCACTGAATTGTCCTATGCTGGAATCCATCTTTCCACTACTTGTTATAGTACTTTTAAAAATATCATTTTATTGCTATTAACCAGTAAGGAAAGCAAAAAAATGTATTTCCCATTGCACACACTACCAAATATAACTTGTCAAACAGTGCACTTTTCTCTAAATACTGTATGATCTGTGACTATGTTACAGCTTCTAACAGGAGGTCTTGCAGTCGTACTACACCCCACCCCAGGAAAGAAGTAGCAAATGTGAGTCTTCCAGGCCCACAGAGAGAGGTTGCACAGAAGTAGCCAATCACAGCTGAGCAGGCCCAGATAAAAGCAGCTGCAGGAACCTTAGCAATGCAGTTCCTGCCTGGCACCAGAGGGGCATGGATAGATGTTCCTCCTGCCTTCTCTGGCCAAAGCCACTTGAGGAATACCTAGAGTTTGGTTCTGGCTGCATTTGCTGAAACTGGAAGAGAGAAGACCTGAGAACTTAAACCCTGAGGTAAGGGGAGAAGATAAGGAGGCCTGGTGAGAAGAGGTCCAGGGAAATAGCAGCAATGAACTGAAGTCTACAGTATGTGGCTGCTGTTTATAGGGTCCCTGGGTTAGAATCTGGAATAATGGGCAGGCCTGGGTTCCACCACTGGCAAAGTGGAGTAAATCATGAGAAGTGAGAGGGGGGGCAAGTGTGAGCAAAGGGCTTAATTTAAAAGGCCCAGAAGATGCTGGTGAGGGCAGATAGCAAAAGTCTAACAAAACTGCCTACCCTAGAAGGGATTCATTTTCGTTGTATGATCCAGCTGGAGGGCTGAGCCACTGAAGACCTGCCAAGTGAGGTTGATAACCTACTGGGGGTACATTAGGAGGGGGTGCATTAGTAGGAGCATTGCCAGCAGATCGAGGGAAGTGATTATTCCACTCTATTTGGCACTGGTGAGGCCACTCTGGAGTATTGCGTCCAGTTTTGGGCCTCCCAGTACAGAAAGGATGTGGACAAATTGGAGAGTCCAGCAGAGGGCAATGAAAATGATCAGGGGGCTGGGGCACATGACTTATGAGGAGAGGCTGAGGGAACTGGGCTTATTTAGTCAGCAAAAGAGAAGAGTGAGGGGGGATTTGATAGCAGCCTTCAACTACCTGAAGGGGGCTTCCAAAGAGGATATGGAGCTAGGCTGTTGTCAGTGGTGGCAGATGACAGAACAAGGCGCAATGGTCTCAAATTGCAGTGGGGGAGGTCTAGGTTGGATATTCGGAAACACTATGTCACTAGGAGGTTGATGAATCACTGGACTGGGTTACCTAGGGAGGTGATGGAATCTCCATCCTTAGAGGTTTTTAAGGCCCGACTTGACAAAGCCCTGGCTGTCATGATTAGTTGGTGTTGGTCCTGCTTTGAGCAGGGGGTTGGACTAGATGACCTCATGAGGTCTCTTCCAACCCTAAGCTTCCATGATTCTATACATGAAGTGGGAAAAGGCCTGCAGTACTACAGGCAGCAAGAGGAGGTGCTCAAGAGATGAGTGCCTGCTGTTATAAGATCAAAAGAATGAGTGTCTTTAAGTGTACTCATTGTCCCAAACTACTTCCCTTTCCTCAAAAAAATAATCAAACATTAACAATAATTTTCTTAAGATGCTCGCCAGAACCTTAGCTTATGTAAAACTGACTTCAGTGAAACTATGCTGATTTTCACCAGATAACTATCTGGCCCTCTCTGCCCATCCTGTCTTCTGAGAGGGTCAGAAATCTCTCTCTAAACTCCTATAATTTTGCTGTGGGCTATATCCCTGAAACTTCTGTCTCTTGAATTCACTCAGATGGAGAGTTCAGAGTGTTTTCCAGTCCTTATATCAAGTGTCAATTTTATGTCATTTTGCTATTTTTTTTCTTCCCTGGAGATGATTTGCAGAAATGCTGATTTCCAAGGAGATAAAGTGGATTGGGTTACATTCTGTACTCCAAAAGTGACCTATCTGAGAAGCTCCTGACAAAAACATTCCCACACCCCTCTGACCTGAGGTCTAACAAAAGTTCCTATTCTAATTAATAATTTGTTTATGGGAGATATCCAGTCTTTACAGGAATCTGGGTGTTCAGAATGGATTCCAGGAGTGAAAGACATAGACCAATACCTGTTTCACATATATGTGATTCTATGAAGCATCTGAACTGAAGTTAAGTAAGAAAATGGGATCCGGGTAGCACCTCTATTTTCTTTAATTCTGTAAAAGAGTACAGCCCTTTGAGACCATATGTATCAGCCAGATATATAATATCAGCTTTTCTCTAAGCCCTGAATATTGACTTCACCAAGCTAGATGGGAAAATAAACAGGATTTAATGGAGATAGAAATGGAAATGTACCAATCCTGAAGCAGACTATATACATGCTGCCTACCAAGTAACTATCAGAGAACAGAGTATTCTGATTTGGGGATCTGAGAATCCAATAAGAAGGTTAGTTGCCATATTGAAAGAAGCAAGCAAAAAACTTCTTTGGTCTTGACTGGATAAGTTCTCTGGCAATCAGCAAATTGAAAATGCTGCTCTCCTAACAAGGTGAATTCAGTTTCAGGACAGAAAAGCTTGATACACCCCTCCCTTTCATTGACAAATGTGCAGGCCTATCATGGTGGGGTTTTGGTTTACTTTTTTTTTTAAACAACTTGTGCTGTTCCAAAATGACAGACCTGAAAATCAGCTAAGATTGTTAATTATATAATGTACAAGACATAATTTTCACTATAAAAACTAATTCTCAAAAAATTAAATGGAAAGTGGCAGCCACCTTGACAAGTCAACCCTAATTCTGTTAATCCAGGCAGGGTTGTTACTAGAACTGGTAAAAACATTTTCTTTAAAAAAAAAACTTTCAGCAAAAAATGATTTTTTGACTAAATATTTTTTGCAAAAATTTCTTTTTTCATCTACATTTTTCAAGCTTCATCAAAAACATTCTCAGTTATATACATCACTTTTTATTGTTGCTTTCACATCTGTTCTTAACCAGGATTACCTCTTATTTAAACTGACAAAGCCACCTTTTGTGATCCTAGTAAAGGTGGTAGGCAGCATAAAACAACCATGAGCAAAACTGATTGAGATGAAAATTACATATGTACACATACACCTCCCAATTATTTATGTTCTGTTTAATTTTTTTCATCCCAATCAGTTTTGCTCATAATTATGTTCAGCTTCAGGAATTTGGCCACTTTCAAGCACTGAAAAAATATATTACAGTTTGGGATGATATTCTGTTTGCAGATAAATATAACTAGATCATGATGACTTTCACCTAGGCAACACTCATTTTAGTGAAGTGATCATTTTGTCTTTAATTGAAAACAAAGATTACCTTTGGGAATTAGACCAACCTCAAAGTGGGAATTCAGGATCTCAGGATCTAAGAATAGGTATGGGGTTTTCCCTTGTTCAATTCCTGTCCTCAGTGCAGTGCTATATAGATATTTGCCTTGTACCTGGAAGAGGAGGTTACAGAGACAAGTTACACAATCTGTAACATATGGACATGCTTCTGTACTAGTTAGTGATACAAAGTAACTTGCATGACATACTCTATACCATCCAAAAAAAGATGACCAACTCTCCATAATATTGGCCTAGAGAATAAAAATCAGTATTGTTTCCAAAATTTGAGAACTCCAGAAAATCAGGTGGAATTGCTCAGTGATAAGGTGGTGAATTGGCTATTGCTGTAAACCTTTGGTTTGTCATCCAGAAACATAATCAATCTAATGGTAACTGACTCTAAGTAAAGGCTGTCCCACTTTCATTTTTAGCAAACTACATATGTCATGTATTACATGTACAGATTTAAGAAAAGCACTTGTGAAAGTAGCTTTTATTGTTACAAAGGACATATTCAGAATTTTCCAGTACACTCTAGCCGCTTTGCACTTCTACAGCAACATAAAGCATCCATAAATGTGGCATACCTGTTCTAAACTGCTGGTGGTAAGAATATTCCAGCCACAGTCTCTCCTGTCCCAGCCTCCTCCAATATACCCATTACACAGAAAGGAACAAGCACTGTAGAGCTGAAGATGCCAGCTTTATGCTGTATAGAGGTACAGTGGAGTCACATCTTACACGGGGGTTAGGTTCTAAAGTCAGCGCGTAAGGCAAAAATCGCATATAGTCAAAATTACCCTTGAAAGTCCCGTAAATCGCCCATAAAGTACAGTATACTGTACATGGTTTTGTGTATACTGTACAACCCTATATAGTAATATGTTTAAATGTATACAGTAATGTACAGTATATAATAAAGAGAACATATGCAAAATATAATTTTATAGTATTTTTAATTACATAAAAGAGAGCAAGAGAAGGAACAATGAAAGAATAAAAAAGGAAAATAGTAAACCTAACCACTCACCATTCATCCTGGATATTCTTGCTAGTCTACGACAACTACGATAATGGTGAAGTGGCTGGCTCTGGTTCAGCTCGAGAAGTTGATTACATAGGCTCATCTGCTGCTGGTTGTTTTTCCTTGAAAAACATGGTGATCAGCAAATGTCGCTGTTGTCTCTTGAGCTGCTCAAACTTTTCTTGATACGGTCTCAAATCGTCCGTAATACTACATGTGATTTTGAGGCTCCGTTCCATAGAGGGATCGTATTCAGAAATTAAATCATTCAAGTGTTTCGCTGCTTGGAACACTTCAGCAAATTTCTGAAGATTCCAACTTGCTGGCTCTTCCTGTTCATCGTCAACATCTTTGTCTTCTGTAGACGATTTTATCAGTTACTCTAACTCTTCGTTAGTCAATGTTTCTCTATGGCCCTCAATTCATTCTTCAATTGCTTCCTCAAGGATGTCGACGAAGCAATCACCACCCACTTGCCTGGCCACCTGAACAATGTGTTTCACTTCTTTGTCAATGGTCGGGAAACCCTTAAAATCATTCACACATTCTTTCTATAGGTTTCGCCAACGTGCATTGACTGTTTCAGGCTTGATTGAATCCATTGCCTGTTTATATAAGTGATGCAATCGGCAATGTTGAAGGACTTCCAGCACTCCATCACATTAAGATTGGGATCAGCATCCATAGCGCTACGTATCCATGAGAACGTAAGCCTCATGTACGTGGCCTTGAAACAGCAAATCACGCCTTGGTCGAGAGGTTGGAGGATGGAGGTGGTATTGAGGGGGAGAAAGACAATTTCAATGTCTTTATGTACAAACTGGAGTGCCTCGGGTGGCCAGGAGCATTGTCTACAATCAGCAACACTTTAAAGTCAAGTCCTTTCTCTTCGAGGTACTGCTTGACCTCCAGAATTGGAACCAATCCAGAAATAATGCTGCCGTCACCCAAGCCTTTTTATTTGATTGCCAGAACACAGACAGGAGATTTTTGTTCTTGTCTTTTAGGGCACAGGGATTTGCAGTCCTGTAGAGCAAGCCTGGCTTTATTAAATGCCCAGCCGCATTGCCTCAAAACAACAGTCACATGGTCTTTAGCTGCTTTGAAGTCAGGGGCTGGTCTTTCTGATTTCGAAGTGTCAGTGCGGTTGGGCATTTTTTTTCAGAAGAGCCCAGTCTCATCAGCATTAAAAACTTGTTCCGGAAGATAGCCCTTTTCTTCTATGATTTTCTTCAATTGTTTGGGGTAGGCTTTTGCTGCCTCTTCTTTGGCAAATGCAGCTTCATCAGTAGTCTGCACATTTTTGAGGTTGAAGCGGTTCCTAAAACTGTTAAGCCAACCTTGCCTGGCTTTGAATTCCTTTTCATCAGAAGGCTGTCCCTCTTTGGCAGGAGGTTTAAAAAGTGCGTAGAGGCTAAGAGCCTTTTCTTGGAACATGTTACCATCAATAGGCAGACGTTTACAGTTCATGTCTTCCAGCCATAAGTTTAATGCCTTTTCAGTCTTCACTAAAGTCTTATCACACACCTGGCTCATCACCTTAGCAGTTACTGGAGCACTTGATGCCACGGCTTGATGAATTTCTCTCTCTCTAATCTTGATGGCACAGATGCTAGATTTGTTGTGGCCATATTTATGCACCACGTTGGACACCGACATACCGTCTCTCAATAATCCAACACAGCCAGTTTTTCCTCCAGCATTGGAACAAATCACTGTTTCTTCGGTTGAGCACCAGATGAAGTAGTTGGCTTGCATTTAGGGGCCATGTTGAATGAAAAATACAGTAAGTATCTTTAAACACTAGAATCACACTCAGCGTGGCGAGATGCTCACGCTATGAGAGGCATGTGGGAACTAAGACCGACTGAGGGAACAGCAAATTCATGTCTCACATCTCACGCTCACTCTAGGGCATACGCTCCATTGAGTGGAATGGTGGGCAGAATCGCCCGCGCTACAGTATTTAAATTGTTGTTTTTCTTTTTTTTTGCCGAGTGCGTATAGTTGAATTTGCATAAGTTAAATGCGCATATGATGTGACTCCACTGTATCACTTTACTGGGAAAATCCCCAGCTGCTTCATTAGGGTAGACTTCCAAATACTTTGCACGCCCTGAACTGCACAAAGCAGTTGGAATGGGGCCATGGAACAAAGCTAACTACCAGCCCTTGGAATTTATTTCTTTGCTCAATATAGATTTCTGAACTTAAAACTTCAAGAAGTTAGAGTTACAGTTTTAAAGATAGATCAATGATTTCACTGAGGACTAGGTGCTCAGCAAATTTGGGCCTCAATCCTTAATTTGTTCATATAATGTAAAAAATCATCAATCATCATCTTGGGAAACTTTATTCATTATTAGGATCCCCTCAATAACTTTTGAGTTTTTTTGGTTTTGGTTATTTTCACTATCCAAAGTGACTATGAACACTTTGCTGTGGTAAGTCAGCACTTGATTTTAAATTTGAGTTCTGTTCATTGATTGTGATTGGTCAGATATGGTTCTGTTCCCTGAGGGGGTGAGCACAACTTATTCATATGCAATAACTTCCTTAACTCTATATTAGTTACCTTTTTCCATAACTGGTGTTCTTCGAGATATGTTGCTCATGTCTATTCCACAGTAGGTGTGCATGCTCGCCACGTGCACCGGTGCCGGAAATTTTTCCCCTAGCAGTACCCGTAGGGAGAGCACAGCTGCGCCCCTTGAAGTGGTGCCTCCATGGCACAGTATAAGGGGAGCTGCATGCTCTCGGTTCCTTCTTGCTGGACAACTCCAACAGAGGGGCAGGAGGACAGGATGTGGAATAGACATGAGCAACACATCTCGAAGAACACCAGTTATGGAAAAAGGTAACTGTCTTTTCTTCTTCGAGTGATTGCTCATGTGTATTCCACAGTAGGTGATTCCAAGTTATATCTGTTGGAAGTGGGAAGGAGTTCACAGATTCCTGGGACGGAGTACAGCCCTACTGAACCCAGCATCGTCTCTGGTTTGAGAGACAATCGCATAGTGCGAGGTGAACATGTGAACAGAGGATCAGGCAGCGGCCCTACAGATGTCCTGAATTGGGACGTGGGCCACAAAGGCAGCTGACAAGGCCTGTGCTCGCGTTGAGTGTGCCTTCACCATCGGTGGCGGAGGAACTCCTGCCAGATCATAACAGGTGCAGATGCACGAGGTGATCCAGAGAGAGAGGCGCTGGGTGGAGATCAACCGCCCCTTCATGTACTCAGCTGAAGCAATAAACAGTTGTGAAGACTGAACAGCTTAGTCCATTGCAGATAGAAAGCCAGTGCCCTATGCACATATGGAGGACGAGTTCCTCATTGAATGCATGAGGCTTGGGGAAGAGGACAGGCAGGAAGATGTCCTGGCCCATGTGAAAGGCGGAGACCACATTAGGGAGGAACACGGGGTGTGGGCGGAGCTGGACCTTATCCTTGTGAAAAACCATGTATGGGGGTCCAGAGGTCAGAGCCCTGAGCTCCGATACCTGTCTGGTTGATGTGATGGCCACCAGGAAGGCCACCTTCCATGAAAGATGAGACCAGGAGCATGTGGCCAGAGGTTCAAAGGGGGGTCCCATGAGACGGGACAACACAAGTTCAGATCCCACTGTGGGACAGGGGGCCTAGCATATGGGAAAAGATGGTCCAATCCCTTGAGGAACCGTCCGGTCAAAGTATGGGAGAACACCGTACAATCCTGCACTGGCAGATGGAAGGCCGATATGACCGCCAGGTGCATCGTGACCGAGGAGGGGGCCAGGCCCTGGGTCCTTAGGTGGAGGAGGTAATCCATAATAAGCTGAATCAGGGTGGCCACCGGGAAAACACCCTGCTCAACAGCCCACCTGGAGAACCTGGACCACTTTGCTAAGTAGGCTCGGCGTGTAGACGGCCGCCGACTTTCCAGAAGGACATATTGGACCCCTTCTGAACATGCCCGCTCCTCCCCACCTAGCCACTGAGCAGCCACACCATGAGGTGGAGAGCCTCTAAGTTGGGGTGGAGGAGATTGCCTCAGTTCTGGGAGAGCAAGTCCGTGCAGAGAGGCAACGGCCACGGCGGGGCCACCACTAGGCTCATGAAGGTCCTGTACCAATGCTGCCAGGGCCAAGCTGGGGTGATTAAAATGACCTGTGCCTTGTCTAACTTCACCTTCTCTAGGACCTTGCTGATCAGGGGGAATGGGGGGTGTTAGGATATAGATATTCAGGCCTGTCTGCAAAGGCCTGTACTTTAAGAATTTAGGGGTATTCTTATCACTTGGCTAGTTCTAGAGGTATAAAAGAAAGAATCAAAATCACTGTCTGCTGGTGTAAGGGCCTTCTCTTACTGTGACAGTCTGAGGCCCTGTTCTTAGGCTAAGGCCTTTGGCTAAGCAGCAGAGGCAGCCATAAGCTAGGAAGCGACCGGTCACCTCCTCACATTCCAAACTAGTCACATTGAAATAAGGCGCTATTGGGCTGTTAGGCACTATCAGGACAGGATTGTATTCCTATCACCGCCAGAGAAAGGGAAGTGCCTAGAAAATGTAAAAGGAAACTTAGTTTGATAGCATCCTGTCTGGCAAGAACTCACTTGTCAATAGCTGGGATGTGAAATCCTCACTTCTGTATTGTCTTGTCATTATAGTTCCCACTTTGCTATTGTTTGTCTGTATAATCTCTGTCTGATTCTGTGATTTTTTCCTGTCTGCTGTATAATTAATTTTGCTGGGTGTAAACTAATTAAGGTGGTGGGATATAATTGGTTATATAATCATGTTACAATATGTTAGGATTGGTTAGTTAAATTTCAGGAAAATGATTGGTTAAGGTATAGCTAAGCAGAACTCCAGTTTTACTATATAATCTGTAGTCAATGAGGAAGTGAGTGGGTGTGGGTGGGAGGGGATGGGTGTGTGGGTGGGGGGATGGGAACAGGGAATGGGGGTGCGGAAATTGGAACCATGTTTTGCTAAAGGGGGAAATGGGAACAGGGAATGGGGGTAAGGAAATTGGAATCATGTTTGGCTAAGGGCAGGAATGGGAACAGGGACACAGGTGTAAGGCTCTGTGGTGTCAGAGCTGGGAAGGAGGATACTAAGGAAGGAAACTGGAATCATGCTTGCTGGAAGTTCACCCCAATAAACATCGAATTGTTTTCACCTTTGGACTTCAGGTATTGTTGCTCTCTGTTCATGCGAGAAGGACCAGGGAAGTAAGTGGGTGAAGGAATAAGCCCCCTAACAGGGGGAAAGCATAGAGAAGCTGGTCTGACCATGGCAGGAGGAAGGCATCTGAGATAGCATCCCGTCCCAAACCCACCCTGGAGCAGAACCGGGGGCAACGCCTATTCTGCCTCATCGAGAACAGGTCCACCTGGGGAATTCCCCACGCTCAGAAGGTCTGGTGAGCCACCTCCGAGCGGAGAGACCACTCGTGCTGGGAGGAGAAATCTCTGCTCAAACAATCGGCCCACGTGTTGCAGGCTCCCAGCAGGTGGAAGGCCCTCAGGGAGATGTCATGGGCTATACAGAAGTCCCACAGCCTGAGGGCTTCTTGCAGAGGGCCAAGGACCGGGTCCCGCCGTACCTGTTGATCGAGGCCATAAAACATCGATGTAAAGGAAGGAAGCAAGTAAAAATGAGGATGTAAAACATCGAGGCCGTGTTGTCCGTGAGGACCCTGATTATCTTGCCCTGTAAGCGTGAGCGGAAAGCTACACATGCCAGGCGTACCAACTTGAGCTCCCTGACATTCATGTGAAGGGACAACTCCATGGTCGACCACAGCCTTTGGGTCTGAACTGTCCCCATATGGGCCCCCCCAACCCAGGTCCGAAGTGTCTCACACTAGCTATAGTGATGGGACCAAGTCCCGGAAGGGGACCCCTTGGAGCATGTTGCCTGGGGAGGACCACCACTATAGGGAGGCGATCACCAGGTCGGGGACAGAGAGGACTTTGTCCATACTGTCCCGGGCCAGGGAAAACTGTGAGGCCAACCAAAGTTGGAGGGGCCTCATCCGGAGTCTGGTGTAGCATACTACGTACATGCACACCAACATGTGACCCAGGAGCTGTAGGCATGCCGTGGCCATTGTCACAGCAAATTTCAAGACCGAGCCGATTAGCCCTTTCAGGGTCTCGAACCTCCCCGGAGGGAGGCTGTGGCAGTCGAGGCATCCAGGAACTCTATGCGCTGGACTGGAATTAATGTTGACTTGGCCTTGTTTACCAACAGATCCAAGTTGGTGCAAGTGGACAGAAGGAGTGCCATGTGGTCCTGCATCTTGACCAGCCAGTCATCCAGGTAGGGGAAGATCTGGGCCCCCTGGCGCCTGAGGTAGGCCGCCACCACTGACATACACTTCGTGAACACCCTGGGGGCAGTGGATAGGCCAAACGGGAAGACCTTGAACTGATAGCGGTTCTGCCCTACTAGGAACCGGAGGAAGCGCCTGTGCCCCTCGAATATATGAATATGGAAATATGCATCCTGCAGGTCCAGGGCCGCGTACCAATCCCCGGGGTCTAGGGAGGGTATGATAGAGGCCAGGGAGACCATGCGGAACTTGAGCTTGACCATGAACTCGTTTGGGTCCCGCAGATCCAGGATAGGCCTGAGACCCCCTTTCGCCTTGGGGATAAGGAAATAATGGGAGTAAAACCCCTTGCCCTTGAACTCCCCGGGCACCATTTCCACAGCTCCCAGACTGCTCTAACAGGTCCACATGTGATGGGTCCCCCAGACCAGCGAGGGATGGGGGGCAGTTGGGCGGGGGCGAGACAAACTGCAACGTGTTGAGGACCCATTGGTCCGAGGTTAGTCGTGACCATTCCAAGAGGAAAGCACACAAGCGATTGTGGAAGGGAAGTCCATTCGGGAGTTGCCTGGGTACCCCCCGGCGCCCCATCAAAAACGCCTTTTTCCCACCTGCTTGCTCTTAGCGGGCCGAGGTTGAGGGGCAGGATGCAACGCCATTAAGGGCGCCCCTTCCGGTCCTTAAACCTGTTATAGGCAGGCTCATATCTAGGCTGAGAAGCTTGGGCAGGGGCCTGCTGCGGCTTGAACTTGGCTTTGGCCAGCAGTACATAAAGGCCCAGGGTCTGCAAGGTCATGCGGGAATCCTTCATGCCCGGAATGATTGTGTCCCATTGATTGTCCTCACTCCATCAGGTTTCTGTGATGCCTATTATATCAATATCCTCCTTTAACATGAGGCACTCTAGTTCACCCATCTTATTATTTAGACTTCTAGCATTTATGTACAAGCCCTTTAAAAACTTGTCACTGTTTATTTGTCTGCCCTTTTCTGATGTGTCAGATTCTTTATGTGAATGTTTCTCGTCTGATCTGTCCCATACTTTATACTCTTCCATCCTCTCCTCCTGACTAAAACCTAGAGAATCTCTATCAATAGACTCTCCTCTAAGACAAATCTCTGTCCGACCCACGTGCGCCTCTGCAGCAATCGGCTTTCCCCCATCTTAGTTTAAAAACTGCTCTGTAACCTTTTTAATGTTAAGTGCCAGCAGTCTGGATTCACTTTGGTTTAGGTGGAGCCCATCCTTCCTGTATAGGCTCCTCTTATCCCAAAAGTTTCCCCAGTTCCTAATAAATCTAAATCCCTATGAGACTAGAATTAAATTTGTATGGTTATATTCTATGGGGAAAGTAAAATTAATTCTGCATTTCCCAGGTTTCTCATGGTTTTTAAGCTTACTTTGGGGACTGATCCTCTGATGTTCAAGAAGGGCACAAGCAGCATGAGGAGCACTGTTGTGTAGCTACAACCTTGATGTCCATGTACATTTTTTTATTCGAATCTTTTTCATGCTTACATCATTTTTTCTCAGAATGAGAGAGATTAATTCTGTGGCCTCTGCAACCTTAATTCTGTGTATCTGCATTGCAATGCCAGAGAGTTCTTTCAAAAGTGCGTGACTTAGGAGCCTAAATACCATTTTCCTTAGACTTGGCCACTGAGAATTGTAGAGTCTCCAAGAAAGTCAATGGGATTTAGGCTGTCGTGTCACACAGGCACTTTTGAAAATGGGTCTTGAGCATCTAAGTCACTTAAATTTTTAAAGGTATTTAGGCACCTAAAGGTGCAGATAGGTTCTGAGAAGCAGCTTTCAAAAGCACCTAGACATTCTGATACTCTGAGATACTATGGTGAACTATTGATTTCAGTATCTGGCGTGCACTCACCTTAAGACACCAAGGGCCTAATATTTGAGGTGTTGAGCACCCACAGATGCCATTGACTTCACTGGATGTGGTGAGCGTTCACCACTTCTAAAAGTCAGATTCTAGGTGTCACAAGACAAGCATCCATAAAGTCAGTGACCACCTCTGATTTCAATGCATTCCCAGCAGCACAAAGGAAGCCTGTCACAGAGCTTGGCACCAAACCCAGTTCTCCTGAATTTTAGGAAACTGCCTTAAACACAGGACCATCCTTTCTCTTCCTGTAGACTCCTGCCTCATTTAATCCACAGAAATTGCACAATATGCAATTATTCATTAACCAGCAATAGAACACTGCATATAAAGATTTCTGGGTTCTCTTCTTGACTCTGGGAATAGCATGTGGTTTAGTAGAGAACTGACTGCCTGATGCTTGGGTGCTATTTTCTACTATGATTTACATTTACATAATATTCATTTATCTGTAGGTCTCAAATGTTTTGTAAATGGGAGTAGATAGCAGTAGCCTCAGTCTGCAAACATAGTCAGACTGCCTCTCAAAAAGGATATATTACATCTAGGTGCTTGGCTAAGTGGATGAAACTTGGGTCTGCTATGTTAGAATTCAAAATAGAAATCGAGTCTCTGTCAGAAGTGTTCTTATGCAAACTTTCTGGGCCTGAGTTACTGAATGTGAGATAGGAATCTCATAGCTGCCTCCATCTAGGGTAGGGATACGAAAGTTTCATTCATTAATGGTTGTGAAATACAGAAGTATTAATGCCATTTAGTGAGAGGATGCATTGTCTCCTAGTTTCCAGCCCACTGTTTCTTATCCTAGGCCAAATGGTGTATTGATGAAGAAAATTAGCAGTAGCTAGACAGTCATCTTACCTATGCCCTGAATTGCTGAAAGCCTGACACCTCCATCAGAACAAGGAGCATGGGCTCATCTATTAAATGACTTAGGAATTCAGTTTCCCCAGAAATGAACCTGCTATGAATGACAAGCAGGAAATGCTAGACTGGCAAGCCAGAGAAAACTAGTATGCAGGCAATCTGAAAGTGGCTTGCCAGAACTGCCATTCCAGAACAGAACCCCCCAGCTATCGTAGCCTTGGGGGGATCCTAAATCTAATGGAATACTACTAAGTGCCCAGTGACTTGCATATCTGTATCCGTGAAGCTTGTGAATAGTGAGACAACAAAAAGTCATTAGAATGTGTGAAGTAGAAGCATCCAACCAATTCTTAGAGATAAGTAGTACCAGAATTCTATCAGAGAAATTCAGTCTTGGGCCCAGCTCTGCCATAGCACTTTTCAGACCTATTGTTTTTATTTGCACATGTCAAAGGAAGGTGAAAATTAGAGCTTATAATAGGAAGAGGGTTGCAACTTTGAAGTTGAGGTTGGGTGCTACCACCTCCATAATAATCAAGAGGAGAAAATGAAGATGCCTGTGGAACCTTAAAGCTGAATGAGGTAGATTATATAGAGATGTAGCAGTTAAATAGGGATTAGAAATTGCAAACCTTTTACTTGCTGCAGCTAAGGTATTACTCCAAGAAAAATTAGGTTAATGTAAGGTTTATTATCTGGGTATAGTGTTTAAATTATCTCTAATTACATTCACAAATTATTTCTGTGTAGATGTAGCTCAGTTGTGAAAGGTGATGTCAGATTTCAGGCACTCTAATTGATTCTGTGTCAGGATTGTAGTGGGAGGGGGGTGGTGTGATATCCTTTGTCAAACTGTATTCTACCCCAAATAAAATCACTGCAGGTGCATGCAAGTTTAAAATGCATTATCCATAAGTACTCTAAATCTGCAAGTTTGAAATGTGCTGTCAGCACTCATTTATGCCCCTCAAGTACAGTCACTTAAATATTTGAGGAAAGCTAACACAAGGGACATACATGATTACAGCTGAAACAAGTTCATTTTAAAATTAGTGAATACTCAGAGATTTTGCAAAAAGAAAAGGAGTACCTGTGGCACCTTAGAGACTAACCAATTTGAGCATAAGCTTTCGTGAGCTACAGCTCACTTCATCGGATGCATACTGTGGAAAGTGTAGAAGATCTTTTTATACACACAAAGCATGAAAAAATACCTCCCCCCACCCAACTCTCCTACTGGTAATAGCTTATCTAAAGTGATCACTCTCCTTACAATGTGTATGATAATCAAGTTGGACCATTTCCAGCACAAATTCGGTTGGGGGAGGTATTTTTTCATGCTTTGTGTGTATAAAAAGATCTTCTACACTTTCCACAGTATGCATCCGATGAAGTGAGCTGTAGCTCACGAAAGCTTATGCTCAAATAAATTGGTTAGTCTCTACGGTGCCACAAGTACTCCTTTTCTTTTTGCGAATACAGACTAACACGGCTGTTACTCTGAAACCAGAGATTTTGCAGTATTTGCCCAGCTCACTTCACCAAAACTTCATTTTAGAGCTCTATTGCCTAATGTCTTTCCTCCACATTTGTAATTTCTCTATTGATAAAAGGCCTTTCCCCCCTCAATTATATGAGAAAATACAGGTTTGACTTCTTATTGCACACAAGTTTTAACCATTCTAGCCACATATCTGGCTGCTTCAAAATCACTTTAAGTAGCCCATAAGAGGTCACTTTAGATCACTTTAATCTACGATAATAAAGTGAATTTTTAAAAGAGGTAACTTCAGTAAAACTGAAGAACCACAAAAAAAGAGTTGGTTTTTTTAAACACAGACATGCTGAGACATCAGAAGCCTTAGTCTTGCTCTTAAATTGGAGGTGTACTAGAAACAAATAATAAAATAGCCATCTAGAGCAGTGGTTCTCAAACTAGGGCCGCCGCTTGTTCAGGGAAAGCCCCCGGCGGTCCAGTTTGTTTACCGGCCGTGTCTGCAGGTTCGGCCGATCGTGGTTCCCACTGGCTGCAGTTCGCCGTTCCAGGCCAATAGTGGCCGCAGGAAGGGCGGATAGCATATCCCTGGGCCCATGCCGCTTCCTACAGCCCCCATTGGCCTGGAGCGGTGAACTGTGGCGAGTGGGAGCCACAATCGGCTGAACCTGCGGACGCGGCAGGTAAACAAACTGGCCCTCCAGGGGCTTTCCCTGAACAAGTGACGGCCCTAGTTTGAGAACCACTGATCTAGAGGACATCAGTTTGAATACTGAGCAATATTTACTCAGGGTGATAAACTACACCCAATATATCACCATAAGTACATAGTGTTTGAAGGGGGAGGAAAAAAGGCATTCATAGAATATTAGGGTTGGAAGAGACCTCAGGAGCTCATCTAGTCCAATCCCCTGGTCCAAGCAGGACCAATCCCAGCTAAATCATCCCATCCAGGACTTTGTCAAACCAGGCCTTAAAAGCCTCTAAGGATGGAGAGTCCACCACCTCCCTAAGGTAACCCATTCCAGTTCACCACCCTCCTAGTGAAATAGTGTTTCCTGATATTCAACCCAGACCTCCCTCACTACAACTTGAGACCATTGCTTCTTATTCTGTCAACAGCCACTTCCATCCTCTTTGGAACTCCCCTTCAGGTAGTTGAAGGCTGCTATCAAATCCCCCCTCACTCTTCTCTTCTGCAGACTAAATAACCCCAGTTCCCTCAGCCTCTCCTTGTAAGTCATGTGCCCCAGCCCCCTAATAATTTTCGTTGCCCTCCGCTAGACTCCCTCCAATTTGTCCACATCCCTTCTGTAGTGGGGGAACCAAAACTGGACGCAATACTCCAGGTGTGGCCCCACCAGTGCCAAATAGAGGGGAATAATCAATTCCCTCAATCTGCTGGCAATGCTCCTACTAATACAGCCCAATATGTCGTTGGCCTTCTTGGCAACAAGGGCACACTGCTGACTCATATCCAGCCTCTCATCCACTGTAATCCCCAGGTGCTTTTCTGCAGAACTGCTGCTGAGCCAGTCGGTCCCCAGCCTGTAGCAGTGCATGGGATTCTTCCTTCCGAAGTGCAGGACCGTGCACTGTCCTTATTGAACCTCATCAGATTTCCTTTGGCCCAATCCTCCAATTTGTCTAGGTCACTCTGGAACCTATCCCTACCCTCCATTGTATCTACCTCTCCCCCCAGTTTAGTGTCACCTGCGAACTTGCAGAGGGTGCAATTCATCCCATCATCCAGATCATTAATAAAGAAGTTGAACAAAACATATTAAGTGAACCTATAGCTGAAAGGAAGAGAGAACAGCCGTGTATATGAGATAACACTACAGGACACTTTCCACAATGAAAACTGCTTCATAGAAGGTTATCCTGGCCCACATCCCCTTCCATTCTGGATTATGTTGATCATTCATTCATTAATGAGATTAAACACCCTGTGGCAACTGCTCAATTGCTTACACAGAGAAGTGATATTAGGAAAGTACTTGATTTATTTTGCACCACCTTTGAATGCATTTTAGCAATGCAGAGCAAGCACTACTCACCCAGCAATCTACAGGCCACTGTCAAGTGCTGCATAAACCCACAGTTTTAACACTGTGAGCCAGGGTGTCCATCAATACCAACAGGAAGAGGACACACCACAACACAACTCACTTCGTGCATGACATACTCACTCTCATAATCTGTATCTAAAAGGTGTTGTATGCAAACTGGTAAGAGGCTTGCCTTTAATATTATTGCATGATGTATGTAGGGATGATGAATAAAGAATTATACATCTGTGCTGGAAATGTTCCTAAAATGTTTGGCAGGCCCTCCCTAAGTTTAGCCTGCTCTAGACAAAGGAATGTCGTTTTCCAGGCTTGACTGTGTCTCCAAAGTAAATTAAGCAAGATGTGACCAAAGAGAATGAAAAGTACACTTACAAGTAAAGTAAACCAAAGCCAACAGGTGAGTAAGTGGGGGAAGATGACCAGTTAATCTTGGCAAGGATTGGAGACTGCACCCTTGAGGAAACCTTCCTACTGCTTGAAACAGTGTGAGTGAACTTTGAGAAGATATATGCAGAGGCAAAAAGCCATTTTGTCATCCATCACTGGATGGACACAAGGGGCCAGAGCTCTCACAAGCTGAGGTCACTGTATCCTTCAAGCAAAGGGAGCTGAAGTCTCTGGGAACTAATTATAGGGAAGAAATATGTCTAGACAAAGTAGCTTGCTGAAGTTAAGTTTTAGTCAATAGAAATCATATTAATGTCTTGTTTTACTTAAAACCATACATTTTCTATTCTCTCATCTGTTCTTGGTTGTTAAACTTATTTTTGTTTTATTATGAAACCATCTCAGTACTACGTAAAATCCTCATCCAAATCAATAGGCTGGTATGTGCTCTGTCTCTTTGGAGGAAGCAAACTTTACAATTTCTGTGAGGGTGCAATGAGGACTGGACACAGCAGGGAAGATTGTTTTGGGGAGACTCAGGACTGGAAAGTCTATTGGTGTCCTGCTGCAAGGAGTAACCAAGCTGGGGGAAGCTAGGGGAAAGCCATTGTGCTGTGAGTAGGTGACTGGTGTTTGGGCTCTGAGCCAAAGCAGCACAGTCCAGAAACCCCAGGATTATAGGGCAGGTGCTGAAAACCCCTTGCTGGTCTGGGTGAACCACTTCCCCACCTCAAGTGTTAAATATCTACTGCGCCAAGCTCTTCCATGGCGCCCAGAGCATAGTGAGAGATGTTCTGGTGCACGAGTAAGAATGGATATAAGGTGATTAAGTACTTCTGAAAACTCAAGTCTTGTTTTGAGGACCTCTTCTAATGTCCCTGAGTGACTGACATAAAACAGTGCTTCATTCTAGGTTTTGTTTTTTTTGTTTTTTTTAAACCTGCAGATTCTGGTCACCTGAAGAAATAAGACAATGAAGTGACAGGCTAGCTAACTGCACATGCCTGAAGGAACACTGCCAGCAGGCCTGTCCCCTACTGATACTTCCCTCTCTTCCATCACAAGGCATCTAAATGAGCCATGCAGGCTCTGCCAGAATCCACAAATAAAGGCACAGACAAACACATGTGAAGTCACTCATCCTACTGCTAAAAAGTGTCACAGGTCAAGCTCTCAGGAAGCTGAACCACAACTGATCCAGTTTCAACAAGTGGCCATGTTTCTCCTCACATTCCCTCTGCATTTAGTTAAGTCAGTACAAACTGCTGCAAGGAGGCATTTATATTCACTTACATTTGGTTATATTGGTTTAGTTTCCTCCATAACACTGGACTTTTTTCCTAAAGAATATGCTCTAGAAATTAGGCCACAGAACTTCTATGGCCTGTTATACAGGAGGTCAGACTAGATGATCACAATGGTCCCCTCGGGCCTGGGAAACTATGAATCAAGCCAAGGAGCTATTTTTTAATTGGTTTAAAGCCGGTCTTTATCTAAACACACAGTTGCACCAATACAACTAAATCAGTATAAAGCTGTGTTTTGTTTTTTTTAAATAGACTCACCCCCACTAAGTTTCAGATAATCAGTAGTCACTGTCAGTGCCAGACCAATTCAGAGCAATGTCAATTAAATCAGAAATGTGAATAACTTTAAATTATTTAAGAACACTTTATTATATAACCAAAAAGCCACAATAGAGGAAAAAGGCTGTATTGATTTTTAAGAAAGTGACCTGGTTTAGCAGGGAAGTGAAGAAAGCTATAAGAAGTTACTAGTGCTGTTGATTAATCGCAAAAAGAAAAGGAGTACTAGTGGCACCTTAGAGCCCGATTAAAAAAAATTTAATCGCAATTAATCAGTTTTAATTGGACTGTTTAATAAATTTCAATTGGTATTCTATTGTTTAATATTTTGGATGTTTTTCTACACTGTCATATACATTGTATTCTGTGTTGTAATTGAAATCAAAGAGTATATTTATTACAAATATTTGCACTGTAAAAATGATAAAAGAAATAGTATTTTTTTAAATTCACCTCATACAAGTACTATAGTGCAATCTTTGTTGTGAAAGTGCAATTTACAAATGTGGATTTTTTGTTACATAACTGCATTCAAAAACAAAACAATGTAAAACTTCAGAGCCTACAAGTCCACTCAGTCCTACTTCTTGTTCAGCCAATCGCTAAGACAAACAAGTCTGCTTACATTTACAGGAGATAATGCTGCCCTCTTATTATTTACAATGTCACCAGAAAGTGAGAACAGGCATTTGCATGACACTTTTGTAGCTGGCATTGCAAGGTATTTAAGTGCCAGATATACTAAACAATCATATGGTGCTTCACGCTTCGACCACCGTTCCAGAGGACATGCTTCCATGCTGACGACGCTCATTAAAAAAGTGTGAATTAAATTTGTGATTGAAGTCCTTGGGGGATAATTGTATGTCCCCTGCTCTGTTTTACCCTCATTCTGCCACATATTTCATGTTACAGAAGTCTCGGATGATGACCCAGCACATGTTCATTTTAAGAACACTTTCACCGTAGATTTCACAAAATGCAAAGAAGGTACCAATGTGAGATTTCTAACCGACCCAAGGTTTAAGAATCTGAAGTGCCTTCCAAAATCTGAGAGGGACAAGGTGTGGAGCATGTTTTCAGAAGTCTTAAAAGAGCAACACTCCAATGCAGAAACTACAGAACCCAAAACCACCAAAAAAGAAAATCAATGTTCTGCTTGTTGGATCTGACTCAGACGATGAAAATGAACAAAGTCTGTACTGCTTTGGATTGTTATTGAGCAGAACCTGTCATCAGCATGGACGCATGTCCACCGGAATGGTGGTTGAAGCATGAAGTGACCTATGAATCTTTAGTGCATCTAGCATGTAAATACCTTGCAACGCCAGCTACAACAGGGCCATGCGAACACCTGTTCTCACTTTCATGTGATATTCTAAACAAAAAGCAGGCAGCATTATCTCCTGCAAATGTAAACAAACTTGTATGAGTGATTGGTTGAACAAGAAGTAGGACTGAGTGGACTTGCAGGCTCTAAAATTTTACAGTTTTATTTTTGAATGCATTTTTTTTTTTACATAATTCTACATTTGTAAGTTTTCACAGTAGCAGCCGTGTTAGTCTGTATCCACAAAAAGAAAAGGAGTACTTGTGGCACCTTAGAGACTAACAAATTTATTTGAGCATAAGCTTTTGTGAGCTACAGCGCACTTCATCGGATGCATGCAGTGGAAAAATACAGTGGGGAGATTTATATACACAGAGAACATGAAACAATGGGTGTTACCATACACACTGTAACAAGAGTGATCAGGTAAGGTGAGCTATTACCAGCAGGAGAGTGGGGGGGGGAAAACCTTTTGTAGTGATAATCAAGGTGGGCCATTTCCAGCAGTTGACAAGAACGTCTGAGGAACAGTGGGGGGAGGGGGGGAGAGAAGGGTGGAATAAACATGGGGAAATAGTTTTACTTTGTGTAATGACACATCCACTCCCAGTCTTTATTCAAGCCTAAGTTAATTGTATCCAGTTTGCAAATTAATTCCAATTCAGCAGTCTCTCGTTGGAGTCTGTTTCTGAAGTCTTTTTGTTGAAAAAATTGCCACTTTTAGGTATGTAATCGAGTGACCAAAGTGATTGAAGTGTTCTCCGACTGGTTTTTGAATGTTATAATTTCTTGACGCCTGATTTGTGTCCATTTATTCTTTTACGTAGAGATTGTCCAGTTTGGCCAATGTACATGGCAGAGGGTCATTGCTGGCACATGATGGCATATATCACATTGGCAGATGTGCAGGTGAACGAGCCTCTGATAGCGTGGCTGATGTTATTAGGCACTGTGATGGTGTCCCCTGAATAGATATGTGGACGCAGTTGTTGCAAGGATAGATTCCTGGGTTAGTGGTTTTGTTGTGTGGTGTGTGGTTGCTGGTGAGTATTTGGTGGGGGGCTGACTGTAAGCAAGGACTGGCCTGTCTCCCAAGATCTGTGAGAGTGATCGGTCATCCTTCAGGATAGGTTATAGATCCTTGACGATGCGTTGGAGAGGTTTTAGTTGGGGACTGAAGGTGATGGCTAGTGGCATTCTGTTATTTTCTTTGTTGTGCCTGTCCTGTAGTAGGTAACTTCTGGGTACTCTTCTGGCTCTGTCAATCTGTTTCTTCACTTCCGCAGGCGGGTATTGTAGTTGTAAGAACGCTTGATAGAGATCTTGTAGGTGTTTGTCTCTGTCTGAGGGGTTGGAGCAAATGCGGTTGTATCGTAGAACTTGGCTGTAGACAATGGATCGCGTGGTGTGGTCTGGATGAAAGCTGGAGGCATGTAGGTAGGCATAGGGGTCAGTAGGTTTCTGGTATAGGGTGGTGTTTATGTGACCATCGCTTATTAGCACTGTAGTGTCCAGGAAGTGGATCTCTTGTGTGGACTGTTCCAGGCTGAGGCTGATGGTGGGATGGAAATTGTTGAAATCATGGTGGAATTCCTCAAGTGCTTCTTCTCCATGGGTCCAGATGATGAAGATGTCATCAATGTAGCACAAATAGAGTAGGGGCATTAGGCGTCCAGAATTTCCAGGTATGGATACAGACTAACACGCCTGCTACTCTGAAACCTCTCATTATGCAAGGCACTGAATTTAGCCGTATGGAGTGGAAATCTATCAACTTCATGAAAAAACTCGTATAGATACAGACAGACATCATCTTCCTTTGCAAATGCAAACAGATGGACATCATACCGAAAGGACTGAAGGTAAAAAATCCATTACAATCAACGTACCACACAGACTATGCTGACAGCTTGTGCCACACACTCTCAAAGAAATTGCGGAACCACCTGATCAACATTCTCTATAGCAAACAGGGAAAGATTAAGAATGAGCTCTCAAAACTGGATACTCTCATAAAAAAACAACCTTCCACACAAACTTCCTCATGGCTGGACTTTACAAAAACTAGACAAGCCATTTACAATACACACTTTGCTTCTCTACAAAACAAAAAGGACACTACACTATCTAAACTACTATATGCCACAAGGGGCCACAACAGCGGTTCCCTTAACATACCCAACAAAACTTTCTTGTTTACTGCTGGGAATGGCCCACCTTGATTATCACTAAAAAAGGTTCCCCCCCGCCCCCGCTCTCCTGCTGGTAATAGCTCACCTTACCTGATCACTCTTGTTACAGTGTGTATGGTAACACGCATTGTTTCATGTTCTCTGTGTATATAAATCTCCCCACTGTATTTTCCTCTGCATGCATCCGATGAAGTGAACTGTAGCTCATGAAAGCTTATGCTCAAATAAATTGGTTAGTCTCTAAGGTGCCACAAGTACTCCTTTTCTTTCTACATTTGTAAGTTCAACTTTCACGATAAAGAGATTGAACTACAGTACTTGTATTAGGTGAACTAAAAAATACTATTATAAATTATATATAATTATAAAGTGAGCACTGTACACTTTTTATTCTGTGTTGTAATTGAAATCAATATATTAGAAAATGTAGAAAACATCCAAAAATAATTAAATGGTATTCTATTATTGTTTAACAGTGCAATTAATCACGATTAACTTTTTAATCACTTGATAGCCCTAGAAGTTTGTCCAGGTTCCAGAGAAAATAAAGAAAAACACAACAATAATACTATTAATAGGTAAATAAAAAGATTTTGGGGTCTGTTAAAAAGCGTCTGGTGATCTAGCTTTGGCCCACAGTCTACCCATGGTTTAGACTCTGCTGGTGCACACTAAAAGTTCTCTAGTGTGCCTTAACACAGTACTGTACACTACATTAAAGAACACTAGGGAAACTTTACTGTGCATCAGCAGAGTCTACATGGACCAATTAACGTGCAACATGTTAATGCTCTATAAAAATCACCCCCCAACCCTGCAAGGTACATTACCTCACCCTGTACAGAAGCCCTTAGTTTTTCAAATTTTAAGCTATGGAAACTCCATTCGTGAAAGATATTTTTTTAAACAAATAAAAAGGCTTTGAGCTTTTAAATTTCATTTATTGTTAATATTTTAACATTGAAATACTGACAGAATTCTGCAGGGCATGAAGGGATGATCTTTCAGTGGTGATGTTTCTGTTTAAACTGAAGTCCACAGTAACCACATGTTCCAGTTTTTGTATCTTTGTCCTGCAAAAAGAAGAGATCTCAATAAAAAATATAAGACTTGCCAAATATAATTTTATTTTACTATTGTAGATTTTAAAAATTGCACTTCACTAAATTACCTGCCTATTTACCTATCTTTTTCCTAAAATGACTAACATCCTGATTAAAATGTAGTTAACTTTACATATTTCAGTTGTGGTACCTACACTGAAAATTGACTAGAAGTGGCATTGAAAGGGTCATGTTTGACTTCCATATCATGCCCAGTTTCCAAGGTATTTCTCTCCTCCTTTTAAAAATGGCAGCTCTATAAGCGCAAAGTGGGATCTGAAAATTAGTATAAGAACAGTAAAAGGTTTCTCAAGCCAAACTGGACCCTCTGACACCTATGCAACCCCACAAGTTGCAAAGTTATCTCAAAAAGTAACTTCACTGGGTTTGCACAGATGTCACTGATTGGAATTAACAAACATTATATGTTGATTATTCAAAATAGTAGAGAGTAACTCTCTTAAGACATGTCTACACTAGGAGTTCAGACAATTGAACAGTCCTATAGTGTAGCTGACAAAGAGAAGGAAAGTTCAGAGGCTGACTTCTGAGGGACATCCTAAAGGGGGAACTCTGGAGGAAGAATAAGATTACTGTGAAAAGTCCAGGAAAATATAGCCAAGAGTTGTTAAGTAACAATATAAAAAGCATTTGTAGAATCACAGAACTGGAAAGGACCTTGAGACCTCATCTCAAAGTGCAGAAAATTTATTTGTTTGGTTTTTTAGATCCAAAGTACCATAGAATTAGTTTGTTTACTGAACTCAGACCATAGAACACAGAGTTTGACTGATTCTGCCAGCAAGACATTTTCATGCATTTCTCATCCTCAAACATAAGCTACCATAAGAGCTAAGCACTTGTCACTGGCATTCCAGCTGTTCTTCAACATTAAGTTCATTCAGGAGCAGTCTCCACTCATCTTTAACATCCCCCACAAATGGCATAAATCCATTAGTGATTGTGCCACAAAAATAACTGACAAGCAAAGACTTCAGTTTGAGAAAAACATTCCAATCTTCTTTTATCCTAACTAGCAATTAAATAAAAGGGACTGAAGCACTTTGCCTTGGACATTTCCTCCAGATGGATTTAACTCTCAGATCCACTGTCAGATATTTCAAGTGAAGAAAAAGAGGAAAAATACAGAAACTAAAAGAATCTTCCACCATTAGAACCAAAGATCCAGATTACTACCCAAATACATATTTATAAAGGTGATTTGTTGCACTGAACTGAAACAAACAGTGAGAAATTGTGAAAGTTAAGTCACAGAAGAAGAGACAACTTAATTCAGAACTGTGAATTAAAATATCTACACTTCTGTCCATTCAGCTCCACATCCATTTAGCAAGTTTTCAGCATACTCATATTAGTTTGTTCAAAGCTACACAACGCGCTAGGAACTAAAATAGCAATTTAGTTGGTAAAAACATCTCAATCTTTCACACCAGATCTAAGAGATATGCCTTATAGACTGTGGATTCCATTATTTTGTTTCATTTATAGAATCACAAACTTTTCAATTTTAGATATAATTGAGCCTTTCCATGTCTGAGTAATAAATATGCTTATAAAATGAATCACAGCATGTGTTTTCTTCATAAAATGTATGGGGTTTTTCCATATTGGGAAAAATCACAATGATGTTGACACCAAATAAAACCACCAATTAAAAAAAAAAAAAAAAAAGAAGGCGTTCTTGATGGTTCTCTCAGCCAGAGGCCAAGAGGACATAGAGAATGACTATTTAAACTCAGATTGTGAACTCTTAATCAGGGACCATGTCTTGTGTGTGTGGCGAGCACCCAGCATGCTACCAGGTCATCAATAATCACATCCTACTTACACTTAGAGATGGTTCCTCTAAAATGATATGCTTTGGTAGGGCAGCATCCCGGAAACTGTCAGTACTTATGAACAGCAAGATAGTGAGGGAAGTTCATACTGCACACGCTCTCTTAGGATATATAACGGACTTTCATCCTCAAAACTGTCAAGCCAGCATTTTATACAAGCAGGAAACTAACAGAATTTTTTTAAAAAATTAAAGCATATCTAAGAAAACTCTTACTTGGAAAAATAGATCATCATGAATCTGCATAGATATTCAGGACAGAAATGTCTCAAAGAAAGTTCCTACTTTTTGTTTATAAGGCATTATTTGTTCCTAGCTGATCTTTCCCTAGCTCACTTTCCACTACGTCTTTGTTTGGTCATGCCATTTCTTCCACTTCCTCAGATCTAATCTAAAACCTATTGATGTTAACAAAAAGAATCCTTGTTAATTTCAATGGACTTGAGATGAGGGTCATGTTCAGTCATTTAAGACTGTAAAGTCTTCTGAGCAGAAAACCTTACCCTTATATGTTTAGAGTGCCATGTTCACCTATGTTATTATAGAAATAATAAAAGTGACAGTCACTCCCTCCTTTCCAACTCACTAAGCCAAAACATCAAAAGAGAGCGATTTTACCTACCATAAATAAATTAGTAAATAAACTATACTACATGTGATACAGGGAATAGCAAAAGAGGAGATTAAAGTTCTGTTACCAAATTTATGTACACTTTAGGATGTCCCAGAGCTCCACCGCCACCATCACATGATATCACTCGGCTTTCAACTTTATTCACAGGCTGCTCTGCTATTAAATCAATAGCAAAGGTCTCATTCACCTGCAACAACAGAACAAGAGAAAAGATTTTTCCTGAGGTTCACTGCACAAAGATACAACTCAGAAGATCACCATCTGAGTCCCTCAGAAACCAAATTCTGCATAGTAATTTTTAAAAGAAGCATTATTAAATATTGAACAGATAACGATAGGTATTGTTTAAGGGAACAAATCACATACTAAATATTAAGCAAAGCTTATCTAATTTCTACCAAACTATGGGTAAATTTCCTTCCTTTAGTAGAACAATAGCAGTTTAAACCTCTTCATGTTGGGAAAAACATTGGGATTTTTTAATATAGTGAACTCTGAAGTACACAGAAACTCCTTTACCAGAATATATCTGAAACAGAAATTTTGTATTTTATAAATAGCTCATAGACATTTAAAATAATAATTACCTCAACTTGAAGCAAACAGAGTTCAAAAATAACTTTAGATCTATTCAACTGCATTCAAATATGGTCTTGTCACAAACCTATCTGTCCAGGCTTTCCCAAATCCACTGTGTACATAGTGGAGTCGCATCTTACGTGGGGGTTAGGTTCTAAAGTCAACGGGTAAGGCGAAAATCGCATATAGTCAAAATTACCCTTGAAAATCCCTTAAATCGCCCATAAAGTACAGTATACTGTACATGGTTTTGTGTATACAACCCTGTACAGTAATATATATAAATGTATAATGGATACAGTAATGTACAGTACATAATAAAGAGTACAGATGCAAAATATAATTTTACACTACTGTATTTTTAATTATAGGGGGTAATTACAGGGGGTCATCAGGGCTTGATGTCGATCCAGAAGACGGAGGTGACGGAGAGCTTGGGTGACAGAGAGCAAGTCGTAGATGAAGTGGCTGGCTCTGGTTCAGCTCAAGAAGTTATTGCATAGGCTCATCTCCTGCTGGTTGTTTTTCCTTGAAAAACATGGTGATCAGCAAATGTCGCTGTTGTCTCTTGAGCTGCTCAAACTTTTCTTGATACGGTCTCAAATCGTCCGTAATACTACATGTGATTTTGAGGCTCCGTTCCATAGAGGGATCGTATTCAGAAATTAAATCATTCAAGTGTTTTGCTGCTTGGAACGCTTCAGCAAATTTTTGAAGATTCCAACTTGCTGGCTCTTCCTGTTCGTCGTCATCATCATCTTCGTCTTCCGTAGACAATTTTATCAGTTCCTCTAACTCTTCGTTAGTCCATGTTTCTCTTTGGCCCTCAATTAATTCTTCAATTTCTTCCTCAAGGATGTCGACGAAGCAATCAACAGCCACTTGCCTGGCCACCTGAACAATGTGTTTCACTTCTTTGTCAAAGGTCAGGAAACCCTTAAAATCATTCACACATTCTTTCCATAGGTTTCGCCAACATGCATTGACTGTTTCAGGTTTGATTGACTCCATTGCCTGTTTATATAAGTGATGCAGTCGGCAATGTTGAAGGACTTCCAACACTCCATCACATTAAGATTGGGATCAGCATCCATGAGAACGTAAGCCTCATGTACGTGGCCTTGAAACAGCGAATCACACCTTGGTCGAGAGGTTGGAGGCGGTATTGTGGGTGGGGAGAAAGACAACTTCAACATTGTTATGCGCAAACCAGAGTGCCGCAGGGTGCCTAGGAGCATTGTTTACCCTAACCCTTTAAAAAAAACTTTAAAGTCAAGTCCTTTCTCTTCGAGTTACCGCTTGACCTCCGGAATGAAACACTTGTGGAATAATCCAAAAATAATGCTGCCGTCACCCAAGCTTTTTTATTTGATTGCCAGAACATAGGCAGGAGATTTTTGTTCTTGCCTTTTAGGGCACGGGGCAGCCCTGTAGAGCAAGTCCAGCTTTATTAAATGCCCAGCCGCATTGCCACAAAACAACACAATCACATGGTCTTTAGCTGCTTTGAAGCCAGAGGCTGGTCTTTCTGATTTCGAAGTGTAAATGCAGTTTGGCATTTTTTTTCTCAAAGAGCCCAGTCTCGTCAGCATTAAAAACTTGTTCTGGAAGATAGCTCTTTTCTTCAATGATTTTCTTTAATTGTTCGGGGTAGGCTTTTGCTGCCTCTTCTTTGGCAGATGCAGCTTCACCCGTAGTTTGAACGTTTTTGAGGTTAAAGCAGTTCCTAAAACTGTTAAGCCAACCTTGGCTGGCTTTAATTCCTTCTCATCAGAAGGCTGTCCCTCTTCAGCGGGAGGTTTGAACAGTGCGTAGAGGCTAAGAGCCTTTTCTTGCAACATGTTGCCATCGATAGGCAGACGTTTACAGTTCATGTCTTCCAGCCATAAGTTTAATGCCTTTTCAGTCTTCACTAAAGTCTTAACATGCACTTGGCTCGTCATCTTAGCAGTTATTGGAGCACCTGATGCCACGGCTTGATGAATTTCTCTCTCTCTCTCTCTAATCTTGATGGCATGGATGCAAGATTTGTTGTGGCCATATTTACGCACCATGTTGGACACCAACATACCATCTCTCAATAATCCAACACAGCCAGTTTTTCCTCCAGTGTTGGAACAGATCGCTGTTTCTTCGGTTGAGCACCAGATGAAGTAGTTGGCTTGCATTTAGGGGCCATGTTGTACGAAAAATACGTACAGTATCTTTAAACACTAGACTCACACTCAGCGCGGCGAGATGCTCACACTATGAGAGGCACGTGGGAACTAAGACCAACTGAGGGAACAGCAGATTTAAGTCTCCCACCTCATGCTCACTCCAGGGCATACGCTCATTGAGTGGAATGGTGGGCGGAATCACCCGCACTATTTACAGGTATCTTGTTATTTATTTTATTTTATTTTTTTTTGCCAAGTGCATATAGTTGAATTCACATAAGTTAAATGCGCGTATGATGCAACTCACCTGTACTCTTCAAAGACTCAGCCCACTTACCTTTGATTACACACACTTCTAACTAAGAGCGTGAACTCTGCTTTTATGCTAAGGAACAAATTCTGCCCTCAAATGTGAACACAACATTCACTAACTTTAATAAGTTCAAATGAGCAAATGTAGAATTCAACACAATTAATTCATATTTTTATACACACAGTATCTCCTGAACAGCAAATAGGCTTTAACTTTGATCTCACAGACTAAATGGGAGAAAGTCTAGAAAAAATATCTGGAGAATATCTGTAAGTATTGAACACTAACTTTAACAGCTATTAAAGTACAGCTTATTGTATTCAATTAAAATACAAACATGTGGAGAAACACTTAAAGTTATTCTAGCAGTTTTAATTGATCCGTATTGTCAATGAAGAATATACACATCATTTTCCCTTTAGGGCTTGGACACGGACTAACATACCACTTTTCCCAAAAGAATAACCTTAGTTAATACATGCCTGTGTGATGCTGGCATCTACTTTACTAGAAAAGCTGGGTATTTTTTAAAAAATCAGTTTTTTATACACACGAGTATAAAATATTCTGCAATGTCAATCAAAAGAGGCAGTTTCTGCTGTGTGCGTATCTTCGCAAGTTTTATACAAAACGTGCAATTTGATTGGTTTTGAAAAATGCAGCTACTCATGGAGAATATAAGCATAAGGTATGTATATTTATATTAGGTGAATCCTGAAGACCTAAAAGTAGTTACTTTACAGTTCTGGCATATGGCAACATATAACAGATTCCCTGCCACCAAATTATGTCTTCCACCTAGGATTTAAATTCTTTAGCTACATTACTTTTCCAATCTTGCATTAATCAAATCAATTATCCAGACTCAATTTTTGGTAGCTAAAGATGTTAATCAATAATTTCCATTTTGAACCAAGTTTTAGCTATTTATCTACAAATACACATGTGCAAAAATTAGAGACTGTATTTCAAAATACGAAACTTTAAAATGATCAAATCATCATAAATACAGAATCTTTGCTGACCCAGTGCCTCAGAATCTCATTGGCATTATGCATGTATTCACAAGTTAGGTGGAACTTCAGTTAATGTGGGAGGACTTAGGTAATTGTGAAAGTGTGCATGGAAGAAGTCCGCCTCCTTTCATATAATACGTGACAGGGAGCACAGAAGGAGATATGGCTCTGAAGTATAGCTGATGCAAAGGCAGGAATAGAACCCATCTCTCTCCCAAGATTTAGTCAATGCCCAACAATTTCCTTTGCCAAGGGAACCTCTGCCTCATGCACTACACAGCTATGCCTCATGTACTGTTCAACCTGCATGGAGCATATGGAAAAATAATAAGCAATCAAGTAATTAAGGACAGTAACATAATGCACATGCATGGGATGGGGAGAATTAAGGTTACAAGGCTACCTTGATTTCAGATTTACTACCAGTGGAGTTCCTCACTTCGTAATTTTAATATTCTTTGGCTTGGACTATTGTGATGGGTTTTCCCAGGTGCCACCTGAAACTTGGAGCCCTCTGTCCCACCAACCTGGATTCCTTCTCACCCTGTGTAGCTGTGACAAGCTTGCAAACCTCTAATAGGTACTGCATTTAACAAAGACATTCACAGGCAGGGACACACCCAGTTGAGTTACATGAATCCTTCTCCCAGCCACTCATGAATTAACAATTCCCCCCAGCTTTATCCCCTGAGCTGTACCAGCCTGACCAGAATACATTTATCACCCGTCCGTCCCTTCTCAATGTGGAGAAGACATGCAGCACCAGTTTTTTTGTTCCTGAGCTGAGGTTTCCCAAGCACTTCAAACAAAATACAAAAAACATAAAACAGGTTTACTAACTACAGATAGATTTTAAGTGATTATAGGTGGTAGGCATAAAGGACAGTGATGGTTACCAAAAAATAAATAAATAAATAAAAATAAGCACACAGTTAAGTTTTATAAACTAAACAGGATTTGAATCAAGCAGTATCTCATCCTGATAGATAGTGCAAGCCAGTTAAAAGAGCTACAATACACAGGCTGGAATTCCCCTCCAGCTCGGGACCACCTTCCCCCTTTCAGTCTTTGTCCTCTAGATGTGTTTCTAGGTGTTCAGTTGTGGGGGGAGTGAGGCCAAGTGATGAGGTCACTTCCCCTCTTTTACAGATTCTTCCAGCTTGCTGGAAAGATCTTTGCTCCTGATATGGGGGGGTCCACCCTCATTTGTCAAGCATTCTCCATTGTCTACGTGCTCTCTCTGAGGGCATGGCTACACTTGCAGATGTAGAGCGCCAAGAGTTAAACCGGCCCTCAGAGACTGCAGCAGGAAAAGCACTGCCGTGCGCTCACACTGTCAGCTACAAGCACAGTGGCGTGGCCACATTTGTGGCAGTTGCAGCAGCACTGGGAGCGGGGCATTATGGGCAGCTATCCCACAGAGCACATCTTCCCATTCTGGCACTGTGGCTTGTGGGAAGGGGGAGAGGGTGCAGGGCATCCTGGGTCCTGTCCCAATGATCCAAGATGCATCGCTTTGCATCCCAGCGCTTCCATCCACATTTGGCGCCATCTTTCAAGGGTTTTTGTACAGCGCGCTCTGGCTTCCCTTCCAGTCTGCGGGAATGGATCCTGAACTTGTGAGGAATATGCTGACGGGTCTTGTCAGCACGTCACGAATTGCAGTAGAATTATTCCTTAAGCTAAAAAACTGACAGTGAGGGCTCCGACGATGATGTTGACTCACATAACGCATACAACAAAAGATTGCTTGTAGCATTCACGGACATGCTCACCACAGTGGAATACCACTTTTGGGCTCAGGAAACAAGCACTCAGTGGTGAGAGCACATCGTCATGTAAGTCTGGGATGATGAGCAGTGGCTGCAGAACTTTTGGATGAGGAAAGCCACTTTCAGGGGACTGTGTGCTGAGCTTGCCTCCACCCCGTCGTGCAAGGACACAAGATTGAGAGCTGCCCTGCCAGTGGAGAAGCGGGTGGCTATTGCAATCTGGAAGCTGGCAACTCCAGACAGCTACCGATCCGTTGGTAACCAGTTTGGAGTGGGAAAGTCGACCGTTGGAATCATGTTGATGCAAGTTTGCAGGGCCATTAATCGCATCGTGCTCAAAAGAACCATGACTCTGGACAACATGCATGACATTGTGGCTGGCTTTGAACAAATGGGTTTCCTTAACTGCAGAGGAGCAACAGATGGGACACATATTCCAATTCTGGCACCAGACCACCTGTACATAAATTGTACATAAATTGGAAGGGGTATTTCTCAATGGTTCTCCAGGCGCTTGTGGATCACCGTGGGCATTTCATGGACATTAATGCAGGCTGGTCTGGAAAGGTGCACGACACGCATCTTTTAGAACACAGGCCTGTTCAGGAAGCTGCAAGCCGGGACTTTCTTCCCAGATCAGAAGATCACCATAGGGGAAGTCAAAATGCCCATTGTGATCCTTGGAGACCTCGCTTACCCTTTAATGCCATGGCTCATGAAACCCTACACAGGGAGCCTTGACAGCAGCAAGGAGCGGTTCAACAACAGGCTGAGTCAGTGCAGAATGACTGTTGAGTGTGCTTTTTGCCGTTTAAAGGGCCGCTGGCACTGTCTGTATGGGAAGCTGGACCTGGCCGATGATGACATCCGCATGGTTATAGCCGCGTGCTGTACTCTCCATAACATTTACGAAGGGAAGGGTGAAAGCTTCACTCAGGCATGGACCACGGAGGTTCAACACCTGAAGGCTGAATTTGAACAGCCAGAGACCAGGGCTATTAGAGGGACCCTGCACAGGGCTGCAAGGATTAGGGATGCCTTGAGGGAGCGATTTGATGCTGAAAGCCACCACTAATGTTTGGTGCCCTGCACAGTAGTGAAGTGCAGTGGTTCCAATGTTAGTAGGCATCTGTGTTTGCTACATATGATGCACTGACTTGCAGTGCTGTTGCTTTCCTGGACTATGGTATCCTTTACTTAATGCAATAAAGAATGTTTTCAAAGTCAAAAAAATTCATTTATTAAAAAGACAACTGCTGGGGAAACAGAAAGGGTATGATATATCTGTGCTATGTGGAAGTAGGGAAGGGGGCAGGGTGGAGAACGGGACAATCACAGATTTGCATATGTCCTGTTATCATACTCAGCCTTCCTGTCTGGAGTGCTGTGCAATGAGTGCTGCACTTCAGGCTGGCTAAAATGCATGGTGATGGGGGTTGAGTGCAGTGGGTAAGCGTCATAGTTTGCAGGACTGGGTGGTGAAGCTACAGGTGTTGGAGATAGCTGGTGGGGATAAGAAACCGGATGTTGGGGGAAGTGGGTTAGCAGTGACATGGGGGTACAAGGGAAAGAGTTTTGGGACAAGGGCTGAGGGGGCGGGCGCGGATCTGCTCTATCTGCAGTGCTATGAGCGCCTGCATCGAGTCCGCTCGGCGCTCCATAATGCTTAGGAGCCGCTCCATGCTTTGGTGCCGGCAATCTGCATTCTGCTGGTGGAGCCTTCTTTCAGTCTCCCGCCACTCCTGTACTTTTTGATTTTCAATAAGGGACTGCTACATGACTTCATGCAGCAGGTCCTCTTTGGTTCTCTGCGGACACTTCCTGATTCTCTGCAGTCTTTAGGCCATTGATAACAAGGAGGCTGGAATCGCAAGGTTGTATCTGTAAAGCCAAAATGCAACACTTAACAGAGGCAGCATTGTTCACACTAGACAGAGCAATGATTCGGCCATACTTAAAGACAAGTACAGCGTACAGAATAGCAGAAAGTGCCCATCCCAAAGTGAGTACACATAACCCACAGGAGCCCCAAAATGGTGAGTAACCACAGGAGCAAGGGGGACTGATTGTTACAGGGCCATACTGTCCTCTGGGGTTCTGTGCCTTGGGGAGAGCCAACAGCTGCAGGGGGCCCCTATACTGAACACTGTCCCCATATTTTCCACAGGATGAGTTAGTCCTGGAAGATATCTTGCTGCTGAGGGTGACCTGGGAAGCAAGGGAGGGTCTTCTACTACAATGCAGCTTCCACCCTGGCCCTTATGCCGCTTGCCTGTGTGCAGCAAGGGTCCCCCCGCCCCTCATGGCACAGTGGCGTGGACATGTTAGCCTTACTGGGACAAGGAGCACAGTAGCTCTGTCAAGGAACCTGCGCAAGTGGATTGCCCAGCTTCTGCGTGAGATCTTTGAAGAGATCACGGAGGCCGATTACCGCGATGTGAGAGAGCACATCAATGCCCTATTCCACATCTAGGCAGCCCTAACCCTTTTTTCTGCAACCCTCCTCGCCCCAAGAGACGGCACCGAACAACTACCTTCGCAAAATAAAAGCCGCTTACCGGGCACTTCCTCTGATGTTTGTTCTTCCCCAAGCACTGTCCACTGCGACTGGCTACCTTCCTCCTGGCTTGAAAACAGCTCCTGGCTGCATGCATCTAGGGATGCCGGGCCGTCCTTTGGCTCTGGGCCCCCCTCCTCCTCAGCACCCTTGCTCCCACTTTCCTCCTCCTGCCTTGTTGAACTCTGGGCTGCTACGGCCTCTGAAGCCTCCATGGTGTTCTTCAGAGTGAAGGTGGAGTTGCCCCCAAGTATCACGTCCAGCTCTTTGTAGAAACGGCAATTTGTGGGGGCAGCGCCAGAGCGGCAGTTTGCCTCCCATGCTTTGTGGTAAGCAGTCCACAGCTCCTTCCCTTTAACCCTGCACTGCACTGCGTCCTGGTCATGACCTCTTTCTATCATGGCCCTTGATATCTGCCCGTAGGTATCATAATTCCTACGGCTGGAGTGCAGCTGGGACTGGACAGCTTCCTTCCACCAAACACTGATGAGGTCCAGCACCTCGCCATTGCTCCATACTGGGGATCGCCTGGCGCATGGAGGCATGGTCACCTGGAAATATGTGCTGAGAGCACTACACGCCTTGCTGAGCAAACAGGAAGGGAATTTCAAAATTCCCAGAGAATTTAAAGGGCAGGTCTGACGGTTGGTCACCTGAGGACAGGGCAGTAGATATGATGACCAGAGTGGCTAGAACAGGCATTGTGGAACAGAGTGATGACCAGAGTGGCTAGAACAAGCATTGTGGGACACTTCTGGAAGCCAATCAGAGCACATTAATAGACCAGGGTATCCACACTGGTAACGCAGTGCTCCAGCTGAGGCACAACAAGCTTTATGCTTCTCGGGGAGGTGGATTACCAGGGGCGCTTCAGCCACAGAGTCTGGGTGCTCTATGTGCCTTGCCAGTGTGGACACCTCAGGAGTTAGGGCACTTGGGGCTGATTTAATGCGCTCTAACTTGCAAGTGTAGCCAAGGCCTGAGAAGTCTCCATTGTATACAGTTCCTATGATAGTCATTGTGAGTGTGGATTCTCTTTAAAGGGCCATTAGCACGTCTGGCTGCTCCACTGTTGTACCTGAAAGGCTGGTTGTGGGTGTTCCCAACCTCACAACATATAGCAAAACTTCGTAACTTCACATACCATGATAGCATATTATTGTCCTGTTGGACTGTATGTTCAACAGATCAAAACTTTTAAAATGATACCTCACAAGGCATACTTTGTCCAAAAATATATAATTCTATGACAGTGGTGAATATGGGGGTTTCAGGGTGCTGTTCTGATGCACACAGTGCTACAACTATGAGTTAGGTTAGTATGTTGCTATGAATGACTTATTATAATTCCCTGTAATGATATTTTAAACCTGACAGACATGGAGAAGTAAAGCAACTGATCTCAGTTATACTTGCCCTTGCTGTATATTTCAATTTTTCCCACTTTCCTAGTTTAATTGCATTAATTAATTGCTTCTTATGCTTACTAAATGAATTATATGTACCTCTTAATTTACAACATTCATACTGAAAAGCCAATCAGCACTCAGAAGGTGGGAAATGTAGAGTTCGGATTGAAACTCTGACCTCAATCTCTTTTCCTCCCTTAAGGCAGCAGCAGAATAAGGATAATGGCCCCCCCACCACCACACACACACATTCTGTCCCTTGTGTGTTCAAGAGGCAGAATCTAATATAGTACAGCTCATGTTCTCTCACATATGCTTCCTACGTTACACTAGCACTACTCTTGGGCAACTTAAAGCTAGGATACATAGTTTGTTGTTTAAACAGTAAGACAGATATGACAATGTCCTGTAAAATACTGGACAAACCTTACTGAATTAAGTGTAAGTATTTTAGCAGTCCATTGTATTGAAAATGCAAAGGTTTGTGTACTATTGTGGGAATTGCATGGAAATTCTTTAGCAGAAAAATAGGACTAATGCAATTTGTGGGAGATCTTAGGCACGTCAAAGGACTTTTGGGACAATACTTGTAAAATGCATTTCCTAGAAAATACTTAGGTGGTGGGGGGAGGGGAGAAAATGCAAATGACCCACCTCAAATCCATCCTACTGAAACTGTACTTTCAGCAGGAACCCATTGCCTGGCTAATGACCTCTTCACTGTCTCTTCAAAGAGCCAAACTGGATAAATGAGTCATGGGTTATTCCTGTTCAGATCAAAGGGTTTGATTAACTTAAAACCATGGTTGAAGTATTGCTCCTGCCAGAGCCTGTGTTGCAGTTGAGGTGATGTCTGGTAAGCTTATTAGTATGCATGGTGGTTCTTCGATGCTTTCTCTGTATTTTATCATAGAATAAAATATGTTTGCTTAAGAAAAGTGGTGAGGTAACGTAACTGAGGCAATTATACTGGTTACTGTCTGAGGAGAGAAGCAAGCAGACCTACTTAGACAGAGACTATCCTTTGCTATGAATAACACAGTGAAGGCAGGGAACTGTTCTGCCTGGAAACTCTTCTTGACCTGCCAGAGCTCTTCTTGACCAGCTGCTCACAAACCGGGAATAATTAGTAGGGGAAGCAAAAGGGGATGGGAACCTGGGAGGCAGTTACCATGAGATGGTCGAGTTCAGGATCCTGACACAAGGAAGAAAGGTCAGCAGCAGAATATGGACCCTGGACTTCAGAAAAGCAGACTTTGACTCCCTCAGGGAACTGATGGACAGCATCTCCTGGGAGAATAACATGAGGGGGAAAGGAGTCCAGGAGAGCTGGCTGTATTTTAAAGAATCCTTATTGAGGTTACAGGAACAAACCATCCTGATGTGTAGAAAGAATAGTAAATATGGCAGGCGATCAGCTTGGCTTAACAGTCAAATCCTTGCTGATCTTAAACACAAAAAAGAAGCTTACAAGAAGTGGAAGATTGGACAAATGACCAGGGAGGAGTATAAAAATATTGCTCAAGCATGCAGGAGTGAAATCAGGAAGGCCAAATCACACCTGGAGTTGCAGCTAGCAAGAGATGTTAAGAGTAACAAGAAGGGTTTCTTCAGGTATGTTAGCAACAAGAAGAAAGTCAAGGAAACTGTGGGCCCCTTACTGAATGAGGGAGGCAACCTAGTGACAGAGGATGTGGTAAAAGTTAATGTACTCAATGCTTTTTGTGCCTCTGTCTTCACGAACAAGGTCAGCTCCCAGATTACTGCACTGGGCAGCACAGCATGGGGAGGAGGTGACCAACCCTCTCTGGAGAAAGAAGTGGTTCGGGACTATTTAGAAAAGCTGGAGGAGCACAAGTCCATGGGGCCGGATGCGCTGCATCCAAGAGTGCTAAAGGAGTTGGCAGATGTGATTGCAGAGCCATTGGCCATTATCTTTGAAAACTCATGGCGATCGGGAGAGGTCCCAGACGACTCGAAAAAGACTAATGTAGTGCCCATCTTTAAAAAAGGGAAGAAGGAGGATCCAGGGAACCACAGGCCAGTCAGCCTCACCTCAGACCCTGGAAAAATCATGGAGCAGGTCCTCAAGAAATCAATTCTGAAGCACTTAGAGGAGAGGAAAGTGATCAGGAACAGTCAGCATGGATTCACCAAGGGCAAGTCATGCCTGACTAATCTAATTGCCTTCTATGATGAGATAATTGGCTCTGTGGATGAGGGGAAAGCAGTGGACATGTTATTCCTTGACTTTAGCAAAGCTTTTGACACGGTCTCCCACAGTATTTTTGCCAGCAAGTTAAAGAAGTATGGGCTGGATGAATGGACTATAAGGTGGAGAGAAAGCTGGCTAGATCGTTGGGCTGAACGGGTAGTGATCAATGGCTCCATGTCTAGTTGGCAGCCGATATCAAGCGGAGTGCCCAAGGGGTCAGTCCTCGGGCTGGTTTTGTTCAATATCTTCATTAATGATCTAGAGGATGGCGTGGATTTCACCCTCAATATGGTTTCAGATGACACTAAACTGGGAGGAGCGGTAGATACACTGGAGGGTAGGGATAGGATACAGAGGGACCTAGACAAATTGGAGGATTGGACCAAAATAAATCTGATGAGGTTCAACAAGGAAAAGTGCAGAGTCCTGCACTTAGGACGGAAGAATCCCATGCACCATACAGACTAGGGACCGAATGGCTAGGCAGCAGTTCTGCAGAAAAGGACCTAGGGGTTACAGTGGACGAGAAGCTGGATATGAGTCAACAGTGTGCCCTTGTTGCCAAGAAGGCCAATGGCATTTTGGGGTGTATAATTAGGGGCATTGCCAGCAGACTGAGGGACATGATCGTTCCCCTCTATTAGACATTGGTGAGGCCTCATCTGGAGTACTGTGTCCAGTTTTGGGCCCCACACTACAAGAAGGATGTGAAAAAATTGGAAAGCATCCAGCGGAGGGTAACAAAAATGATTAGGGGACTGGAACACGACTTATGAGGAGAGGCTGAGGGAACTGGGATTGTTTAGTCTGCGGAAGAGAAGAATGAGGGGCGATTTGATAGCTCCTTTCAACTACCTAAAAGGGGGTCACAAAGAGGATGGATCTATACTGTTCTCAGTGGTAGCAGATGACAGAAAAAGAAGTAATGGTCTCAAGTTGCAGTGGGGGAGGTTTAGGTTGGATATTGGGAAAAACTTTTTCACTAGAACGGTGGTGAAGCACTGGAATGCGTTATCTTGGGAGGTGGTGGAACATCCTTTCTTTGAGGTTTTTAAAAATCAGGCTTGACAAATCCCTGGCTGAGATGATTTAGTTGAGGATTGGTCCTGCTTTGAGCAGGGGGTTGGATTAGATGACCTCCTGAGGTCCCTTCCAACCCTGATATTCTATGAAATATCCCAGTCAAAAGGGAGCAGGACACTTGTCTCCACCCAAGAGAGGTGTTGGCTGGGGAGCCTGAAGCATAGAATGGGTGTCCTTGCTGAACCACAAAGGGGGAATACAGGGGCAGTTGACCTGAACTGTGACAGTCTTTGTTTTTCAACAAAATACATTTTTAATTTGTATTAACAATTTTTCATTTTTTAAAAGAATGTTGCCCAACCTTTGGGTGATACTGTATCTTCCTAAGAAACTGCTAAATACTTTGGACTGAAAGCCCAAGATTTTTAAAAATAGCAGCCTACAATTAGGCTTCTAAATCCATATTCATACATATAAATAAAGCCCTGATTCAGCAAACCCTTTAAATACATAGTTCTCTGAACAGGGATGGACTTAAGTGGCCTGATTTTCAAAGTGTTGAGCATTCAGCAGCTCCCACTAAAAATCAGGCCACTTAAGTACATAAATATTGATTCAGATGTCTAAAGTTAGGCTATTTTTTAAAATACTAGCTGAAAATTACAGCTAAAAATGCACATTGTTCTAAAATGTAACGTCTATGCCTTTTTTAGACTTTTCAATAAGCCTTTAATGCCTAAACAACAACTTTCAAGAGAGATTCTGGTGACCAGGTTAGCCAGCCTTAAAGTAAAAAAAATATTAGCATTAAGGAGTCTGCAGAAAGTTCTTAACTTTTGACTAATTATTAGGGTTTTGTTGATATTTATGATCAATTAGATGTGCAGTTGTTTGAGAGAAATGAGATTTACCTTTCTCACTGATGTGGTGGAAGAAAAGGCTTAAAAATATTTTAATAGGTTTTAAAAGGTAAGTAGTGGTTTTACAATTCCCTATCTTGTTTTCAATTAAGAGGTACAATGAATTATCTTACAGTATTACAGATTGCAGTGAATGATTAAGTTAGTTACTTGTTCACGTAGGTGATTTGAATTCATGGATGTTACTTGTTCATCTGATTACTAAACCCCTTTTCCTTTTCTTGTATTTTCAATTGCTTATTATTTCAATAAACCTAGTGGAGTAAGCAGATTTGTTGGCATCTATATGAAACATCCTAGCTAAAAATCTAGATAAAATGAACCATTAAAACTACTTCATATTTAACCATATTTTAATCAATAGTTCTGAAACACTCAGGGAACCATCATGTTGCCTTAAAATTTTGGGGAAAGAAATAGATGTGGGTAGTTTAGCACTCCAAGGGCTGAATTTCCAAGTTCCAGAATTTCCAGCCACTCATGGATTAACTAAAAGCACAGGTGCTGTACCTCAAGGAGGTTATTAACAGATACTATCAGGTTGCGAGGATTAATTTGACCTTATGACCTATCAGTTTATGATGATGGAAAAACTTCAACTCCATTCCTGCTGTATCAAAGTATATCCAACTCTTGACTTGCCCACATCAAAACAAGTGCACCAGAAAGTTATGTTAAATATTTATAGCCCACAACAAAACATTAGCAGTTTGCTTCTCTTCAGAGGTGGTAGCTCAGATCTGAGTAAAATGGCTGCTGTGATGTTAGGGATAGCTCCCCACAAAGAAAAATCAGTCTTCCTCATTCAGCAGTTGATCAGTCATTCTTTTTCAACCCAGGTCCACAGTATTGACTCATTCCACCCACACACTGAGTGGGTTCTGTTCCAAGCGCTATGTTCCACCTGGTCACAGGGCAAGAACATAACTAAGGCTGCCCAGACCTTCCAATTTTGCTCGATGGAAAAGGGTTGCCCTGGTTAAGAATCCCCTCTTGAACCATCATCTTGGTTTCTACTTTTGAACAGTCCTGTATGCTTCTATTTGAATCCATCAGGCAACAACAGTGACAAACACAGCAAAATACCTCCTCAGTGGAAACAGGAATGCTAGAAAATAGTTACAGTATTACCTGGGATATTGCAGGATCTCAAACTTCAAGAATGCCATGCATATTCTAGAGTACTTCCCCAACAAGAGCTCCCCAATACTGGCCAATTTCCATAATTCACTGTCCCAGTAGTTAGACACCAAAGTACCAGGGGATATATGCATAATCAAGAATATATAGATACAATCATGCGGTAAGAGTACTAAACATGAAGGTCCCAGAAAACAGAGATTCTGAATGGATTTGGTTAAATCCACAAAAGACCCACAACTTCCGTTTTCAGAAAGCACAACTGGCATGCTTACTAAATGCAATGTAGAAAATCTGGGCTTGAAAGTCACAAATTGATTCTGCCATTTTGGATTCTTCTCCAGTACAGTATTCTGCCACTTACGCCAGAAGGGTAAGCATGAATTCAAGCAAAGAGAAACTGTATGTCATTATAGTAGAACATACTTATCTTGAAGATTCAGAAGGGAAAAAAAAAAGAGAGAGAGAGACCATTTACATATTTTAGTGCCCATAGAAAAGTGGAGATTTTAAGAAAAATTTTAATATAAGTGGGCTAAAAAAGATTTTAAATGGCATCAGATTTCGCCCTTTGCCCAAAGAACATTTACGTTCTCATTTTCATAATTAAGAGGTAGACTGGGAAAGTTAAAAGTGACCCTGCTAAGATTTATTTTAAAATGAGCTTGCGTCTAATTTTGCTTTTCTAATACGTATAAAGAAGGCCCCCAAATCTTTTTTTCTTTACACATAAAAATATTAAGAATGTCAAGTCCGGTGTTCCCTAGTTTTACCGAAAGAAATTCAGGGAAGTCTGAGGGACCTGTTTTGTGAACTCCAACGCCTACCTCAATGGGCAAGGGTGTTTAACACAGGCAACATAGTCATGTAATCCTGTTCATAAACTTAACAAGATCCATCTTAAAACTAGTTGTTGCTTCCCCCCACTACTATTAGAAGGCTGTTCCAGAACCTCACTCCTGTAGTAACACTGTACTTACTGTAAGATATATTGATAAACTAAGGCCCCATTCTGCAAACATTCACACACACAAGTAGTCCCATTGATTTTACTTTGTATACAGGATCAGGACCCAATACTGTAGTAGTCTAGCAAATAAGTACTTAACTTTGGCAAATAAATAGTCCCATTGGCCTTCAATAGGACTCCTCATGGAGTTAATGTGTTTAACTGTTTTGCTGAACTGAGGCCTGACTTAATGCTGTAATTAAATGTTAAAACCCAATAAATGGCAGCACATTTTCCCTATTATTCTGAGTTATACTTAACATGTAATATATTGTCTAAATTCGTGTCCTGAGTACTTTTCATATAAATAACGTTCATGGACTCTAGCACACACAATACTACAGATACTTTACCCATGCAACTAAGGTTGTAGAAAAAATGTGATTATGTAATTAAGGACTATTGTAATGCATCCTCACATGGAACAGAATGAAGGTTGCACGTGCATACTTTGCTGCGGTATTTCATGAACGTTTAGTGCTTAACCATGCAGCCTTAATGGTCTCAACTTATTTTTGGTATTGAATTACTAGGAGAGAAGGGGGCAGATATTTGTTTTTAAAAAGATGTTCTACAGAAGCTTCATCGAAGTGTTCTGTAATACACAATCTTTTTTTATTCCCGTATGCTAGCTCAAGAGCAACAGGTCCTAATGAAGTCTATCCACCATTATACATAATATTAAAAAGTTGTTCTATAGAAGCTTCAGGCTGTATGACTTCCAAGTTTTGCTGGTTTCCAACGAATTGCAAACACTGCGCTGAATTACCACAATCCAACTCCCACATAACAATCTTGTGCACCATATAGGATCCAGGAGAGCTTGTTTCCACTGTGCACTTTTCAAAATCAGTTGGAACCCTTTCTCAGCCCCTAAATTACCATACACAGTGTATGAAAGTTCTTGCTTCAGCCCTGACTCTAAGGCCCCAATCCTGCATATATCTGCACACATACTTAAAGTTAAGTGCATGCTTAAGTGTCTGTAGGATCAGAGCCTAAATTGATTGGACTGTTCATTGTGAATCTAATTAGGTACACAAGCACATGCCACCAACCTTCTTTAGTGCACACTTAATAAAAAGTTAATGCACATGGTCAGAACCCAGTTCCAATTACCTAGAAAACAGTGAAATAAAAGTCTATATCCGCTGAAATAAGGCTGAGACTGCTCTTCAGTGGAAACTAATTTCATGCCAAATTTCAGCTTCCAGCCTAATGCATTTAGGCAGTAGGATTGCCCAAAACATGTATTCCTTTCACACTCCTGTTTTACCCAGAGATTATAAGGCCAGAAGGAATCACTGTGATCAACAGGGCTGACCACCACCACCCCACCGGCCAACATAAACACACCACAGGACTTCCCTAAATTAATTCCTGTTTGAACTAGAGCATCTCTTTTAGAAAAAGGCACAGTCTTGATTTAAAGATTTCCAGTAACTGCAAATCCACCACAACCATTTATAAATTGTTCAAATGGTTACTCTTACTGTAATAAATGTGCACCATATTTTGTAGTCAGAATTTGTCTAGCCTCACTTTCAGTCATTGGATCTTGTTATACTTTTGTCTGCCAGAACGGAGAGCCCTTTGTCAAATATCTTCCCCTCATGTAGGTACTTATAGACAGTGATAAAATCATCCCTTAACCTTCTCTTTGCTCAATTAAACAGATTGAGTACTGTTACATTAATTTAGATGGAATATACGAGCCCAAGCAGTTAAAGGTGTCGATATGACCCAATTACTGTCCAACATTAAGCAGTTTTAAACAAGCTTTGGTATACAGAGACATCAGCCTGCTTAGAATCATGGCAAACAGACCATTAAAAATCCTAACTTTTTATTAAAGATACAGAAAAGAAGGAAAACATTCAAAGTATCTGAAATATAAAGCATTAAAGACGACTTTCATTTTAACATGCCGCCCTTGTTCCCTTTAGCCGGAGACTTTTTAAGAAGGAAAAAAATCCTTGTTTGACAATCTTTTAGGTGATACTAAAGATAGTAATAACTGTCCTTTTGGGGAAATAAGAATTTAGTAGAGATGAGCTAGAGCTCTTGTTATTGCTGTTGTTGTTAAAGTCCAATCCTGTTTCCTAAGATGACAAAACAAGAAACACACACACAAAGGGAGAGAAAAAGAACAGCAAAGACAGAAGCTGCAGTTGTGTCTCTGGTGTTGACTTTCACTTGCAACCTTACTGCTGGAGAAACACAGGCACAGTACAGTCTTATCATCCACTCTCAGGCCTGGCAAACTCATACAAGCGTCAGGTTATTTAAGGCATCGGTTTTAGCTGCCTCTTGCTAGTCACAGGCTTATAGCAGTGTTGCAAAATATAAAGTCTTAGCAGACTAAGCCAGACTCTTTTTAGAGAGATGGAAAAAGAATAGTAAAAGAGAAGAAATCAGGTAGGGAAGGAAAAAGAACACGCAAGTGGGGTAAGGGTGAGAAAAAGTCTCACATCTCAGGTGGTATTTGGGATTTAGCCAAAGCCAGTGGAGGTAGCAATGTTATTTGGCTCCTTCTTCCTGGCCTGGTCTGGTCTGCTCAGGACATCTCTCTGGACCTTTTCATCCTCATCGTGAGTCCAAGGAGACCAGAGGGAGGGAGGATGGCAGCCATGATAGCGAAGCTCATTCCAGTAACCAATTTTTCTCCCAAATGCTTTCTTTAAGGACCCCAAAAGGGAATGATGGGTGGAATAGCCCATCCCCTCATTATTTTGTCCACCAATTACACCTAGTTTCATACACACCAATTTTGATTCACTGATTTCTGGTTCTACACTTCTCTTGTTACCAAGCATGATCTTAACACAGTCCTTGAGTCTTATCTTTTTTGTTTGGACTAATTCAGTCTGTCTCACTTTTGCACCTTTTCCCGTCAATATTTGTTACAGGTTATTGTGACATCTCATGAACTTACATTGCTTATTACAGTTGAGCTAACAAGTAAAGTAAATTTGTAGGTCCAATTATCATAACAGTTCTTTGAGTAATAAGGTACGTTTTCCAATTCTTTCATCAATCTTGTCATGCTCAGAAAAACAGATGAAACATTCTTGCTCAACTTTACAAAACAACTCAGCCTCTAGACTAAGACAAAACATAGGAAGTTTTCAACCAACTGAAACAACTGAAAAGTCAGTTATAATGGAAAATGTTATGTAATTTTAACTAAGCAAATCGTGATCAGTACTCTGCTATAATTGAGCACTATTATTGCTCTATTTGAAACTGCAGCTGGAAAGATCAAGACAAAGTAAGCTTCCACAGAAAGATCATTCATTATTATAAGGACAGTCAAACAGTAATTTAGTACTAAAATTCTGTATGAAATGTGGTTCCTCTCTCACTATGTGTTTTTACCGCACCTAGAACAATAGGGGCTTCATGTCATTGGGGACTCTAAGTGCTACCACAATTCAAATAATAAATATGTATCAAATATCTAATCGCTATTATTTTCCTTGAATACTTTTACATTAATCTATGGATTTAATCCAGTTTGGGAGAATTTGATTTTCATTGAGTAGATGGAATAAAATATATTGTCATTACCTAAAATTTAGTGACCAATATATAAAAGTTTTAAAAAGCGTAAGAGGAAATTCTCCAGAGTAACAATATTTGAGGGAGTAGGAGTTAGTAAATACACATTTAAGGCTTGTCTACTCATGGTGCTATTCCGGATAACTACATATGTAGACACACTTATTCCAGAATAAGGGCATGGCTACACTGGAAACTTTGAAGCACTTTCACGGGAGCACTCCCGCAGCATGGTTTTGAAGTGTGAGTGTGAGGGCACATGAGCACTGGGAGAGAGCTCTCCCAGTGCTCCTGGTAATCCACTTCCACGAGGGGATTAGCTCCGAGCGCTGGGAGCAAGGCTTCCAGCACTCGGAGCCTGTCCACATTAGCGCTTTAAAGTGCTCAGACTTGCTGCGCTCAGAGGGGTGATTTTTCACACCCCTGAGCCAGCAAGTTAGAGCGCTACAAAATGTAAGTATAGACAAGCCGTTAGAGTGCCTTGTTCCTGTTTATCTTAGCCCAGTGGGTTAATAGCTGTTCCTGAATAACACCATCCTGGCCACTATGGATGTAGAAGCCCTCTACACCAACATTCCACAGAAAAATGGACTACAAGCCGTCAAGAACACTATCCCTGATAATGTCACGGCTAACCTGGTGCCTGAAGTTTGTGACTTTGTCCTTACCCATAACTATTTTACATTTGGGGACAATGTATACCTTCAAATCAGCGGCACTGCTATGGGTACCCGCATGGCCCCACAGTATGCCAACATTTTTATGGCTGACTTAGAACAACGCTTCCTCAGCTCTCGTCCCCTAACGCCCCTACTCTACTTGCGCTATATTGATGACATCTTCATCATCTGGACCCATGGAAAAGAAGCACTTGAGGAATTCCACCATGATTTCAACAATTTCCATCCCACCATCAACCTCAGCCTGGTCCAGTCCACACAAAAGATCCACTTCCTGGACACTACAGTGCTAATAAATGATGGTCACATAAACACCACCCTATACCGGAAACCCACTGACCGCTATTCCTACCTACATGCCTCCAGCTTTCACCCTGACCACACCACACGATCCACTGTCTACAGCCAAGCTCTGCAATACAACCGCATTTGCTCCAACCCCTCAAACACCTACAAGATCTCTATCAAGCATTCTTACAACTACAATACCTACCTGCGGAAGTGAAGAAACAGATTGATAGAGCCAGAAGAGTTCCCGGAAGTCACCTACTACAGGACAGGCCTAACAAAGAAAATAACAGAACGCCACTAGCCATCACCTTCAGCCCCCAACTAAAATCCCTCCAATGCATTATTAAGGATCTACAACCTATCCTGAAGGATGACCCAACACTCTCACAAATCTTGGGAGATAGGCCAGTCCTTGCCTACAGACAGCCCCCCCAACCTGAAGCAAATACTCACCAGCAACCACATACCACACAACAGAACCACTAACCCAGGAACCTATCCTTGCAACAAAGCCCGTTGCCAACTCTGCCCACATATCTATTCAGGGGACACCATCACAGGGCCTAATAACATCAGCCACGCTATCAGAGGCTCATTCACCTGCACATCCACCAATGTGATATATGCCATCATGTGCCAGCAATGCCCCTCTGCCATGTACATTGGTCAAACTGGACAGTCTCTACGTAAAAGAATAAATGGACACAAATCAGATGTCAAGAATTATAACATTCATAAACCAGTCGGAGAACACTTCAATCTCTCTGGTCACGTGATTACAGACATGAAAGTTGCGATATTACAACAGAAAAACTTCAAAACCAGACTCCAGCGAGAGACTGTTGAATTGGAATTCATTTGCAAATTGGATACAATTAACTTGGGCTTGAATAGAGACTGGGAGTGGCTAAGTCATTATGCAAGGTAACCTATTTCCCCTTGTTTTTTCCTAGCCCCCCTCCCCCAAGACGTTCTTGTTAAACCCTGGATTTGTGCTGGAAATGGCCCACCTTGATTATCATACACATTGTAAGGAGAGTGATCACTTTAGATAAGCTGTTACCAACAGGAGAGTGGGTTTGCGGCGGGGGGGTGGGGAGAAACCCTGGATTTGCGCTGGAAATGGCCCAACTTGATTATTATACACATTGTAAGGAGAGTGATCACTTTAGATAAACTATTACCAGCAGGAGAGTGGGGTCGGGGGAGAGAAAACCTTTTGTAGTGGTAAACACCCATTTTTTCATGGTTTGTGTGTATAAAAAGATCTTCTGTACTTTCCACAGTATGCATCCGATGAAGTGAGCTGTAGCTCACGAAAGCTTATGCTCAAATAAATTGGTTAGTCTCTAAGGTGCCACAAGTACTCCTTTTCTTTTTGCGAATACAGACTAACACGGCTGTTACTCTGAATCCACATGTAGACAATTCCCTAGATCAAAGCTGTGGAACAGAGGAGTATATAAGCAGTCTGACATCAAAGCAAAGCAGTACACATCAGCGAGAGTCTGGAGGAGCAACTGGTTCGAAGACAGCGTAAAAGGGATCCACCATTTCTACTTTGTAACAAATTTTTAAAATTGTGGACATTAAAAATATTTATTTTAATAAACCTGAATATTTAAGGCATCATTACCCAAGAAAATTAAAATCATATCCTGAGGAGTCTAGATACAATGTGTTTTACCTCCTTCTGTCGTGCAACAAATCGAACCTTCCTGTAGTCATTTTCTTCATAAACCTGAAATACAAAATAAGTTGCATCTTAATTAGAAAGTAGTTACCATGACTAAGGGATACGAATATTTAAAATACAATAAAAATCTGCTGGCAGTTCAAAACAAAAGTGAAACTGGCTTTCTGGGCTTCAAGTTCATTGTCATGGAAGGAGATTGAGGAGATTCAAGTTCATTGTCAATCTCGAGGATGGAGATTGAGGATGGAGTTATCACTTCCCACAAAATATTTCAAATGGGCAAATGATACCATTTAGAACATAAGAACGGCCATACTGAGTCAGACTAATGGTCCATCTAGCCTTTCTATCTTCTGAAAGTGGCCAATGGCAGGTGCTTCAGTGGGAATGAATGGAATAGGCAATCATCGTCATCCACTCTGGTGATCAGAGGCTAGGGTCACCCAGGGTATGCGGCTGTATCCCTTACCACCTTAGCTAAAAAGACATTGATGGAACTATCATCCATCAATCTATCTAGTTCTTTTTTTAACCCCATTATAGTTTGGGCTTTACAACATACCCCTGGCAATGAGTTCCACAGGTCCTCCTTTACTTTCTCCACACCAGTCATGATTATAGACCACTATCATATCCCCTCTTAGTCATCTCTTTTCCAAACTGAAAACTCCAAGTCTTTTTAATCTCTCCTCATATGGATGCTGTTCCATACCCTTAACCATTTTTGTTGTCTTTTTCTGTACCTTTTCTAATTCTAATATATCTTTTTTGAGAAGGTGGCAAAACTGCATGCAGTATTCAAGTTGTGGTCATATCATGGATTTATATAGTGACATTATGATATCTTCTGTCTTAATAGATCACTGCTCTGATACAAATTTTGTATCTGCATCCAATCCATAAACATGGTCTGTTCCAAGATCTCTTTTGGGAGTGGTAACTGGTAATTCAGACCCCATAATTTTGTATATATAGTTGGGGTTATGTTTTCCAATATGCATTACTTTGCATTTATCAACATTGAATATCATCTGCCATTTTGTTTCCCAGTCACCCAATTTTGTGAAATCCCTTTGCAACTCTTTGCAGTCTGCTTTGGACTTAACTATCTTGAGTCTCATCTGCAGATTTTGCCTCCTCACTGTCTGCCCCCTTTTCCAGATCATTTATTAATATATTGAACAGTATTGATCCTAGTACAGATCCCTGGGAGACACCACTACTTACCTCTCTCCACGGTTAAAACTGACCATTTATTCCTACCCTTTGTTTCCTATCTTTCAACCAGTTACTGATCCATGAGAGGACCTTCCCTCTTATCCCATGACTGCCTACTTTGCTTAAGAGTCTTTGGTGAGGGACTTTATCAACGACTTTCTAAATGTCCTACTACACGATATCTACTGGATCACCCTTGTCCACATGTTTGTTGACCCCCTCAAAGAATTTTAATAGATTGGTGAGGCATGATTTCCTCGTAGAAAAACCCTGTTGACTCTTCCCCAACACAAGTTGACCTATGTGTCTGATAATTCTGTTCTTTATTATAGTGTCAACCAATTTGCCTGGTACTGAATTTAGGCTTACTGGCCTGTAATTGCCAAGATCACCTCTGGAGCCTCTCTTGGTGTCACATTAGCTTTGGTGTCACATTAGCTATCCTTCAGTCATTTGGTACAGAAGCTGATTTAAATGACAAGTTACATAACACAGTTAGTAGTTCTGCAGTTTCATATTTGCTTCAGAACTCTTGGGTGAACATCATCTGGTCCTGGTAACTTACTGTTGTTTCAGGGTTTCAGCTAGCTAACGGCAGGTGTTCAGGGCAGGATCCACTGCCCACCCCCTTCACTGTACTCTTTTTTAAAAAAAAAATCTCAGTCCTCAGAAACATCAGGGATGGCCACAGCAGGAGATGAGACACTGGTGGGCTGGGCCAGGGCTCTGAGGTGGCACAGAGCATTCTCTCTCTCAGGTGCTCACATGCTCCGGATCTAACCATATGTGAGGTCAGGAAGGAATTTTACCCCCAAGTCACACTCGCAGTGACTCTAGGGGTTTCTGCCTCCTCTGCAGCACATGGGTGTGGGTCACTTGTCAGGATTATCAGATCATCACTTTCCTACTATTCTGTAGGCCTTGTGTCCTGGTATGCCTTGGTACCTCCTATTCTCTGTCTCTGGCACATAATAGCCTAGTCTCCTGTGAGCTGTAATACTTTAAACCCAACAACCAAAATTAGACCAGTGTGCTGGATGGTGTTGGTAGCCTGCAACTTACAGGTCAGATTAGATGATCTAATGGTCCCTTCTGGCCTTAAACTCTATAACTATGACATTCCCCAAATAATCAACTCCTATTTTAAAATTAACTAGTTTGTTTCTATAATTAATACTACTCTCCAACTCGTTACTCTGCCCTACAAAAGTACCTGTGAAGTACTGTATGTATCTCACTTTATCACCACCTGGAGATACTAGATAAATTTTGCTTTGCAAGTACATTTTGAGGGACAACCAAAGCACTCAATTCTGCGTTTCTCTGACACTGCTGCAGTGAGGGGAAGGAAATGGAAACACTAAGCACAAGCCTTAGTTCTGACCAATCATTCTGGCAGAAGGGGCTCTGGGGATAACAAGCAGCTGTGACACTGCTGTCTGCTCTCAGAACGCTCGTTGTCAAATTGACTACAGTCTGAGCAGGGATAAAAACTAAATCTCCCATTAAGCAGGCTCCTCCTACACAGAGGACAGAGAGAAAAAGTGGCGCAAATGTTACGCCTGTAGGATGCTTGTGATCATCATGACAATTTTAGCCTTCCTTTTCCCCTTCAAATTCAGTTTTCATTTAAATCTACACAATGTTACCAGTTTGTTGTATACTATAATGAAAATTAATCTTAAAAAGCCTTCAAACCAGGGACTGGTCTCTTAGATTTGCTGTCAGAGTAGACAACTCCTTCAGTCAGCGAACCTCTTGTGTTTGCCACTAGAGAATCTCCTCTCTGCCCCACAGCCATACCCAGTACTGGGTTTACAATGGCGCCATCATGCCGGGCCCAAACTTGGAAGGGGCCCATAACGACTACATGGGTACCCACAAAAGGTTAATCCAGCCCTAACCACAGCCTGGCAATGTGAAGAGTCAGCAACTTCCCAGCACCTGCTGAAAATGCTCAGCAGTCCAGGAAGCAGAGCATGCAGGCGCAACAGGGACTTGGTGTTACGGAGTATGCTGGGAGTTGTAGTTCGCACACTGCTGCGTTCTACCAGGGCCCTTGGACCTGCGCCGCCAGCTGCACAACTACCCCCAAAATGCCCCATGCCACACTGCCTCAGTTTAACTGCAGGTGGCAGTGGAGCAGACCAAAAAAAAAAAATCCAAATCAAGGAAATGGCGCAGGGAGAAGGTTCCTGGTGCTGGGGGTGCTGATCCCCCCCATGCTCCCCACCCCCATGGGGCACAGGGTGGAGGCTCCTGGCTCGGCCCTCCCCACTCCTGAGTCTCCCCTGCTTTGATGGGGCAGTGGGTAGCAGCAATGCTGTGACTCCCAGTGTGTGCCCCCCCGCACCCTCCCCCAGGCGACCCTGATGCCTGGCTAAGGGCTTCTGGGCACTGTCTCAACCCTGCAGCTTTGCGATGGGGGGGAGGAGAGGGGGGAGCCCTTGGGCACCATTGGGGGTGCTGGCTGCCACGCTCCCTGCCAGTGGGAATGCCCAGAAACATTTCCCTGCACTCCAGGGAGGGGAGGTGGTAGAGCACGGTTTGGGGGAAAGAAACGAGTCCGGGTGCAATGGAGGACCTGGCGGTGACTGGCGGGACGGAGAGGGGGCAGAGAAGAGAGTCTGGGTTGAAGGTGGGGGTTGGCTCGGGAACGACAGTAGGAGGGAGGGAGGGAGGCGACAGCCCTGGGGGTGAAAGTGGGGGATGAGCCTTAGGGAATGCTGCCCCCCAAAATTAAACACTCTGTGTACAATATTTTAAAATTCCGCAAAATTCTGCCTATTTTATTTGCCAAAACAACACTACATAATCACACCAGTTTCAATTATTTGGTAATTCATTTTGAAATACCTGTCAGCAACTATGTCTAACAATACAGACAAAAAAATTCCCGCAGGAGCAGAGAAAGAAACCCCTGTTTCTTTGCCCCTCTCACTCAGCCCAGGTGGGGGTGGGGTGGGGGGGGCAGACATCCACACCCCCTACCACCCACAGAGCCCAGCCGCGGTCCCCCCCAGCCCAGACACTCATACCCCCCTCCTCCTCCACAGCCCAGCTATGGGGTGCCCCCCCCAAATATCCACACCCCCTGCTCCCCCAGAGCCCAGCTGCAGAGCTCCCCCTGCCCAGACACTCACACACTATTCCTCAGAACCCAGCGTGGGGCCCCCCCAGCCCAGATACCCGCACCCCCTACCCCTCAGAGCCCAATCACAGGGGTCCCCCCAGTCCAGACACACACACTCCCTCCTCACCCAGAGCCCAGCTGTGGGGCCTTCCTAGCCCAGGGACCCCCTACTGCCCAGAGCCCAACTGCAAGCACCCCTCCGCCCGCACCCTCCCCCCACCACCCTCCAGAGCCCAGGGATCCAGAGGAAGAAATAGCCTTATACTGGGTCCCAGGCTTCTGTGGAATTTCCTGCATGCTGCCTCCTTCCTCCAGGAACCCCCCTGCTGCTCCTCTCTCCTTCCTCCCCCCACAGTGTATAGTCCAGAAGCCCCTCGTGGCCACCAACAGCTCTGCAGCCCATTTCTGTGGGAGAAAAAGGAAATTCTGTGCACACAACATTAATTTCTGTGCAAATTCTGCATGTGCAGTGGTGCAGAATTACCACAGGAGTATACTGGCAGTAGCAAGGAGATTGAGGAGAGCCCTTGTGTGAAGGTGGGATTTAGTTGGGGGCAGGGAGGGGAGAACAGTATGATGGACAAGGGGGAGAGCCCAGGTGTGAAGGATGGGGGAGTGGCTTGAGGCTGGATTGTGGTAGCCTTGGTGGTAAAGCATGTCTCTCTCAGTGGCCCTTTCTCCCTGCAAAAGATGGGCACCAACAATTTTCCTCCCCACACTCCACGCCAGTAACTTAACAGTTTCACTTGAAGTCATAAGAGATGGTGAGGCAAAGGGAGAAACAGGCTAAAGAAACTAACATTTAAAAAGGTTTTGTAAATATTATTGTACCAAAGTAGAAAATACAGCTTTCAAAAAATGTATTCATAAAACATAATTTTGGGTGGAGGAGGTGGGGAGATGCAGGTGCAATTCCACTGACTGGGCTTAATATGGCTCAGAAATGTGCTAATTAAACTTGTGTGCTCAGGCCCCAAGCAGGCCCTGAGTGTTTTAACAAAAAAAGAAAAAACAAACGAACAACCCATCCCACATAAATAAACCAAATTCAAGAGTACCATGAGTATATTGATGTTAGCCCAATTTGTTCTCTACAGGCTGAGTGGAGGTATGAATACAGTGTGGCTTCAAATATCTTATTTTGTTTTTGAATAAATGTTTTCATCCCCACCCCAGCAGTACAGGGTTTACTATAGGGCCAATGATGCCGGGGTCACATTCAGAAGGGGCCCATAACAACTACATGGGGGCCCACAAATATGTTTGGTGCCAGACCCACAAAAGTTTAATAGAGCCCTGGCCATTCCCCATTCTACTCACCCCCACACAGTATTCTACTCTCCCCAGAAGTGTCCCCTTCCATCCATTTTCCAGTTACCTCCCCAAAATCTGCCCCCTAGGTCCTTAGCAAACAATCCAGCTGGGGATCATCAGATGAGACTGCACTCTCATCACGTAATCCTCACATAATAATCCACTCAGCCACGCCTACCGTATATATCCACGTACCAAACACTTGCAGTAGTTCTCTTTAGTTCTGTGACACTCCTCAGTTGGTGAACCAGAGACAGGAGGCAATTACTAGAGTTAAGGGGAAATCATACAGAGAGAGAGACAGACATACTATGAGGGCTGTAGTCTCAGTCACCAATCCACAACTGAATTACTACCCAGGGCCTGTAGAGAAAGTAAGGGAGGAATATAGAGAGGACCCATGGGGGCATTGCTGGGGAGGAGAAATACTGTGAGGGGCTGTAAAGAGCATGGCAGTGAAAGTGCAATCTCACGTCTGGTCTACGCTACTATGGTAAATCGATCTAACTTGTGCAATTTCAGTTACGTGGCTACACTGCACTGTGTCGACAGTAGAGTGTCTCCCATCCAGGCTATGTCTGCGCTATGGGGAGAGATTGCTCTAAGTTATGCAAATTCAGCAAAGTGAATAACATAGCTGAAGTCGACATACTTAGATCTACCTACTGCGTTGTCCACACTACATTACCTTCTCCTGTTGACGCCCCTAGCGCTTCTTGTTCAGGTAGAGTACAGAAGTCGAGGGGATCTTCACTAGACCTGCTAATTGATCGCTGATGCATCGATCACCCAGTAAGCATAGACAAGCCCTTGGGGAGGTGGAGTACACAAATCGATTGGAGAGTGCTCTCTCATTGATTTGGGGTGTCTTCACCAGACCCGCTAAATCGACACTCACTGCAACGATTGCAACACAGCTGATCCACCAGTAAGTGTAGACATGCCCTCAGCTGGTGAATTACATACATCAGCTGAGGGGCCTGCTAAAGAGGACAACACACAGTTCCATTGACAAAAAACTAATCCTAGCGCAGGTGCAAGTATTATAGCAACGGGGAATCGCTAGCGTGGATGCCCTTAATCGAAAGCACAAACCGATTTGAACACTCCAACAAAGTAGACTTGATCACATATTTGTATTGTGCACAAACGCAGCAGCGCCCTGATCTGACTGGGGATTCTGGCTACCACAACACACCAGGTTAAAAGGGAGCGGAAGGGGCAGCGGAGTGAAACCCTGCCCACAGAACATGCAAAGCACTAAAGACACAGGAAACCCAGATAGGAGAGCGGCGCAGGAGCCGCGCGCCCCGGAGCCGGCAAATAGCTCCCAGCGCCGGGAAGCCCCCTGGCTTTTGTGCTGTAGCCGGGACCGCGTCCCTCGGGGCCACTCACCGACCCCACCCGGGGCGGAACAGCGCGGGGGAAGCCAGCAGCCCCAGCCCGGCACAGTAACGTTACCTGTCCCGTGTGCGTCACGCTCTCGCCACTCGCAGACACGCGCGCGGCGTGGCCTCTCTGCGGGGGAGCGGCCGCCACCCGAACTGGAGCGAGGCGCCTTAGCAACAGCACTCCGCGGAAGGTCGAGCAGGACGCTGCCATTTTGACTCCACCACGTGATCGAGCAGGCTAGTGCTGCCGCTGCACATGCGCAGCACGCTTTGCCCCGGAGGAGGCGCAGTTCAGCACGTGACACCGCAGTATGAGGCCCGCCCTCGCTCCGTGTGGGCCGCGCTGGGGTGGCGCAGGCGCGGACTCGCTTTGGTTGTGGCGCGAGGGCTCGGCTCAGGACAGCTGGTAGCGCCGCCCTCTTCACGTGACCCCGCCGATCCCGAGCCGCGCTCCTTGGTCCCCGCCGCCTCGGTCCCCGCTGCAACTACTTCGGCGCTGGCGAGCCAAGGTCGGTGGCTCGGGCGGGGGGCGATGCCGTTGCGGGGGCCTGGCCCGGGTTCGCCAGTTCCCTGTCGGCGAGCGGGGCCCGCCTCGCACGGGCCGAGCTGTGTCCCGCTCATGGCAGCGCCGGGGTCAAGGGGCTTCCCTGCCCCGCTGTGAGCCGGGACAGCCCGGGTGCTTGCTTGGGCCCGTTCCCCGCGGCCGGCGGGGCGCGGTCTGTTGGTGGCTGCGCTGGTGGCCAGTGGGGTGGGGTCGCTAGGGCCCTGCCTGGGCGCGCCTGGGGCTCACTTGTTTCTTCTGCCGCAGGTGTGACAACATGGCGGCTCTGCTCGTGAAGACCCTACTGGCGGCTGCCGCCACCCCGCTGTGTTACCTGCGGCACGGCGCGCCCCCGCGCCTGCCCTTTTCTTCCCTGGGCTTCGGACACTTCCTAGCGGCCGCGCCAGCGTTGGTCGCCAAGAAGCGCAGCCTGGCAGGTCAGCCACTGCTTGCAAGCAGCCAGCTTCCAGTCGTACAGACGGTTATGGGGATGAAAACAAAAGGTGTAATCAAAAGGCGTTGTAAGGACTGTTTTATTGTTCGCAGACGTGGACGACTGTTTGTGTACTGTAAAACTCATCCCAGACACAAGCAACGACAGGCATAATTTCAGTTTTTTAATGCAAGCAAAACACCTGTTCTTTGAAAATGTCCCTCAAAAGACTAGTAAGCTTCCGGAGGAAAATACTAAACTAATTCTGCATATGAAATGGTGATCACTGTAAAGATTGCATATAGTACCAGGATACACGTGAATGGCTACTGAGCTGTGGATTTCTCACTAGCTGGTAGATTGATCTGTTTCTATAATAGCTATGGCCCCTAATCAGAAAAAGTGGTGTAAATGACTGTCATTATAGTAACTAGACTCTCAAAATAATATCTGTGTTTAGAACTTAAATTTATTTTGAGTTCCATGTATTTTTAATTCTTATTTTTGGTATGATGATGTTTCAAACTAACATTTCATATAAGATGCTCAATAATAAAATAGAAAAACAAATCCTCCAATGATGATGTTTTCTTACTTTCTCTAGTAAGCGTGGAGGTAATCATTAAAATGTTTGTAAATGAATATAATTTTTCCACCACTTAAGGGAATAAGCAATAGTGGAGCTACGTTTTCATTGTCTGTAAAGTTGTAAGGTATTTAATGCTAGTTACAGTTCAGAATCAAGATAAAATAATTATAGTAATTTGAAGTGGAACAGCCTGTAGTAAGTAGTGCAATAACAATGATAATTGTGCTACAACTACTTGTTGTTAGATCATAAATGCTATCAATCAAAAGCCTAATTAAAAAAATTAAACAGGTATAAACATAGTGTTTTACTTTGTTGTGTGATTCTGTCAATCCCTGTAACTGATATACACACAGTATTGGCATAACTTTCAGAGGTTTGACTTATTTTTTTACTAATACATTTATGCTGGTGTAACCCCTAGTGTGAAGACATCTTTAGCAGTATAAATGTGCTTTGCAGTGGGGCAGCATTTTACTACTGTAACTACAAGTGGTATTGTTAGAGCAGTAAAAGTTTTGTGCATGGACAAAGCCTTAGTTTACTACTGCTAGTCAAGTTTATGTATGAGTATGCAGATCTTCATCCACCAAAGATGGCAGTTGCTCACCATTAATAGTTAATGGTAGGTTCGTTTTTCTAAAAATCAGTATTAATTATATACCGTGTATACTCGTTCATTGGCCTGTTTGTTTATAAGCCGACCCCCCAGATAGATAGGTAAAAATATTAAAAACTGTATGACCCTTTCATAAGCCGACCCTATATTTCAGGGGTTGGCAAACTTTGGATCCCAGCCCATCAAGGTAAGCCGCTGATGGGGCGGGATGTTTTGTTTACCTGGAGCGTTCACAGGCACAGAACCCCTCAGCTCCCAGTGGCCGCGGTTTGTTGTTCCCAGCCAATGGGAACTGCGGGAAGTGGTGCCGCTTCCTGCAGCTCCCATTGGTTAGGAACGGCAGACCGCGGCCACTGGGAGCTGAGGGGCTCTGTGCCTGTGAACGCTTCAGGTAAACAAAACGTCCCGACCCGCCAGCAGCTTATCCTGACTGAACAATAACTGAACAAATAGGTGTTCACTTTCAAAATTACAGTCACTGCGCGCCACTTCCCACAGTTCTCATTGGCCACAGGGAACTGAGGGGCTCCATGCCTGCAGATGCTCCAGGTAAACAAAACAACAATGTAGTAGATATTCAATTCAATGATTTCATATTAGAGTTTAAAATCATCAAATTTTGGTGTAGACCCGTTTATAAGCCGACCCCTGCTCTTTGATGTGTCACTTCTTTATCAAAAATATTCGGCTTATGAAAGAGTATATACGGTATGCATCCATATAGTGAATATGAACTTTATGAATATAGGAATGGCCATACTGGTTCAGACCAATGGTCCATGTAGCCCAGTATCCTGTCTTCCAACAGTGGCCAGTACCAGGTGCTTCAGAGGGAATGAGCAGAACAGGTAATTATCAAGCGATCCATCCCCTGTCACCAGTTCCCAGCTTCTGGCAAACAGAGGCTATGGACACCATCCCTGCCCATCCTGGCTAATAGCCATTGATGGCCCTATTCTCTATGAACTTATCTAGTTCTTTTTTGGACTCCGTTATAGACTTAGCCTTCACAACATCTTCTGGCACGGAGTTCCACAGGTTGGCTGTGCGTTCTGTGGAAAAAATAATTCCTTTTATTTGTTTTAAACCTGCTCCCTATTAATTTCATTTGGTGACTCCTAGTTCTTGTGTTATGAGAAGAAGTAAATAACACTTCCTTATGTACTTTCTCCACACCAGTCATGATTTTATTTATCATATCTCCCCATAGTCATCTCTTTCCAAGCTGAAAAGTTCCAGTCTTATTAATCTCTTCTCATACGGAAGCCGTTTCATACCCCTAATAATTTTTGTTGCCCTATTCTGAACATTTTTCGCTTCCAATATATCTTTTTTTGAGATGGGGCGATCACATCTGCATGCATTATTCAAGTTGTGGGCGTACCATGGGTTTATATAGAGGCAATACGATTATTTTCGGTCTTATTTTCTGTCCCTTTCTTAATGTTCCCAACATTCTGTTTACTTTTTTGGCTGATGCTACACACTGAGAGGATGTTTCCAGAGAACGATCCACAGTCGCTCCAAGATCTTTCTTTAGTGGTAACAACTAATTTCGACCCCATCATTTTATATGTATAGTTGGGATGTTTTCCAATGTGCATTACTTTGCTTTTATTAACATTGAATTTCATCTACCATTGTTGCCCAGTCAACCAGTTTTGAAAGAGCCTTTTGTAGCTCTTCACGGTCTGCCTGGGATTTAACTATCTTGAGTCGTTTTGTATCATCTGCAAATTTTGCCACCTCACTGTTTACCCCTTTCTCCAGATCATTTATGAATATGTTGAATAGCACTGGTCCCAGTACAGACCCCTGGGGACACCATTATTTACATCTCTCCATTCTGAAAACTGACCATTTATTCCTACTATTTGTTTCTTATCTCTTAACCAGTTACCAGTCCATGAGAGGACCTTCCCTCTTACCCCATAATAGCTTACTTTGCTTAAGAGTCTTAGATGTCCAGACTTTGACAAGGTCCCTCACCAAAGTACACTATATCCACTGGATCCCCCTTGTCCACATGCTTGTTGACCCCGTCAAAGAATTCTAGTAGATTGGTGAAGCATGATTTCTCTTTACAAAACCATCTTCCCCCCACAAATTGCGTTCATCTATGTGTCTGACAATTTTGGTTTTTTACTATAGTTTCAACGAGTTTGCCCGGTACTGAAGTCAGGCTTACCAGCCTGTAATTGCCGGGATCACCTCTGGAACCCTTTTTAAAAATTGGCATCACGTTAGCTATCGTCCAGTCACTTGGTACAGAAGCTGATTTAAATGACAGTTAGTAGTCCTGCAATTTCACCTTTGATTTCCTTCAGAACTCTTGGGTCAATACCATCTGGTCCTGGTGACTTATTACTGTTTAGTTTATCAATTTGCTCCAAAACCTCCTCTAATGACATCTCCATCTGGGACAGTTCCTCAGATTTGTCACCTAAAAAGAATGGCTCAGGTTTGAGACTCTCCCTCAGCCGGGAAGACTGTTGCAAAGAATTAATTCAGTTTCTCCACAACGGCCTTATCGTCCTTGAGTGCTCCTTTAGCATCTTGATCGTCCAGTGGCCCCACTAGTCGTTTAGCAGGCTTCCTGCTTGTGATGTACTTCAAAAAAAAAATAGCTATTACTTTTTGAGTCTTTGGTTAGCTGTTCTTCAAATTCTTTTTTGGCCTTCCTAACTATATTTTCACACTTCATTTGCCAAAGGTTATGCTCCTTTCTATTTTCCTCACTAGGATTTAACTTCCACTTTTTAAAGGATGCCTTTTTGCCTCACTGCTTCTTTTACTTTGTTGTTTAGCTATGGTGGCACTTTTGGTTCGCTTACTATGTTTTTTAATTTGAGATACACATTTAAGTTGAGTGTCCATTATGGTGTCTTCAGAAAGTTTCCATGCCACTTTTAAGGGTTTCACTTTTGGCACCGGACCTTTTAATTTCTGTTTAACTAACTTCCTCATTTTTGTGTAGTCCTTCTTTCTGAAATTAAATGCTACAGTGTTGGACTGCTGTGGTGTTTTCCCTGCCACAGGGATGTTAAATTTAATTATATTCTCGTCACTATTACCAAGCCGTCCAGCTATATTCACCTCTTGGACCAGATCCTGTGCTCCACTTAGGACTAAATCAAGAGTTGCCTTTCCTCTTGTGTGTTCAGGACTAGCTGCTGATTGGAATAACAGAGACTTGGTGGGATAACACTCATTACTAGAGTACAGTCATGGATGGATATAAAGTGTTCAGGCAGGGCAGAAAAGGGGGAGGAGTTGCATTGTATGTAAGAGAGCAGCATGACTGCTCAGAGCTCAGATATGAAACTGCAGAAAAACCTGAGTCTCTGGATGAAGTTTAGAAGTGTGAGCAACAAGGCTGATGTCGTGGTGGGAGTCTGATATAGACCACCGGACCAGGGGGATGAGGTGGACGAGGCTTTCTTCTGGCAACTAACGGAAGTTACTAGATCACAGGCCCTGGTTCTCATGGGAGACTTCAATCACCCTGATATCTGCTGGGAGAGCAATACAGCTGTGCACAGACAATCCAGGAAGCTTTTGGAAAGTGTAGGGGACAATTTCCTTGTGCAAGTGCTGGAGGAACGAACTAGGGGCAGAGCTCTTCTTGATCTGCTGCTCACAAACCGGGAAAAATTAGTAGGGGAAGCAAAAGGGGATGGGAACCTGGGAGGCATTGGCCATGAGATGGTTGAGTTCAGGATCCTGACACAAGGAAGAAAGGACAGCAGCAGAATATGGACCCTGGATTTCAGAAAAGCAGACTTTGACTCCCTCAGGGAACTGATGGGCAGGATCCCCTGGGAGAATAACATGAGGGGGAAAGGAGTCCAGGAGAGCTGGCTGTATTTTAAAGAATCCTTATTGAGGTTACAAGAACAAACCATCCCGATGTGGAGAAAGAATAGTAAATATGGCGGGTGACCACCTTGGCTTAACAGTGAAATCCTTGCTGATTGTAAACACAAAAAAGAAGGTCACAAGAAGTGGCAGATTGGACAAGTGACCAGGGAGGAGTATAAAAATATTGCTCAGGCATGCAGGAGTGAAATCAGGAAGGCCAAATCACATCTGGAGTTGCAGCTAGCAAGGGATGTTAAGAGTAACAAGAAGGGTTTCTTAAGGTGTGTTAGTAACAAGAAGAAAGCCAAGGAAAGTGTGGGCCCCTTACTGAATGAGGGAGGCAACCTAGTGAAAGAGGATGTGGAAAAAGCTAATGTACTCAATACTTTTTTTGCCTCTGTCTTCACAAACAAGGTCAGCTCCCAGACTACTGCACTGGGCAGCACAGCATGGGGAGGAGGTGACCAGCCCTCTGTGGAGAAAGAAGTGGTTCGGGACTATTTAGAAAAGCTGGAGGAGCACAAGTCCATGGGGCCGGATGCACTGCATCCGAGAGTGCTAAAGGAGTTGGCAGATTTGATTGCAGAGCCATTGGCCATTATCTTTGAAAATTCATGGCGATCGGGAGAGGTCCCGGACAACTGGAAAAAGGCGAATGTAGTGCCCATCTTTAAAAAAGGGGAAGTATCTGGGGAACTACAGGCCAGTCAGCCTCACCTCAGTCCCTGGAAAAATCATGGAGCAGGTCCTCAAGGAATCAATTCTGAAGTACTCAGAGGAGAGGAAAGTGATCAGGAACAGTCAGCATGGATTCACCAAGGGCAAGTCATTCCTGACTAATCTAATTGCCTTCTGTGACGAGATAACTGGCTGTGGATGAGCGGAAAGCAGTGGACGTGTTGTGCCTTGACTTTAGCAAAGCTTTTGACACAGTCTCCCACAGTATTCTTGCCAGCAAGTTAAAGAAGTATGAGCTGGATGAATGGACTATAAGATGGAGAGAAAGCTGGCTAGATCATTGGGCTCAACGGGTAGTGGATCAATGGCTCCATGTCTAGTTGGCAGCCGATATCAAGCGGAGTGCCCAAGGGGTCGGTCCTCGGGCCGGTGTTGTTCAGTATCTTCATTAATGATCTGGGGGATGGCGTGGATTGCACCCTCAGCAAGTTTGCAGATGACACTAAACTGGGAGGAGTGGTAGATACGCTGGAGGATAGGGATAGGATACAGAGGGACCTAGACAAATGATAGGATTGGGCCAAAAGAAATTTGATGAGGTTCAACAAGGACAAGTGCAGAGTCCTGCACTTAGGATGGAAGAATCCCATGCACCGCTACAGATTAGGGACCGAATGGCAAGGCAGCAGTTCTGCAGAAAAGGACCTAGGGGTTACAGTGGACAAGAAGCTGGATATGAGTCAACAGTGTGCCCTTTTGGGCTGTATAAGAAGGGGCATTGGCAGCAGATCAAGGGATGTGATCATTCCCCTCTATTCAACATTGGTGAGGCCTCATCTGGAGTACAGTGTCCAGTTTTGGGCCCCACACTACAAGAAGCATGTGAAAAAATTGGAAAGCGTCCAGCGGAGGGTAACAAAAAATGATGAGGGGACTGGAACACAACTTATGAGACGAGGCTGAGGGAAGTGGGATTGTTTAGTCTGTGGAAGAGAAGAATGAGGGGCGATTTGTTAGCTGCTTTCAACTACCTGAAAGGGCGTTCCAAAGAGGATGGATCTAGACTGTTCTCAGTGGTAGCAGATGACAGAACGAGCAGTAATGGTCTCAAGTTGCAGTGGGGGAAGTTTAGGTTAGATATTAGGAAAAACTTTTTCATGAGGAGGGTGGTGAAGCACTGGAATGCGTGACCTAGGGAGGTGGTGGAATCTCCTTCCTTTTAAGTTTTTGATCGGGCTTGACAAAGCCCTGGCTGGGATGATTTAGGTGGGGATTGATCCTGCTTTGAGCAGAGGGTTGGACTAGATGACCTCCTGAGGTCCCTTCCAACTCTGATAGTCTATGATTCAAATTTAATCTCCCTGAGCATTTCACAGTCACTATCACCATCCTGGTCAGGTGGTCGGTAATATAGCTCTACTGCTATATTCTAATCATTAAAGCATGGAATTACTATCTATTGAAATTCTGTGGTATAGTTTGGCTCATTTAAGATTTTTACTTCCTTTGATTCTACGCTTTTTTTCATATATAGTGCCACGCCCCCACCAGCGTGACCTGTTCTGTCCTTCGATATATTTTGTACCCTGATAGTACTGTGTCCCATTGATTATTCTCATTCCACCAAGTTTCTGTTATCCCTATTCTATCAATATCCTCATTTAATATGGGGAAAGATAGAGTAGTCATTAGTGTACTAGCCTGGGTCTTGGGAGCTTTGGATTCAAGTCCCTGCTCTACCACAGATTGTGAGACCTTGGGCAAGTCACTTAGGCCCAGATCCTCAAAGGTAAATGAATGGAATTTAGGAACCTAAATATCTCAGGGCCTTAGTCTCTCTGTGTCTCAGGTCCCCATCTGTAGAATGGGGATAACAGTACTTCAGTACCACTCAGGGATGGTGACAGCTGCCGAGAACTTGCATGTGCTTACTTTCTTTTTACTGTTGCCTTTAAGCAATATTTTTTTTTATGTTTAGTTATTTAATTTTTGGCCACAGGCTGTTTGTATTTGTCCATAGTGGTACCTTCCACTGGCAATGGAAATAATATTTTATTTTTGAATGACTAATGTTAAAAACTAAAAGGATTAGCGTTGGCAGTGGCAAACTTTGTTCTGGTTTCAGAGTAACAGCCGTGTTAGTCTGTATTCGCAAAAAGAAAAGGAGTACTTGTGGCACCTTAGAGACTAACCAGTTTATTTGAGAACTTTGTTCTGTACTCTTGTGAAATTTCAAAGGAGTGGATTACAGATCACTGAAGAAAATTATCAAAACACTTATTAATTATTATTCATTGCATTATAGTACCACCTCAGCTGAGATTGGGGCCTTTGGCACTGCACAAACAATAAAAGACAGTCCCAGCCCTAAAGAGCTGACAGTCTAAATAAACAATTCAGTCAAAGTGCTAACAGGGAAGAGGGAGACAAGCTGAGTGAAAAGAATGATGGTCAGTAAACATAGTTCCATGATTTTTGTTGGTTTTGTGTTGGTGGGCTTTTTTCTCATTTTGGGGGGGTGCGGCGGGAGGTGGGCTTTTGTTCGGAGAAGATTAGCTAAAAGACACAAAGGAAGGGATAAAGGTTGAGAGAGTGGGAAAGGAAAAAGCATGGAGGGTAAACGGAGTGAGGCTGAAATGAAGAGACTACAGGAGAGAACTGGAGCATACGTCCAGTCAGCATAGGGGATAGACTGTCCAGAATAAAAACTGAAAAAAAGCAATCAGGCTCTGATAATGGTATCAGCAACTGAGGTCCCTGCTGCAGCTGCTTGTCTGCTCCTGCTGAACTGAGTTTCTCAGTGCCCCCTTCCCACAGTTTTTCTTTTAACCAAAGCTCAGATGGCTAGACGTGCCCCTTGGAGGTGGTGTGTCTCCCCTTCACAATTAAAAACGTAAAAATGGCCATACTGGTTCAGACCAATGGTCCATCTAACCCAGTATCGTGTCTTCGACAGTGGCCTGTACCAGGTGCTTCAGAGAGAATTAACAGAACAGGTAATCGTCAAGTGATCCATCCCATCACCCATTCCCAGCTTCTGGCAAACAGAGGCTAGGGACGCTTCAGAGCATGGTTTTGCACACTTCTCCATCCTTGCTAATAGCCATTGATGGACCTATCCTCCATGAATTTATCTAGTTCTTTTTTGAATGCTGTTATAGTCTTGGCCTTCACAACGTCCTCTGGCAAAGAGTTCCACAGGTTAACTGTGTGTTCTGTGAAGAAATACTTCCTTTTGCTTATTTTAAACCTGCTGCCTATTAATTTATTTGGTGACCACTCATTCTTGTGTTATGAGAAGCAGTGAATAACACTTCCTTATTTACTTTCTCATCACCAGTCAAGTTCTGAAAATAATTTACATTTATCAATGAAGGAAGATTTATTTATTTTTACACTACAGTTTTAGAGGAAAATTCTTTTTATTTAAGGTTCTGATATACAACAGGTGAATATGTAACTAGGTCAACTAGAGGGAGAATCTTGGAGCTCATACTTAGACTGTGGTAGAGTGTATAGGAGTCATGGCACTGGTTGCTGAAATAAGGACAATGGTTCTTTAATGACAGCTGAGGGGAAAAATCTTTATGAACTCTACTAGTTGGGGAGCCATGTCTGACTGGATCAATGAGGTATATACTAAGGTTAGCTAAACAACAGATGGCTGTTTCAGATGCTGACCTAGCCAGAGTAAATTTCTCATGCATTGCTAAAATAACAGCTTTCTTTGTTCTTGTTTTTCCAGTGTTTTACCATATTACTAACACTGTCAAAAGGGAAAGCATAGACATCAGAGAAAACAAACATTAATATGAATTACATATGCATTATAAATTATGTAATTCCTATATTTTCAGACAGATACACTGGATGATTTTAAAGGATTTTTCCATCTCTAATTTCTTTGATTCTGTCACTATTGCAAAGAAAATTAGAAATTGAAGCACTTGTTTTACAAATAAGAAAAGTTTAAAAAAAAAACCCCTCAAACAAAATTCAAAAATAAAATCTTTACTCTTTGAAAGACAGAAAAAGAGTGCTTCAGTGTGCTAATACAATCATACTGACTCCAATCAATGGTTCATCTAGCCCACTACCCTGTCTTCTGACATTGGCCTATGTCAGGTGGTTCAAAGGGACTGAACAGAACAGGGCGATTATCAAGTGATCCATCCCCTGTCGTAACTCTTCACAGTCTGCTTTGGACTGACCTATCTTGAGTAATTTTGTATCATCTGCAAAGTTTGCCACCTCATTCTTCACCCCTTTCTCCAGATCATTTATGAATATGTAATCCCCTGTACTGCTACAGACTAGGAACCGAGTGGCTAGGCAGCAGTTCTGCAGAAAAGGATCTAGGGGTTACAGTGAATGAGAAGCTGGATATGAGTCAACAGTGTGCCCTTGTTGCCCAGAAGGCTAATGGCATTTTGGGCTGTATAAGTAGGAGCATTGCCAGCAGATCGAGGGACGTGATCATTTCCCTCTATTCGGCATTGAGGTCTCATCTGGAGTACTGTGTCCAGTTTTGGGCCCCCCGTTACAGAAAGGATGTGGACAAATTGGAGAGAGTCCAGCGGAGGCAACAAAAATCATTAGGGGGCTGGCGTACGTGACTTATGAGGAGAGGCTGAGGGAACTGGGATTATTTAGTCTGCAGAAGACTACCTGAAAGGGGGTTCCAAAGAGGATGGATCTAGACTGTTCTCAGTGGTAGCACATGACAGAACAAGGAGTAATGGTCTCAAGTTGCAATGGGGGAGATTTAGGTTGGATATTAGGAAAAACTTTTTCACTAGGAGGGTGGTGAAGCACTGGAATGGGTTACCTAGGGAGGTGGTGGAATCTCCTTCCTTAGAGGTTTTTAACTTCAGGCTTGACAAAGCCCTGGCTGGAATGATTTAGTTGGGGATTGGCCCTTCTTTGAGCAGGGGGTTGGACTAGATGACCTCCTGAGGTCCCTTCCAATCCTGATATTCTATGATTCTATGTTGAACAGCACTGGTCCCAATATAGATCCTTGGGTGACATCGCTATTTATTTCTCTCCATTCTGCAAACTAGCCATTTATTCCTACCCTTTGTTTGCTATCTTCTAACCAGTTACTGATCCGTGAGAGGACTCTTCCTTTGCATCAGAGCCTTTGTTGGGGGGCTTTCTGAATGTCCAAGTACACTATATCTGCTGAATTACCCTTGTCCACGTGTTTGTTGACCCACTCAAAGAATTCTAACAGATTGAGCCATGATTTCCCTTTACAAAAGCTGTGCTGACTCTTCCGCAACAACTCATGTTCATTTGTGTGTCTGATACTATAATTCTGTTCTTTACTATAGTTTCAACCAATTTGACAGGTATTGAAGGCTTACTGACCTGTTATTGCCAGGGTCATCTCTGGAATCTCTCTCTTTTTTTTTTTTTTTTTAATTGGCATCATATTAGCTATTCTCCCAATAAAAGGTGAGCATGGCATCTTGCCTGGCCAATGGGAGCTGGAATTTGCCAGCCTTTTCCAGGTTGAGATAAGAGAGCTGAAACTGCAGGGGAAAGAGATGAGTAAGTCTGGGGGTGGTCCTGACCCCCTGCCCCAGCTCCCAGTGGGCCCCTTCCTGTACTCCCAGGTCCCCGCCCCCCTCCATGCCCATCCAGCTCCCAACCTCCCCAGTTCTGAGTGTTCCCCAGGTCTTTGAGGTCCCCCATACCACACTCTGACCCCTCAGTTCCCTATGCTCCCCAGCTTTTTCTTGCTCATCCCAAAGGGAGGTGTCTGTGCAGGGGGTCGGGGATATTTCAGGAGCGAACCTTCCACCATCACCACGCACCCTAACTACCTCCAGTACACTGGAGTGTTTTCATTTTAACTTCCTCCCACCCCACAATAACGTACCTTCTCTGGAACCGAGGAGGGGCACTTGAACATTGGGTGTGTGGAGAAATCTGCTCTTCTGGAGCCCCCAGTCTCTGCCCCCCTCCCCCCCCTGCATCCACACACAAGTGAGACTCTATCTGTACTCCTCTGGTTCCCTCTCCCTTTTCTTGGGCTCTCAGGTCACCATGCTCCCCTGCCACCACACGACTCTGGTGCCCTGCTGTTGCTGTGCTTTCTCTTAGGCTGCTGACCAGTCATGGGGAGCCCAGGTAGGCAGCTGGGGCAATGAGGGGGTGGATGGGGACCCAGGGAATCAGTGGGGATTGGGGTGCCAAAATACAAGTTTGCCCAGGGCATTATTTTCCCTAAGGCAAGCTCTGACTGTCAGCATCAATACACTCAACTGAGGTGCCTTCTACTCCTCAGCCTTCCTGGCTGCAAGGGGCCCTCTTTGTTTTTCCCTACCTGACTTTCCTCTACTGCAGCCAGCTCCAGTATTTACTCAACTGATACAGACTCCTTTAAAGTATTAAACTATGGCTACACTAGCTGTTAAGGGGTATTTCAAACTACATTAGCTAACTCAATTTCAAAAAGTACTTTTTCTTGTCATCTGGATGGACTTTTTGTTTGTGTTTCAAGGTTAACTTCACAACTGTAACAGCTAGAGATTTTAGTGGTTTTTAAGTGAAAGCTGAAATTCTGGAGAACGAGAAGGTTTGCAAGAGGTGCCATATACCATCCCAGTTCAAGTTCTGAGCATGTCGGTGTCCTTATCAATGACCAAGTCATTGTCCCGTAGGAGTATGATGATATCTGCAAAGGTCAGGGAAGAGAATGCTGTCATTGGAACTCATAAATCAGAGACCAAATGACTACAGTCATATCCTACTCCAAGCAACGCAATACCTGATAATGTATCACAACTCTCTTTTGAACCCAGTGCATGATGTTTTGGTGTATAATCCAGATTAAGAGCCTGAAGGTGGAATCCTGTCATGCTTATGTGAAAAACTATAACAACAAAAGAGTTGAACCTGGGTCTATAAATGAAAGGTCAATAGAAATAGTTATGGAGAGGACATTGGTGCGTTGAGGCTATGTCATGGGACAATACAATATACAGCTAATTATATCATTTAATTTTAATGTGACAAAATTGTGGCAAAGACTGCTATCAGAGAGAAAAAGTCACACTCTTCTTGCCAGGCACAAATCAAAAAACCCTCTTTACTAAAGCTCCTACCAGTGTATCCAGAAGTAGCCTAGGCTCTAACAACACACCCAAATTTCACACCTGGATTACAAATGGCAGTCACATTCCTGCAGTCAGAGACGCTGATATAAATTCCACCAAATCTCCTAACTGCTTCCCAACCCTGCCCCCATTCTCTGTTTTTTCTGGATTATTGCTGGGTGAAATGTTTTTGGAGAATAGTTTATTCATTTGGCATAATTTTTATTCACTGGAAAATGCAGTTTCAGTCAATCCAAAACTATTTGCAAATTTGTGTTGAGTACACTGAATAGTTTTGAACAAACCCAAAACACTGAAATGTTTTGGTACTGTCAAAACTAAACGTTTCATTTTGATCGAAACCTCAACATTTTTCATTTCAATTTTGAGCCGTTTGCCAAAAGCAAAGGAGGACTAGATTCACAAAATGGTGGGGTGGGGTGGGGTGGGGGCCTCCCTTATAACCTTTAGCCTAGCACTTAGGGCACTCACACTGTATGCGGGAAACCCAAGTTCAGTTTTTTCTCTGCCTGATGCACAGAAGGGATTTGAGTTAGGGTCACTCACATTGTAAAAGAGTGCCCTAGCCCCTCAAGCTGTGGGTTATTTTGGTATGGGTCTTTCTCAATCATTCCTGTTGCAGCAGTTCCACTTGATTTATAAATAATTAAATAGCCATTGCAGCACGGAGAACTTGTCTGCTGTGATAATTAGGCCTACAAATTTTCCCCAATTGTAAGCTCAACTGTAAAAAGTGAGTATAAATACATAAGATATCACAATAACCTACAAAGGATGGGAAAAGGTACGAAAATGAGACAGACTGAATTATACCAAACAAAAGGACCTCTGATAAAACTCAAGATCTGTATTAAGATCATGCTTGGTCAACAAGAAATCTATGGAACCGGAAATTAAAGAATCAAAATTGTGTCAGAAATTAGGCAAAATAATGAGGTAAAAATAATTGGACAAAATAATGAGGGGATGGGCTATTCTAACCACCATTCCCTTTTAGGATCCTTAAAGAAAGAAACTTTGGGAAATAAAAATGGCTACTGGAGTGAGCTTTGCCATCATGGCTGCTGGTCCCACAGGCCTTCATCTTAATCCTAATCATTGTCCTGATCAGACCAGACCAAAGAGAGAGACCCAGGTGACACTGCCATTTCCACCTCCTCTGACTAAATTCCAAATGCCACCTGGGATGTGAGACTTTGTCTTCTCTTTCACGCCTTGTTTGTTCTTTTCCTTCCCTACCTTATTTATTCTCTTTCCTATCCACTTCCGTTTTCATTCTGTCCAATTAGAGTTTGGTTTAGCTGCTCAAGACTGCATATTTTGCAACACTGCTGTAAGCCTGTGACCAGAAAGGCAACTAAAAGCCGTGCCCTAAACAGCCTGATGCTCGTACAAGTTTGCCAGGTCTTGAGTGGCTGATTAGACCATGTGTTGTGCCTGTGTTTTTCCAGCAGTAAGGATGCAAGTGACAATCAACACCCGAGACCCAGCAAAGAGGGAGGGTCTCAGAGCCCAAGCTCCAGCTGGAGACCATATGTCTACACCGCTATTTTTAGCCCGGCAGCCTGAGCACCAGGAGCCCAAGTCAATTGTCCTGGGCTCTGAGACTCAGTGATGTGGGTTTTTCTTTGCAGTCTAGATATACCCTTAGTCTAACCCTGCCCCTACCCCATGCTGAGGTAGGATTATGTATACATAGACCATCCCAAACAGAAATCTGTCTAACCTGTTCTTAAAAAATCCAATGACAGGGATTCCACAATCTCCCCAGGTAAGCTGTTCTAGTGCTTAACTATTCTTGTTCTTAACTTTCCCAACATCTAACCATGCTGCAAACTAAATCAATTAATACTTCTTCTGTTCTCATTGAACATAGAGAACAATTGATCACTGTCCTTCTTATAACAACCTTTTACATATTTGAAGACTTATCATGTCCTCTTCTCTTCTCTAGCCTAAACATGCCCGTTCTTCCAACCTTTCCTGATAGGTCATGTTTTCTAAACCTCTTATTTTTGTCATTTTCCTCTAGACTTTCTGCAATTTGTTCACATCTTTTGTAATCAAAATACCAAATGAATTGTAGCCTGTGTCTTCTCATCAGCCCTACTATCAGTGTCATATACATACTGAGCAGGACAGATCACAATATTGACCCTTATAGTACCCCACGGGACACAGCACTTTGGAGCAATTGCGCATAAATACCCTTTTGGTTTTCTCAGAAAGCTAACTCAGCCATTCAAGATCAGGTCCATATATGAGTTAACAATCTCATTATTAAGACTAAGATTATGTCATGGAGGTCATGTAATCTTTGATTTCCAGAGACCCCCATGAGATTTTCCACTTCAGCCTGGGAGTGGCAGGACTGGAGCTCCCAGCCATCAGACCCGGAGCTCCAAGCCACAGTCAGAGGACCCTGCAGCTCCCAGGCACCGCGGCACGGGGCCCCTGCAGCTCCCAGTTGCCGTGGGTGGTGAAAGGATCCTGCAGCTCACAGGAGCCAGCCCCAGAGCTGCAAGCCACAGTGGGGGCTCCCAGAGCTCCCAGCTGCCGTGGGCAGCAAGGGTGCCCCCACAGCTCCCAGCCACCATGATCCGCAGGGGGACCCTAGATCTCCGAGCCTCCATGGGTACGTGGGGGATCCCAGAGCTGCAGCAGCAGTATGTGTTGGACCCTCCCACACCCCATTTTGTCACAGTTAATTTTAGTAAAAGTCAGGGGCAGGTCACAGGTTTCCATGAATTTTTGATTTTTGCCCATGGCCTGACCCTAACTTTTACTAAAATTACCCATGACAAAATCTTAGCTTTACTCATTATCAATTATATTAAAGTCTATTCCTAGAAGGTGATCATCAACTAACACAACCAGTGCAGTTTTTACCCCTATCCAACCATTTAATCCAACTGTAGTATTGCCAATGAAAGAGTTGAAAATCAAAAGATTGGTTTAAAGATTATGAAATCTTAAAAAATACATTTTGGATTCTTTTTATTTGTCTACTGGTATTTGAGTCATTAGGTTTCATGTTTTCAAGATCTCTGCCACCAGGAGGCTATAACACTTTTTCTGTTAAAATGGAAGTTTAGAATCTCACATAATTAACTCCAGGAGCTGGGGATTAAGAAAATATCACAAGACTCACAATAAAATCACAAGAGTTGACAACACTGCAGTGTTGACCAGGGTCAAGGAAATCTGAGGATGCAAAAAAAAATTTTTAAATGCCAGAATTGCCCTGACACAAACTTCTCAATGACCAAAATGGGAGATAAGATATTAGTTCATAGATGCCTGTTAGCCATACCAAGAGTGAGTTTCTTGAGCATTGGAGACACACTGACTTCTTTAAGAGCTTTGGCAACCTGCCAATACTACTGGGAAATGATACTTTCAACAAATAATGGGCACACTCATTTCTTGCCCACCAGGAAGAGAATGATCCAACTCTTAGACACACAAAGACACTCCGTAACCTCAGTGAGGGATACTGACTGAAGATAATTCCCAGTTGCTGTTACCAGCTCCAGTGGGGCAGAGTTAAGGTTGTATGCCTTTACTCTTTATTTCCTGGTTTGCAAAGGTTTGAGAGCTGGAAGAGTACAAGTTGTCACCAGGCAACCTTAAGTCTGTGTTAGTAAAGGCGGGTTTTTTTTTTTTTAAATCAGAGAACTGATGTTATATAATGTTAGTTTTTTAAAATCAGTATATCATGAGGTTCCAAATCAAGCATTTTACAAAAGACTAAGTGTGTTTCATCTACGCCATTACCTTTATCAACCAAATAAATAATTTCAAAAAATGAAATCAGATTTGTTTGACATGACCTTTTTCCCATAAAACCACGTTGACTGGGATTAATTATATTTCCATTGTTTAATTCTTTACTGACTGAATCCCTTGTCAGCTTTTCCATGGTTTTGGCCAAGACTGATGTCTAACTGGCCTATAGCTACCCAGGTCATCCCGCTTGCCATTTTTTAATATTGGCAAAATGTTAGCACTCTTCGAGTCTTCTGGACTTTCTCTGTTATTCCAAGATTTATTAAAAATTAACACCAGGGGGCCAAATATCTCTTTAGTCAACTCTTTTAGGACCCTTGGGTACAGGTTGTCTGAGCTAGCTGATTTTAAAAGTTTGGTCCCTAATAGTTATTGTTGAACATTCTCCCTAGTTACTAATGGACTGGAAAGTAGTTCATCATCCTCATGCAATATGAATACCTCATTTTACTCAAGGATTGGTCAGTGACCTTGGTAACTTTTTTAGAAACTGTAGAGTGATACTCTATATGTTTTTCCTGTTTAAATCATCTAAATTATTATATGTATAAAAGGCCTTGTCTTCACTAGGAAAAAAGGTGCACTTTTATCAAATGTTAGCTAATACATGTTAAAATCCTAGTGAAGCCAATGCAAGTTGTAATTTTAACGTTAGCTCATTGGTGTAAGCTCCAGACTCCTACCTAGTGTTTACCACTGCCAGCTAACACATGTTAAAGGACAAATTGGCCTGTCTATGCCAGGGTTTCAATGTCTGTTGGGTAATATACGATGATGCTAGCAAAATGTATGGCATAACCAACCAAAAACTGACTATCATACATTGGTATGAACTTGCATGAATTTGGACACTGAAATCTATTGATATTTCAAATGAAATATTGTATAACAAACTACGTAAGTTTTTAAAGAGATTTTTAATTTCAGTTATGCAGTAATGACCTGATCCAATGTTCACTGAAGTCAGTGGAAAGAATCCCATTGACTTCAATAGGTTTTGAATCAGACCTTAAGAACCAGATCTGATCCCTTCCCTCTGACCTCACAGTGGTATGAGGACCTAAATTCAACATGTGCACTCTCTGCACTCCTTGCAGAGCAAGTACTCTATAGTAGTTGTCTCCCCAGCAGTCCAGATGAGTGAGGAGTTGAGATGTGCCAAGGTATGACTAGTGATTCTGATCAAAACCGTGTGTGTGTGTGTGTGTGTGTGTGTGTGTGTACGTGTACTGCAAGACAGGATTTCCTTCCCTACAATGATCTCTTCCACAGGGCCCATTTACAGAGACAGTATATGGGTCCAGGATTTAGTTCCAAGTACAAGATAATTCTGGCAATATTACACAAGCATGAATTGCCCTGTAAGGATGAAAGATAAATTATTTGGTTTGTAGGACATTTTGGGAAAATTTACTTTACTTATAATAAACAATCAATTTTTTAGTAAATTCTTAACAGTTTTTCTGTGTGTGTATATGAAACATTTGACCAGACTCACCAATCTTCTTTTTTTAATAAACCAGCATAAAGTAGAATTTATTTACATAATGCAATGATCCATGAAGGTTACCATAACATCAAGGGACCATATTAACCGCTTGAATGGAATTCATTAGAAATTAACTACCACTTAAATTAATTTTCCCACATTCACAAGGCTGTTATGGCCGAAAAAGGAACCGTCCATCAGCATGTACTGACAGGGGAGCTGTCACGGCTTTTATTTATAGGTGAATACATTAACCCATGAAGCAGCTTTTCTATACCAAATTCTGAGCCTCTTTATTCATAAACTGCTTCTTCTGATGGCTTTTCTATTAATAAGTAATCCAGCTTCAGTTAAACAGGAACTTATCCTGCCTTAACACACTCACCAGTGGCTAAATTTTGAGACCTTTATCATTTTGTCTCACAAGTGTAAGAAAAGAAATTGGTCATAACCCCCCCCCCCCATATCATAGTGTATTTAATTTTCAGGGATTAATATTGGTATCAGTATCCTTATTAATGCTAAACATAGTAGCATTATTGATAATTTTTTCAATTTACTCTCTTGATTGGTTTAGCCAATAAAATAATGACAAAGAATTCTGTACAATTCAGCTAGATTCACAAAAGGACTTAGGTACCTAACTTCTCTCTTAGGCACCTAAATCCCAAATTCACAAAGCCCTGCCTTGGGATTCACAAAGCCCTGCTCAGCTGCCCCCTGAACCATGCAGATGCCTAAACTTACTAGGTGCCTAAATTTTTGCATTAAAAGTTCCCTAAGTGCCTATGTTTCTGCTTCTGAGCATGCGTACTTCAGCCCCACACCAAGTGTCTGGACACCTCAGCCCCAGAGCTATTCATGAACTGGGGAAAGATAGACATTCCAGTGCATAACTTGCTGTTGGACCCAATCTGGTAAGAGTGTTCCGAGTTTGCCTATAGGATTGGGCCATTACAGGTAAGCTTACACAAAATGGCTGGGGGCCCGGAGAGGAGCAGAAGATCCCTTGTAACTTTTAGCTCAATGTTTAGGATACTCATTTGGGATGAGGGAGACCCCTGTTTCAAGTCATCCATTCTCCACCAGTGGGAGAAAAGGGATTTGAATAGCTATCTGCCATCTCAGATGAGATCCCTAAACACTGGGCTAGGCCATATTCTGAAGTGGGGCTCCCTCAGTCCCTCCTGTTGAAGCTGTTCCACTGTGGATATATAATGTAAAATTAATTGGTGCAGGGGGACTGGACCCTGGGTCTCCTACTGAGTGCTTTAACCACCAGGCTGCAGGGTCATTCTCCTGTTTGGCATTCTCTCTCTCTCAGGATTGTGGGAACTTCTGAGGGTGAGGCTGTGTTTGTTATGTGCTGTGTCCACTAGCTGGGCTTCTGGTAGTCTCTGTTTTGTTATTTGCTGTTTCTGTATTTTAGGGATGTTGGTTCTACCCCCCATTCACCTGAGGAATCGGAGGGTTACTCCATGGGGTTCACTTCAGATGAGTTGAATGGTTTGACCCACAAGCACGGGGTCCGGTGTGTGCCAGATGTCTCCTGTACTGTGGAGGTTGTGTTGTGGAGTGTAGGTAAGGTTGTTGGCTATGCTAATATAAAATCTTCCTCTCAAATGAGCAAATCTATCGTGATTTTCCTAGTCCAGGAGCAGCTTGTGAATTTTTTGGCACAGGAGGGACTCTGGGGTAAGGAGTCTTTTGGTCAAGTTTTTTTCCTTGTTTACTGCTACTGTTAAAGTATTGTTTTCAATATCTCCCTTTCTTTCACAGTGAGATGCTAGTGTCTGATCTCCCCCATTATGGGAAGGTAGCTGGGCTTCAAGAACCTGTTATGTTATGTCATTCCAGTGCAAGGTTTATGTGGTTCTAAGTAACCCTGAACAGCCCTGGAACCTGATTTTAAAGCAACACATAGATGGGGTGTATTATACAGTGTTTGCTACCTCTGAAAACATGGAATGTTTCCTGTGTGATGATCCTTTTTATTTGAGGGGTTCCTGCCCATGCACTGCTGGCTTGGGGGTCCCTGGTAGAATGTGGGACCTTGGGATAGCAGGAAGGGGGCTGGGACATCAAGGGACCAGCAGGAAACAGAATCTGCATCTGCACGCCCAGATTCTATCTCTTATCCTTGCCATATGTGGTCTGCCATTGTCCAGACAGCAGCTTCCTTAGAGGAACCCTCTCTTGTGACCCCATCACTTGTGCCTGGACAGAAGCCAGTCCTGGAGGTTGGGAAGCATCTTTTGCAGATGAAGCAGATACAGGTTCTAGAGATGGGGGTGAAGAACAAACTGATGAGACCATCTATTTCTAAAAGGTTTAGACCTTTTGGGCCTAAAACCTTTTGGGTCTTTGGGCTCCTGAGCTGCTGGCAGCGGCTGAGCATCGAGTGCCCTCAGAAGGAGGGTAGCATTGCATTGGGTGGTAAGCCTGGAGCTCCCTGTGGGGTACTGTCTTCCCATGGCATGGTAAGTCCTCAAGCCTCCGATCCTGCATGCTGCAGTGATTACACTGGGTCCCAGCCTGGGGCTGCTCTCCCTACCACTCTAGGGAAAATAGATAGGCCAGCTGTTCCCACTGACTCTCTCTCCTTTGTGAATGAGGAGAATGTTACAGTGGTGGCTCAATGTTCTTCTGAGCTGGTGGAGTCTGAGGGAGATGAAGAGGATGGCAATGATCTCCCTGACTCCTCACTGGCTCCTGATATCCCAGCCAGTCTGCTATACAGGAAGGCTAGGTACAGAGTGCAGGAGATGAGTGACTTTTTGGGTAGCACTAAAGGGAAGTGGGGAGTTGAGGTTGAGGCCTATTTCTCTGATGTACAGCACTTTGTTCACTCAGCTGCCCTTGTCTTGAAAGTTACCTCTGCTAATCATAGGAAACATTTCCATCACAAAAGGATAGGAAGCATGTGAGGATTGTTCAAGATTCATAGGCCTCCCCATGGCTCATTTTGTCCAAGGTACTTCCCCTTCCCATTTTTTCTCTCCGCTGCTTGGCTCTCTCCTTCTAATCTCTGTGTTACCGCTCCATTATGGCTCTCAAACTATTAATGGATGCTGGGATGGTCATAGAAGGGCACAACTCTTTGAATTTCTCAGACAAAAACAGGCTGATGTTGCTGCTCCTTTGCAGGGGATGCACTCAGACCCTGCTAGTCAGGGGAACTGGTTGAAGGAATGGGAAGGGGAAGCTTTCTTGAGCCATGACTCCAATGTCACCGCTGGGGTAGCTGATCTCTTTTCAAAGGGTGCAAGGGCACAGATCCTCTCTGTGAAGGAGATTGGGCAGGTCTGGCTCCTCCAGGTGGAGACATGTATTGGCACTATTGATTTTTAGGTTTTTACTGTGTGTGCCCCTACTTTGGGGTGAGATTGTATCTCCTTTCTGCAAACACTTGCCCATGCCATGCTTGACAGTGACCCTGATACTATTATTGTCCTGGGATTGGGATTTCAATTGCACTGTAGTTTATGTTTTAGACAGGAATCACAAGGAGCCACACCCTCAGTCAGCCAGGGAACTGTGTTGTCTCCAGCAGAACTTTGAGCTAATAGATGTTTGGAGGTTCTCTCACCCCACTGTTAGGCAGTACTCTTGGCTGAAGACTACTCCCAACCAGGTGTCAGGGGCTAGACTGGATTGCTTTTATACCATGAAGGCTGGTGTGAATGTGTTTGTTCAGTCTTCCATGACTCCCACGCACTTGTCTGATCGTCATTATGTCTCTGTCAATGTGTCTCTCCTGCTTCCTGCCTGAGCTTCCCACTGGTGCTTTAATACGAAATTATTTCAGGACTTGAATTTTAGCCAGATGTTTGCTGTGTTTTGGGAGCATTGGCAGCTGCACAAGCCCCTGCATGAGTCCCTGAGACTGTGGTTGGATGTCCAGATCCAACTGTTCTGGCGGTATAACCAGGCTGCTACATTATCCTTGCATCAGTGCCCTGAGTGCCCTGGAACAAGACATCTTAGGCATTCCTGGCAACCTTGATGTGGGAAACCCAGTGCAGATTCACTGAACCATAACTGGCTCCTCAGAAGCTTGTTGGAAGAGAAGGTGCAAGGAGCCCTGGTTCAGGTCCGGTTTACTCAACTCCGTGAAACTGACGCTCCCACAAGGTTCTTTTTTCAGGTTGGAGAAAAAGTTTACGGACTGTGAGCAGATTTTTTGCCTACAGCTGCTGGATGGTCTGACAGCTGACCCTGCTGTGATCCAGAAAGCAGCAGTTTCTTTTTACAGTACTCTGTACTCACTTGAAGCCTGAGATGTGTTGGCAATGGAGAACGTGCACCAGGGATTACCCTCTCTGACTGGTGAGGACCAATGGTGCCTGGATGCCCCACTGTCACTTGCAGAAACTTTCTGTTGCTGTCCCGCAGCTCTCTACAGGCCAGGCCGAGGTACTGATGGGCTGCCATCTGAATTTTTACAAGCATTTCGGGCATTTTGTCAGACCTGACTTTTTTCTAGTGATGCTGGAGTGCGTCCAGGAGAAGAAGCTGCTCCTCAGATGCCATGGTGCAGTGATCACCCTGTTGCACTAAAAAGGGGATCTGTGTGACTTACAGAACTGGAGACCTATTTCTCTTCTGTGCTCTGATTATAAGATTTTATCCAGGGCCTTAGCCAACTGGCTGAAGGACTGTCTGGACTCTTTGATACACCCTGATCAAACATATTGGATCCCTAACCACTGTATTTTTGCTAATTTGTTTTTAATTTGTGTTTTTACTGTTAGCAATCTTTGTAATCAGGATGTGGGGCTTGTTTCAGTGGACGAGGAGAAGGCCTTTGATAGAGTTAATCATAGTTACCTTTTAAAAACATAAGAAAGTTGGGATTCCGACAGTGGTCTCTTCATGTATTTCTTTATTGTACCATAACGTTTTTAGTGTCCTAAAGATTAATGGGGGTCTTAGCCACTGCTTCCCAGTTCACAGATACATTCATCAGGGGTGTCCTCTGTCTGAAATGCAGTATGCTCGTAGGTTGGAGCCATTCCTGCACATCCTCAGAAGCCATCTGACTGGCCTTTCTGTGCCAGGGGTGCCGGATGCATTCCTGGGTTCATCTGTTAGTCTATGCTGATGATATCTCAGTTTTTATCACATCTGACAGTGATGTGCAGGCACTTTATGCTTGTTTACAAGTGTATGAACAGGCATCTTCTGTCTGCATTAACTGGGCTAAGAGCAATTCAATCGCACTGGGATCATGGCAGTCGAGCCCCTTTTTTGCCCTAACAATTGCAATGGGGCACCTCTGGGATTAAGGTGTCGGGGGTCTTTTTTAGATCTGAACAATACATGCTCAGGAACTGGGAAAGGGCTAAGGAGAAGGTGCAAAGCACCTACAGAAATGGCACTGGCTCCTTCCTGGACTCTCTTTTTTGGGGACAGGTTTAGATTGCCAAAAACCTTGTGGCCCCAGGTTGTGGCACCAGCTAGTGTGTCTGGAACCTCTCCTGGACCTTCTCAACCAGATTCAGAGGCATTATTATCCTTTTTTTAATAGTTAACACTGGTTGTGCCCTGCTTTGCTATTCCTGTCATTAGATGAAGGGGGCCAGGGGCTCATTGATTCAGTCAGCAGGTTGGTGGCCTTTTGCCTCCAATCTGTTCAGCGGTCACTATACTCTAACTCGCTGCTGGCCTGGAAATCTCTTGCCTCTCTCTGTTGCAGTATGTTGGGGGAATAGGCTTTGACTCTCACCTATTTTTGTTGGCACCAAGTTGATTACAGAGTCTCACTTTGCCTCCATTCTATAAAGGTCTTTTTAATGCCTTGCCACTTCTACAAAGCATGTGACAAGACCAGGCATTTTCCAGTTTATGGCTCTTGAAACAGCTGCTGTTTTTTAATCCACTTTTCCCCCGCTGAAGCGCTTTCCTCCAGGAGCCTGTTTTCTGCTTTTGCTCAGGCTGAGTTCACCAGGTTTGTTGTTCTGATTGTTCTTAGCTAATCAAACTGGAAGTCAATGACAGCTCTTCCTGTTGAGACCAGAATCCAGTCTGTGCATTTTTTGGATAAGGTCCTTGCTGAATTCCAGGAGGCTCTCCCTCAGCAGGCTACTCAGTATTTGCAGAAAGTTTTTGCAGGGATTGTTCTTCCAGGGAGGCTTTTGTGTTCTCCTCACTAGTTGCTCCCCCTCTGTGGATGAGATCCTTGTACAAACAGGCAGATTGTTGTCCTGGAGGGATTTGGTGACCGTTCCTTTTGCAACCATGTCCAAGTAGCAGCTCTATGATATGTGTGTCAAGGAGTAGCATTATGCCACCCTCTCTGATCTCCCTGCTACATCCTGGACGATGCCTCTGTCTCTGGGTGACTCTATGGTCCTGGCTTGGAGGACATTGTACAAACCTCCTCTTCCGAAGCACTCCGGTGACTTGCCATGGAAGGTCCTGCACCACATCACAGCAACCAAACATTTTGTACACCACATTATCCCTGAGGTGTCTGAGCAGAGTCTCTCTTACTCAGCTTCAGACACAGTGTTTTGTTTTTTCCTACATGCCCCTGTTTGATTCTTCATTTTCATTTTTTGCAGCAGTTTTCAGTGGTTTGGGACTGGTTTTCTCAAAGCTTCTTTTGTTCTTGGAGTGAGACACATGGCTCTCATTCATCCAGTTTCCTGCTTGGCTAACTTTGCTGGGTCAGGTAAAACTTGCCATTTTGAAATCTCACCAGAACAGAATGGCCAGGGTATAATAAAATCCTAGAAGATTAGGGTTGGAAGAGACCTCAGAAGGTCATCTAATCCCACCCCCTGCTCAAAGCAGGACCAACCCCAACTAAATCATCCCAGCCAGGGATTTGTCAAGCCGGGCCTTAAAAACCTCTAAGGATGGAGATTCCACCGCCTCCGTAGATAACTCATTCCAGTGCTTCACCACCCTCCTATTGAAAAAGTTTTTCCTAATATCCAACCTAGATCTCCCCCACTGCAACTTCAGACCATTGCTCCTTGTTCTGTCATCTGCCACCACTGAGAGCAGCCTAGCTCCATCCTCTTTGGAACCCCCCTTCAGGTAGTTGAAGGCTGCTATCAAATCCCCCCTCACTTTTCTCTTCTGCAGACTAAATAAGCCCAATTCCCTTAGCCTCGCCTCATAAATCATGTGCCCCAGTTCCCTAACCATTTTTGTTGCCCTCCGCTGGACTCTCTCCAATTTGTCCACATCCTTTCTGTAATGGGGGGCCCAAAACTGGACACAGTACTCCAGATGTGGCCTCACCAGTGCCGAATAGAGGGGAATAATCACTTTCCTCGGTCTGCTGGCAATTCTCCTACTAATGCAGCCCAATACGCCATTAGCCTTCTTGGCAACAAGGGCACACTTATCCAGCTTCTCATCCACTGTAATCCTCAAGTCCTTTTCTGCAGAACTGCTGCTTAGCCTATCGATCCTGAGCCTGTAGCAGTGCATGGGATTCTTCCAACCTAAGTGCAGGACTCTTCACTTGTCTTTGTTGAACCTCATCAGATTTCTTTTAGCCCAATCCTCCAATTTATCTAGGTCACTCTGGACACTATCCCTACCCTCCAGTGTATCTACCTCTTCCCACAGCTTAGTGTCATCCACAAACTTGCTGAAGGTGCAATCCATCCCATCATCCAGATCATTAATGAAGATGTTGAACAAAACCAGACCCAGGACAGACCCCTGGGCCTGATACCCCTGGTGGGGTAGAGTGCTGTGAGGTGGTAGGGCTGTTCCATGCACTGATTGTGGCCCAGTTGTGGATTGATTATACCTTTTATAAGTTGATTTGTAACCTGGACACTTTGCAATTGACTTGGTGTGTTAACAATATTTTTAGTGAACTTGGTGGTGATGATGTTTTAGTTATCCATGTTTAATGTTTGCTTAAGACATGTTTTGCTTTATTTTATTAATATATTTTGTGTATATATTGTAATTTCATATCAGGTTAAAAACTATTTAAAATGTTTTTATGTGAGTGAAGTTGTTTTTCATCTCTCTCTCTCTCTCTGGCCACTGCTTCTTTTATTATTTATCTACAGTGGGACAGTTTCAACATTGGGCCAGAGAGAGAGTGAGCAATGTTAGAATGACTCTGCAGCCTGGTGGTTAGAGCACTCACAAAGAGACCCAGAATCCAGTCCCTGCTCTTTTAATGACTTTTTTGTATTATTTATCCACAGTGGAACAGCTTCAACAGGAGAGAATGAGGGAGCCCCACCTTAGAATATCCCATTGCCCGGTGGCTAGGGCACTCACTGAGAGGTGGTAGACCCTCTTCAAATCCCTTCACCCCCTCAGGCGGGGGTGGGGGTGGGCTTAAATGAGGAGTCTCCCACATCCTAGGTGAATACCCTAGCCACTGGGCTTAAAGGTATGAGGGAGGTCCTGGTTGTCTTCCTACCCCACTCTGGCTTCTTGCTAGAATGGCTTAGGTGCATAATCCCAAGAGAGGGTGTGCAGCTAAGAAGCCCAAGCAGAGAGAGACACCTCCTTGCAACTTGGACTTAGGCACCTATCTCTGACAGAAAGGAGGGGCTTGGCACCTCCCATTGGCTATTTGAGGCAAAGAATCATCTAGCAGCATGCTGTTTTTTGTGAATCCAAGACTGAGGTGCCTGTCCTTCCTCATGCATTGTATATAAGTGAAGGCATTGAACTCAGAAAATCACTGGGATTCACAAAGCCTAAGTGCCTAATAATTAGGTGTAACAACACTCAGCATCACCACAGTTAAGTAGCTTTGTGAAGCTAGCTCTTCTATTCTCTTTGGGTTTGTTAGATCTTCTGAATCTTCTGGTTCCAACGTAATTGTCTTGACAATAAATGTTTGTGTATGTTTATATATTAAATATAGGATGAAAGTCATTGTGACTTATGTTTTTAACAGGCATATGCACATTTGAAAATTTTACCCATAGCCTATTTTCATAAGAACATAAGAATGTCCCTACTGGGTCAGACCAAAGGTCCATCTAGCCCAGTACCCTGTCTTCCAACAGTGGCCAATGCCAGGTGCCCCAGAGGGAATGAACAGAACAGGTGATCATCAAGTGATCCATCCCCTGTCACTTATTCCCAGCTTCTGGCAAACAGAGCCTAGGGACACCATTCCTGCCCATCCTGGCTAATAGCCATTTATGGACCTAGCCTCCATGAATGTATCTAGTTCTTTTTTGAACCCTGTTATGGTCTTGGCCTTCACAACATCCTCTGGGAAGGAGTTCCACAGGTTGACTATACGTTGTGTGAAGAAATACTTCCTTTTATTTTTTTAAACCTGCTGCCTATTAATTAATAATGAATGTTAATAATTAATCATAATAATTAATTTGGGCTGGTAAAATAGTTTAAAGTGCTTTGCTAAGAAGAGAGAGTACTTTGTTACATTTGTTAGGTGAACATAGTTTCTTAGTTGTGAGCATGAACTAATGTAGAATTAGAAATGTGTGATTTTATCTCAATAATGCTGGGAGTTGTCACACATTGAACTAGTAAAATAATAATTAATATTAATTATACCTATCTCTTACATAGTCCTTTTAAATCAGTAGATCACAAAGAGCTTTATAAAGGAATTACGCATCATTACCCCCATTTTACAGATGGGGAAACTGAGGCACAGGGCAGCATCCTCAAGTACTGTAAATTTTCCACTCCAAGCAATATTTTCATGAATAATTGCAATTAAATCTTTACAGATATTGAGTTGCTGGCAGTCATCAATTAATAACAACTGAAATTCAATTTTTTAAAAAACTAAAGAAAAGTCAATAGGTAAATATTGGAATTAGTAACCTTTCAGCCCCCTTAAGTTTAAAACTGCAGGCCTGTCTTGACATGAGTAATTGGACATGTGTGGGGCCTCATGTCTTGGGAGACAGGATTAGGGAGGTAAATGGATCAGCAGGCTGGAAAAAGAATCTCTGTATTACCTAAAATAAGGAGGAACATCTAGGGAACCATTTACAATAGACAAGATAACAGTGGACAAGATAAACCTGGAACATAAAATGAGGTAAAGAATATAAGGTGTGCATGTACAATGCACAGACAGAGCATGTAGTACAGGGATTGGTTCCTCCAAAATGGCCAGGCCAGCCCCAAAAGATATGATGCAATGTATAATAACTGCAATGTAACGTGTAAGTATATATAAAGAAAGATGTTTGCTCTGTAACTTTGGGTGTGGTACACCCTATGCCCCATCTCCCTTCTCCGCCCTGCACTTTACGCTTAAGTCTAATTAACTCAGCATAGCTTTGCTGTATGCTAAATAAAGAAACTTGAGTGATGAGACTGGAGTCAAACTGAGTCCTTCGGGAACTGAGAGGAAGGGGTCTCTGGGAACCCCAACAAAAACAAATATAACTAAATTGTTAAGAAGTTTGATAGGTTTCCTAGCTGGAAACAACACAGGGAAAGTCACTTCCCCTCTTGTTGCCTTAGTTCCCCAATCTGTAAAATGGGGATAATGGTACTGACCTCCTTTGTAAGGCGCTTTGAGATCAGTAATGAAAAATGCTATATAAGAGATAGTTATTATTATAAAACAGAAATTTGGTGATACAGTGGTATCATATTTTGCTACATTCCAGAACTACTGCTCACTGGGGTTTTCCACTCTTTGAGCATTTGGGGGCAAAAGGCAGACTGTAAAAGCGATCATGAACCAAATAATTTTGTGAGCACTTTGTTTGTCTCTCTGTCTCTCTCACACACATACACACCCTGCCCATGACCGGCTAACAGTGGTCTCAGAGAAAACTTTGACTCTTACTCTCCAGGATGGGGAATTTAGGATTTCAATGGCTTTCTCATGCCATAGCTGAAGTTTTCAGAGGATCACTTCTGAGAATCATTGTCAGGGGATATTGTGAAGGCCAAAACTATAACGGGGTTCAAAAAAGAAGTAGATAAGTTCATGGATGATAGGTCCATTGATGACTATTAGCCAAGATGGTCAGGAATGCAACCCCATGCTCTCAGTGTCCCTAGCCTCTGAATTGCTAGAAGCTGGGAGTGGACAACAGTGGATGGATCACTTAATGATTGCCTGTTCTGTACATTCCCTCGGAAGCACCTGACATTGGCCACTGTCAGAAGACAAGCTATGGGACTAGATGGCCCATTGGTCTGACCCAGTATGGCCATTCTTATTTGCAATTTTTGACTTTTTTGGCATGTGTGGCAAATCAAACTGTAGTTTCTAGTGTACATAGAGCTCAGTGCAGTTTAGAGTGCTGAAGACTCTGGCACCACTTCAGCAATTAAACTACAGATTTTTATCTTTATAATGTTCCAACTGAAGACTTATTCTTTTCAATAGGATCTCAAAGGTATGGAGATTAATGTGGTCAAAGGTAAAGGTATAACAAATATGCCCAGTAGATGAAGAGATAATTATGCAGAAAAAGTTGAAATTTTAACCACCAATATATGTTGTTTTTCAGATCAAATGTTTCCCTGCTCTACTTTGCTGCTGATCTCAGTTCAAATACTCTCCATGATTAGAACTTAAAAAATGTATATAATGTACAATTATAGTAAACCTCAAACTGGTCATATGGTACCTCTTAACAATGAATTTGTACATGTTCACTTTTTCAAATTCACGTATGATTTAACTAAGAATTCACTAAAGAATTACACCAGGATCTTCTTTGCAATGTTGCTGTAACTGCGTTAGTCCCAGGATATGAGAGAGAGAGAGAGGGTGGGTGAGATAGTATCTTTTATTGGACCAACTTCTGTTGGTGAAAGAGACAAACTTTCAAGGTACAGACACCTGAAGAAGAGCTCGATGTAGCTCAAAAGTTGTCTTTCACCAACAGAAGCTGGTCCAGTAAAAGATGTTACCTCAGCCACCTTGTCTCTCTAATATCATAATGACATTTCTTTACAAAATAATATATTTTTACATAAAGAATCAGACTAACTAGAAAATTATGCCATTCTATCTGGATCCCACTAGACATTACATTTATTAGTTAACTCTGATTTCTGTAGACATTCTTACGTTTGTTAAATTCCCCTGTCTGATTCTGCCTTTCTGAATTACTTCCTTTTAAAATTTAAACATCTTTTAAAAATCTCTTCGCTCCCTAATTAATGCATTTCATGGTCAAGAAACACTGAAATTAACTTTTAGCCAATTAAATTTTTACAAGTATTTATTCTTGTCAACAATAGTAAAAACTTCTGTTTCAGCCACCTCAATTATTAATTGAGAAGCACAGGCCTGAAATGCTTCACCACATGCAAAGGAGGTGTTATTATCCCACTGCTTCCTTCACAATCACCCTTGTGGCTCCCTTGGCACTAGTGCTCCATTATTTTGTTGGCAGCATTTTGATTTCTGCATGGTTATGATTAACCTGTACAATGTGTTCCTCTGAATACAAAGCTGTTTTCTTATCCCTTCAATTTTACAAACTGGAAAAAAGCATATAGCCGGAGGCCACATAGAATAATACTGGTGTCAAGCTTTAAAAACATATTTGTTTTGTGTCCTCTGAGGACAAATGATAGACATGTAAAAATGTTTTCTCTGTTTCTCTTTCAGGGAATACTTAGTTTAGAATTAACTTCTGTCATAGAAAACATAATTTGCAGTACCTACTATATATTATTTCCCACCATTTCTATTTTAGAGGGGTGGGGGAAATAGTACATTGTGTATGAAGGGTGATTACAAGTTTATAGAATCTACTTATGTTTCTGTTGTAATGGTTTCTCTTTAAGAAAAAGCTTGTCATTGGAAACAAAACAGCAATCCTCCTTTAGAAGTTACAAAGGCATTCAACTAGCAACAAACAGAACGGTATAACGCATTTAATTTTTAACTGTTTTCAGAATATTCTATATTTCTACAACTCTAAAACACTTAATTTTCTTCATGCGCTCTAATAATGTATCATATTTGAAACACTTCAAAGGGTGAGAGAGATCTCAGTCTCTATAGCCTTAAGTCTTCTCTGATGATAGTTAGCTTGCTGTAGCTAACCCTGGTATTCATTGCATCATAAATATATTCCATCTTTAATTCCTTCTTCTTCTGATATAGCCCTCCTATTGCCATTTTAGTTTATTCATAAAGATGTTCTTCACCATACACTTTCTCTCTTATCCATTTGTTAATTCTTCTGTTTCTCTGTGATACCAAGCATACTTCATTTCATGCTTCATTGTCCAGGTTTTAGTTTCTGCTTGAGTATATTAGATATACCCACCTTTCTGCTCCATATTTTATAGCTGACAATACACAAGTGTTAAAAGCCTTTCTCAGGCAGAGACAGAGAAAAAGAGAAAGTGGTCTTTGTGACACGGAATTCTCTTCATTCAGAAATCAGGATTACTCCAGATCTTTTCATGTTTAGAGCAAAATATCAAACTCATTATTTTGCATAAGCCTCTTCAATATTACAACATCTGAAAAATGTTGGAGCAACCCTTTTCTGAAGTTAAACATCTGAAATAGTCTATTCCCTTGTCCCCCCAAGCAAACTCCATAAATTAAAATATCAGAGATGGAGAGAATAAAAATCTAATGCTTATATATTTAATTTTGTTGTTGTATAAATACCATTAGAGCTGGTTGAAACTTTATGATAAAAAAATTCCCTGTGAAAAATGGGATTACACTAAAAACAAAAAGAAAAGGAGTACTTGTGGCACCATAGAGACTAACCAATTTAAGGTGCCACAAGTACTCCTTTTCTTTTCGCGAATACAGACTAACAGGGTTGTTACTCTGAAACTAAAACCAAAATTTTTCATAGGAAGATGTCACTTTCTATGAGTTTTTTCAAATTTTAATTTTCAAGTATAATTATTCAGTTATTCTTCTGTTTCTTCTTTTTTCCACTGTAACTTTTTAAAACTTCTCCAATTTAGAAAAAATTAGTGTGGCAAAATGAAACACTAACTTGTCCACTCTGTAACTTTTCCAAAGTTGTAGAAGTTTTGAAGTTACAGAGTGGAAAAAGAGGGGAAAACCCTAGACATCATTCATTCTATTATGAGTGAGGAAAAAAGTAAAGTGACAAAAAGGGGAGAAAGAAGAAAAACAAAAATTAGAAATTTAAAAATTACTTTTGCTTTCCAAAACTCAATCACAATGAAAAATTTCAAATAAAAACAAAATGAAAATTTTGTTTCATTTCAAAAATTTCCTGGCAAAAATTTCAAACAAAAACTTTGAATGCCAACTTTTTGTTTGAAATTTTTGCCAGGGAAATAAACTCCACAAAACATTTTGTTTATTTTACCAGCTCTACATACCACACCGATGGGTGCCTCAGAAAAACATGGATAGTTGAGGTTCAAGAGTCAAGGTTTATCTAGTCAAAATTCTTTTCTACATCCCTTTTCCCAACTTTTAAGTAACACTACTTGTCCCAGTGAAAGCTACTTCTTACTTAAATGGAACCCAGAATCATTGATATCGCTTTTTGAGGTCCAAAAGTGCCTGACCTTTTCTTCTTGGAAGTTCAGCAGTTGCAGTGTGTTACTAGCTATGGACCTGATCCTGCAGCCCTTACTCACTCTAAGTGGTATTTTACTCCACAAGTGGTTCCATTGATTTCAGTGGGACCACTTGTAGAGTAAGGTACTGCTCAAGAAGAGTAATGGTTAGAGTATCAAAAGTATCCAGCTGAAGTATCCACTGAAGTGAAGTAGTGGTACTGCAAAGCCAAGGATGGTAACAGTAAGTCCAACAACATACCCTCTACCTGCCCCTTTTATGAGATGCTTGTGTGACAGGTTTGGTAACAGAGATCCTGTTGGGACTGTCACCTAATGTGCTGAAATTACCTCTGAGCCCGTTTTCCCTGCCAGCTTGGGACTCCAGAACTCTGCCTTGTTGAGCCAGACACACTAGCCCGCTGCAGCACAGACTCAGGGTCTGGGCCACGCCGCCAAAGCTGCAGATTCTATGGCCAATTTGACTGCTAGCATCTCCTTTTCCACCACTGAGTAGGCCTTCTTCCTGGGGAACAGCTTTCTACATAGATCCAGAACTGCGTGCTCCTCACCTTTCACCGGCGGTGACAGTACAGCCTACATCTGAGGTGTCCACCTGCAAAAAGAACTCTTTTGAGAAATCTGGATTGAAGAGGACTGGCTCCTGGCACAACTGTTTTTTCAAGATGTTTAAGGCCTTTTCATAGTTTCCATTCCACCTTTTATTACTTTTATCAAAGGGGCCACAATGGTGGTGAAACTAGGGACAAATCACCTGAAACACCCAGCTAGCCCAACAAAGTGTCTTTGTCTGTTTCTTTGTCTGAGGAATGGGACATGCCGACAATAACTGCAGTTTGCTAACTAGCAGCCTAAATTGGCCTCCTCCCATGTTATAACACAGATAAGTAACTTATTTATTTGCCGATATGCATTTGGCTGCATGGGCCATAAGATCCACTTCAGCCAGGGACTGGAGAATGGTTTATAATTGTTGCAGGTGGACGCCCTAGTTGGCGCTGTATATAAATGATATTGTCCAAATATATAGCAGCATACTGCTGATGAGGCCTGAGCACCTCATTCATTAAATGTTCAAACACTGTAGCTGCTCTGTGTAAGCCCAAGAACGTTGTCCTGAAGTGGAAAAATCTGAAGGGTGTCAAGAAGGCCATTTTTTCTTGTGATGCAGGTGACAAGGGGATCTGCCAATATCCTTTTGTAAGATCTAAAGTGCTGATATACCTGGCAGGCCCAAGACATTCCAATAGCTCATCCACTCATGACATGTAAAACTTTGAGATCATATTAACTTTTCAGAAATCTATGCAGCAGTGCATTGAACTACTGGGTACTGAGACAAGGACAATGGGAATTCATCAGTTACTTTGGGACTCCTCAGCTACCCCTAAGTCCAGCATGACTTGCAATTCCCCTCAGATACTCTCCTATATCTTCCAAGGGAAGAGTGGAGGGCTCTGTCTAACCTGCTAGCCTGGGATTTTTTCAATGTGGTAGTGTATCAGCTGGGTCTAGTTGGGTGAAAAGAAGAATTACACAAATGTGGGTCTGGAAGGGACCTTGAGAAGGCATCATGCCAGCCTCCTGCTCTGAGGCAGGACCAAGTAAACCTAGACCATCACTAGGTCCAACCTGTTCTTAAAAACCTCCAGTGATGGAGATACCACAACCTTCTATGGAAGCCTATTCCAGAGCTTAACCGTCCTTATAGTTAGAAAGGTTTTTTTCCTAATATCTAACCTAAATCTTCCTTGCAGCAGAGTAAGCTTATTACTTCTTGTTCTCCCTTCAGTGGACATGGGAAACAATTGATTGCAGTCCTCTTTATAACATCTCTTAATGTATTTGAGAACTGTTATGAGGTCCCCTCTCCGTCTGCTATTCTCAAGACTAAACATGCCAAGTTTTTTTTAACCTTTTCTCATATGTCAGGTTTGCTAAACCTTTTATCGTTTTTATTGCTCTCCTCTGGACTGTCTCCAATGTATCCACATCTCTCCTAAAGTGTGACACCCAGAATTGGACACAGTATTCCAAATGAGGTCTCAATAATGCTGAGCAGAGAAGTCAATTACTCGTGTTTTACATACAACACTCCTGTTAGTACACCCTGGAATGATATTAGCTTTTTTTGCAACTGCATCAAATTGTTCACTCATATTCACTTTGTGATCCACTATAACCCCCAGAAGTTTTTCATCAGTATTACCACATAGCCAGTTATTCCCCATTTTGCAGTTGTGTGTTTAATTTTTCGTTCCTAAGTGAAGTACTTTGGATTTGTCTTTATTTAATTTAATTTTATTGATTTCAGACTAATTTTCTCCAGTTTCTCAAGGTCATTTTGAATTGGAAGCCTGTTCTCAAAAGTGCTTGCAACCCCTCCCAGCTTGGTGTCATCTGCAAATGTTATAGGTATATTCTCTACTTTATTATGCAAGTCATTAATGAAAATACTGACTAGTTCCAGATCTAGGACTGACCACTGTGAGACCCCACTAGATGCCCAAGTTTGACAGTGAACGAATGATAACTACTCTTGGAATATGGTCTTTCAACAGGTTGTGCACATCTGGGTATGGAAATTGTATGGAGGGCCATGAATGCTCACAAAATTGGGGTTGGGGTGCAGGGGGGTGGACTCCAGGGTGGGGCCAGAAATGAAAAGTTCAGGGTGTGTGAGTGGGCTCCATACTGGGGCAGGAGGGGTGGGGTGCAGGGGGGTGAGGGATCCGGCTGGGGGTGCAGGCTGTGGGGTGGGGCTGGGGATGAGAGGTTCGAGGGGTTTGGAAGGCTGGGCTGGGGGTTTGGGCACTGGGGGGTGGCTCAGGGGTGCAGGCCAGGCAGCTCTGCTGCACGTTGCCCTATCTGCAGGGGAGGCGCTTCGGGCAGGGGCAGCGTGCAGAGCAGAGCGCCCTGGCTGCCCCTACATGTAGGAGCCAGAGCAGGGACATGCTGCTGCTTCCAGGAGCCGCGTGGAGTGGCCCCCAACCCTGCTCCCCAGCCGGAGCACAGGACCGGGGCAAGCCTTGCTCCCCAGCATGAGCTCGAGGGCCGGATTAAAATGGATGGCGGGCCAGATGTGGCCTGCAGGCTGTAGTTTGCCCACCCCTAATCTAGACCATATTTCCCTATTTTCTTATGAAAATTTCATGTGCGATTGTGTCTAGGGCTGTTGATTAATCACAGTTAAGTCATGTGATTAACTCAAAAAAATTAATTGTGATTAATCACAGTTTTAATCACACTGTTAAACAATAGACTACCAATTGAAATTTATTAAATATTTGTGGACATTTTTCTACATTTTAAAATATTAATTTCAATTACAACACAGTATACAGAGTAGAAAAGTGGGTTTTAGCACACAAAAGCTTATGCCCAAATAAATTTGTTAGTCTCTAAGGTGTGTGACAAAGTTCCTGCTCTACCTTGGTGGGTCCTGGGCTTATTGGCGGATTTGCTCGCCTTGGAGCTTCACGACAGCCCTCAGCTTGGCCGTTTTTCTGAATTCACAGTCCAGGTCAACTCCTTCTGTGTCTGACCAGGAGTTGGGAGGATTTGGGGGGAACCCGGGCCTGCCCTCTACTTCAGGTTCCAGCCCAGGGCCCTGTGGAATGCAGCTGTCTAGAGTGCCTCCTGGAACAGCTGTGCAACAGCTACAACTCCCTGGGCTACTTCCCCATGGCCTCCTCCCAACACCTTTTTTATCCTCACCATAGGACTTTCCTCCTGATGTCTGATAATGCTTGTACACCTCAGTCCTCCAACAGTCCGCGTTCTCACTCTCAGCTCCTAGTGCCTCTTGCTCCCAGCTCCTCACACGCACGCCACAAACTGAAGGGAGCTCCTTTTTAAAACCCAGGGGCCCTGATTAGCCTGCCTTAATTGATTCTAGCAGCTTCTTGATTGGCTGCAGGTGTTCTAATCAGACTGTCTTAATTGTCTCCAGAAGGTTCTTGATTGTTTTGGAACCTTCCCTGTTCCCTTACCCAGGGAAAAGGGACCTCCTTCGCTTGCTGCGACGCTATCTGCTTTCTATTCTCTCCTAAAGCCCCCTGGCCTGGATTTTTCTTACTTTTTGACCCTGCTTTAGTTCCCCCCCCCCCGACCGGGCCAGATGCTTTTTTTGTTTTGTTTTGGTTTTTTGCTGTTTTTTTTGCTCCCGTTCGAGTGCTGGTCAGTTGCCAGCTTACTGCCAGCCCCCCCCACGCCTGCTCTCGGACACTGCTATTTGCTCCAGCTGAAACCCCCGGGTGGGGGGGGGAGGACTGCCGACCCGCTACCCGGAGGAGGGGAGTGGAAGCCCCCAGACCCAGCCGTTTTGCTGTTATTTCTAAACCCGTACCGAACTAGGAAGATTCTTCTTATCTCTACAACATTCTTGGCCTGCTGAAAGCCTCATTACAAAGCCGGAAGAGAAGATAGCCAACAGAAAAAATCACCCAGGGAAGCTACAAACCATCATGGAGGGGGCCGTAAGACTGAGTAACTTTTGAATTGTACTCTCGTGTGGGGGGAGTTTGACTGTGTTTTAATTGCGTTTGTAGGGGCACAGGGGGTGTGGCACGGAGCTGCCCCCCGATCCATCGGTCCCCCCCACATACTATTACAACCGTCACAGCCCCCCCGCCGTCCGTCCCTGCTGGCAACTTGCCGTCTGCCTTTGGATTCAGCTGTTTGCTTTGAATTTTGCCGTTTCGGACCAGACACAACAGCCGACCAAACGAGATTCTTTGGACAAATGTTCGTGGGTCCACTCCCCCCCCCCGCCCCCGGGACTGTTTACCCCACAGTTTGCCCCTATTACCGGACCCCAATTCCTGTTTTCCTCCCCCCTCCAGTCCGACCCATTTGACACCCCCCCCGCCACGCCTGCAGCCCAGCAGGGAGGAGTGGTTAATCTGCTTCCCCCTCCCCCCCTCCTTCTTCTGGTGTCTCCCCGTCTCTCCCTGCTCACAATGGCGGGGAATGAGAGGGGTGAGGCCCCTCTAACAATCTCAGTTGCCCCTCCGCCACCTACCCCCCTACCCAACCCCCAAGCCCTCCCCCCCACCACTGCTGTCAAAACACCTACCACCACCCCCACTGGGGCATCGGCAGTAGGAGACACCGGGGCGACTACTGCCGCTGCAACGTCCACCACCCCCGCAGATTCTAGGAAACCCCCCCCAGTTGGCCGGAAAGGCCAGGGTGTGAAGAAAGGAAAAGGCCCCGCTAAAACCACCAGGCCCTCCATGGCACGGGCTGCCCCTACCGCTGTGGCCTCGTCATCGACCATGGCGTCCCTCCCCGCTGTTCCCTCCACCAGCTCTGTGAGCGTCCCTCCCCCGGCCCCCAGGACGTATGCCCAGGCGGTGGCAGCCCCCCCGGCCTGCCGCCTCGTCATCTCACACACCCACCGCCTCCACTACCATCAATAGCGGCCGGGGCCCCCTTCCCACCATGACTAGGAGGCACGGCGTCCATTGCCTCCTGGTCCCCGCCTCGCCCCACGTGGAGACATATGTGCAGGCATTGGCGAGGGTGGTAGGACCCATGGCTATCGTGGCGGCCTCCAAAATGTACGGGAAGGTCGTCTTTTTCTTAGCATCGGAGGCTGCCGCCCAGGAGGCAGTGGAGAAGGGCCTGGCGGTGGAGGGGGTGTTTGTCCCCCTGGAGCCACTAGAGGACCTGGGCGTTCGCCTAGTCCTCACCTCCGTCCCTCCCTTTCTACCCAAAGCCGCCCTGTTACCCACTCTCTCCACCTTGGGGAAACTTGTTTCTGTCATCAGCCCTCTCCTGTTGGACTGCAAGGACCCCACCTTCCGTCACGTCCTCTCTTTCCGCTGGCAAGTGCAGCTTCTACCACCGCCGGTGGCGCGTGACGGAGAGGCGCTCGAGGGGTCCTTCCTGGTCCCCTACCAGGGAGCCCACTATTGGGTCTTTTACTCCACGGGAGAAGCCCGGTGCTACCTCTGCCGCTCAGCGGGGCATGTCTGAAGAGACTGCCCTTTGACCCAGCGGGGAAGGGCACCCGAGACCCCCGAGACCCGGCAGGACGTCGGCTCCGTCGTTGCCGACGCCCCAGGCCGCCCGGCACCTGAAACCACCTCTCCTCCTCCTCGACCCACCGCTGCTCCCATCCAGGCCCAAGAGACACCTCCCCTACAACGCCCAGACGAGCAAAGGAGTCCCACCCTTGCTATCAACAATCCAGCAGAGCCTATGGAGGAGGGTGCAACAAAGCTATTACCAGGTATAGGAGAGGGCCCGCCCCAAGGAGAACCCCCCACCCCTCATGCTGCCTCACCGTTACCCCCCCGAACCCCTGAACCATCGCCTCTGCCCCCCGACACGACCCCTGCTAACAAACCCCCAGATGACGCTATGGAGGGCTGGACCCTAGTCCAGGGGAAGCGAGGCAAGCGGAAGGCTCGAGCTCCACTGCACCCATCCGATGCGGAGGCCCCCCGGAAGACCAGGAAGGGAGGCACTGACACTGAGCCTTCCGCTATGCCCACGAGTCAGATCCATCCGCCGGTGTCGGGAGGGGAAGACAGAATGGCATTGGAAGGTAGAATCTCCCCTCCACGGGAGACCCTCCCCTCCGAGACCCCTGAGGAAGCCCCTTCTACACGGATACCACCCGAACCCCCCGCGAACCCCGAAGCGACCATCGAGGCGGGCACCAGAGGAGGGGCCCCCGGGGTAGCAGAAGACGACCTCTCCTCTATGTATGAGGAGATTGAGGCCCTAGGTTTGACCCCGATCACCCAGGGAGAGGATGATCTCCTGCCGGCTGGCCTCGATCTGGGCAACCTCACCCCAGTCCCCCTTTCCCCATGCTCCCTCCCCCTAACCGCCTTCCCGGGCGGGCACCCTACAGAAGGTGGTCCACCACCTGATGCCATGGCCGCCAAATCCACCACAGAGCCTGCGCCTAGCATCACTGGGAGCCCCCTCCCCCACCCCTCAACCCTCGAATCTGCTCAGGAGGCACCACCTTTCAGCTGCTTGCCTCCTGAAGCCCAGAGCCTTGCCTCTGCCCCTGCCCCCGCCCCCACCCCGTCCCTGCCCAATCCACCTCCTCCTGCAATGCTATTCCCACCCCTGGGGTTATTTCTTTTCCATTTTTTGAGGATTCCCCCCAGGGAGCAGCCTTTGCATTTTCCTGCCACGACCCATTAGGAGCTGCAATTTTCCCTCCGACATCCCCTTCTACCCCAAGGCGTGAGATGGACCTAATAACTTTAGCCTGTCAGACGCCCTGTCGGTGGTCTGCACCCTGCCTGCCCGCCTCAGGGGACCACGAGGCTGCATTAAGAGCCCCACCAGAGAACAACCAGGAAATCGCAACCCCACCCCCCCATGAGCTGAGAAATGCATTGCGGAAGTTTTTAGAAAACATCCGTGGTGCCCGCAACAGGGTACAGCTGGCTCTCCAGGTATGGGGGGACTTTGATCAAATCCTCCAGGCCACAAGGGCCCTTATAAAGGAGGGTAGACGGCAAGGAAGGCGCGATGCTGCGGCCTACGGGCGGGCCCGCGGCTTCCGTAATGATTTACTCACTTACGGGATGGGTCACGGATTGCTGCGCGACCCGCCGGGGGCCGCAAACACCCGCGCCAATAAGGAACCCCCACCCCCCCAGCCCTCCGCATGACGCCTCTCATTATCGCAACTTTGAACACCAGGGGCTGTAGAATGGCTCTCCACAGGTCCCAGGTGCTCTCTTACCTTCGGGAAGGGGGGTACTCTGTGGTTTTCCTGCAGGAGACCCATACGGATCCGACTGCCGAGGACAGCTGGTGGCTGGAGTGGGGGGACAGGGTCTACTTTAGCCACTTCACGATTCGGCAAGCTGGAGTGGCGACCCTGTTCTCCCCCAACCTACGGCCCGAGGTGCTAGGGGTCACTGAGGCCATGCCAGGCCACTTGCTGCATCTCCGAGTCCGTATGGAGGGGCTCGTGGTCAACTTTGTTAATATCTATGCCCCAACTACGAGCCCGAAATGGCCACAATTCTATCAGCGGGTGTCCGACTTCCTCGGCACCCTAGATTCTCACGAGTGCCTAGTCCTGGGAGGGGACTTTAACACCACCCTCGAGGAACGGCACCGCTCAGGGGCCGAGCAGAGGCCGGCCGCTGCGAACATTCTCTGAGAAATAGTCAAACATCACTCCCTAGTAGACGTCTGGCGTGACCACCACCCAGCTGACACTTCCACATTCACCTTTGTTCGGGTGGAGGCCCATCGGTCACACCACTCTCGGTTGGACCGTATTTATTTATCCCGTTTCCATCTTTCACAGGCCCACTCCTCCAACATTCAGCCGGCCCCATTTTCCGACCATCATCTAGCCACCATAACAGCCTCCCTCTGTGCAGAGAGGCCGGGGCCAGCCTATTGGCACTTTAACAACAGCCTGTTGGAGGATGAGGACTTCATGACGTCCTTCCGGGAGTTTTGGCTGGCCTGGCGAGAGCAGCAGCGTGCCTTTCCCTCGGCGCGGCAATGGTGGGATATAGGGAAGGTGCGCGCCAAGCTCTTCTGCGGTGACTACACCCGGGGCACCAGCCGACGGAGCAATGCAGCGATAGAGCAGTTGGAACAGGAGGTCATAGAGATGGAGAGGTATTTGGCCGCCAGCCCCGAGGACTCGTTCCTCTGCGGAGCATGCCGGGAGAAGCGGGAGAAGCTCCGGGCCCTCGAGGACCATCGGGCCCGAGGTGCCTTTGTTTGATCCCGCATCCGCCTCCTTCGGGAGATGGATCGCGGCTCCCGTTTCTTCTACGCCCTGGAGAAAACGAGGGGGGCCAAGAAACACGTCACCTGCCTTCTAGCAGAAGATGGCACCCCCCTCACGGATCCAGTGGAGATGTGTGGGAGGGCCCGTGACTTCTACACAAGCCCTTTCTCCCCAGATCCGACCAATCCTGGCGCTTGCAGGGTGCTCTGGGAGGAACTCCCCACGGTCAGCGTGGGCGACCGAGACCGGGTAGAGCTGCCTCTCACCCTGGCCGAGTTCTCGGAAGCCCTCCGTTGCATGGCCACCAATAAATCTCCGGGCATGGATGGGCTGACCGTGGAGGTCTACCGCACGTTCTGGGACATCCTTGGCCCAGACCTAGCCACTGTCTGGGCTGAGTCTTTGCAGGGCGGGGTCCTCCCTCTTTCGTGCAGGCGCGCAGTGCTCGCCTTTGTTGCCGAAGAAGGGGGACCTCCGCGATTTACGAAACTGGCGTCCTGTCTCACTCCTTAACACGGACTACAAAATCGTAGCGAAAGCAATCTCGCTGCGGCTACGGTCCATGATGGCAGACGTGATCCACCCAGACCAGACCTACACTGTCCTGGGCCGCAGCATTTTTGACAACCTATTTCTAGTCCGAGACCTTTTGGAACTCGGGCATAGAGACGGTCTGTCGTTCGCCCTCCTGTCTCTCGATCAGGAGAAGGCGTTTGATAGAATAGACCATGAGTACCTCCTGAGCACTCTGCAGGCGTCTGGATTCAGACCTCAGTTTGTGAGTTTTCTCCGGGTGCTGTACGCTTCCGCGAAGTGTTTGGTTAGGCTCAACTGGACCCTGACCGAGCCGGTCAGCTTCGGGCGAGGAGTGCAGCAGGGGTGCCCTCTCCCGGGCCAGCTGTATGCTCTGGCGATCGAGCCTTTCCTCTGTCTCTTCCGCAGGAGGGTGACAGGGTTGGTGCTGCGGGAGCCCGAGCTGCGGCTGGTCCTGTCGGTGTACGCTGATGATGTACTCCTCGTGGTCCAGGACCCGGGCGACTTGGCGTGGGTGGAGGCTTGCCAGGCCATCTATTCGGCAGCCTCCTCCGCCCAAGTCAACTGGGTCAAGAGCTCTGGCTTGGCGGTGGGGGACTGGTGGCAGGTGAGCTCCCTCCCACCCGCGCTTCAGACCATCCGGTGGAGTGCGGGTCCACTGCTCTACCTAGGCGTTTACCTTTCTGCCACGCACCCTTCCCCGCCGGAGAACTGGCAAAATTTAGAGGGCGGGGTGATAGAGCGGCTCCGGAAATGGACGAGGCTACTCCGATGTCTCTCCCTCCGAGGGAGAGCACTGGTGCTTAACCAACTAGTCCTGTCCACGCTCTGGTACCGGTTCAACACCCTGGTCCCGGCCCCGGGTTTCCTGACCAACCTCCGGACATCGATTCTACAGTTCTTTTGGTCAGGAATGCACTGGGCCCCTGTTGGGGTTCTTCATCTACCCCTGAAGGAAAGAGGGCAGGGCCTGAAGTGTCTGCACACTCAGGTCCGTGTCTTCCGCCTCCAGGCCCTGCAGAGGCTCCTTTATAGTGCAGGTAGTTCGACGTGGAGCATATTGGTGCACGCCTTCCTGCGCCACTTCCAAGGGCTCCAATACGACCGGCAGCTCTTTTATCTCTGTCCGAGAGGTTTTCTGTGAGACCTCTCCGGGCTGCCGGTCTTCTACCAGGACCTCCTCTGGACCTGGAAACTGTTCTCAATGACCAGGTCCGGGGTGGCCACCGTGGGAGCAGATCTCCTCACGGAGCCTCTGCTACACAACCCCCAGCTCCGTGTGCAGGTGGCGGAGTCCCGCTCGATGCGCCAGAGTTTGGTCCTGGCGGAAGTCACGAGAGTTGGATACCTCCTGGACTACGACCAGGGAGACTGGCTGGATCCCCTGACGCTCGCCCGGTGCATGGGGCTCTCCAGACCTCGTACCCCCCGGCGCGTACTTCAGGAGGTGAAGGCCGCCTTGACGCCCTCTGCTCGGGCTTATCTTAATCAAGCCCTGCGTGAGGGCGCACCCCGCCCACCCTCTACCCCAGGCCCGCCGGACCTTTCAATTGGGCCCCTACCCCGTAGATCCCAACAAACACCTCACCCTTTCACTGCGAGCCGGCTGCATGAACTGCAGCCGGTCAGCTTCCAAATCGCGCCACAGAAATATTTATACACACTCACGCTTCACACCCTTCACGCCCACACCCTGGTGTCCCGCCCCGATACAAAGTGGCGGGACCTCCTGCCACCTTTGGAGGGTGAGCAACCTCGATGGGCCAGCCTGTATTTCACCTTGGTCCCGAGGCCCGTCGGGGACATTAGTTGGCGGCTCCTTCACGGAGCTGTGAGCACGGGCGTGTTTTTGACACGGTTCACCCCCATCCCGGATACTTGCCCTTTTTGCAACGTGAGAGAAACCCTGGCGCACGTATATTTAGAGTGTGCCAGATTGCAGCCCCTTTTCCGGCTCCTCACGAATATTTTATTACGCTTTTGGCTCCACTTTTCCCCTCACCTTTTTATTTACACACTCCCCATCTGTGGCCCCACAAAATCGCGAGATCTCCTGGTTAACCTCCTCCTGGCCCTAGCTAAAACAGCCATTTATGAAACCAGAGAGGGGAGGTTGACTAATGAAGCGTCCTGCGATTATAGGGCCATTTTCCGATCCTCAGTACATTCACGTATCCGGGCAGAGTTCCTCTGGACGGCGTCCACCGACTCCCTTGACACCTTCGAGGAGCGGTGGGCTCTGTCCGAGGTTCTCTGCTCGGTGACCCCGTCCGGCTCCCTCCGTCTGACCCTTTGATTGAGGGGAAGAGCGAGAGACCCCAGCCGTTGCCGCTGTGGATACCATCATCACTGTCACCTAGGAGGGGTCCTATAATACGTGGGTGTAATCCCCCCCAACCCCAAACGGCCCACCCCACAGCCGTGCCCATCTTGTCGGGCACTCTCAGGAGAGGAATAATCGGTGACACTGGGCATGGCACTAGGTAACTCGAGGGGGTGGAAGACCATGAGTGTCGAGGAAGCCCCCCGCTCTAGGCCACCAGGTAACTCAGGAGGGTGGAAGACCACGAGTGTCGAGGAAGACCCCCCCGCTCTGGGCCCAGGCTAGCCTGAACACTTCTCCCTCCTGAAGGCTGCTGTGTTATACCTTGTGTTTGCTTTTGTTTTGTTGTATAGTTTTGCTTTATCCTTTTTGTTGATTCTTTGTAAGTGTTACACAAATAAAATTTTTTTTTTGCTTCAAAAAATTACTCTCCTATAGCCATCTGGCCCCACCCTGTCACAGGTGCCACAAGGACTCCTTGTTGTTTTAGCTAATGCAGACTAACACGGCTACCACTCTGAAACCTCTCACTTTATAGTATTATTTTTATTATGAATATTTGCACTGTAAAAATGGCAAAGAAAAGAAATAGTATTTTTCAATTCACTTCATACAAGTACTGTAATGCAATCTCTTTATGATGAAAGTGCAACTTACAAATGTAGATTTTTTTGTTACATAACTGCACTCAAAAACAAAACAATGTAAGTCTTTAGAGCCTACAAGTCCACTCAGTCCTACTTCTTGTTCAGCCAATTGCAAAGATAAACAAGTTTGTTCACATTTACAGGAGGTAATGCTGCCTGCTTCTTGTTTACAATGTCACCTGAAAGTGAGAACAGGCATTCACATGGCATTGTTGTAGCCAGCATCGCAAGATATTTATGTGCCAGGAGTGCTAAGGCTTCAAATGTCCCTTCGTGCTTCAACCATTATTCCAGAGGACATGCATCCATGCTGATAACAGGTTCTGCTCAATAACGATCCAAAGCAGTGTGATCGACGCATGTTAATTTTCATCATTTGAGTCAGATGCCAGCAGCACAAGGTTGATTTTCTTTTTTGGTGGTTCGGGTTCTGTAGTTTCCGCATCATAGTGTTGCTCTTTTAAGGCTTCTGAAACCATGCCCCACACCTCATCCCTCTCAGATTTTGGAAGGCACTTCTGATCCTTAAACCTTGGGTTGAGTGCTGTAACTATGTTTAGAAATCTCACATTGGTACCTTCTTTGTGTTTTGTCAAATCTTCAGTGAAAGTGTTCTTAAAATAAACAACGTGTGTTGGGCCATCATCCGAGACTGCTATAACATGAAATATATGGCAGAATGCGGGTAAAATAGAGTAGGAGACATACAGTTATCCCCCAAAGAGTTCAGCCACAAATTTAATTAATACATTATTTTTTAACAAGCATCACCAGCATGGAAGCATGTCCTCTAGAATGGTGGCCGAAGCATGAAGGGACATATGAATGTTTAGCATATCTGGCACGAAAATACCTTGCAATGCCGGTTACAACTATGCCATGCCAAGGCCTGTTCTCACTTTCAGGTGATAATGTAAACAAGAAGCAGGCAGCATTATCTCCTGCAAACGTACACAAACTTGTTTGTCTGAGTGATTGGCTGAACAAGAAATAGGACTGAGTGAACTTGTAGGCTGTAAAGTTTTACATTGTTTTATTTTTGAGTGCAGTTTTTTGTATATAATTCTACATTTGTAAGTTCAACTTTCATGATAAAGAGATTGCCCTACAGTACTTGTATTAGGTGAATTGAAATTTGTTTTTGTTTTGTTTAAGGTGCAAATATTTGTAATCAAAAATAAATATAAAGTGAGCACTGTGCACTTCATATTCTGTGTGGTAATTGAAATCAAATATTTGGAAAATATCCAAAACTATTTAAATAAATAATATTCTATTAACAGTGCGATTGACTTTTTACTTGCGCGATTTATCGCAATTAATTTTTTTAGTCACTTGACAGCCCTAATTCTGTCAAAAGCCTTATTAAATTCAAGATATATTATGTCTACTGCTTCCCCTCTATCCGCTAGGCCAATAACTCTGTTAAAGAAGAAAATTAGGCTGGTTTGCAGGAGGCTGCAACAAGATGTAAACCTAGGCTGTTGACTCAGGTAGGAGTTTGGCACCCATTTGCACTTGTGCTGGCTCTTGGAGAGTGGGCACATGAGACACTGGCTTTGGCCGGTAAGAGTTATTAATATCCCCTTTCTGGTTTTCCAAGGCTTAAGCAGGTTCACATGGTTTCTTTTTACCTCCTGGGCAGGTGGACTTAGTAATCCATAGGTCCAATCTCACAAACCATTTCAAAAGACCCTTGACATCTGTCTAGCAACTTGGGAAGCACTAATAGTACTTGATCTCCAGGTTGGAAGGTTCTGTAGGTTGACTATATGTTTATTCTTGCGTCTGCTGGGCCCTCAACAGGTTTTTGTGAGCAAAAACTCTCAGCTTCTTGAATTGGAGAACATACTAGGCCATATTGGATGCCTTTGGGTCCTGCTATTCTCAGCCCTCCCACAGGTGGTCTAATATTCCTCAAGGCTGTTGTCCATATAACAATACAAAGGGAGAGAAGTTGTGAAAGTTTGTGATACCTCCCTTAGGGCAAACAAAAGAGGAGGAAGTAGTTGGTCCCAATGCCTACGACTGGAGGCCAAAAGTCTTTTAGCATATTCTTCAGGGTTTTGTTGAACCTCTCAACTAAGCTGTCGATTTGCAAATGATAGATTCGATCTTCAATAGGGAGCATAACTACTGCATTCCTGGGATGTAAAGTTGGTCCTCTGATCCATCAGAATTTCTCAGGGGATCCCTATTCAAGAAAAGAATTTCATGGGTTCCTGGGCAAGTGCTGTTGCCTTTGTGGGGCACAGCAGGATGGTGTCCAGGTACCGAGTAGCATTGTCTACAATCACAAGAATGTACTGATATCACCCTACACTTTTCTCTGGTGGGCCCACCATATCCACCCCAATTCACTCAATGGGAGTTTCAATCAGAGGGGTGGGATCAAGGGGGGCTGTGATGGGTCAGAGAGGCCCCACAGCAGCAGAGAAGGGGTTAAGGAGAGCCTATGGACCCAAATAGCTCTGTCCCTCTATACCTGCAGCCAAAGCCACATCTGGAGGGGGAATAAAAGGACAGAGCCTGACTCACTTCAGCACTATCTAACTAGAAAGGAGGATGAAGCTCTGCCACTTTGCCTGTAGGGAATTTTTTCTGAGATGGGAGAGTTGGGCCTACCAAGAAACAAGTGGCACACAAGTAAGAGACTGTTTAGGAACCGAGCCTGATGGAAAAGGCCAGGGCACACCACAGGAAGACTGGTGAACTCCCTGGTATTGAGTGGGGCTTGCTTTTTGTTTTAGTACATTTTGGGGCTAAGAACCTTCATATATCCGTGCCCCTTGAAGAGAATAGGATTGAAGGGACTATTAACTGGTAGGCCAGAGCCTGTCTCGGTGGACTTCTTCTGCTCAGTGAGACCCATGCATGTGTCAGTGGACCTGGAAGGTCCACAAGGGGGCACTGCTCCAGGCATGCCACTACAGATTTGGTGAAGACTGTAGACATGACCTAGGCATGTCTACACTAGAAATATAAGTCAACCTATATTAGGTTGACTTACAGCCACTGCAATGTTCACACTACCCTCCTTGGGACAGTGGTGCACAGCCTCATGAGGAGCGCTTCCACCAACCTAAGAGGGGCAGTTAGGGGAGCTGAGAGACCGGTCTCAGCTCTGCTGGCAGCTCCCTACCGGGAGCCTGGCTGCCCCACAGGCTCCTGGGCTCTCAGTGGGCTGCCCCCACCCCTGCTTCCTGTTCCCACTGGGAGAAGGTGAAGATACCTGGGGCTTCTTGCCTCCCTGTTCCCACAGGGAGGAGGGGGAAAACCGCTTGGGACTTCTCATCTTCCTGTTCCTGCCAGGAAGGGGGAAGCTACCTGCGGGTTCATGTCCTGGGGAGCGGGGTCCAGTTGCTACAGCTTCTCAGCCCCCTCCCACCCACTCTCTGCTGGGAGATGGGCAGTCTTGTCAATTTCACGACTCATGAGCCAGCTGGGATCAGGGGGGCAGCTGGGCTCTAGTTGCAGGGCTTTTTTGTCAATTTCTTTTCTCGTCAGGACAGCCAAGAGCCAACATAAGGGCCGTAGACAGTATCTACACAGACACTGTCACCCTAATTACACCAACATAAGCCTTACCTTCGCATGGAAGTGAAGTTATTATATTGGGCACTGACATCAGCGGGAGGAAGGCTGTAGTGTAGACACTGACATAATGAGGTTGACGTAAGGCAGCTTACTAACTGTGTAGTGTAGAGCAGCCCTAGTCTCTGTGCAATGGAGCTGATCAAACCTTATATCAGTATATGCACAATGTGTCATCAGCCAGTGTTTAGCTGGTAGTCCACCGTCAAAATAAGTCAGTGGGATATGCAACATTGTCTGAAGTTGACTGCACCTTCATCATGGATCATTAGGAAAACCCCATTTAAAGAGACTGGCCGCACAGTTGCCTTGTCCTGTTCGAAACCAGTTCAGAAATGACCACAGGTGCCTTGGCAGATGAAAACCTGGTGGACAGATGATTGGGTCAATGAAGAGAGAGTGATTAACCACTGTCATTGCTGACCACTCATTGGCCAAACCTTTAAAAAACAAAGCCCTATAGCAAATGTCCCTGCCCCTTCCCTACAGTTGGATGGATATGGATCAGGTGCTAGTATTCATGGCTGATCAGAATGCTCAGTCCCAACAACAGGAACAGCAACCCTTCCAGCAAATGGCCAGCCAACAGCCACAATTGATCCTCAATCTACCAGTCCAACAGCAGCAGCACCTGGTATGACAGGTGGTTACCGCACTATGGCTGCCCACTACAACAGGACCAGGGAGCCTCGATCTGGCAGTGGACCCCATTCCCCTCACATGTACAAAGATGGGGCCTGAGGGTGACCCCGAGACATTCCTCAAAACCTTTCAGTGGGTGGCCACAGCAGCCCAATGGCTTCTTGAACAATGATCAGTTTTGGTGGGCTTGTATTTAACTGGTATGGTGCAATCAATTTAGCACATTTTAGACCAGTGGTGGACAAAACTGCGGCCCATCAGGGTAATTTGATTGTAGGCCACGAGACATTTTGCTGATGTTGACCGTATGCAGGCACGGTCCCCTGTAGCTTCCAGTGCCTGCAGTTCACCGTTCCCAGCCAATGGGAGCGGCAGGAAGTGGCGGGCCACAGGGACATGCTGGCCACAGGTTTGCGCAGCTCCCATTGGCCGGGAACAGCGAACCGCCGCCACTGGGAGCTGTGGGGGGCTGTGCCTGTGGATGGTCAACATCAGCAAAATGTCTTGTGGCCCACAATCAGATTACCCTGATGGGCTGCAGGTTGCCCACCACTGCTTTAGACTCTGTCCCTACCTGAGATTATACATGGGTCAAAGAGGCCATCCTTGACTCTCTCAACATCTCAGAAGAGATTTCCAGCAATACTTCTGAAAGGCATGGTATCCACTGGATGTGTAAACCGACCTGGTTGCCCAAAAGCTATGAGATTCATGTTGGACATGACTAAGACCTGAGACAAAGATGGAAGCCCACATGGCAGAGAAGATTTTACTCCAACAGTTCACCAAGATACTCCACCCTGAGGGAAAGGACTGGGTCCTGTGGCATTGACCTGAGACTATGGTCAATGCCATTCACTTCATGAAAAACTATCCGGTGGCCAAGGTCCCATGATGATATACCATGAGGAACCTCCTGTTGTCGAGAGGCCAATGCAGGTAAAAGAAAAAAAAAAACTGGCTAAGGAGGCTGACATCTTAAGGAGTGCCATGCTGCTCTTCCCCCACTTGAACTCAGGAGTTTGTGGGGATCATAGCTAACCTGGACCAAAGGTCTGGAGCCGATGATCTAGGCCCCAGTTTGAAAAATTGATGATCTACCTGGTCTTAAGAAAGGAACAACCATGGAGAACAAAATAAGGGGACTCCACAGAGACATGGGGGAGGCTCCAATTGCAATAGCAAAGCCCAAGACATTTGCTTCTCGTGTGGCCACACTGAGCACTGGTCCAAAGATTGCCCCTTCATGAAGAGCATCTTTAGGAAAATCTGGACTGCGGGGGACAGAGATCCACAACCAAAGCCCACAAAGTTGACAAAGGTGAATGAGACAGAAATGGTATGCTCAAAATCTGGTGCAGAGTTCTGCAGTCCCAAATTCTGGATAACCCATCACCATCCTTCTACAATGCATACATAGGGACATGAAACCCTACCCCCATGTGTGACGTTACTGACATAATCTGGGACCATATAGATCATTGTTGCAACCAAGGTCCTGTAGTGGCACCAAATCTTGTATAAACGGGGTCTAATAAGGTGTCTAAAACAAGGTTATGATTATGCTGTCTGTACGCATGTACCATTTCTGTATTTAAAGTATTGGCTCTATACTGTCTGTATTTCAAACTTGTGCTATGCTTCTGGGTGACACCCCAGACAAGCTGGTGTCAACTCTGCCTAGCCTGCTTGATGGCCCATTAAGGACCATCAGATAGACAATTGACCCATTGAGAGAAGGCAGACACGCCTTCAGCAAGGTATGCAGGGACATGCCTATGGACAGAACTCTGAGGTTTCTCCATGCCATGTGATGGACAGCTTGTCTTTGGAACAAAGAAAGAAAGACCACATGGCAAAATAATATAAAAGACTGATGCCTCATCTCCATCTGGTCTTCAATCCTGCTTCATACCTCTGGAGGAACTTTGCTACACTAAAGCTTTGAACAAAGGACTGATGACCCATCCTAGCTGTGGATGTACTCCAGAGACTTGATTTGAACCTGCAGTTTATTCCATCACTGCTACAAGCCTGAACCAAGAACTTTGCCATTATTGTATGTAATTGATTCCATTTAACCAATTCTCGCTCTCATCTACATCTTTTTCCTTTTATGAATAAACCTTTAGATTTTAGATTCTAAAGGATTGGCAACAGCATGATTTGTGGGTAAGATCTGATTTGTATATTGACCAGGGTCTAGGGCTTTGGGATCGAGAGAACCTTTTTTCTTTTCCTGGGGTATTGGTTTTCATAACCATTTGTCCCCATAACGAGTGGCACTGGTGGTGATACTGGGAAACTGGAGTGTCTAAGGGAATTGCTTGTGTGACTTGTGGTTAGCCAGTGGGGTAAAACCAAAGTCCTCTCTGGCTTGTTTGGTTTGCCTTGGTGTGCACAGAAACCCCAGCCTTGGGCTGTAATTGCCCTGCTTTAAGCAATTTGTCCTGAATTGGCACTCTCAGTTGGGTCCCACCAGAACCTGCATCGTTACACCATGTCCAAAGTTACTCTTGCTGTGAGAGGGCATACAAATCCCTCATCATTTGCCTAGCCCGGTCCCTTGCCTATTCCACTATTATTGGCCAAGACTGGGAGTACTTCACAGATCTGTTAAAGGAATTCTCGGGACTTTTTATGAGGATTCACAGGTCTTGAATCCAGGTTCTCAGGCAAACTTTGGATCCCAACCACCATCCAGTAGCTTGTTAAGAACTGGTGGACTGAGTAGCTAATGGAACCCATGCCCCACAAAAGGCTCCACCTATGGACGTCCTGATTGGAGAAGTGCCCACCAATTGGTCCAGCTGCACTATTTAAGCCAGAAGGAGATACAAGAAATTGTCTGTGCAACTGTGAGAATTTTTGGCTGGCTACTACATTGGACCCTGCTTTCTTACCTGACTCCTGAGCTTTGCTTTCTTGACCTGTTCATGGTTCCTGTCTTTCTGCCTTGTTCCTGATCCCGGACCCTGGTCTCGGACTCCAACTCCGGCAGGGGCGGTGAGTTATATGGGCCTGTGGTGCCTGGGCTCCAGCAAATTCAGGGCCTGGGGGGATAAAAAGAGAGAGCCCACCTCAGTTCAGGGATGACTGTCCAGGAAGCACGATGGAGTTCTGTCTCTCTGCCTGATGGGAGCTTTGCCTGCAAAGTTTCAAAGAGGCGGGCCTCCTAGCCAGAACAGCCACAGGGGAACAACAGTTAGACCCCAAGGACCAAGTGATGAACAAATGAGAGAGTGCTTGGCAACCTAGCCTGATGGAATGGGCCCCATGTTAAGACCAGTGAAAGGCCCAGTATTGAGTTACATTTTCTTTTTGGTTTAGAACATTTCTGGTCTAAACCCCTCCAGCTGTCCCAGAATGGGTTAGAACTGAAGGAACAATTAACTGGTGGGCCAGAGCCCACTTCAGTAGACATTGGAGACAAAGACTTCTTCCTTTGTGGGTGTGTTGGGGCACTCGGAAAGTCCAAAAGAGGGCACTGCTCCAGCCACAGGTTCTTTGGGGTGGTTAATTGGCACAAGAGGCACAGTATTCTCTGACTCTCTGGTGGACATTGGGCCAGTAAAAATTAGTGCTAAGTGCATGTGCTAGCTGCTACCAGTAATTGGGTCATCACCTCCCATTTGTTTATCACACTTGATGTGATATAGGCATTCTTCTAGGAGTAAAATTGGGCCACTGCCTCAACTGTTGGGTTCTCTCCAAACAGCAATTTGATCATAGGCCTTGCTCAGTGTAAGGTCTCCCCTTTGTTTGCAGATAAAATCTGTGTCATGAGTCGGGGCCTCTAAATCTGGCAATAGCAATCCCCTGGTTACTGTTCCTGTCTCTGACCTGATGGATGCCCCATTGATGTTGAACTGCTCTCAAGGGGGTCTTCTGGTTCTTCTACTCTGGCTAATCCAACTGGTCCAGGACCAGCCCCTCGACTGCCCATGGTTTCCAGTTTTTCTAGCTTGCAGAGAATTTCCTGAAAGTACTTCCAATCCCAACTAATAATAACAGAACAGAGCAATGGTGAGGACAGCACTACAGCAAGAGCCAACATACACCATCACACAACAGCATAGTTGCCTGCGGTGTTAGGCCTTCACATCCTTGTGAACGCACAAGCAGGAAGATCATCTTCTCTGGGATCCCTTCAGCCCCAGCTAAGGGACCGTTATTTTGGTGGGTCCTTTTTGCATGCTATGCTGTCCACTTTTCACACCTTGGCATACTTGCACTCCATCAGGGGGGCATTCTTTTCATATGTATCCTGGTTGCCCACTGGAAAAACAGGTAATCATGTTGTGGTGGGATCCCATTCTCTCATATGAGAATGACCCTACCAGCTGTAGGGGTCTGGTATCATGAGAACATAAGAATGGCCATGCTGGGTCAGACCAAAGGTCCATGCAGCCCAGTATCCTGTTTACCAACAGTGGCCAATGCCAGGTGCCCCAGAGGGAGTGAACCTAACAGGTAATGATCAAGTGATATCTCTGCTGCCATCCATCTCCATCCTATGACAAACAGAGGCTAGGGACACCATTCCTTTGCCATCCTGGCTAATAGCCATTAACGGACTTAACCTCCATGAATTTATCCAGTTCTCTTTTAAACCCTCTTAGAGTCCTAGCCTTCACAACCTCCTCAGGCAAGGAGTTCCACAGGTTGACTGTGAGCTGAGTGAAGAACTTCCTTTTATGTGTTTTAAACTTGCAACCCATTAATTTCATTTGGTGGCCCCTAGTTCTTATATTATGGGAACAAGTAAATAACTTTTCCTTATTCACTTTCTCCACACCACTCATGATTTTATATACCTCTATCATATCCCCCCTTAGTCTCCTCTTTTCCAAGCTGAAAAGTCCTAGCCTCTTTAATCTCTCCTCATATGGGACCCGTTCCAAACCCTTAATAATTTTAGTTGCCCTTTCCTGAACCTTTTCCAATGCCAGTATATTTTTTTGAGATGAGGGGACCACATCTGTATGCAGTATTCAAGATGTGGGCGTACCATGGATTTATATAAGGGCAAAAAGATATTCTCCCTCTTATTCTCTATTCCTTTTTAAATGATTCCTAACATCCCATTTGCTTTTTTGACTGCCGCTGCACACTGTGTGGACATCTTCAGAGAACTATCCACAGTGACGCCAAGATCTTTCTCCTGATTTGTTGTAGCTAAATTAGCCCCATCATATTGTATGTATAGTTGGGGCTATTTTTTCCAATGTGCATTACTTTACATTTATCCACATTAAGTTTCATTTGCCATTTTGTTGCCCAGTCACTTAGTTTTGTGAGATCTTTTTGAAGTTCTTCACAGTCTGCTTTGACTTTCTTCACAGTCTGCTTCTTTCTTTGTCTTAACTATCTTGAGCAGTTTAGTATCATCTGCAAACTTTGCCACCTCACTGTTTACCCCTTTCTCCAGATCATTTACGAATAAGTTGAATAGGATTGGTCCTAGGACTGACCCTTGGAAAACACCACTAGTTACCGCTCTCCATTCTGAAAATTTACCATTTATTCCTACCCTTTGTTCCCGGTCTTTTAACCATTTCTCAGACCATGAAAGGATCTTCCCTCTTATCCCATGACAACTTAATTTATGTAAGAACCTTTGGTGAGGGACCTTGTCAAAGGCTTTCAAGAAATCTAAGTACACTATGTCCACTGGATCCCCCTTGTCCACATGTTTGTTGACCCCCTCAAAGAACTCTAATAGATTAGTAAGACATGATCTCCCTTTACAGAAACCATGTTGACTTTTGCCCAACAATTTATGTTGTTCTATGTGTCTGACAATTTTATTCTTTACTATTGTTTCAACGAATTTGCCCGGTACCGACAGACTTACCGGTCTGTAATTGCCAGGATCACCACTCGAGCCCTTCTTAAATATTGGCATTACACTAGCTATCTTCCAGTCATTGGGTAGCTGATTTAAAGGACAGGTTACAAACCATAGTTAACAGTTCCGCAATTTCACATTTGAGTTCTTTCAGAACTCTTGGGTGAATGCCATCTGGTCCCGGTGACTTGTTACTGTTAAGTTTCTCAATTAATTCCAAAATCTCCTCTAGTGACACTTCAATCTGTGACAATTCCTCAGATTTGTCACCTACAAAAGATGGCTCAGCGTCTATACCACCCCCTCTAAGTAGCAGAGTGGGTACCAACTGCCCTGGTTAGGTTTCATCCAGGTCCTTCCCAGCTCATCACTGTGACTTGCCTAGAGTTAAGGGGTTGTCTTAGCTGTGAGGCTAAAGATGAGAATGCTTGTCCCTGACCAGCACAGGGTGTTCTCCCCTGACTGGGCTTCATGTCAGGCTGGGTCAGCTTCTTAGACCTGGGTTGTCCCCTTCCTACTGTCTCTAGATGTTCCTTGGGGGCCATAAAGTTCTCCATCAACAGGTGGAGCCCCCAACCCTCTACCCCCACCTCAGCCTATGGCAGCTCCCAGTCATCACCTAGCCCCGTTCCCTGGGGCTGACTGCAGTGTAAGCGTCACTCATCATAGGCAAGAGAGATTTGGACCTGCTGCCTCTGCCTACCCCTTGGGCTGTCCTCCGCAACTCCAGTACCTATTTGGCCTTCCACTAGGCCTGCAGCCTGGGGGGTTTCCAGGCCAGAGCTCCCCAGCTCCTCAGGCCTTCCCCTAGCCTTGCTCTACCTCAGGTACCTTAGTATGCTCCACAGCAGGCAGGTCCCTCCCTTTCAACAGGCTAGAGAGAGTCTTTCTACTCCTGTCTTCACTGGCTTTCATAGGGTCAGCTGGGTCTGTTTGGGGCGTGGCCACAGCTGAGGCTGCCTTCCAATCAGCCCAGCTTTTCCCCTGCCCCAGCCCTCTCCCTTATTGGGATCCAGGAAGTGGGCGGGCTTTGCCCGCCCACTGCTAAAGGATCCCCCCCAGCCTAAGGGAGGTATCCACAGGACCTGGAAAACCAAATAATTACGGGGGACAATTTATGAACAACAGGGACAGGAGTGCGGTCAAAGGGTCAAACGAAGGGAACTGGAAAGGGACACCGAGCAGAGAACCCCGGACAGCGCCCACTGCTCCTCAAAGGCGTCAAGGGAGTCAGTGGACGCCGCCCAGAGGAACTCTGCCCGGAGGCGTGAACGGACGGAGGATCGGAAGTAGGCCCCACAGTCACAGGAGACTCCATCAGCCAACCTCCTCACCCTGGTTTTATAGATGGCCACTTTAGCCAGGGCCAGGAGGAGGTTGACCAGGAGGTCCCGCGACTTAGTGGGGCCACGGACAGGGAGTGCATAGATGAGGAGGTGAGGGGAAAAGCGCAAACAAAACCTTAACAAAATATTCGTGAGGAGCCGGAATAGAGGATGAAGCCTGGCGCACTCCAGGTAGACGTGTGCCAGGGTTTCCCTCACGCCGCAAAAGGGGCAGGTGTCTGGGATTGGGGCTGCCCCAGCCCTCTCCCAGGGCTGTTTTAAGCCCTTCCAGGCAGGAGTGGGTGACCACCCTGTTACACCCCCCCATCCACAAGGCTTGTTAACCTGTCAAAGAAAGCTGTCAGGTTGGTTTGACATGATTTGTTCTTGACAAATCTATGCTGACTGTTACTTATCACCTTATTCCTTATAAGATGTTTTCAAATTGATTGCTTAATTAGTTGCTCCATTATCTTTCTGGGTACTGAAGTTAAGCTGACTGCTCTTTAAGAAATATTTTGCAAAGATTAATTGCAATGGTACCGTAGTGTGATAGGTTTCCACGCTGGCCAGGAAGGATTGAAAGAGCTCCTCTGGGAACAGTCAACCCTAACCGGCATGCCTGTGAGGCCTGTGGCACCTGGAGAAAGGCAGTGTCTTAAAAGGGAGGATCCAAGCCCAGGGCAGGGCAGTACTTTGAGCAAAGCAGAGCTAGAGCTCCTGAGCCCCAGAGCAGAAGCTGCTTACCCAGAGAGCTGCTGAAGAGCCTCTGCTACCTGGATTTTCTGGAGTAGATGGTAAAGGGACCATGTTTGGTTTGCTTTGCTTTACTTTTCATTAGTGCCCAGGAGGCTCAGCCTAGGCTTAGAAACCCAGGTACTTAGAAACCCAGTCCCCTTCACACAGACTATTGTCTTGCAGGAAAGATCCAGGTGGGCTGCAGAATTATTTTGTTTGCCTTTTTTCCATCTTGGACTGCGGTCACATCTTTGTGAGTGGAAGTCTGATGTATAGCTGGGAGACCACAACTCTCACTCTAAACCAGTGCCACAATGACACCTACAGCCTGAGAGTGTTGTTGGGGATGAGAGAGACACCCACACTACCCCCACGGGGGCACCGTAGAGGTAAAATCTGTGACAAATGGTGGAGAATGTGAGCACTTGTTTCCCAACTCTGACACAATGGCAAATTGAAAGGAAGAAGGAGATTGAAAGCCCACCCTCAAAAAACACAGAGAACCCAAGCAGTGTGGATCCACAGTAGTGGTGCAAGTGGCTCATGAAGTACCAGCAACAGCAGGCAACCCAGAAACAGCAACTTCAGGATCCACTGTTGCAGCAGTGGGCTGGTCAATAACAGCTGCAGCTGCTGTTGTTGGGTCATCTGCAGTGCAAGATAGCGACCCAGCAGAAAGACCTGCAACAAAACCTATACAACAGTTACTGATGGGGCTACTGCCTGCTGGGGCAGCCCAGGGTCTAGCAGCTGGAGCTGTGAGTTCAGGCCTCTGCTCCCACCAGTACCCATGAAGCTGATTAAAGTGGCCCACTGGCCTGCAGAGGGCGCTTTGGAGGCTGGAACGCTAATCCTCTGGATGACCAGCAGGAGGCACCGCAAGGGTGAGTCCCGCACCGCTACAAGGGGAAGTGGTAGATGTGGTAATCTTGACTTTTTAGTAAATATTTTGATACTGTCTCACATGACCTTCTCCTAAACAAACTAGGGAAATGCAACCTAGATAGAGCTTCTATAAAGTGGATGCATAACTGGTTGGAAAACCATTCCCAGAGAGTACTTATCAGTGGTTCACAGTCATGCTGTGCATAACAAGTGGGGGAATAATGAGTGGGGTCCCGCAGGGATCAGTTCTGGGTTTGATTCTGTTCAATATCTTCATCAATGATTTAGATAATGGCATAGAGAGTACACTTATAAAGTTTTTGGATGATACCAGGCTGGGAGGGGTTGCAAGTATTTTCGAGGATAGGATTATAATTCAAAATGATCTAGAGAAATGGTCTGAAGTAAATAGGATGAAATTCAATAAGGAGTAATACAAAGTACTCCACTTAGGAAGGAACAATCAGTTGCACACATACAAAATGGGAAATGACTGCCTAGGAAGGAGTGCTGTGGAAAGGGATCTAGGGGTCATAGTAGACCACAAGCTAAATATGCACCAACAGTGTAACACTGTTGCAAAAAAAAAGCAAACATCATTCCAGGATGTATTAGCAGGAGTGTTGTAAGCAAGACATGAGAAGTAATTCTTCCACTCTACTCTGTGCTGATTAGGCCTCAACTGGAGTATGATGTCTAGTTCTGTGTGCCACATTTCAGGAAAGATGTGGACAAATTGGAGAAAGTGGAATAAATTGCCTAGGGAGGTTGTGGAATCTCCATCATTGCAGATTTTTAAGAGCAGGTTCAACAAACACCTGTCAGAGATGGTCTAGATAATACTTAGTCCTGCCAGGAGTGCAGCGGACTGGACTAGATGACCTCTCGAGGTCGCTTCCAGTTCTATGATTTAAAGGATTACAGGTGTAGAAAGCTTCAGTGCATATTTTTACAAATATTGCTCTTTAGCAACTTGATCCAATATTGATTTATATGTTAACTAGCAAAGCATCATCCCAGAGAGCATAGCTTATAAGTGGACCTCAATATTTGTTCCTTTTTTTCTGTCCATTGACAGCACACTATATGGGAAACGGGAAGAATCCACTCTGCAGTTAGCAAGCCTCCGCATCCTACTTCAGCATCTTGTTAATGTACTGTTCAGCTTTCCTCCCATTCTGGAAGGTGATGCTTGAAGATATTTCATGTAGAAGGTATTCTACTCAGTTTCCTGGGCAGGGCAAACTTGCTAAAACCACCTTGGTAACTTACTACATTCTCCAGCCACTGATATGCTGTTGTCACTAGACACCAGAAAAGCTGCTTTGTATAGATAGGGTTCCTTCACTTGCCTGGAAAAGGACCTCTTTCTTCCAATTTGGTACTTCTAACAGGATGATGTACCCTAGGGCTTCCCCATCCTGAAAAAAAACGTTAAGATCATGTAAAAGCTCTTCTTGGCCACTCACCCTGCTGCTCTGAGAGGAGCCAGCTGCTGACTCCCTAGGTGTTAGCCTCTACAGCAGTGGGCCCCAAACTGTGGGGTGTGCCTCCTTAGGCGGTGCAGAGGATTGTTTGGAGGAGTGTGGGCCAGCCCCTATGGGGGGGATGGAGAGGCAGCTCCGCTCCCCAGCGGCAGCTCCGCTCCACCTCCAGCCAGCTCTGCCCTCATTCCCTCTCTTCCCCCAGGCCAGTACAACCTCCAGACCCAGCTCCTCCTCCGTTCCCGGTTCTGCCCCCAGCTCTGCCTTTGGCTGAGGAAGCACCTCGGCTGAGGAAGCCTTGGTTGTACAGTAATGCAAGGGTGGACATGGACAAATTCCATTACTAGTAAGGGGGAGGTGTGACAGGAAAGGTTTGGGCTGCACTGCTCTAGAGTTCAGGCACTTTCCCTATCCTGGGGCCCATAGGTACACTTTCAGGGAGTAGATCTTTTTGGCTCCTCATCCTGAGAGCTGCAGTGGTTCAGGAGCCAAATTAGCAATCAGCATTACCCAAAAGAGCCAAAGTAGTGTGAATTCATTGTTTCATTTACACTCTGTGTGTGTGTATGTGTGTGTATGTGTGTGTGTGTTTGTTTGTTTATGTTCTCCCAGCAAAATGACTGACCAAGTATTTTATCAAATACAATTGGTTAATACCATAGTAAAAGCATCCTGATTGGTTGTTAATTAAATCAGTGTTTTAATATGTCTTGCAAAGAGCTGCAGGAGATACATTAAAGAGACACTTGAAGCTTGTGAGCATCAGTCTGAAAATCACTGCTTTAGACTCTGCCATAGCTTAATTTACTCCTTCCAGAATTCCACCTGAAGATGAGAGCTTTCTAGTTTACCTCTTCAAGAGGGTGCATGGGAGGTTCAACAAGGACAAGTGCAAAGTCCTGCACTTAGGACGGAAGAATCCCATGCACCGCTACAGACTAGGGACCGAGTGGCTAGGCAGAAGTTCTGCAGAAAAGGACCTTGGGGTTACAGTGGACGAGAAGCTGGATATGAGTCAACAGTGTGCCCTTGTTGCCAAGAAGGCCAATGGCATTTTGGGATGTATAAGTAGGGACATTGCCAGCAGATCGAGGGACGTGATTGTTCCCCTCTATTCGACATTGGTGAGGCCTCATCTGGAGTACTGTGTCCAGTTTTCGGCCCCACACTACAAGAAGGATGTGGAAAAATTGGAAAACGTCCAGCGGAGGGAAACCAAAATGATTAGGGGACTGGAACACATGACTTACAAGGAGAGGCTGAGGGAACTGGGATTGTTTAGTCTGCGGAAGAGAAGAATGAGGGGGGATTTGATAGCTGCTTTCAACTACCTGAAAGGGGGTTCCAAAGAGGATGGATCTAGACTGTTCTCAGTGGTGGCAGATGACAGAACAAGGAGTAATGGTCTCAAGTTGCAGTGGGGGAGGTTTAGGTTGGATATTAGGAAAACCTTTTTCAGTAGGAGGGTGGTGAAACGCTGGAATGTATTACCTAGGGAGGTGGTGGAATCTCCTTCCTTAGAAGTTTTTAAGGTCAGGCTTGACAATGCCCTGGCTGGACTGATTTAGTTGGAGATTGGTCCTGCTTTGAGCAGGGGGTTGGACTAGATGACCTCCTGAGGTCCCTTCCAACCCTGATATTCTGAGTCTATGAATTCACACAGATTAAGTTTGCACAAGATTCTAAATTACCATTGCTCTTTATTTAACAGAGAAAGCATAGAGAGTACAGACCATATAATATACAAGCAGCATCCTGAATGTGCTGCCCCTCACCCTTGGGAGTCTGTGTGGGAACATCTGAGTTCAGGTAGGAAGGGTTCCCCCACCTCATTGGGCTCCTGCAGCAGCTTTCCTATGCTTGAGCTGGTGAAAGTAGCTGAAAACCAGCCAAATTGATCTGCTCCTGTCCTTTTACAACCTTCCAACCTATCTGTCAGATAACTCCCAAATCAACCTCCTCAGGTGATCAGACCCCTATCAGTTGATTTTGTTGTCAAGTGACCTCTCCCCTGACAACCTAGTTCTTCTGGGTGGGGAGCCCATCTATTGTCTAGGATGTTTCTGTTTAAATAGGGGTCCATTCTGATTTAACAACTCTGTTGTGAGCCTGTATCACCCCCCTTTGGAATTGCAGTCCAACATGGAGGCAAAACAATAGAGAAGATTAAAAAAGAAAACTGCACTTTTTCAGCTTGGTAAAGATGCATACAGAATTCATACACTCACACAGAATGCATAAACTGTGCAGAACAATTCCCCAGGCATTCACTGACCAATAGCAGCAACAGTGCCCTTGTTAGGATTTTTATCTTCCTTCCCCTTCTGTGTCCCCTGCTCTGGGAATCGCACTCCAGTGCAGAGGGTTGCAGCACCACTCAGGTTTAGCCCACCTGACCTTCTGTCTGATGACAGAGGATCAGGCGAGCCAAACCTGAGCAGTTCTGGGATCCTGTGCTCCATATAAACACCACTCACCGAATGTTGGCCTTTCTCCCACACCCATCATAATGGAGGGTCAAGTGGGCCAAACCTGAGCACTGCTGCAACCCTATGTGCCAGATTGCAGTGCCCACAGCACGTGGAACACAAGATCCACTGCTGTGAGTGAGTCAGACACATAAAAATGTAATGGACAAACAAACTCTATCCATGACTTTTTTTCATACTGTGACAAACCTTGATAATGATGATAAATGTTTGAGCCTCCTGGGGCCCTCTAAGACATGTGGGCCCCTGTACACCTGCACAAGCTTCACCAGTTAGTCCTCTACCAGTGTTTGGCACTGAAGCTTGTTTTCTGACAGGATCAACAAAATCTTATTACTTATTTAATTCAAATTTACTGTGTACAATAGATTACTGATGAGGAGGAACCCCCACCCCTATCCCGGTGGGCAGAGTCAGGACTCCTGTGCCTGCCCTACTAGATACAGAGGAGCAGAATAGGAAGTATAAAATGTGGGCCCTGCAGCTCAGTTGGATTGGAACCACTGGAGGAGACAGATACCTCCCATCAGCTGCTGGGGCTGGAGCCCAGAAAGGATCCCTGCAGTGCTGAAGACTTGCCAGAACCACCAGCCAACCCGGGTGCTGAGGAACTGCAGGGAGTGCTGCTGGCTATCTACCCCAGGGAGACAGAGGATACCCATGGAACCGAGGTACCAAATGAAGGGATTGTAGGAAGTAGCCCAGGGACGCTAGACTAGTCTGGTTGGGTTGCTGCCTGGATTCAGGTCTATGTGTATTGACAAGATTCTTGCTGACCCAGTGGTGGAACCATCCTCCAATGTTAAGGCCTTGGGCTGGGACCTGGTAGAGTAGCGTGGGCCTGGGTCCCCCTACCCTCTACTGCCAACCCCATCCTGGGGTGGCAGCCTCCCCACCTTAGGCCAGGAGGCCAGCATTTGTCTGCCATCTGCCAGAGCCAGGTTGTCAGATTGTCTGTTTGGTGCTGTACACTGTCTGGGGGCCTGAGCTTGCTAGACTGTTTCTTGCTCTGCCCTGTATGAGGCCAGAATCCTGGGCTACTTGCTGCTTGGCCTTGCCTAGAGCAATGGTTTTCAAGCTGTGGGTCACAGCCCAGTACTGGGTCATGGAATGTAAGGCACTGGGTCACAGTGGCTCTGGTCAGCACCGCCAACTGGGCTGTTAAAAGTCCCCTCGGTGGTGCTGCCTGGCTAATGCAGGCTAGTCCCTACCTGTTCTGACACCGTGCTATGCCCTGGAAGCAGCCAGCAGCAGGTCCGGCTTCTAGGTTGGGGGGCAATGGGGCTCCACATGCTGCCCCCACCCCGAGCACTGGCTTCACACTCCCTTTGGCTGGGAACCGGCCAATGGGAGCTGGAGGGGGGGGCGGTGCCTGTGGGCGAGAGCTTGTGTTTCTCCACCTAGGAGACGGACCTGCTGCTGGCTGCTTCCAGGGTGTAGCACGGTCTGCTGTGCGGGGACAGGCAGGAAGCCTGCCTTAGCACCCCTGCTGTGCTGCTGATCAGGAACCGCCCAAGGTAACACTGTACCCCAACCCTGTGCCCCAATCCTCTGCCCCAGCCCTGAGTGCCCATCCCATACCAGAGCCCCTTCCTGCACCCCAAGCTCCTCATCCCTGGCCCCACCCCAGAGCCTGCACCCTCAGCCCAATGCCCTGACTCCCTCCTACACCCTGCCCCAGCCCAGAGCCCCCTCCCACACCCTGAACCCCTCATTCCTGGCCCCATCCCAAACCCCTCTGCCCAGGCTCCATTGGGTCGTGGGCATCAACAATTTTCTTCAGCTGGGTCACCAGAAAAGTAGTTTGAAAACCACTGGCCTAGAGGACCAGGGCCTTAGAGACTTCTAATTCCCCAATAACCCACTTCTCATGCTGTCAATCTGAGAGTAAGGGGGCATGGCCTCCATCCAAGACTGACTGGAAGAGATGGCCATACACTCCTACACCAAATTAAATGTAGTTCCATTTTTCATCATACTTTTATTAATATAACAAATGGTTGAAGTTTTGTATATGTAAACAGTGTAATTGTAATTTATTAGTGATTATTTAGAATTACTAGAGGTTTTTTCCATTTGAGTGTAGGAATTATAACATTGCACATAAGGCATGTTTATTTATAATTATGGCAGTTCTTAAAAAAAAGTAGATTTACCAAAAGTAATTATCTATTTGTATGTATTGTCTATGGCACCCATCGCCATCTGGCATCCAGACTACTACCATTCATTTAAAGAGATAAATACAATAGTATGAGTCACTCATATACATGACCCAGTACAGTTACTTCTCCTGAAATGTGTTATGTTTTTCAATTAAAAGCATGGGTAAACAGGTAGACCTTATTCTGTGCCCACAGAGCCACCAAACTCATGCTTTGGCATGCCATTAGAGGTCATGACACCACAGGTAAGGGGCTGCTACTGAAAATGATTTGCTGATGGTCCAGAAAATTTCTCTCCCAACAAGAGCATACTAGTAAATTTTAAAAGATCTGATAGGACTAGATATTTGTGGAAGGTAGAGCCTAGGTGGGAGGGTGCCCACAATTTAGAGCTTAAAAATAATCTAAGCCCTAATTCATTTATCTAGTAAACATATTACAGACAAATTGTGAAAGTGCTTGGAGGAGGGAAGGGTTGTTTTGCTTTTATGTGATTGAACTGTGGCAATTAGTAATTTTAGAGAATAAACAAGGTGACAACTGCTTAACAGCAGATGGGAGAGGGAAAAAAAGAACTCATCATTACTGGTATACTCCCACTCCTGTGGTCCCACTTCTCATGATCTCAGTTGCACTCTATAATTGGAAGATAAGTCAGCAGCTTTTTTTACATAGCATAAAGGAATACAGATAACAAGCATTAAATAAGAAACATTGCACTATACCAAGATTAACAAAAGTAATAATGCTGACCTTGCTAGCACTCAGATCTTTTCAACCGTGAATCTTCCATTCTGACCAAGAAGAGCAAGGCACATAATCCTCTGTCTTGTACATGATAGAAGCACAGCCACTCCTTCACCTGAGACAGGTCCCTTATACCTGGGAATATTATTCCAAAGCCCTTTCCCAGCTAAGGTTTCTCCTTAAACAAAAAAAAAAAAAAAATCTCCTAGAGGTACTTCAAATTGATAGTCAGTTTTACATTTCTGATCTACCAAAGTTCTGTTTGCATAGTAGCAATCCCTTCATTAGTTATGCTGTCTCCTCATCCAAGTGTTTCCTATAAATATATTTAAATCTTTGAATTTTAGAAAACATCACAAGTTGAAAATGTGCAATTTTTGGCCTGGTAAAACTTTTCCTGGTGGAATAAACCATTTTACAATAGTATGAGAATTAATGACCCATAAAAGGAGTCTCTTAAAATTAAAATCAGTTGGTACGTACTTTATTTTTGTACACTCATCAGAGAGCAATGTTGAATTTCAGAGCCACCTTGTCAAAATGTTAATTTGTGATGGTTTACATCTCTCTTAATCCAAATGATAGTATCTGACAGGAATGATCTGCAGACAGCTAAACCTGCAAAGGGTGAAATCCTGTTCCCATTAAAGTCAATGGCAAAACTCCTATTGACTGCAGTGGGGCTGGGTTTTCACCCAAAGTGTATTCCAGACAGAATATAATCTTAGGGACACCATGAATTGACCGATTAAAACATTAACTTCCCATTACTTTTGTCTAAAGTTTTCTTTAATGAGTACACAACTGCATAGACTAACTTAATAAAAGTACCCTCTTTTGCACTCCAAACCTAACATCAATATCTATATATCTGTGTACTAGAAGTAGGATGCACCTCTAGCCTCTTTCAGTTCCTCACTCAGGACATGGGTTTTCTAAAATCTTCCTCCATAGGAGAGAGAGAAAGGATGCCCCTGCCTAGAGACTCAGCCACACATGCTAGAAGGTAGACAGACAATACACAGTGCTTATATATGTGTGTTTTTGAATATAACAGGTAGGGAAAATATTCATCCATTAAATTCATCCCTCCATTAAAGCTAATGCAATTACACCTGAGACTAAATGTACCCAATGTTTGTTCATTCATTCTCCTTATATGTACAGGATGACAAGTTCTTACAACCAAAACAGTCTGTTTTTATAAATTGGACAATGAAGCCACAAAGTTGTACATGTCAATGTCTGAAGATATCTGATAGTATTTCATGAAGGTTCTACAAAACAACAAGCTGCAGAAACAGTTAACTGAAACAAAAACTGAATTTTGTGTGAACATGTCCCAAAGTTAGAAATGTCAAAAACAGCACATAACTGGCTTTCAGAGACCTGCACCTGTTACCAAAATGCTATTTATACACACTTTCGGTCATTAGCTCAAAAGAAAGACCAAGGTCGTGATATACAGAGGATTGTCAGTCCTGGACTACAACAGGCCATTTGAATGTTTGTCCTCTTACTAGAGGATGGTCTTACTAGTGCTGTATACCAAAGTAATACCACCTCCTTATTCCTGCTCAACATGTATTTGCTTATATAGTCAAGTATCACATTAGCTCTCTTAGACCCAGTATCACACTGGGACTTTTAAGGTTCAGCTGGCTATCCACAATCATGCCTAAGTTCTTCTCAGAGTCATTGTTTTCCAGGATATATTCCCACTGTAAGTTCTATATTTGTTGTTCCAAGAGGTATGATCTTGTATTTGGCTAAATTAAAAGATGCATTGTTTATTGCATCCAGTTTACTAAGAAACCCAGATCACTCTATCTACGTATCCAATACTCATCATTATTTAAGGCTCCACCAACCTTTATCTTCAAACTTTATAAGCAACATTTTGATATTTTCTTCCTGATCAATTATATAAACATTCAGTAGCATGGAGCCAGGACCCCACTAGAAAAAACACCCATTTGATTATTAAGCTCCATTTACAATTATTTTTTGAGATTTATCAAACAATTTTCAATATGTAGTATATTGATTCTCTTTGAGGCTAATTTTTAACCAGAATTTTGCACTTAGCTTTATTGCTAGCTTCATTGTTAGGAAAGCCTAATTCATCTCCAAAATATCCCTTATCCATATCCTTACCACAACATCCTCTGTCTTAGAATGAGGTGGTAAAAGCTCTTAAGTTTATTGTCTCAAACAAGAGGAGCCTTCATGGGTGATGTAATTACCAGACTATTTACAGCTTTCTAGGAATTCTATTTCAGATATGATTTTGTTTGGCATTTATAGGCCTCCCTTTTTAATACCATATTTTTAAGGTTTTTACAAGGAATCGTAGGGTATGTCTACACTTATAGCTGGGGATGTGATTCCTAGCTTGAGGAGACATACCCGCAGTAGCTCTTTTTGAGGTAGAATGAACAAGGGGCTAGCCACCCCAAGACCATAGAAATGGACTTGGCATGGGTAGTACAGTCTGCTGCTCATGCTGCTGCAGCTATGCTCTAATTTTAATGTGCTTGCTTAATGAATGCTATTGGGAGTATGTCTCTTCAGGATAGAAATTATACTGCAATCTCAAAGTGCAGACATAATTTAAAACTATTGTTTCTTTCCGTTTCTAGGGATTTGGGACACAGATCCCATAATCAGCTTTACAAAAATCAGCCTTAGTTAACTCTCTTAAGGACAGAACAGGTTAGTGAAAAACATTTATACAAGGTCATTTTGTAAATTGTCAGGAAGGTTACCAGTATACATGTACCCGAGACAAGATTTCCTTTCTCTCACCTCTCCTCCCCCCAAAATCTGGCTAATCAATTAGCATAGAACATCTCCCACCCGTCTCACTCAAGGATGAGCAAATACTATTGATAGTCTGAGTCTCAGAGTAAAAACAACTAAAAAAAATGACAAATACAGCCATTTTTTGATGCTGGTTGTAACCTACTCCCTCATATAAGAAAATGACCTTGACTATTTCCTGAATTTTATCTACTTTTTGCTTTGGTTTTCCTGTTATCTTGTTTACAGTGATATCTGTTTCACTCAGTGGTGATACAGTTTAGGAGTTCAGGTAAGAAATACAGAGTCCAGTTCAAAAAAGTGTCGTGTAGGCTCAGAGCAAGGTCAGGAGCCAGTTTCTGAAGAAGGCTTTCTGTTTTATAAACTGATATTTTATTTTATTTTATTTTATTTAAAAAGGAATTGCAAATTCATCCACTCTTTTGTCTTGTCTTCTAAACTGTTTTTAACATTCTTTAAAAGTGATGCTTTACATAATAAAAATGTCAGCAACAGTCTTAACTTCTTAAAAGAATTACCTTGCGATACACTATAATGAGTATAATAGCCCTATATTTCTATTGTCAGTGCTATTTTGAGCAGCTTATGAATTCAGTCATTTCATTTTCTATGAGGCTTGGGGTTAAATTAACATTAGTGTTCATCAGAATTTTGTTTACTTTAATAGGACAATACACCCATTTGAAATTCTAATTATTCTATGTGGCCAGACTATAATGAGCATTTCAGCAGATGGCATCAGAACAGGTTTCATATAAATTATTTCCTATGAACATGTACAAAGAGCTATTCAGAAAGATTACCAAATGGCCGAGCCAGTGCTTCTGAACCATGTCAGATGCTCCTCCGTGCCAGGCCAAGGGCTAGTCCCTCCGGAAGTGCCCCATCACCTGGCAGAAGTAACACCATGCCTCCCCTGTTGAATAATGCACCTGGTAGCGGGCCCCCTGGTAGGGGACCAGGAAGGACTCCTCGAGCGCCTCTCCATCACTCGCCACTGGCGGCAGTTGAAGCTGCACCTGCCAGCGGAACGAGAGGATGTGATGGAGGGTGAGGTCTTTGCAGCCCAGTGGGAGAGGGCTGACAACGGAGATTGGTTTCCCTAGGGTAGAGAGGGTGGGTAACAGGGCAGCACTGGGAAGAAAGGGAGGGACAGAGGTCAGGACTATTCCGACGCCCAGGTCCTCTAGCAGCTCCAGGGGGACGAACACACACCCCACCACCAGACCTTTCTCCACTGCCTCCTGGGCGGCAGCCTTGATGCTAGGAAGAACGAGACCTTTCCGTACATTTTGGAGGCCGCCATAATGCCCATGGGCCCCACCACCCTCGTCAATGCCCGCACATAGGTTTCTACATGGGGCAAAGCGGGCACCAGGAGGCAACGGATGCCGTGCTTCCTGGTCAAGGTGCAGAAGGGGACCAGGCTGCTATAGATGGTAGCAGAGGCGGTGGTTGGAGGAGATGATGTAGCAGCAGGCGGGGGGGCCGCTGCCATCTGGGTGTACGCCCTGGGGGCCAGGAGAGGAGCACCCTCAGAGCTGGTGGAGGGAGCAGCAGGGAGGGACACCGCGACCAGTGGCAGGGCTGCAGCAGTGGGGGCAGCCCCTGCCATGAAGGGCCTTACCCTTCTTCTTGCCCTGGGCCTTCCCACTGGCTGGGGGAGCTCCCCCAGAATCAGAGAGGGCAAGGGACATGGCAGCAGCAGAGGTCATCCCATTGCCCGCCGCAGCTGGCGCCCTAGCGGGGGCGATAGCAGGTGGTTCGGCAGCGGTGGTTGACATAGAGGCTAGGGGGCGTGACGGGAGGGCAGGTGGAGGAGGCGCAGTGGGGGCTGCCTGAGGAGTCCCACTTGCCTCGTCTCCTGCCATATTAAGAGGGGGGGACAAACACCAGAGGAAGGGGGGAGAAGGGGAATAGGTCGACCACTCCTCCCCACTAGGCTACAGGCAGGGGAGGAGGGTGCCAAAAGGCGGGGGGGCTATCAAGGACGTGGTGGGGGGCTCTGTCACCAACTCAGGACAGGATTCCGGCTCCTTTAGCTGCACTGGAGGGGGTACAATAGCATTAGGGGAGTGCAGTGATATGAGGGTCAGCTAAAATGGGAGGGGCACAAGCGCATGGGAGGGGGCATGGGCGCACAGGGCGAGGGGCTAATCAGGGCAAGAGGACTACAGGGGGAGGGGAACAACCAGGTTGAAAGTAATACAAGGAGACCCAGGGGCTAGCTTCAGAGGCTGGGGTGGGGCAAACAGAGCAGCAGAGGGAAACAGGCGGGGCAGGCAAACAAACTGAAGCTACTGAGGGGGGGCTGGGGCAAAGGGGAGGGCAAAAGTCTGCAAGGGGCAAATGGGGCAGGTAGCAAGGGGCAAAGCTGGGAGGTTGCAGGGGGGGTCAGTCCAAGGAGGGGGGAATGTGTGCCCACGTGTGCTTGCAAAAGTCAGTTTGGGCTGGCTGCTGCTTCAGGCCCAAAAGGTGGTGAAAGGGCATGGCAATCCAGGTGAGCAGCTGAGTCCCAGAGGCAGGAGCTTGAAGCAGATGGTAAATGTCCACTGGGGGTGGTGGAGGCAAAGGGGGACACACGGATGGACCAGGGGGTAGGCTCCACGCCACACCACCCTGTGTCCCCACAAACACAGTCAAAGCCCCCACCACAAAAGCACAGGTCAAAAGTTACTCAGTCTTAAAGGCCTCCTCCATGGTGGTCTGCAGAGTCTCTGTGCGCTCCCCAGAAGCAGATTGTCCTCTTCTTCTCGTCCTTGGGGCTCCAGCAGCTTCTCAGCAGCAAATACACCAGCAGCTCCAGGCAGCAATCCGGTGGCCAGGCAGGAAGGGCCCCTCACAGGTGGTGGTGGTGTCCGCAGCAGCAACGGCTGGGACTGGGGTCCCTCACTCCCCAACTTGAGTTGGTTCGATGATTCATAGATTCTAGGACCAGAAGGGACCATTGTGATTATCCAGGCTGTCCTCCTGTATAACACAGACCAGATAACTTCCTGAAATTATTCCTATTTGAGCTAGAACATATATTCCAAAAATATCCAACCTTAATTTAAAAATTGCCAGCGATGGAACAATTTACCAAGGATCGTGGTGGATTTTCCAATGACCAGTTACCCTCACTGTTAAATATTTGGCCCTTGATGCTGAGTGGCATCCATCCAGTCCAGCTTAGTCTGCTTCCTCCACAGCCATCAGGTAGGGTTGCCAGGCATCCGGTTTTCAACCAGAACACCTGGTCGAAAAGAGACCCTGGCGGCTCCAGTCACCATTGCTGACCAGGCCGTTAAAAGTCCCATTGTTGGGACAGTGGGGCTAAGGCAGGCTCCTGCCTGCCATGGCTCCATGCGGCTCTTAGAAGCAGCGGCATATCTCCCCTCCAGCTCTTATGCTTAGGTGCAGCCAGGAGGCTCTGCACACTCCCACCGCCCCAATCGCCAGCTCTGCGGCTCTGGAACCATGGCCAATGGGGGCTGCAGGTGGTGGCACCTGCAGATGGGGCAACACATGGAGCCACCTGGCTGCGCCTCTACATAGGAGCCAGAGGGGGGGACATGCCTCTGCTTCTGGGAGCTGCTTGAGATAAGCATTGCCTGGAGGCTGCAGCCCTCACCCTAACCCTAACGCCTTGACCTAGCCCCACCCCAGAGCCCACACCCCCAGCTGGAGCTCTCCCCCTCCCCATACCCCAACCCCTGCCCCAGCCCTGATCCCCCTCCCACCCTCTGAACCCCTAGATCCCAGCCCAGAATCCCCTCCTGCACTCTGAATCCCTCATTTCTGGTCCAACGCCAGAACCTGGACCCCCAGCCCAGAGCTCATACCCCTCCTACACACCAACCTCCTGCCTCAGCCTGGAGCCCCCTCCCATACTCTGAACCCCTCAGCTCCACCCCCAACCCAGAGCCCCCTCCTGCACCTCAAGCCCCTCATCCCTGGCCCCATCCCAGAGCCCGCACCCCAGCCAGAGCCCTCACCCCCTCCCGCACCCTAACCCCCTGAGCCAGCCCGGTGAAAATGAGCAAGTGAGTGAGGGTTGGGAGAGCAAGCGACGGGCAGGGCGGATGGAATGAGCAGAGGGTGGGACCTCAGAGGGTGGGCAGGACATGGATGGAACCTTGGAGGATGGGTGGGGAAGGGGACGGGGTAAGGGTGTTCAGTTTTGTGTGAGTAGAAAGTTGGAAACCCTACCATCAAGGAAGTTATGTACTGGTAGGGTGACCAGACAACAAGTGTGAAAAATTCGGATGGGGGTGGGGAGTAATAGGAGCCTATATAAGAAAAAGACCCCAAAATCGGGATTGTCCCTATAAAATCAGGACATCTGGTCACCCTATCTGGATTGAGCCCTGCAGGAAAGATAGGCAGGGGAATGCCTAGTTTGAGAATCTCCCTGAGGCATAGGAATGAGAGAGGCACCCGGGTGCCTAGACTGAGACAACTGTGCACATGCTCACTGGAAGAAATGTAGCTGCCTTGGGGACTTTAATGGCAGAAATGTCAGCACTTCCAAGGTGAGGCAATGGTACCTTTGTCTCTATGTAGATTTTGGCTTTTGAGAACTACAGATAAAATTGCTAAATAAGAGCTAGGTATTATTAATTATTATTATTATTATTATTTTAGAACATCCCTATATTTTTTATATAGAAGCAATGTTGTTTGTCTTCTAAGAAACAAAGGATATATGTCTCAAAAGTTTGCACAGTAAATACTTATAAGCTGCACATTGTTTTTCATTACCGATGATTTGTTTTCCTGCAGAACAACGTCTTGTAAAATATTAAACATATTCAAAGTGACTAATGCACTTTTTGAATCTAAGTAGTCCTCAATGAAAAATTTACAATGCACACAATTTTGATTTCTGCTTGCAATAGGCAAAAGTTGTGTTTTACTTTATAAGTAATTAATCTGTTTAAAACTGACATTAAATTTGCATCTTCACTGTTGTATTAAACTCAACTTTATTCTGTTTTTCACATGAAAAGGGCTTTTGGTAGACTTGGAAGAGTCTAAAATTATAAATGCAAGTGCAAATACAGTATCTAAATTGACTGTAGTGTGATTGTTCGCATCAAGTAAAACCTAGAAGTTAGCTATAGCTATGTTTTTGACTCTTTGCTTTTGAATATTATGGAGTACAGTATTACACATCCTACTTTACAATAAGAAAAAACAATAAACTTTGTAGTTACATTTCAAAACAATACCCATTACATATCAAGCAAAGGAGTACTATTTGTATTAAAATATGTACATATAATATGAGCATAAATGATTGTCTTTTTGATAAACTTAATATAAGACAGATGTTGAATTTATAGTGCTGCCAAAGTGTAACTTAAGTTTCTACTGAACTAAAGTCTATTTTGACAATATTTATTTTTAACTATATCAAGATTGCCTTCTGTAGCCACAGTGGGCCAAATTCATCTTTGTTATAACTCCAACAGAACCAAAACATCTTTATAAGTGACCTATTTTTACAGGTCCAATTATGCATATCTTTGATTTGGAGAAATAAATGTTTGTTTAAAAAACACCATACTTCTGAGAGGAAAGCATTTCTGCAAAAATTATTTGTAGCTACTTTTACTAAACATATTTAGCATCATAAAGGAGTTGTAAAAGACTAGGATAATGATGAGATTGAGAATCCTTTTGACTTCTTACTAAAAGAACCTAGAGAAGGTTTGTATGTATCTATCTATATATGGGGGGGGGGGGGTGCATGTGTGTGTAAAAGCACACACGATAACAGCATTAGGAAGATGTCCTTGCTGTTTCTTTCCAGCTATTATAAATGCTGCACTTTTTCCATCTGGGAGGAGGATTCATCTCCCATTGAAGCCAATGGCAAACCTTCAGTAAACAGGGAAACAGAATTATTGCACTGGTTGCCAGAAGCATTTGTATTCAGTTGTTAAATTAATAATGGGTATCTGGTTCAATAAACAATTGTGTTTCCCATTAGGGTGTAGCTGCTATATTACTCTTTGTTTAACAATGTGCAATATAAAATAAATAGAAAAATGTGATGTTTGTAGACTATGTAGTGTGCTTTTATAATACTGTATACCATGTTATGATACAAAATCTTGGCAGGCACTGTGGGACGAAATAAAGCTTCATGGTCTAAAATAATGCAGAAGGATTTATATCATCTGACTGGAAGCTCCTAGCCTTCCTGCCTACATCTACTTCTGTCATTCATCTATTCAGACTTTCTGTTGCCTCCCCAAAGGATTGTATCCTCACTTGTCTCTTGCTTTATCAGCTCCCTAAATAAGAATATAGTATTCAAATTAGTTACACACTGCATTTATTAACTATTCTGAGACAAGTCCTGATGGACTTATTTAGGTGAATAGCTCCACTAACCTCAGTAAGATTACTCACCTGAGTAAAGCCAGGAGGATTTGAATCTAGAGATATTTACGACAGATGTGAATGAGGCAAAAACACACAAACAAACCCTTATTGAATTAAATATGCTTGCATTCAATAAAGCTCTACTTTATTCTGATCTTTATGCAGTAAGTGACCAGAAATCCACACAGATTTACACCTTGTAGCCCAGAAAAAAACTGAAGGGTTATTTTCTTTTAACTATAGCATTCTTCAAATTTTTTTTGAACAATTGAGAATAGAGACCTGGTGTAAATTCATAATTTTGCATTATATTGTCCTGAAAATGTTTTAAATAATTGAATGCCAAAACTGAATAAAGATTAAATGACTAAAGTCCCAGAGGGCCTGCTTCAGTCTTAATCTAAACACTTTATACTGTAACACAGGCCTCAGTTTTCACCAACAGATAAATATGAGATCTTTAAAATATAATATTTCAACAACTTAGGTAAAAGTTTAGCAATATGAATACTATATGAGTATAGTGATTATAGCACAAAAACAAAATTTAATAAAATAATATATTTCTTGAGCCAGTCCTCAGTATTGGTACATCATCCTATGATAAAATAGGGCACCATAAAGTTGATTTTGGTAAATACAGATAAAGTTTAAGCACTGATTAGACCCTTTACTATTAATAATGTAACCCCTCACCCTCTTGTTCAGATAGAACTGATCTTGATCCCATGTACAAAGGAATTGATTGGTGTTGAAAGCTGTGCCCACTACATCACAAACCCTAGAGGCAAATATTATAGGCACTCTAGATATTAAAGCTGGGTAGGCATCTAATACTAGCTGGTTTACCCAGGGTTGATGCTTACAATTAAAGGTCACAAAATAAGCAAAGGCCTTTACTTCCACTCTGGCTAGGTTGATGTGAGTTTGTAATTTTATTGAACTATCAGCTTGTGAAATATATTTTGTTAATATAATAAAATATTATATGAAAAAAAATTGTACATATACTGTTTAGAGCCAAATTTTCAAAATGGCCCTCAAACCACCCTCTAATTTTGCATCTGAAAACTGTAGACTTTATATAACCAACTACTTGGTTTGCAGTTGCAAACAACTTTTGAATTTACTTTCTAGACCCACTTCACATTTGAAGAATACTGAAAGAGCAAAGTTTAAAACCAATTTTAAGGTCTTTAATTCAAACTCACTGAAGCCAGAGGAAGTCTTTCTGGTGATGTCAGCTGGCTTTTGGTCTGGCTCTAATTCACTAGCTTCTGCAGATGTCAGGAACAAGCCTATGACTGCTTCTATCCACTTCCTGCCAGCCTGATAATCACAGGATGTTGAGAGAAAGAGTCAAAAGCCTCATTCACTCTCCCTCCTGCTGCTGCTGGAAATCAGCTGTGTGCTACTTCTTTCTGGCCTCCCTGCCCCCCGTTGGTGCTAAGAGATCTACCCTTTCATTTTTATTTTTATTTTCCAAAATAAAAAAAAGCCTTCCTTTTGTTATTTTTAGACTGGGTATTTTTCTCCCTCCTGTTCTTTGGGAGTAACTTGCAGCAGTGCCCACCACAGAGACATAATTGTATTTTAAGGGTGCTATTAACTTTTTTAATTTAAAGTTTTTCTTGGCTTTAAGGAAATCCAGTTTTCACCATTATGACACCAAAGAAGAGGGAGGCATTACAGGCAAATTTTCCATTGCTGATCTTATAGCAACTCCAAGTTTTTCCAAACAGCATGGGGAATGAGGGGAAAGAATGCTTCTAATCTCCACCATTATCATCTTTAGCTACATCTGCTTCACAACCTGTTATTTAGGTGCCATTGTTAGGCACCTAAATAAATGACCTGGTTTTTGAAAGTGCTGAGTACCCAGCAATTTTCAGTGGCTTGTCTGACCATGATCTAAATCCAGCCAAGCATATCTGCTGGAAATTAACGAACAAAATCAATATATACTGATATACATCGCAAAAATTATTTCCTATCCTCTTTTAACTGCGAAAAAAGTAATACTACTTTCCCCCCAAAGTATAGCTGCTCCCCCATAACATCGGTAATAAATTCATATTTACTCATCCCCATTTTTTGAGAAGGAGATATATGAAAGAAAAATAATTGCATATGTGTAATAAAGTCTTAATTAGAGGCAATCATTCAGTTATCAAACTATGTTTTCCTTCAACTCACCTTCAGTTTGCAGGCAAGCCTTTGTTTATCTAAATATAGTTCTTTTACCAGGGCACTCTTAAAATTTCTCCCCAAAATATACATTGTACCTACAGGAACTGCATTCACTCTTTCAGAGGGAAAGCTTCCAAAATTTCTAGCCTGTAATGCTTTGTTGTTGCCTATCTTAATTTCAGTTCCAGATGTGGAATATTTTTCTGAAATATTCAAAAAAAAATCTCCCCCAAAAGTTTGAGAAAGTAGCTTCCTCCCTCCACTCAAACCTGCCTTAGGATTTTTATCCAGTCAAGAGCTATTCAAAAGCAAATAATATCATTACAATAATATAGTTCTTAAGGCCAGCAGGCAAGGCTGGTTTATTTTTCTGTATGAATATTTAGACAAATACACACAAGTGTGTTTAGAGATGAATTAAGACAGAAAGTATCTGTACTCTTTTTTTCTTATGCTCTGGGGGTGGGATTCACTAGTGGGACGTAGGTGCTGAACTGCCAATTTGAGTGCCTAAAGTTCAACATTTAGGGCTTGGCTACACTTGCAGCTGTAGAGCGCTTTGGGTTAAACCAGCCTTCGTACAGCACAGTAGGGAAAGCACTCCAGTCTGTCCACACTGACAGCTGAAAGCGCACTGGCATGGCCACATTTGCAACACTTGCAGCTGCATTGAGAGCCATGCATTATGGGCAGCTATCCCAGAGTTCAAGTGGCTGCAACATGCTTTTCAAATGGGGAGTAGGGGTGGAGTGTGTTGTATGTATGTGGGGGGAGAGAGAGTGGGTTTTTGGGGTGCTGAGAGTATGTCAGCATGCTGTCTTGTAAGTACAGAGCTACCTCCCTCCCCGGCCTCTCACTCACTCAAAGCAAACATTAGCTGTTTGTTTTTTTCTTGGCGCTGATAAGCAGCCAGCACTCCAAAATGGAGCTTTGAAAGGGCCACTTCCGCATTCCTGCTGGAGTTCGCAACAAAGACAAAAGAGGCCACTTCAGTTAATGGTATTATGGGACGTTTCGGGAGGGCAATCAGAGCGCAGTAACGTAACTCCTCATTCATACTGACGCTGTAGCATCTCACCGAATACGCAGCAAACCTTATCCCTCTTAGGGAGGTGGAGTACCAGCAGCACTCTACGTGCCTTGCCAGTGTGGACAGGGAGTGAGTTAGAGTGCTCTGGGTGGCTTTATTGTGGTATAACGTGCAAATGTAGCCAAGGCCTTAGACACCACCAGCATTAACAAAACCGTTGCTCAGCTGCCACCTAACCCTGAGGCACTTAAAGTCCCTGAGTGCCTAAGTTTCTGTTGTAAAAGTCCCTGAGGCACCTGAATTTCAGTGGCTGGACATGCACACAGCCTCCTACATAAGAATGGACATATTGGGTCAGACCAATGGTCCATCTAGCCCAGGATCCCGTCTTCCAATAGTGGCCAATGCTAGGTGCTTCAGAGGGAATGAACAGAACAGGTAATCATCAAGTGATCCATCCCCATCACCCATTCCCAGCTTCTGGCAAACAGAGGCTAGGGACAGTTCAGAGCATGGTTTTGCATCCCCACTCATCCTGGGTAATAGCCATTGATGGACCTATCCTCCATGAATTTATCCAGTTCCTTTTTGGACCCTGTCATAGTCTTGGCTTTCACAACATCCTCTGGAAAAGAGTTCCACAGGTTGACTGTGCTTTGCGTGAAGAAATATTTCCTTTTCTTTGTTTTAAACCTGTTGCCTATTAATTTCATTGCGTGAACCCTAGTTCTTGTCTTATGAGAAGGTGTAAATAACACTTCCTTATTTACTTTCTTCACACAAGTCATGATTTTTTAGCCATCTATCATATTCCGCTATTGGTCGCCTCTTTTCCAAGCTGAAAAGTCCCAGTCTCCTCATATGGAAGCTGTTCCATACACCTAATCAATTTTTGATGCCCTTTTCTGAACCTTTTCCAATTCCAATATATATTTTTTGAGATGGAGCAACCACATCTGCACACGGTATTCAAGTTGTTAGTGTACCATGGACTTATATAGAGGCAATATGATATTTTCTGTCTTTCCTAATGATTCCAACATTCTGTTAGCTTTTTTGACTGCCGCTGCATATTGAGTGGATGTTTTCAGAGAATATCCACAATGACTCCAAGATCTCTTTCTTGAGTGGTAACAGCTAATTTAGACCCCATCATTTTATATGTATAGTTGGGATTATGTTTTCCAATGTGCATCACTTTGCATTTATCAACATTGAATTTCATCTGCCATTTTCTTGCCCAGTCACCCAGTTTTGTGTGATCCCTTTGTAAGTCTTCACAGTCTGCTTTGGACTATCTTGAATAGTTTTGTATCACCTGCAAATTTTGCCACCTCACTGTTTACGCCTTTTCCCAGTATGTTGAAAATCATTGGTCCCAGGACAGACCCCTGGGGGACACCACTATTTACCTCTCTCCATTCTGAAAACTGACCATTTATTCCTACCCTCTATTTCCAATCTTTTAACCAGTTACTGATTCATGAGAGGACCTTCCTTCTTATCCCATGACTGCTATCTTTGCTTAAGAGGCTTTGGTCAGGAACCTTGTCAAAGGCTTTCTGAAAATCTAAGAGCTTTATATCCATTGGATCACCTTTGTCCACATGCTTGTGGACCCCCTCAAAGAATTCTAGTAGATTGGTGAGGCATGATTTCCCTTTACAAAAACCGTGTTGACTCTTCCCACAACTCATATTTATCTATGTGTCTGATAATTCTGTTCTTTACTATAGTTTCAACCAATTTGCTTGGTACTGAAGTTAGGCTTAACAGCCTGTAATTACCAGGGTCACCTCTAGAGCCTTTTTTAAAAATTAGTGTCACATTAGCTGTCTTCCAGTTATCTGGTACAGAAGCTGATTTAAATGATAGGTTACAGACCGCAGTTAGTAGTTCTGCAATTTCACATTTGAATTCCTTCAGAACTCTTGGTGAGTAGCATCTGGTCCTGGTGACTTATTATTGTTTAATTTATCAATTTGTTCCAAAACCTCCTTTAATGACATCTCAATCTGGGACAGTTCTTCAGATTTGTCACCTAAAAAGAATGGCTCAGGTTTGGGAATCTCCCTCACATCCTCAGCCATGAAGACTGGTGCAAAAAATTCATTTAGTTTCTCCACAGTGGTATTATCTTCCTTGAGTGCTCCTTTAGCATCTCAATTGTCCAGTGACCACACTAGTTGTTTAGGAGGCTTCCTGCTTCTGATGTACTTAAAATTTTTCTTTTTGCTATTAGCGTTTGAGTCTTTGGCTAGCTGTTCTTCAAATTCTTTTTTGGCCTTCCTAGTTCTATTTTTACACTTCACTTGCCAGATTTTATGCTCCTTTCTATTTTCCTCACTAAGATTTAACTTCCATTTTTTACAGGATGCCTTTTTGTCTGCTTCTTTTACTTTGTTGTTTAGCCATGGTGGCACTTTTTTGGTACTCTTACTATGTTTTTTTTTAATTTGGGGTATATATTTAAATTGAGCCTCTATTATGGTGTCTTTAGAACGTTTCCATGCAGCCTGTAGGGATTTCACTTGTGGCACTGTACTGGTAATGTCCTAATATTGACACTGCACAGTAGCTAAGTGCCAAACTCACATCTAAGCTGCAGTGGCATTCGAAAACTAGGCATTCTCCTGCTTATCTTGTCTTCAGGGTCTAAAGGGCACACTTAAGCCCCCACAAAAGATGCTTACCTCTGTGGTTAAAGCCCTCACCTAGAATGTGGGAAACCTGGATTCAAATCCCTCTCTGCTTGGTGTGGAGCAGAGACAGCTGACACTGGGCAGAGAGCATGGATGATTTCTCTGTATGAAAAACTGGTCATGGACATTGCTAGCAGGAGAGAAGCCCAGGAACATGAGTGTGGCATGCAGCAAGAGATGCTGGGGATTGTGAAGGAGTAAACAGGCATGTTGAGGCATCTGGTAGACTTTCTGGAGAAACACCTTGAGGCTAGACTCCCTCTGCAACAGCTGCAGAATGGCATTCCTGAATCACCATTTTCCTCCTCTCCCTCTCCAAAACATTCCAGGAGCCAAGGGGGAAAATGCTGTATCCCTTCAACTCAATGCCCTTGGAGGGTACTAGCAGTAAAAAGCACGCATATGATGATCTTTGACAGGCAAGGTCACTGTATTTAAGAGACAAGATCACTGTGTTTTTCTCCTCACAATTTTATTCTACTGACTGTCCAAGGGTATATTCCTTTTCTGATCCTACACTTCCAGTGTGTTTGTGCAGTAAATCAAGGTCCTAAGAATGAAATAATATTTATTACTTCACACCATGGGGGTAGGGGGGTACAGGGAAACTGGGGAAATGGGAGGGGATTAGCTGGAGAGAGAAACCCAGCAGTCACAGCAAGGTTCACAGTATGGGAAGTCACAACTCAAGGAACAGTTCACATTATTGTGGATCATTACTAAATCAGGGTTTCAAAGCCTCCCTGAGATACAGTGCTACACACTGAGCTCTTCTTATTTCCCTGGTATCTGGCTGCCCAGAATCAGCAGGTAGCATATCTGCCTCCATGCCCCATGCCTGCAGAAACTCCTCTCCCTCTGCCTCACAGATATTATGAAGCACACAGCAGCCAGCAATAACAATCAGGATATTGTTTTCACTGAGGTCTAACTTAGTAAGCAAACTGTGCCAGCAACCCTTTAAACATCCAAACACACATTCAACCACTATGCTGCACCTGCTTAGCCTATTGTTAAACCATTCCTTGCTGCTGTCCAGGTGTCCAGTGTACGGCTTCATGAGTCATGGGAGCAAGAGGTAGGCTGTGTCTCCCAGGATCACTATGGTCATTTCAACATTACCAATGGTTATTTTGAGCTGAGGAAAAAAAGACACTGCTTGCAGCTTTCTGAATAGACCTGTGTTCTTAAAGATGGAGGCATCATGCACCTTCCCTTACCATCCCACACTGATTTTGGTAAAACACCCATGGTGCTCCACCAGCACATGCAACACCATTGAAAAGTATCTCTTATGGTTTATGTACTCTTTGGCAAGGTGGTCTGGTGCCAAGATAGGGATATGCGTGCCATCTATTGTCCCACCCCAATTAGGGAACCCCATCATGGCAAAACCATCCAGTATGTCCTGCACATTGCCAAGAGTCACTACCCTTCTTAGTAGAAGTTGATTAATGGCCCTGCACACTTGGATCACAACAGCTCCCACGGTGGATTTACCAACTCCAAATTGATTCCCCACTGACACCGGTCAGTCTGGCGTTGAAAACTTCCACACAATGATCACCACTCACTTCTCCAGAGCAGGTCTCATTTTAATGTCACTGCACTGCAAAGCTGGAAAGAGCTCTGCAAACAGTTCCTGGAAAGTGGCCTTTCCCAATCAAAAGTTCTGCAACCACTGATCGTCATCCCATAACTGCATAATGATGCGATCCCACCAATCACTGCTTCTTTCTCAGGACGAAAACCAGCCGCTCCTCTGTGTTCAGCTGCTGCTCAACTGCCAGCAGCAACCCTGAATTGTTGGGATGCTTGATGGACATTGCCATGTTCCATGTGGTGGCTCCTCTCGTGGCTCTGGAAATACTGCAGGATAAGACGCAGTTGAGATCAGGGGAGGGGGGCAGAAAACTACATCATGGGATGTTGAAGCCATGTTCCCAGTTCTCCCCCTTCCCCCATGAAAATGATTTGGTCCCAGGAGGCATTGCAAGCCCTTCCCAAACGCCCCTACAGCAAGTTGTACTGTGGGATAGCTACCTGTGGTGCACTGATGCAAGCACTGCTATTGAGGACACACTCCACCGACACAAGGAGTGGTGTGGACATGCTTTACTGACTTAATTACTGTGGTAGCTGGATGTCAACTTAACTGAAATCGATGTAAGTTTGTACTGTAGATATGCCCAAACTCTCACTCTTACTCTTTGTCCTCGTTTCCCCCATGAGAAAAGAGCTGACCTGGCTTAGGCACCCAGCTCAAGGAGAGGATTCACAGCTGTGAATGCCAAATAGAGGGTGGTACCTCCCTCCAGCCCACAGGTTCTCTTTGAGGGATTGGTCTTAGGCCACACTCCTTGTCATTTCCTATTGGCTAGCTTAGATGGCTCCCTGCTGAGCTTGCTGGCTTTTATGAATTCCATTCTTGGGTGCCTAACTCTCCCCATGAATAGTACAGGGAGCCTGGATGCCTCAATTCCACTAGGTGACAGGACATCTAAAAGTTAGGCACTGAAATGCTGAGATTTGCAACACCTATGTTCTCCTTGTGAATCCCCCCTGGACTGCCTGCATGTAGCTAATGTATGTTAAGTTACAATATAGATCAGAAGTAGAAAAGTGATCAATCTCCTATAATGTGGAATATCAGCCCTGTAATTTCCTATGAAGTCAAGTGTGAATTTGGGATCGCATCGTCACCTTTAACTCCTTTCTGGTATGAAGCCCTCTTATCTCTGTGGTCTGCCTTTAGCTCTGTGGTCTCAGAGAAGAAACAGAAGCCTAAAGAAGGATAACCTCTTACATTAGTAAAAGCGGCAAAGAGTCCTGTGGCACCTTATAGATTAACAGACTTAGTCTACTCAGATTACAAAGGCTGGTGCACATCTACTTTCCATTGATGAAGTAGCGAACTAATTAATGAGTTTGCACTGTTTCAAGAGACGGTCTTGAGCAGTGTTAGACGGTACATTTCTGGGGTGCAAGGCTAGGGGTTTGGGAGATTTGCCGGTGTTTCCCTGTGTATAGTTCATGCATGGCTTGGAGAACATTCATGCAACTTAGATGTGCCTCTGCATGGTGGATGAATGATAACAGCATCTGCAGGGGTTTACTACTTGTCTTTGGCAAAGCATTGTGAGAGACAGCCCAGGCTAAAGAATTAAGGGGACATGATGGTCCCACAGTTCCAGGTTGTACCCTGGGGCTCCCATCACACCCTTAGCAAACTTTCATTGAAGAAATTGTCATGTCCCTCATTGTTGTGGTTATTCCTGCGGGCCTACAAGTAAAGGAGGATTGTGCATCCTGTATTTGCAACATTCATTAGAATAGTGCAGAGTTCTGCAATCTCCATGCTTCTGTCAGAGATAGTGGACATCAAAAAATGACATATGGATTTGTAGGATTTTTTTTAAAAGGTGGAAATTATGAGATATGTATGGCATTATGGGATAGAGAAAGCTGCAGGCTGGGAACTTGATCTATAGGTCCCAGAGATTCCTGCTCAATTTAATTCTCCCCCACAACACACTTCTAAACACTCATCTCTGAACCCTCTTCAAAATATGGAACAAAAACATTTATTGAATGCCTTTTCTGCATTATTATTTCATTTTTACGAAGAGTTTTGATAGTTTGACTATTCTTCACAGTTTGGGAGAAAACAGTTATCAAAATCTCAGAATTTCCTATGGGACATAAATTCAGGGTTTTGATCAGTTTGACCATAAACCATAAAAGATTCAGAACCATACCCTGCACACTGTTCTAACTTCTTAACTATCTCTAAGTAGTCTTTCTTGTCCATGTTCAATTTTATCTCTCTCTCATCTGAGGCTGTGTTGTTCTGCTTGTTGTCTTGATGCTGTACTGTTATATCTAGCAAAAAGAAAAGGAGTACTTGTGGCACCTTAGAGACTAACCAATTTATTTGAGCATAAGTTTTCGTGAGCTACAGCTCACTTCATCGGATGCATACTGTGGAAAATACAGAAGATGTTTGTTTTTATACACACAAATCATGAAAAAATGGGTGTTTATCACTACAAAAGGTTTTCTCTCCCCACCCACCCCACTCTCTTGCTGGTAATAGCTTATGTAAAGTGATCACTCTCCTTACAATGTGTATGATAATCAAGGTGGGCCATTTCAAGCACAAATCCAGGTTTTCTCCCCCACACCCCCCCCCCAAAACAAACCCACTCTCCAGTTGGTAATAGCTTATCTAAAGTGATCACCCTCCTTACAATGTGTATGATAATCAAGGTGGGCCATTTCCAGCACAAATCCAGGGTTTAACAAGAACGTCTGAGGAAGGGGGGGCGGGTTTGGAAAACAAGGGAACAAGGGGAAATAGGTTACCTTGCATAATAACTTAGCCACTCCCAGTCTCTATTCAAGCCTAAGTTAATTGTATCCAATTTGCAAATGAATTCCAATTCAGCAGTCTCTCACTGGAGTCTGGATTTGAAGTTTTTCTGCTGTAATATTGCAACTTTCATGTCTGTAATTGCGTGACCAGAGAGATTGAAGTGTTCTCCGACTGGTTTATGAATGTTATAATTCTACCTACATGCCTCCAGCTTTCACCCTGACCACACCACACCATCCATTGTCTACAGCCAAGCTCTGCGATACAACTGCATTTGCTCCAACCCTTCAGACAGAGACAAACACCTACAAGATCTCTATCAAGCATTCTTACAACTACAATACCCACCTGCGGAAGTGAAGAAACAGATTGATAGAGCCAGAAGAGTTCCCAGAAGTCACCTACTACAGGACAGGCCTAACAAAGAAAATAACAGAACGCCACTAGCCGTCACCTTCAGCCCCCAACTAAAACCCCTCCAACGCATTATCAAGGATCTACAACCTATCCTGAAGGATGACCCAACACTCTCACAAATCTTGGGAGACAGGCCAGTCCTTGCCTACAGCCAGCCCCCCCAACCTGAAGCGAATACTCACCAGCAACCACATACCACACAACAGAACCACTAACCCAGGAACCTATCCTTGCAACAAAGCTCTTTGCCAACTGTGCCCACATATCTATTCAGGGGACACCATCACAGGGCCTAATAACCTCAGCCACACTATCAGAGGCTTGTTCACCTGCACATCTACCAATGTGATATATGCCATCATGTGCCAGCAATGCCCCTCTGCCATGTACATTGGTCAAACTGGACAGTCTCTATGTAAAAGAATAAATGGACACAAATCAGACGTCAAGAATTATAACATTCATAAACCAGTCGGAGAACACTTCAATCTCTCTGGTCACGCGGTTACAGACATGAAAGTTGCAATATTAAACAGAAAAACTTCAAATCCAGACTCCAGCGAGAGACTGCTGAATTGGAATTCATTTGCAAATTGGATACAATTAACTTAGGCTTGAATAGAGACTGGGAGTGGCTAAGTCATTATACAAGGTAACCTATTTCCCCTTGTTTTCCAACCCCCACCCCCTTCGTCAGACGTTCTTGTTAAACCCTGGATTTGTGCTGGAAATGGCCCACCTTGATTATCATACACATTGTAAGGAGAGTGATCATTTTAGATAAGCTATTACCAACTGGAGAGTGGGTTTGTTTTTGGGGGGGGGTGTGGGGGAGAAAACCTGGATTTGTGCTTGAAATGGCTCACCTTGATTATCATACACATTGTAAGGAGAGTGATCGCTTTACATAAGCTATTACCAGCAGGAGAGTGGGGTGGAGGGGAGAGAAACCTTTTGTAGTGATAAACACCCATTTTTTCATGATTTGTGTGTATAAAAACAAACATCTTCTGTATTTTCCACAATATGCATCCGATGAAGTGAGCTGTAGCTCACGAAAGCTTATGCTCAAATAAATTGGTTAGTCTCTAAGGTGCCACAAGTACTCCTTTTCTTTTTGCAAATACAGACTAACATGGCTGTTACTCTGAAACCTGTTATATCTAGCTTCACCATCATCATCTCAAAGTATTCAGAACCTTTTTGACAATTGAACTGTCATTGTCCAACCTCTGCTTTTTTTGTCTATTTTGCCACTGTGCTGTATCCTTTAAATTGCATTCTCCAGAGTCTCTTGCTCTTAGAATGGTGACTTCTCTGAATGTCTCATTTATGGGATTTTATTCTATTAAATACTGAGTGTGTGTTTTTTAGCTATTAAGATATTTTCCCCATAAAGGAAGTTTCATTGCAGGTTTATTCTCCATTTCCTATGCCTAAAATCCCTCAGAGTTATAATAACCCATGATAATCCATATATATAATAAAAGAGATGAAAGATGCACACACATTGTAGACATTAGAGAATACAAATTAATTAATCAGTAAATTGCTGTAAACAATTAAGACCAATTGAAGACCATTTAAATTCATCCATTTATATTTCCCTTTTAATCTCTTCTATAGGAGAGCTGTGTCTATTGAACAAAACATTCAATGAACTTTGCAATTCTACTCATAAATTGTTTCATGAACAAATTTTGACTTTTACAGATTTATTCAATATTTGAAATTATTTGTCTACTAATAACTTTATTTGCTTGTTACTGTAACTGTATGACTAGCCACTCAACCTTTGTTTCTTTCAGGGAAAAGGAGGGAGCAATTTGTGAGTAGAGACAAGCTAAAATAGCAGGATTAGAGACCATTTAGAACATTTAAAACCTTTTATTTTTCCCCTCGGCCACTTGAAGCAAGCCTTAACTGAGATATCACTGCTAAAATAATTAGGCTACTATAACATTATAACCTAAGGTCAGATTTAAAAATATGTTCTCTGTCATATAGTCACACAAATTAACTGCTTGTATCATGTTCATGAATGGTCCCAACCTTGAGGAATGCAGTCAAATCCTTGTCTGTATCTTGTCTGGTTTATTTAATTTCTTCTTTTACAGGATGCTTACCAGGGATTTTGCACATTCCTGCACATATCTTTGTCCATCTTCTTTAACTGTGTTGGTGTCAGAGTTTTGGGGAAATAGTCCATCCTGTGATGTTATATTGTTGTTAATTACTTTGCAGGAATATTTCATATTTCTACCAGGTGGATTTATTGAATTTACTGATCTCTGTTCACCATTCACCACAACATACACACCTTTGTATACAATGTCCTATGTAATGCCTCTCCTCAGGCTTGTCAGATGTGTCCCCCTGCCAGTAAACCTGAGGCAGATTGCCAGAAGGAGAAGCCTGTGGAACTTCTCCAAGCAACCTCAGCAACCTTGTCTATAGTGTGAGAAATCTGATGAACCAGAGGAGGCAAGTCAGATCATCAGGAGAAGTGCTGAGAAAGGTGAAGGTTTCTGGAGGAAAGGGTCATTACTGGAGAATGGGAGACAATAGAAAAGGGGGTTGCATGGATGGAAGTGTGCCCATAGGGGCAGACTAATGCCCCTAGCTCCTTGTAGTAGGAAGAGAGCCTGAGACATAAGCCCTTGTATCAGAGGCCTGGAATGAGGCAGGACCTGCTCACAGAATCTGGCAAGAACAGGGCTGATATTGCAGACATACACATTCCTCAGAAGTCCTAGTCATAGAATACTCATGCAAACACATACCGATATCAAGTGGTACCAGAACATCCCGATATCAAGGATGGTACAAAAACATTACCCAAGAATAACAGGAACACACTGAACCCTTCTAAAATATAAGGTCAGGATGACAGTATGTAATAGAGATGTTTTGATTGACCCAACATGTAGAAGGTGATAACTAGCAACATCGGGAAGCAGTGGCTAACTACGTCAGAGGAGTAGTACTAACTTGTTTGTATCAGGCTATAAAGGTGTATCTGAGAGGGAGTATCTTTCAGCCGAGAGGGGGGACTGGAAAGTCCTGCCATACACTGAGCTGCATCCATTGTCACAGGCATACATGTATGAGTATCCTCGTAGAGTGTGCCAGGTCCTATTCAGTGCTTTGTCAACAATAAACCTGGCCTGGCGCCTTCGTATCTTAGTAGATCTTGTGGTCATTGGGCAGTTCACTCGAGGTCTGTTCTACCAGCTGTCTGCGCAGAGCTGGGGCAGCACACAGAGAGAACACACACATGCAACTGAACATCTAACCACACTCCTCTCAGAGCAATTTCCCCTTGCTTTGTCCCTGAACATTTCCGGCACTGTCGGAGAGGCCTGAAGGGACATTTCTTTATATCAATTTTGAATTTGCCACTTTTCAATTTTATTGACCGTCCACTTGATCTTGTAGTATAAGGCAGGGAAAATAAAAGTTCCTGGTCTACCTTCTCTGTGCCACTCATTATTTTCATATTCATCGTCTCTCTAAATTAAACAATCTAAATCTTTTCAGTCTCTTCCCACATGAGGGTTTATTCTTGCCCCTAATTATTCTCAACGCTCATTCTTGAGTCCGCTCTAATTCTGTGATATCCTTCCTCAAAAGGATCTGAAGATGAGGTGACAGTATTGAACAACTCATCCCACAGTAGGGCCAACCAATGGGGTATATAATATTTTCCATATTATTCCCCACCTCATTCGTTATGCATCTTAACTTCCTGTTACTTTTCAGACTTCAGTCACATGATGAGTTGAACAGTCCACGGAGATGCCCAAATCCTTTCCCTAAGTTGGTAGTTTATGTAGAACCCTGTAAGGTGTATGAGTAGTTCAAATGTTTCCCCACAAGGGGTAATAGCTTGGATTTGTCAACACTCAATTTATCTGCCCTCATGCTACCCATTCACCTAGCCTTCTGAAGTTCCACACAGTCTTGTCTGGACTTGACAAAACTAAATAATTGTGTACTGTATGCAAATGTTGTCACCTGACTGCTCACCTGTTTTTCTGATTATTAATAAATACATTAAACAATACTAGAGTGGAATCTTGTGACACCCTGTTAATGTTCTGCCATGATGAAAATTGATTATTTATTCCTACTTTTTGTTTTCTGTCTCTTAGACAATTTTTGATCCATGACATCACTTTGCATCTAACTTCATGACTACTTAGTTTCTTTAATAGCATCTTGTGAGGGATATTGTCAAAGGCCCTTTGAAAGTCTAAATAAATTGTCATCTGTTTCTTCTTTATTGAAAAGTTCAAAATTTTCTAAGAGATTTGTGAGGCTCTACTTTTCTTTGTAGAGTGGTACTGGTTAGACCCTTCAGATCATGATCTTTCAGATGTTTTATTATTCCATTTTTAATAATCATTTCATAGAATATCAGGGTTGGAAGGGACCTCAGGAGGTCATCTAGTCCAACCACCCGTTCAAAGCAGGACCAAGCCTCAATTTTTGTCCCAGATCCCTAGATGGCTCCCTCAAGGATTGCACTCACAACCCTGGGTTTAGCAGGCCAATGCTCAAACCACTGAGCTATCCCTTCCCCTTCCCTAATTGATGACATGATCCATTGATCATGTACAAACTTTATCACACCTTTTTAACATGTAGGCATAACATTTTCTACCCTTCAAGCCTCCAGTATAGTAGCATATTGTATGAGAGATTGTACATTTTTGCTAGCCACTCACTGCATTTAGCTCAGGCTTTTCTCCAGGGGTTGCCCCATCCACACACAAAACTCCCTCAATTGAATATGGTGCTGCTTTCAGTCCAGGCTTTCTAGTTACAGCCTGGGTTAAAGCCTGGGTTTCACTTTCACTCAAGCTGGTAACTGCCCACTGTGCAGTGAGGGCACAGGCTAAATCACTTGAGTGTTGATAGTCCTCCAGTGGCTTCATACATTTCCTCTGTGTGCCCAGAAGGACAGACAAATTCTCCAGTGCTTAATTAGGGCTGGGGCTTGCCAGGGTTGACCTCTGGCACCTCTAGGCTTGGGAATTCATAGCCTCAGCACCTCTGGGCTTGCTGCATCAGTTATGAAAGTAAAAAAATTGCTTGAGCCACAGCACCTCTTTCATTACAAATTAAGCACTGAAATTCTCCCACAATTCACTGTGAAAGAATCATAAAGTGGATTATCTTAGTGCAGCATAAGGAATGTTGTTATATGGCCCCAGAAGTCCTAGTGCCTCACACATGGGTGATTGCAACAACAGTGAGAACACAGTAACTTGGGTAGAGCTTTGCAGTGTGGCTGCTCACACCTGGCTTAAACTGACCCAGGGACTGATCTCCTGGGCTAACTCTGCAATGAAGACATATTCTCAGTCACTTCTTTCTTAAATTCCTTCAGAACTTGTGAATTTCTTGGTAACATATTGCTTTTTAATGTATCTGTTTGTTCCACCTCTTCTGGAACCCAGAAAGGGTAGGTTCAGGGTAGGTATTCCCCCAACATCCTCTGTGGTGGAAGCGAGATGCACAGAAATCCTTTAATTTCTCATCAATTTCCTCTTCTTCTTTAATCTCTCTTTAACTCCACTGGTGTTCTAGTGGACCACCTTGTGGCACATTCTGGACAGGCTAGGTCCATTACTCAATGGGAGCGGAGGGGACAATAACAGAAAATGTGGAAATGACAGAAGTGCTAAATGACTTTTTTGTTTCAAAAAAAGAACAGGAGTACTTGTGGCATCTTAGAGACTAACAAATTTATTAGAGCATAAGCTTTCGTGGGCTACAGCCCACTTCACCGGATGCATAGAATGGAACATATAGTGAGAAGATATATATCTATATATATATATATATATACACACACACATACAGACAAGGTGGAAGTTGCCATATAAACTGTAAGAGGCTAATTAATTAAGATGAGCTATTATCAGCAGGAGAAAAAACGTTTGTAGTGATAATCAGGATGGCCCATTTAGACAGTTGACAAGAAGGTGTGAGGATACTTAACATGGGGAAATAGCCACTTCCAGTCTCTATTCAAACCCAAGTTAATGGTATCTAGTTTGCATATTAATTCAAGCTCAACAGTTTCTCGTTGGAGTCTGTTTTTGAAGCTTTTCTGTTGCAGAATTGCCACCCTTAAGTCTTTTACTGAGTGGCCAGAGAGGTTGAAGTGTTCTCCTGCCAGTTATTTGAATGTTATGTCAAGAACAAATCTGGTCAAACTAACCTAACAGCTTTCTTTGACAGGGTAACAAGCCTTTGACTTTAGTAAGGCTTTTGCTACTGTCTCGCGTGACCTTCTCATAAACAAACCAGGGAAATACAACCTAGATGGAGTTACTATAAGGTGGGTGCATAACTGGTTGGAAAACCGTTTCCAGAGAGTACTTACCAGTGGTTCACAGTCAAGCTGGAAGGCCATAATGGTGGGGTACTGCAGGGATCAATTCTGGGTCTGGTTCTGTTCAATATCTTCATCAATGATTTAGATAATGGCATACAGAGTACGCTCACAAAGTTTGCAAATGATACCAAGCTAGGTAGCAAGTGCTTTTCATATTATCTGGACAAAACTGGCAAAATGGTCTGAAGTAAACAGGATGAAATTCAATAAGGACAAATGCAAAGTACTCCACTTAGGAAGGAACAATCAGTTGCACACATACAAAATGGGAAATGACTGCCTAGCAGGGGCATAGCTACAGGTGGGCCTGGGTGGGCCGCAACCCACCCACTTAGCATCCAGTCCCCCACCCCCAGCCCAGGCTCTGCTCTGGTCCCAGTGCTAGCCCTGACCAGACCTGGAGAATGCCATATGCTCGGTGCACACACCCCTGGCCTGACCAGAGGGGGAGGGACAGTAGTGGCACAGCAGCGGAGCACCTGATGAGCACGCCGCAGCAGGAGGAGGCCAAGTAGCCGGCTGGGCAGCATTGATCTTCAAAAAACATAGGCCTGCCACCTCAAGGAGCCTGGACCAGCATGGGGCAGTGTGATGGGGCAGATGCCAGGAGCCATGTGCGCTGGTGTGCAGCATCTCTTCCCGGAGCTGGGTGCATGAGTAGGGTTCCAGGGGGCCCCTAGCCGGAGTGTCCATTGCCCCTCACAAGACTGGATGGCCTGAAAGGCGTGGGTGGAGGTGGGCTGCCTGAAGTGGGGTTCCAAAGAGGATGGAACTAGGCTGTTCTCAGTAGTGGCAGATGACAGAACAAGGAGCAATGGTCTCAAGTTGCAGTGGGGGAGGTCTAGGTTGGATATTAGGAAAAACTATTTCACTAGGAGAGTGGTGAAACACTGGAATGGGTTATCTAGGGAAGTGGTGGAATCTCCATCTTCAGAGGTTTTTAAGGCCCAGTGTCAAGGCTGATTCTCCACTCTGGCACTTCGAGTGCAGAAGGTGGGGGGCCGCAAGGATTCTAAAAATTAATACCCTCCACTACAGGCTTGCATTAAACTCCCAAGGTTACAGCTTCTCTCTGATTTTGGATGGGTAGATGCTGCAACCACCCAAGTGCAAAAAAAAAAAAAACCCTTTGGACCCAGGAAGGCGCACTTGGGAATTCCTCCCTGTGGGGTACCCCTTTCACCTACCCCCTCCCCCCTGTGGGGAAGAGCTGGGAAAGAAAACAAAGGAGATCAGCTGTTGCCACCAGCTAATTAAACAACATGTACACAAAAACCCAGTCCTGTTCTTAAAAAAGGTAAATTTTATTAAAAATAAAAAGAAGGAAAATACATTTGGTACTTAGGCTATTGATAGATTTAAAAAGAGAAAATATAGTAATAAGCATCAAGAATGGTTTTCTTGAGGTCCGGCTTAATGGTTACAAGCAAAACAAAAGCTTTTGGGGATTGGCACAGAGGAATCCACAAGCCATAAACAAATAAAAGAGAAAACCTAATCGTGTCTTCCTACACATTTCCTGATCTACTTACATATCTAGGGTTCAGATAAGTAATTCCTAGGTATGATTTGATGATTTTTCATACCTAGTTTAAAACTTCTTACAGCATTGCTGCTCTGTGTCTCCTCTCTCCAGAGAACAACAGACAGACAGACAAAGGGAAAGTTTTTTTCCAATTATAAAAAGTTCTAGCCCTCCCATTGGCTCTTTCGGTCAGGTGCCCATTCCCTTCCTTTTACATATGGGCTTTTTTAACCCTCTATAGGTAAAGCAAGTAGAGAACAGCTACTAACAGGGATTTTGTAGCTAACTGCCTGGCTGGGTGTCCAAAAAAGGGAGATATCCCCCCGCCCTTCATTTATCACACCTGGCTTGACAAAGCTCTGGATGGGATGATTTAATTGGGGTTGGTCCTGCTTTGAGCAGGGTGTTGGACTAGATGATCTCCTGAGGTCTCTTCCAACCCTAATCTTCTATGATTCTATGATGTATTAGCAGGAGCGTTGTAAGCAAGACACCAGAATTCTTCCGCTCTACTCTACTCTATTCTTCCGCTGATTAGGCCTCACCTGGAGTATTGTGTCCAGTTCTGGGTGCCACGTTTCAGGAAAAATATGGACAAATTGGAGAAAGTCCAGAAAAGAGCAACAAAAATGATTAAAGGTCTAGAAAACATGACCTTTGAGGGAAGATTGAAAAATTGGATTTGTTTAGTCTGGATAAGAGAAGACTGAGGCGGAACAGTTTTCAAGTACATAAAAGGTTGTTACAAGGAAGAAGGAGGAAAATTGTTCTATTTAATCTCTGAGGATAGGACAAGAAGCAATGGAATTAAATTGCAGCAAGGGCAGTTTAGATTGGACATTAGGAAAAACTTCCTGTGATGTTGCACCCCATAATGCTTTATGGAAATGTGCTTATGAATGTAAATATGATATAACTGGAATATGTTTTATGCTACATATGCCGTGTAACATATCCCTGCAAAGGTTATGTTCTACTGAATATATTCATCCTATTTGTTTGCATGTATCATTTTTGTATTCAAAGTTATGAATATTAGCTGTAAACTTGTTTGATTTTAAGTAGCCTTAGTAAGGCATTTGCATGTTAAGTGCCCAATCAAGAAACACTTAATGGACAATGGATCTTGGAAGACTCCAATCCACATAAGAAGTCTACCTGAGGATGTTCAAGGTAGCATGTGAACAAAGAATTTTACAGGTGGAAGCCAGAGTCATGTATGGACATGTGACTTGCCCATGTGACTCCAAAACTCTATCTTGTAGCTGGGATTCTACAAGGGGGAGGGAGGGGTACCACCCACAAGACAAAGTCTATTTAAGCCCCTGGGAGAGCCCTCCATTTTGTCTTCAGCTGGCTCCATCCACAAAGGATACTTGAAAGAAACTGGAACAAAGGACAATAACCACAGGGGTGTGAGTGATTGCTGGACCCAGACTAGAAGGAGGCTAGTCTGTAAAAGAAGCTTACTGGAACATCTTTAAGGCTGAGATTTCATCTATAATCACTTTCTTACTGAATTAGGTTTAGACTTGTGTGTTCTATTTAGTTTGTTTGGTAATTTACTTTGTTCTGCCTGTTATTACCTGGAACCATTTAAATACTACTTTTTGTATTTAATAAAATCATTTTTTACTTATTAACCCAGAGTATGTATTAATACCTGGGGGGCGGGGAGGGGGACAGCTGGGCACTTCTCTCTGTCAGTGTTATAGAGGGTGAACAATTTATGAGTTTATCCTGTGTAAGCTTTATACAGGGTAAAACAGATTTATTTGGGGTTTGGACCCCTTGGGAGCTGGGCATCTGAGTGTTAGAGACAGGAACACTTCTTAAGCTGTTTTCAGTTAAGCCTGCAGGTGTTGGGGGACATGGTTCAGACCTGGGTTTGGGTTTGTAACAGGCTAGTGTGTCTGGCTCAAACTAGCAAGGTTCTGGAGTCCCAAGCTGGCAGGGAAAATGGGTTAGAAGTAGTTTCAGCAAATCGGTTGGCAGTTCCCAAGGGGTTTTCTGTGATCCAACCCATCACACTTCCCAACTGTCAGGGTAGTTAAGAACTGTTAACAGGGAGTTTGTGGAATCTCTGTCATTGGTGATTTTTAAGAGCAGGTTAGACAAGCACCTCTCAGGGATGGTCTACTCAATACTTAGTCCTGCCTTGAGTGCAGGGTACTGGACTAAATGACCTCTTGAGGTGCCTTCCAGTCCTAAGATTCTATGATTCTAAGCTCCAAAAACTCTGCTGATAACAAATGAGTACAAGCTGAGTATTTTCCCTTGCCCCCATTTTGTGAAAACAGTGTGCAAATGGTAGTGGGTCCTGGGGAATCACGGAAATTTTCTAGGGAGGGTTATGGAACATCAACCTCTCCATTCACAATTCCCCTCAGTACACATGAAGTATCCAACTAGGCCTTCCAAGTGGGGTTGTGTGTCACACATTCTCCCTTCCCTTGCCTTACAGCAGTGATTCTTAATCTGGGGTGCATGCACCCCCTGGGGGTGCGAGATGCCCTTTCTGGGGGTGTGAGACATGCCAGATTTTTTTAGAAGATAAATCATCAAAAACACAAATTAAGCACAGGCACGTAAGTACAACTACTTTGTTTCATCAAACATATGTATTTATTAACATTGTACGTTTTTAATGATTACTGTAATATACAAACAAAAAAATTATTTTCAAGTTTTTAAGCTAATTGTAGTGAAATTATCTTGCTACAAAATACAGTGTACCGCCACGCTACTTCAACGATTTTTGATAAGGGGTGCAAGAACATATTTTGAGAACCAAAGGGGGTGCAGGCTGCAGTAAAGGTTAAGAAGCTGAGGATTTTTTCTCTGCAGTACAGTTTGTGTGAAATTCCCTAACTATCTAAGACTCAAGGGGTCCAATTAAAAACAAGTTTTATTAAGAACAAAGACAGAAAATCATATTAAAAGCAAAATAAATGATCAGCAGTTTGCAGAGTTCATCTAGCCAGGTTGACCTTAGGCCTAGTTGAAGTAAAGAAACAGTGTTTTTTTTTAGAAAGCATACTTTCTTATTCTTTCCTCCAGCACTATTCTGCCCTCAGCCTGTCAAAGATCTTTTGTCTCACCCCCTAATGCAGGCACCCTGTTGGAACCATTCTCATGACAGTACTTGAACCCTTTATAGAGGTGTTAAAAAAATAGATGAGTGACTCTCACATTGTTTGAGGTTTACCATTTGGCTTCAGTCTAGGAGGGCATGAGGGTTATATCTTCTCCCTGAGGCATATGGAACTAAGACCATAGATAGACCTGCAAGGAAGACCATAGAAACAGTCAACTTTGGAGGGAAAGCACAGACTGAAGCTGTCAAGGTTCCTTCCCCACTCTGAACGCTAGGGTACAGATGTGGGGACCTGCATGAAAACCTCCTAAGCTTATCTTCACCAGCTTAGGTTAAAACTTCCCCAAGGTACAAAATATTCCACCCTTTGTCCTTGGATTGGCCGCTACCACCACCAAACAAATATTGGTTACTGGGGAAGAGCTGTTTGGAAACGTCTTTCCCCCCAAATACTTCCCAAAACCTTGCACCCCACTTCCTGGACAAAGTTTGGTAAAAAGCCTCACCAACTTGCCTAGGTGACTGCAGACCCAGACCCTTGGATCTTAAGAACAATGAACAATCCTCCCAACACTTGCACCCCCCCTTTCCTGGGAAATGTTGGATAAAAAGCCTCACCAATTTGCATAGGTGACCACAGACCCAAACCCTTGGATCTGAGAACAATGAAAAAGCATTCAGTTTTCTTACAAGAAGACTTTTAATAGAAATAGAAGTAAATAGAAGTAAATAAATCCCCTCTGTAAAATCAGGATGGTAGATACCTTACAGGGTAATTAGATTCAGAACATAGAGAATCCCTCTAGGCAAAACCTTAAGTTACAAAAAAGATACACAGACAGAAATAGTTATTCTATTCAGCACAATTCTTTTCTCAGCCATTTAAAGAAATCATAATCTAACACATACCTAGCTAGATTACTTACTAAAAGTTCTAAGACTCCATTCCTGGTCTATCCCTGGCAAAAGCAGCATATAGACAGACACAGACCCTTTGTTTCTCTCCCTCCTCCCAGCTTTTGAAAGTATCTTGTCTCCTCATTGGTCATTTTGGTCAGGTGCCAGAGAGGTTACCTTTAGCTTCTTAACCCTTTACAGGTGAGAGGAATTTTCCTCTGGCCAGGAGGGATTTTAAAGGGGTTTACCCTTCCCTTTATATTTATGACAGAAGGTTATGTTTTATTATTGTTTAAGCTAACCATAGGGCCAACTCCCAAGAAAGGGATACATTTAGGCCTAGACCTAAACTTTTGTTAAGAACATGGTGGGAATGCCTCTAGAAAAATAATATAATTAAGCAAAGTATTTCAGTACTGTCAACTCTGGTGTCCAAAATTATGGTATAGACCTCAAAACATCATAAGATTTTAAAAAATAATACACACACTGTTTCTGAGACATGAGGGAGAATTCACCTGCCCCAAAATAATTATCTAAAGTTCCAAATACACCTTGAAATGCACATATACAAATGCAGACCACGCCACTGGCAGCCTGAAGAGGGATTTCTCTTACCCTCTCCCATACACTTGTGTGTGGGGAGCTGCCATTCCACCCCTGCCCATCCTCTTCCCTGGAGTGTCCAGCACCTGGTCCACTGGACACTTGCAGTATTCACCACTCTGCTGCTTCCAAAAAAGCACTATACCCCATCTTACCAGTTCCACCTGAGATCACCACCTTCACTACAGGCAGTCTCACTTCCACATGCAAAGCTTGTAAGAACTAGTGCTCATCTAGTCTGAGGAAAGTTTCAGTATTTCCAACCTCAAAAGTGCAAAAGTCATGACTCAGGCCCTGAAAACTCTTGAGATTGCCCAAAATAAGATTTTTTTTAAAGATGATATTGTGCTTTTTGGTCTGTCTTTTGATGTTTGAATTCCCCCTGCTCACACCCAGTGTGTGTGTGCGCGTGTGTGTGAGAGAGAGAGATAGAAAAAGAGTTACAGTGCTGACAACTCTCCCAAATTAACAGAGTAAGATGATTCTGGCCCCTACAGCAGCAGCTCTCATTGAAAGACCCAATTAAAACCAAATCACAGAGACATATAAAATGCTGCCTGGAGATGCAGGGAGTTTATAGCTAATTCCCAAACACAAACATTCTAACAAATTAATTCTGTGGGACCATCACACTGCACATCCCCCAGCCCAGCAATTAATTATAACCCACCATCCCCACATCAACTTTGCCCTTTCCCTTCTGCCCTACATCTGCCTTTTCTCCTTTAATGCACCTCTGCTCCTCCTGCAGCTCCAGATGTTCTTCATCCCCCTCTCCCAGGTCCTGGGACAGCTCCAGCAGGATTCTCTTCTCTCCCTTCCCAGGCCTAGTGTGGGAGCAGCTCAATTGATTCACTCCCTTTTCTATCCCTTCCCAGATCTGGTGCTGCAAGGATGGAGAGGGTAGGAACAGAGCAACTCTGAGCTGCTGGGCTTTTTCTGCTTGCTCTCCCCTTAAGAGGAGTTTTTATGTAGGGGAATGGGGGAGAGCTTTGCCTATTTCCTAGAGTGGCTTGAGAATTTTGTAACTAAGCTTTTTTCCTTCATAAAATGCTGATTCATCAAAACTGAAACTGTTCATAGAAAGGGATGGTTTTGATGAATTTCTCATTTAGAAAAAAAATTGATTTAAAAAAAATTGTTGAAACATCCCATTTTAATATTTTCAGCATGCAAAGTTCCATTTTACAGTTTTAAACAACTTTTTGTTAGGAATTTAAATTAATTTATAGTAAAAATATTAAAGATTGAAAGAAAATGGCTTGATAGTGTCTAAACAAAATATTGTGATTGACCTGATCTGAATCTTTCTTTCTTTCTTTCTTTTCTGTTTGCAAAAACATTTTAAATTTCAACTTTTCATCCTGAATCAGAATGGGAAAATTGTTCAAAATTTCAAAAATTCTCAAGGGATGGCGAAAGCATTTCTTACCCAGTTATACTGCCTTTTGCAGCATTTCTGACTGGCTGCTTTTCCCCAGAAAGCAGAGAAGTAAAGAAGGAAGTCAGTCAGAGGGTTATTTTTTTTTCTATGGGGAAGACTGAAAATGGTGTGAGGGCCAAGCTGATAGCTTCATCCAAGACTGGCTCCAATAAGGGCTAAAATCACATGACTTGATGATATTCATAACAGTTTGGCTTCTGTTCCACTGGAAGAAATAGGAGATAATGACCATTTCATAGAATATCAGGGTTGGAAGTGACGTCAGGAGGTCATCTACTCTAACCCCCTGCTCAAAGCAGGACCAATCCCCAATTTTTGCCCCAGATCCCTAAACGGCCCCTTCAAGGATTGAACTCACAACCCTGGGTTTAGCAGGCCAATGTTCAAACCACTGAGCTATCCCTCTGCCCCCCCCTTTTTTTAAAAATAAAAATAAATAAATAAAAACAAAGTCTTGTGTCAAAGGCTGACTTTCAATAGATAGCAGCGAGGTAGCTGCTCTGCTATGCACGAAACCCTGACCCAGAATCAGGTCGTCTACGAATGATGTAGCACCAGGTTCCCCACGAACATGCGGTACGCAATGGGTGAGAGGCGGCTCCCTTCTGTCCGCACTCCGGCCCTGACACGAATGGCTCTCCTCACCGAGTCCTACCCGCCGGAGGTTCGAACAGCGGTTCCTACTCTTTTTTCCTTGAGGCAACTTGTGCAGCCGCGATAGGCCCTATGGCCCATTAGTAACACTGCTTAAGGAAAATTATTAATTTTAATTATGACATGCATATAAACTATAACACTGTAAATAAACAATGTACGTTTCCTTTTCATTTGAATGTAAACAACTGTGATGATAGAAATCCCTAGCAATATGCTCTCAAAGAAATGCTTCAAGATCTTTGAAACCAAACAGTTTTAGTAAAACTACACTTTAAAAAAACATTGAATACAAAATGTGGTTTTCAAATAGGGAAAACACAATTTTGTATAAAACTGAGCAATACGCAACACAACAAAAGTTAACAAAATTGTTAGAAAAAACATTGTGTTATTATTGATTTTAAAACAAAATAATTGTCTGACTTTAAACACCATACTGTGTTTTCAATTATTTTTAGTGTAAAATCTGAATTTCTGTGCGTGTAAGTATAGATCCAAACCTATTCTATGCTAATTAGAAAAGAATCAAATATTGTATAAAATAACAGACCAGGTGTCTTCCGAATGGGATGGATGTGCCTGCTTCTCCTTGCAGTTTTTTCCAGAAAGGGACATATGTTAGTGAGGCTCAAGCTGATCTTAACTTCAATTTTCAGCCTTCCAGCCAGCTCAGGGTGCAGGCCTGGGGGTAGCTAGGGGCTGTGTGCAGGAAGGGGGTAGCTCAGGGTGCAGGGAGGAGGTAGCTAGGGGCTGTGTGCAGAGAGGTGTATAGCTCAGGGTGCTGGCACGGGGATAGCTAGGGGCTGTGTGCAGTGAGAGGTGTAGCTCAGGATGCAGGGGGAGAGGTAGTTAGGGGTTGTGTGCCAGGAAGGGTGTAGCTTAGGATGCAGCCAAGGAGTAGGTAGGGGCTGTGTGCAGGCAGGGCACAGCTCAGGGTGCAGGGAGCGGCTGTGTCCGAGGGGGTGCTACTACTGTGGGGCCAGGCCATGCACTCAGTACTAGTTGGCACAGTGGAGGCAGCTTTGCTCCTTGTGGCTGTGTGCATGCCAGGCCGGGCCAGGTAGGGCTATGTTGTCTTACACGGCCACTGTAGCCACCAGCACCCAGTGGTTCGCAGGCACCGAGGACTAACCTATCTGAGCCTGGAGGGTACAGAGCACCTGGTGTCACCACTCACCCCCTTGAACATTCCTTCATGCCGTCCCTAAGGGGCTCGGAGGAGTGAGGGAGGAAAGTGGCGATGCCAGGTGTTCTATGCGTCCAGATCAGTTTCCCTATGTGGACTGTGCTGTGAGATGTCAGGAGCTATTCTCTCATCCTCCGCTTACCCAGCTCACATGGGGACACTGACCTGGATGCAGAGAGCAGGTGTCACCTCTCACCCCCCACGAAATACCACCCATGATGGCGGACCACTTGGGACTGTGTTGAAGCCCACAGTTTAGGAACTCTGATTTAACATTAGGGAAATTGTGTGAGTTCTAAAGCCAGGAATAGGAGGGTCTTGTGAAACAATAAAATAAAATAAAATGAAAAGCACCAAATCTTTCAGACTCTCAAGAAATCATGAGAGTTGGCAGCAATAAATGGCAAAAATGTTTACAGTGAAAAATAAAACCTTTACAGACTTCCAGTCATTTCCAGGGCCTTTTAATTCCACTCTTCATTATAATAGTTATGAACTAGTTAATGGTGATGAATACAGGAATACTGATTTGCTATGCTGTGGCTAGTGAATCAAATTCCACATGGTATATTTTCAGGGTGGTGCACAGGAGTTCCACACACAAACTCCTGTAATCTGGGGTGAGAGTGGGGAGTGGGATATCTGTCTCTGTAGTAACATCTGTGAGCAAAACAAGTCAGGGAATAGACTTGTTTCACGGCACAGCTCTGCTGCTCTGAGTCCCCACCAACTAGCTCACTCTTGGAAGAGTAGCATTAGTGTGGTCCCCGATAGGTGACTTACCGGAATAAAGGAAAAATACTGTGACAGCAGCCACTAGTGAGTGTGAGTTGAAATTAATATTGCAGCATCGGATGTCTACTTTGTTGAAAGTATGATTGCTTTGCAATGAAAACATATGATTATAGTTGTCAGTAAGTCTGTTTTATTTAATTTAGAATCTCACTCGTTCTATAATTTTCAGTTCTCACAATATGCCTGAGATTGAAACTCCAGGATTTCCAAACTCAAATGACAACTGATTTTTAAAAATTTCACATCTAAAAAGATGAAATAAAATTAAACTTTTGTCAAACATTTTGATGGTTGTCAAGAGAGCTTTTAAAAAAAATACAGAGACGATTTGTTTAGTAGTTTCAGGTTAAAATATTTTTCTATACAGAATGCACCAGATTATTTTTTTTAGAAAAACAGTGTTCCCCAGGAGAATAACACTTCAAATCCTTCTAATAGGTTTATATACCTAATTTTCAAAGGCTGTGACTAGAACACTACAATACTATCATATATATAGTTTATTTTTTCTTATTCAATGTCTAAGCATTTCCACCAAGAGCAGTCATTCACCACTCCTTTCTTTGCATGAAATTCACTCCTGTGGAGATGGCCAGCACAAGACCTATGCACTACTTAAGTCCCACTCCAGTCCTCAGAATGGGGCTTAAGTGACACTTAAACTGTGCAGTTTTCTACTGGCCCTGATTGCAGGAGTGAATTCACCTCATGAGAAGATGCACCCATGATACAAAGGGTTTTTCACTGATAAAAGGGAAAACTTTTGTGGCAACTCCTTGTTAAAGTTTTGGCAGCACATCACAATTTAGATATTATAAAGTACATCCTTCTTTACTTTGCAGTGGTTGAAAAAATCTCAGAAACAATGTTTTTGTAGGCTGCACATTTCTGTGTTTCCAAAGAAGTAACACAACTTACCTTGTGTTTAACTGCAAAGTATAAGTGCACCCTGTAACAAATAAATGTAAGCTGTGTAGGGTAGGAGCCCTGGGACACATATTACTTATACATATCTTGTTGGTAACAGAACATAAATACTGCACTAAAGCCTCCATTTGTAATTTGTGCTGAACGTTTCTGAACATATTAAATATGAATTACATTTTGTAATGGTCCTTTGTGTTGAGGACTACTGGGAAAATATTGTTCTCTGTGAGACAAAGTAAATCGCAATGATTCCTGAAGGGACTTTACTTTTGTACAAGAAAATACATTTAATCTGACATAGTTACTCTAATGATCTCTTATGTTATCTTTTATTGAATACAAAGTGCGGTACAGCCATCAAAGTTTAGCATGCTGCTGAGTGCACTATCATTAGATTACCAATATGGGGTAAAATGGAATTATACCAACAGAATTTATTTAGTTCTATACACTTTAAGGATGCTTACAAATTTAGATGAACAATCCAGAATACTTACCATTCATAGGCGGTAGAGCACAATTTGTGATCGGAATATTTTAACCATGTACATCTGAAAGAAGCTGCATACTGATATATCATAAAGGCAGAGTGATTGTGAGAATCAGGTTATCTCCTAGTTTAGTCACATTAGTGAAATGAATTAAGGTTATGTGAAACCTTAATGAGTGAGTAGTTTTCTCATCAGTAACATGGGGATAATATTTATGTATCACATAATACTTAGTTCTGGAACAGAACACCTATTAGTTAATAATAATATACGGTCAAATTTTGCTTTCATTTATGAAAGTGTGAATCAGTAGTAATGCCATTGGCTTCAGTGGAGCTTTCCTAGCTTAAGAGAGTGTAACTAAGAGCAGAATGAGACCTTCTATTATTTGATATTATTAATATAGGACTACTTCAAATACATGAATGTAATGGATATGTAATGTATATCAATGATATCCCTTTTCCCACCTTTTATTCTGAAGTAATAATAACACAGAGAATATTATTTAAGTACATCCTCCTCTGGTCATGGCTTTCATGTGCCACGACCCTTCTTTTATGACTTATAGCCCCATGCTCTTTTACTGCTTTTCCTTTCTCAGTCGTCTTATTTCCAACTTTATCTTTAGCTAACACCTTTACACAGAAGACACTCAATATATCTTTGAACACCTTTAATGATTCTTCTCGGTCCACTTTCTCTGCTTGTCTTAACCAAATAAACTTTTGGCTTCATCTCACATTTTATTTAATATCTTAAAGACAATGATGTTTCCCTTGGAAAAGAGGAGCATCCTCAAATATATGTTCAGCTCCTCCAATTACCTCTACAACTCAGATGTCCTATCTGCTTCCAGGGCCTATAACTTCGCTACCATCTTTGATCCTGAACTTTACTTCTCCTCCTATCTCTCCTATAGAATGTCTACAAATCTGCCTATCACCACCTACCTTCTTGGGCTACTCTTCTCCCTCCTCTATCACCCAGCATTCAGGACTCCGCCATACACAAAAATCAGCTGCCTTTATTTGCTCCTAAACAAAGGACACAAATACTTTATTTTCCAAATCTATTAGCATCCCATTTTTTTCAGGGCCCAGTTCAAAATTGCTTCCATCTTTTTAAAGCACTCTATGGATTTTCTCCAGCTCACCCAAATAGCATAATTTCTCTGACTCTATTCTTTTCCCTGTGCCTTTAGCTCAAATGACAACAGAGTCCTTTCTGTCCCTTCACAGTCGAGGCACCGTGGATGAAAGAACCTTCATCTTTACTGTACCTGCCAAACAAGCACAACCTTCCTTTATTTCTCTGCCTCATTGACTCTCCATGCATTTTCAAATCTCATTTGAAATCACAAATGCTCACCTTTACATAATTTTTCTGTCTGCTCTTATATCTTATTTAATTCTATAAGACATTTTATTAGAGTTAGCATAAAAGATGTTACAGAAAACAAAGATGGGATGACCTGTGTTTCTCCAGTTTATCTTTTTAATTTTAAAAACCTATATAAGAGCAATACAACTGGAGCACACTGGTCAGTTAAGCTGTATTTACATCTGCCAAATGATTTAATGGGGATAGCTGCAAATCATTTGAAATAGTGCAGGGTAACATTCTCTTTGGGTTTCTTCTTTACTCGTCATGTGTGAAAATGTCAATAATTTTTAAGACGGAAATTTCCAGGAAAGGTTGTGAGGATGTATCTGTAATGTGGGGTAAAAGCATTATACAGATGTTATAATAAACTTCAAAATAAGCATAATAAACCCAGGATATTCAAAGTTAAGTTTAAACTTTAAAGAAATTCAAATATATTGAAGTATGAATATGCACAACCTGAACTCTGCCCTATGATGACACTATGAGAAAAAAATCTAATATGCCTTTAGAAAACAGTTTAATCTATTCTGGGTAATATTGTTGGCCCTTTGCTGAGCAGTAGTAGATTTCAAGGCCTAGCAGGTCAGTTTCCTGTTGGAAGAGAAATCAGTGACATGGAGTCTGCATAGTTTCTTCATGTAATTTGTTTTATTTACGTTATATTCACTGACAAATAAACTTCTGTAATACAGAGTTAAAGTTGCCTGTTGCTGCTTCATGCCCTTCCAGACAGTTGAGGGAGAATAAACCTAAACTTCTGAAAAACAGGAAATAAAGAGCTAAATCAAACCACACCCTCTGATAATCTTAACTCTGACTCTCTGGAACTGGTAGTAGGCTCAAGGACCAAAACAAATCTGATCTATTCCTAACACAGTATGCTACTTTCTGGTTTGTGTTATACTGTCTTCTACCCACCATAATTCTATGCAATCATTCATCCACTCTCACTGTATTAGATGCATTTGTATTGATCCAACGGTTGTTGCAGCAGCTTGCAGAATTGTACACTGCATTCCAAGGAGAGATGCAGATGCAGCTATGGGAGTAAGGGATCCCTTTTTAACTGGCCGTGTTATGCAGACTGTCTGAGTAAATGATCACAATAGCCCCTCTTGGCTCTAAAATCAAGAATCTATGAAAGAATTGTAAAAACACCTGTTTCAGGGCTGTTAGAACAGCTGCAACTGTCACCTCCAGAGGCCCAAGGTGTGCTATAAAGATAAGGGAATACAAGAATTCTTTACTCCATTCTAACACTCTCTTTCATATTCACAGAGTCCACCAAAATCCCGCATCTGCAACAGCATTCACACATTGCCACACATTTTCTCTGCACTACTGCCCTGGTGTGTTCTAGCCATCTGTTGGAACACATCACCGTACATCACAAGATTCAGGCAGGGTAACTAAATCTGATATCCCAAAAGAAATGCTTAGGGTAAGGATGAATGGGTGTTAACATCCAGCAAGACTTTGGGGGTTTGTTTGAAGCAGGACAAGTGGCTGAGTATAGACCAGACTTAGCTCATGTTTGCAAAGCCTGACCTAAACTCAATCTCTATTCTAGTCAAGACAAGGCCTGATAGCTTTCCCCACAATAGTCTTATGCATTTTCTCCATTGTTCTCCACAAGTTGAGGAAGGATACAGTGCTCTGATCTCTGATAGGGACAGATTGCAGAATCACTCAAAGAAGGCAGAGATAAAGTTATGTGAGGAAGTGGTGTGGGAGATATTACTTAATTCTATATTTCTTATTTTACAGAGATTTAGCCACCTTCCACATTCTGGTAGTGCAGGAGTAAGCATGAGACAACCATAACCCTGAATTAAAAAGTGTTTTTGTCAGTTAATTTCCCATTTTTATGTTCTTTCTTTCTTCATTCATTCATTTATTGAGGTTGCAGTGGTAGTGCTTGGGGCATGACTGAAGGTCATCCGCAGGGGGAGCCAAAAGGGAAGCTTTATGCATGCAATCTCCACCACGCATTCTAGCTCCACCCTCCTTTTAGCCCCTTCATGTCTGTGGTAAGCTTGGGGGATCCATAGGGAGGAGAGAAGTTGGTTTGGCTGGTAGTGTTTGTGCCAGCTGTGTAGAGGGAAATTTTCAAGTTTCATTTTGTTTAGGCACTTCACCATCTTGTTTGTAAATATCTGTTGTTTGTCCACCATGTTGGTAACCTTCTTCGAGACTATTGGCACCTTTTTCCCTCTGAGGCGGGAAAAGAGCAAGGGTCACATGGCCTGTGTTCTGCCTAGTAACAGGAGAACATAAAAGACTGCTACACCCGAGAGAAGGGGCTGTCCTCCCTGGTGGCAGCACTGTGCATGTCCTAGCCAAGACTTCGAGGGAGCTACAGAAGATCACAGAAAAAGATCCAAACTCCATAGTTCCAATTACCGGTTTCTAATTAATTCCTGTCTCACCTGTATCCGAGAATCTTGCTGTATCCAGTCTATGAAGTCCATTGTCGTGGGTCTATTCCCCTGAACCTGGTGTAGTATGCTGTATATGTCTGTATCTTACCTGTGGTAAACTCCCTTATCCTGTGGGTTTGGGACCTTGACTTCATGTCAGTTTGTTAAGCCAACCTGTGCCTGAAGACCCTTTGTATACTGCTTTGTTGGGGGTCCTTTCAGTTATCATTTGAGACTTTGTTAAATAAATCAATCTGTTTCATAGTTAAGCCTGTCCATAGTTCTCGCCGATGATAGATGCAGGTTGGGGGAACAAGTCTGCTGGGTGGGGCTTTAAGGTGTGGAACCTAGGGCACATCCAGTTAACCACTAGCAAGATATAAGTAAAATATATTCCTGGTTAACAGCTAGATGCAATAAAGGTGGAGGACCAGAAAGATCCAGAATTCTTACACCAAATCTGGCCCTTGTGCATGCGGAAACGGTCTGCACACCCACTTGCAGCACAGGAGTTGAAGATGAATGAGAATACCCCATGGAAATGAATATAGCCTGAAACAAGAGCTATGAGAGGAGTCAACCTACTCCATATATTTCAGTGGGTTTTCACACACACACACACGCACACACACAGAGGTCTCAGTGGTATGTTCCTGATGACTGCATCGAGCGTTCCTGTCTCTAGTGCCCAGCACAGCCCTGGTCTGTCTCATCTAATGATGTCCCAGCTAAATTTCTCAGAGGCTCTCCTGGCAGAGATTTGTCTTGGATAGGACTCTTGTGCTGGTCTCTCAACTGTCATTTTCAATGTGACAGTTATTCTGGCCCTACTACACCATACTGGGATTCATATCCCCAACAGGTTTCAGAGTGGTAGCCATGTAAGTCTCTATCAGCAAAAAAAAACGAGGAGTACTTGTGGCACCTTAGAGACTAATGAATTTATTTGTTAATAATAAAAATAAATTTGTTAGTCTCTAAGGTGCCACAAGTACTCCTTGTTTTTTTTATATCCTGGACACAGTACTATCCAACAAACTATCTCAGGGCAGGACTTGGGCAGATGGAGGGATGCCATTAGGGGGTATTTATTTCATTATTAATTATTATTATTTATTATATACTTATATTGCCATAGTGCCTCAGAGCCCCAGTCATGGACCAGGACACTGTTGTGCTAGGTGCTTACAAACATGAAACAAAAAGACAGTCCCTTCCCTAAGGAACACTTTTGGGGTGCTGAACTTCATTAAAATTGCAGAAATTTCCTATTCTTGAAAAGGAGACCTATTATGGCCTTGACACCAAACAAAAAGCAGGTTGAGAGCGCTAATGCTAACAACGCACATATTTTTCAAGGAAAGGACTCAAATGTATGGTCCCTGGTTCAAGGATCATTGCTTATACTACCACATAAGCTCATCACCCAGCATGTGATTGACAACACAAGAGTTCCTGAGTGTGACCCTAAGAACCCCCGAATGCCAATTGATAAAGGGGGGTACAAGAATATCCTGAACCTGATATGTACATTCTGAGAATTTATATTCAAAGAACGTCATGTGAGATCTTAAATCAAAGCCAGGATCATGCTGGTTGTGAAATGTATGTACAGGCACTATATAAGGATTAACATACATCTGCTAAAAATATGTTCCTAAAGTCTGTATTAAGGCAGAGTTGATAAACTCGTTTCTGCCATACAAAGAATGTTTATTCACCTTTCAGTCCGCATGTAAAGTAAGCTTTGTAAGATAAGCACTGTAAGGTTACACAAGGGAGTCATTTGTATACAAAGTCAACAGGGGGAGGTAAAATCAACAGGAAAAACAAGGGATGGAAGTTCTACTGTTCCAAGGAGAGATAATTAATTTTGGGAATATAAGTAGAACGCAAGGAGACACCCATTTATCCTGCACCTAGGAAGTAAATGGACAGAGTGTTTACATTCATGAAAATGGGATCCCAACCAGCCTTGGTTGGAAATGTTGAAAAAGGCTTTAGGTGCGATAAGACTGCTTTAGACAGGAGGTTAGTCTGTAAAGTTAAGTTTAGTCTCTAAAAAAGTGTATTGATTTTGTTTTATATGTACCTTTCTGTTTCCATTATCCTTACTCACTATCTCTTAAATCTTGATCTTGAATAATAAACTTATCATTGTTTTCACTAGAAATATAGCTCAGAGCTGTGGTATATTATACAAGGTGCTGATCCTGAGTTGAATTATTCAAGTTGGTGTGTTTACTGTTCCTGTGAGTGTTCAGTGGATGAGGTATTTCTGTGAGTGTTCAGAGGATGAGGGGCTCAACACTACAGGGGAATGCTCCAAAGGGGCTCGGTGCCTGAGTGCACCTACTGTAAACCTGCAAGGCAAAATAAGGGATGGCAGCACCCTGAGGAGATTGTTTGGATGACTAACAGGCTGTTTTGTCAGGGAGCTGACACCCAGTTAAGCACCAGCAAATCACCCTCTCGCTAGAGGCAGGGGGTAACAAGGTAATTCACAGTCCTTGGCACCCAAGAACTGTCACACTGAGGAAACAGTAGCTTTCAGAAATGTGAACTGTCTGTAGGCAGAGATACTAAAGCTTTTGTAGTGCAATAGGTTTTGAAATCTTTCTAAACTAAGGGCTAGTCTACACTACCAGCCAGATCGGCAGGCAGTGATCGATCCAGCAGAGGTCAATTTATCACATCTAGTATAGATGCGATAAATTGACCGCTGAACACTCTCCCGTCGACTCCAATACTCCACCAGAATGAGAAGCACAAGCGCAGTTGACGGGAGAGCGTCAGTTGTCGACTTACTGCAGTGAAGACACCACTGTAAGTAGATCGAAGTACGTTGACTTCAGCTACGCTGAAGTTGTGTATCTTAGATCGATCCCCCCATGGTAGTGTAGACAAGCCCTGAGTAGTTGAACTCAGTGGCAGTCCAGAAACAAAAAATTTATGAAAGGTCAAAGCCTTAATTTTTTGCTCTAGCTTTTCACCAAAACACTTACAGGAATCTGAAAATGTTAAAAGGAGCTTATTTTTGAGGGCACTATATGTAAACTGTGTGAATAAGTGATTTTTCAGTTCTCTGGCCGATAATCTCTCTCATAAATCCAGCTAGATTCAATGGTGGTCAAATGGGTATCTCTTCACCCTGTCTGCTCCAGTCTGGCAAAGTCCACACCACCCACTCTATCTACAACAACTTGGTCCAGTTCCACATAGTCAATTTCCCCAGCTCAGCTATTGTCCAATCCAGTCCCACAGAGTTAGTTCCAGCTGGATCCAGTCCCACAGTATCAACTTTGTACAGGGCTTAGAATCTTTGGGCAAGAAACCTAGAACAAAACAAGACACCTGGCCCATACCCCTCTCTCTTTAATGGGGCACTTTCTGTCTCCTGGCTGAATTTGGGCTCCATACCCCACCAGAGTCAGGATGAGGATAAACCAATAAACCTGTCAGCTCAGGATAAACCAATTGCCCCAGGCTATACCTTTCACAGTTGCTCCCTCCTTTAATTAATATATGATGTAAGCCCTGTGACCTAAAGCTCTAGAGGGTAAGGGATGCTCTCTGCTCCTATCAGGTGGTGAAGAGGGGGAAGTATTATCACAGAGCTGCTTCATCTGCATGAACAGTTTATCCAGAACCCCAGATCAACAGAAGTTCCATAGCGAAAATCTCTCTCTGCCCCTGTATATTGGTGAATGGGGGGGAAGTACAGCTATAGCGAGAGCTTCATTTGCATAAGCTTTCTACCCAGAATTCCTCTAGTGACACTTTGAAGTCCCCATATCTGTTTATTTTTGTAGGCCTGGCTTGACATGAGTAATTGGACATGGGAGAGGCCTCATTTCTTGGGAGACAGGATTATGAAGGTAAATGGATCAGCAGGATGGAAACAGAATGTCTGTACTAGCTGAGATAAGGGGGAACATCCAGGAAACCATTTACAATGAACAAAGATAATAATGGATAACAAATAGCCTTTTACATAATATGAGGTAAAGAGTAAGTCGTGTATGGACCAACATGCTGTACACATTACTACAAAATGTGTGATGCAATGTATAGTAAATGTGATGTAATGTGTAAATGTACATAAAGAAAGAGGTTTACTATGTAACTTTGGATGTGTAGTACACCCTAGACCCACCCCTTATTTTTCTGTCTGATCAACTCAGTGTTGCTTTGCTGTATGCCAAATAAAGGAATCTGAGTGATGAGACTGGAGCTGGTCTGAATTTTTGGGGACTGAATGGAAGAGGTCTTTAGGGAACCCCCAACAAAGTGGTACTGTGACTCCGATCCAGTCATCTGGAGCAGGTAACATATACACTCCTTAGTATGAGGGTCGCAACCTAGCATGAAGGGAAATGGCACTGAAAGAAAAGTATTAGGGGAAGACTGGGACCAGGTAAAAAAGGAACTCCAAAGAGATTTTAAAAAGAAGAAGAAAGAATGCTTGGCAGAATGTGTCAGAGGTACATTGAATGCCATAAATAAATAAACTATTAGCTGAGCACAGCAAAGGTCTGTTGAAAGCCACTAAAATTTTCAAAAATAGATCCCATTGGCAGCACTGGAAAAAATAGTATTGGATTGAAGCAGCAGTTTTACAAGGATTATTTCTGATGGCTAAAACTTTAAGATGTGCCACTTTAAGGGATAAATGCAAAAATCATAAAAAAGCAAATCAGAGTTGTGGAGAAGGAAACAGACTAAATGGAAAATATTACTGAAAGGTCAGGGAGAACACAATGTCTATTACCTATTTGCATAAATCCAAACTAAAACGCAGTCATCCTTCAAGGACTGTTTTTAGTGAGTACAGTTTTGCAGGTAAAGTGTACTAAGTTAAAAAAAAATAGTGCAAAAACATAAAAGCTAGGCTTAGAGCTGCTGAGAAAAAGTTGGCTAAAAATGTGTTACTCTGGAAAATAAGAGGAGTTATAGTCCCAGAATTTAGTAGCTAGTAAAGTCTTGCAAAGTGTCTTATTAAACAGTAAAAAAGCTAAAATAAGTAATTTTAATGAAAGGTATGTGCAGTTAAAATGATTTTGCACAAATTAACGCTGCAGATCTTGGGGACTAAATAGTCTGGGGTGGTAAAATAATAAAGTGCTAAAAGGATGTTAAAATGTTAAAAAGAGGAAATTAAAGTGTTAAAAAGAAAAAAATATGCTTGGTTTAATAATGAAATCCAGTTATACCAGTATAATTAGGTGCAGTCATGCCTTGTAAAATCCTTAGTAATTGAACAAATTATACAAAAGGAAGGTGAGGTGGTGAAAGGCACCATGACTATGTTTTCCCCCCCCCCAAAAAAAGCCCTAACAGACACTCTGGAGGAAATGGGCCTTTCCCACTAAATGTGTCTGTAAATAATCAGTTGTGCTGGCTGCTGCAGGTACAAAACCAATCTGATTTAAATTGTTTAACTATAGACAATTTAGTTTAAATCACTAAAAGAAATAGAAATGTCTATATGGCTTAACAGCTTTCAAATGTACTAGTAGAATTGTAACCTCGGCACAAAACAACTAACAAATTGTAGTGCGAAAGAAAGAAAGAAAGAAAGAAAGAAAGAAAGAAAGAAAGAAAGAAAGAAAGAAAGAAAGAAAGGAAACAGCAGTTAAAGCTGCCTGTCAAAAAAGTTAAGTGTGAAATTAAAGTTTCAAAAAGTTACAATACAAAAAAAGAGGGGTGGGGGGAAGCAGGGGAGTAAAAACAGTAGTAAAACACAATGTTGCTAAAATACAGCAATTATCAAAACCTAGGCCAAAAACGTTATTTTGCCTGTAAAACATATAAAATAAAAATAAAAATTGCAGTTTTAAAACGTAAACAACTTAAATATGTCATCTGCTGACAACTTGCAATTTACAAAGTGTGCACTCCTATAAAAGATGCAGTGAAAACAGTAAAAAGTGTAAAAAAATTTAAACAAAACATATTACTTAATTAAAATCCTGCAAGGGCTCCAAAGAGGAGACTCATTAAGTTGTTTAGAAAAAGGTCTCAGGGGAAACCCAACACCTTTTCCCTAATAAGGGTTTTCTTGCTTCAGACTCAGATTCAAAATTTGTGAATGGGGAACTATTGCTTTTTAAAGATGCCTAGGGAAGTTGTTCAGCAATCCCAAAGAGTGGGTTTTTTTTCATTTTGCCTTTGGCCTGGCTGCAGAGCACCATGGGGCTCCTTTATCTTCCCAGTAAGCTCACACCACTAAATTTTAAAACATAGCTAGATTATAAAAATCGGTCACTGCAAGAGCCAGTTTTGAAAGACAGAAATAGTAAAAAGTTTAAGAAAGTGCCATTATTTGAAAACCTGACAATTTTCTGTCTATGAAACTGAGGAAGAAAATAAAGATGTGGCAGGAAAATATTGGAATGGAATCCCTAGATACTGAACCCGGCCCTCGTTGCTGCCAACTCTGACGGACAGAAGGATTACACAACCAAAAATAAAAGTAACCTGAAACAAATCAACCTGAAAAAGAGAGAAGGTGGCATTGAACTCGCTATGGGAAACCCAAAGTCGTCATCTCCTTTAGGGAGCTTTCCACAAACTATGTGCTGCTGAGGTAGTGAATAGGACAAGGAACTGGGTCAGAGGATTGATCCCTGTAAACGTAAGAACAGAATAAAATGAATTTAATATCAAAATAAATATGGAGGTTACTGTCCTAGCTACATTATTTATTTTCTTATTAAAATTCAATAAAAATATATTTTTCTATGGAAAAGAATAATCATTTTTAATTTAACCGAAACTTGCAGAATTCTACTCTGCGCTACCAAAATGCCACAGAACCAAGGGGTCTTGCCACAAAACATAGGTCCAGTTTGCAGTGGAAGGATTTTAAAACATATATCAATAAAAATATTTTAAACTCCCTAAAACATTTTTAAAGGTGACAGTGCGTAAAATATGTGAAACAGACAAGATATAATGGTGTGTCATGATACTATATAAGGGTTTTATTGGGACTTGTGGCTTTGATGTTCATGAATAATGAATCCTTTCCAAAGTAATGTCATGAAACCTTTATACAACACCACACTATCTTGTATTCTCTCTCCATTATTTCAGTTATGCACACCAAAAAAAGAGAAATTTTAAGCTGAAAAAAAATTCAAGCATGTGATTTTCGGGCAAATGTTAACTTTTATGGTATAGGAAAATTGATTCTCAGGTGAAATAATTATAGAAGTAACAAAAATGAAGGACACAGTGTATGGCTTTTTCACTTTCAATACTACTATTAGTAGGGCCCTAACAAATTTGCGGCCATGAAATTTGGTCTCCCCCTGTGAAATCTAATCTTTTGTGTGCTTTTACACTATACTATACAGATTTCATGGGGGAGACCAACGTTTCTCAAACTGGGAGTCCTAACCCAACAGAGAGTTGAAGCAGGGGGTAGCAAGGTTATATTAGAGGGATTGTGGTATTGCCACCCTTACTTCTGCGCTGCCTTCAGAGCTGAGCAGCCGCAGAGCAGTGGCCATGGGCCAGGCGCCTAGCTCTGAAGGCAGCAGTGCCATGCCATCCTTTCTTCTGTGCTTCTGCTGGCGGCAGCTCTGCCTTCAGTGCTGGGCTCCTGGCCAGCAGCCACCACTTTTCAGCTGCCCAGCTCTGCGCAGCGGCACTGCCTTCAGAAGTAAGGGTAGCAGTACTGCAACCCCCCTACAATAACCTTGCGAACCTCCTACAACTCCTTTTTGGGTCAGGACCCCAACAATTATAACACTGTGAAATTTCAAATTTAAATAGCTGAAATTATGAAATTTATTATTTTTAAAATCCTATGACCGTGAAATTGACCAAAATGGACCGTGAATTTGGTAGGGCCCTAACTATTAGTGATAGTGATGTCACTCCTAGCGGAACTCTCTTACATTTCCTGTCTGATAACTTAAGCTTTGTAGTTCAAATGTCTCAATATCACTTTTCTTCAACACCAAACCTGGTTCTGAAACTCTACTTTTTAAGAATTTGCAGGAGTGTAACTTGACCCTAGATATAAAATTTGAGCTTTCCAGTGAAAGCACATTCCTAATGTCTATACACGTGGAGATTAAACTAAGTGTTTGGGACAGGGTTTCAATTAAACTATAGAAATTCTCAACTGAGTAATCTGCTTATCCGGAGTGAACCTGTGTATTCTGACCTTCTCCTGTCTAGCAAAACACACAAGGGATGGATAACATTACACTTAAATGCCTAATGACAAGGACTAGGATTAATGTGCCCCAACCTTTGTAGTGAGATACATCTGCTTGATGGATATTCTGCTAATGGATCAAAAGAAGAATTGTACTAATACAGGAAGTTACAGCAGAGGTTAATATATCTTGTAGGAAAACTGAAGATTCCAATCTCTTAACAACCTGCTCACTTAAACACATCTTTTTTCCATAGAAAAAACTCTTAGACTGAATGTAGTTGCTGTAGGAATAATGTCCAATTGTCTGGTGTTGTTTTTATCCAAAATACAGTAAGTGTACCTGATTAAATTTAAACCATTGGTTTTCAACCAGTGTGCTGGTGGTGGGGAAGGGCCACAGACAAGGTTATAAGAGGGGTGCAAGGACCTGACTGGTTAAGAATTTTTTTTGCATCTTCTAAATATTGTTGATAAACTAAGAATTTCTCTCAATAGGTGAGTCTCCTGCTGCCAGACTGGCAGAAGAAAGAGGAGAGAAGAACGAAGAGGGATGGGCCATGACCTCTCCCTACACAAGAGGGATGTTGTGTGTGGGCATTCCAGCTCGCTCACCTTTCCAGAGGCTGAGAGGTAGTCCCTCCCAGCAGTGCAGGCTCTTGTGCATGTGTGCTGAGGATTGCGCCAAGGTCAGAGGAGCCTATGGCCTGTGAGTGATTCTGGATGGGAATCCAGGAGTGGGAGCCCAAGGAGAGGGGCGCAGACCATCTATCTGTGTCCTGCTGGGGCTGCCTTCCCAGAGAGTGTCCCAGGCAAGGGATGCTCATGGGCCAGGGAGCAGCAGAGTGCCCCAGCCAGGACAGGCTCTCAGACACCAGGCATCCACGGAAATACTGATTCTTAGCAGGAAAGAGTCACACATGGGATATGAATCTCCAAAGGAGGCCACAGCAAAAAACAGTTTGGGAACATCTGTTCTATTCAGGCAGTTTATTTGTTGCTCAGACGAACTATGGCTTGTTGAGTTTTATTAAATATATTTAAACAACCTAGACTGTTTCTTGCAAATAAAAGATAATAAAAAGTTTTTTTTTCCCTTAGAAATAATGACCTGGGTTATAAGCATCCTCCAAATGCTTTTTGTGTGTGCCTCTTTGTGAGTAGTCTATTTTTCTTACATTTACTAAAAGACTGACCCTTCAAACGGTTACTCTAAACAAAAAGGCAAGGGTATGTATTCAATTTTGGTTTTTAATTTAATTTCTATTAAAATGAACCATCCCAATAAAATTTAACATTTTTCTTCACAAAGAATTTGAGGATAACCAGTTCACCAAACAATTTTTGGGAGATTGCAGGTTTTTGTTTTATTTTTATTTGTTTACACAGTTCCTAGCATGCCATTTACATGCTCCTGGTACCCTCTACACCAGGGTAAGAACTAGATGGCATAGTAATACCTTCTGACCCATTGCACAGCTGTATTTTCACTGTGATGGAGAATATTATGTTAACAAGACTTACTGGTGCTCAGCATCTCTCAGGCCATGTCTACACTATGGGCTAAATCGGCACTGCTGTGGTCGATGCAGCAGTGGCAATTTAGAGGGTCTGGTGAAGACATACTAAGTCAATGGGAGACTGCTCTCCCATTGACATTTGTACTCCACTTCCCACAGAGGCAGAAGGTAAATTGGCGGGAGAGCATCACCTGTTGATAGGGCTGCCAGGTGTCTGGTTTTTAACTGGAACGCCCAGTCGAAAAGGGACCTGGGTGGCTCCGGTCAGCACTGCTGACCCAGCCATTAAAAGTCCAGTTGGTGGCGCAGCGGGGCTAAGGCAGGCCCCCTGCCTGCCATGGCTACGTGTGGCTCCTGGAAGCTGGCTCCTATGAGTAGGGGCAGCGAGGGACCTCTGAACGCTGGCTCTGCTCCAAGTGCCAGCTCAGCAGCTCCCATTAGCCGGGAAGTATGACCAATTGGAGCTGCAGGGGTGGCACCTGCGGATGGGACTGCGCACAGAGCCACCTGGCCATGCCTCCTCATAAGAGCCAGAGGAGGGACATACCGTTGCTTCCAGGAACAGCTTGAGGTAAGCACTGCCTGGAGCCTGTACCCCTCACCCAGTCCCATGCCCCTGCCCTGATCCCACTCCCACACTCAGAACCCCTTGGTCCCAGCCCAGAGCACCCTCCTCCACTCCAAACCCCCTAAGCCCCAGCTCCACCCCAGAGTCTGCACCCCAGCCCGAGCTCTCACAACCCCCTGCACTCCAACCTACTGCCCCAGCCTGGAGCCCTCTCCTGCACCCTAAATCCTCATCCCCGGTCCCACACCAGAGCCTGTATCCCCAACCAGAGCCCTCACCCCCCATACCCCAACCCCCTGCCCCAGCCCAGCGCCCCCTCCCATACCCTGAACTCCTCATTTCTGGCCCCACACCAGAGCCTGCACTCCCAGCCAGAGCTCTTCCCCCATCCCGCACCCCTGCCTCCTGAGCGAGCCCGGTGAAAATGAGCGAGTGAGTGATAGTGGGGAGAGTGAGTGACAGAGGGAGGGGAGATGGAATGAGTGGGGGTGGGGCCTCGGGGCAGGGGTGGGGCCTCGGAGGATGGGCAGGGCAAGGGTGCTCAGTTTTGTGCGAGTAGAAAGTTGGCAACCCTACCCATTGACGTATCATGGTGTGGACACCACTGAATGTTGACCTAAATTACCTTGACTTGTAACTTAGATCGACTTACCTCATTAGTGTAGACCAGCCCTCAGAATCAGACTAAATCATTCCAAGCCTTTCCACATGAGGGGAGAACTCAGGGAACCACCTTCCCCCTGCACCTCCACCTGTGCAAGGGCAAAAGACAACAACAACTATCTATGTGCTTTGAAGACAGTTTCCTCTGCATCTGCAGAGGTGCAATGTAATCCACCCTCAAAGGAGAAGAAAGGAAAAGTGAGAAGCTGTATTATGCTCTGCCCCTTCAGTTATCCATGATGCTAGCTGGGCACTTGGGGGTGGAGGGAGAAGGCTCCACCCTCCCAGTCAAGTGCCTGGTTTAAAGCTTGGGGAGATTCAGTAGCTAAATGCCACAATGTGGCCTTTGAGTGTGGACAGCTGACAATGGGGATTGGACACTGAAAGAGGATAGTGACATCAGTCAAAAACTTTTTGTTATTGATAACTCTGTTCAATTCCCTTTAATGTTCTCTGGCACCTGAACATGATGCATTTCTGTTCTATTTCTTACCTGGATTCTGCAGCCCCACAAATCCTTTGCTCATTACTTACAGCTTGTCCTCTATCTATGCCTCTTCTCCTTAGTTTACAGCCTACTTGTTACACAGCCTGCTCCACCTTGGCTCTTTTTAGTCATAATTGTGGCAGTTACTTGGTATACTGCTTGCATGGGTTTGTCTCAGCACTCTTCCCCTGTTACTGCTACTTTTTGATAATATCAAGGAGATTCAAATGAATGAGACAAGACCACATCATCTACAGATCTGACAATACTTTTTTGGGCTTGTCTACCTGAGGGTTTTAAACAACATCAAATCAAATTAAGCCAGTTTGAAAATGCTTGCATAAACACGACACAGCCCATCAGGGTGCACTAACTCTGCATTTATCGGGAACTCTGGATTCCTCTTCCTTTTGTTCATGTGGATGCAATTCCTGTGCACCACTTTCTGCATGCTTTCAACAACTATCCCATAGTGTTTTGCAGGTCAACTATTACTGACCTGTCTGCTTACTTATGTGATGCTGGCCCAGTGTCAAGTTTGCAGGATGATCCTTCTCTCCATTAAAAGCTGGAGCAGAGCCAGATTTTGCCCATTGGCAAATGATCATATAATATCATTATTCTAATGATACCAGCGCAGTAGCATTCCAGAAGCACAACAGTGTGCCTCATGCAGCTGTTTGGATCTGTTCTGAGACCCAGGATCATTGCCATCTGGGAAGAAGCATCAGTTCAGGAATTTCTTGTGGCCAGCCATTGAAATAAGGACCTTTGTGTGGACCTCTGAGGATAGGACAAGAAGCAATGGGCTTAAATTGCAGCAAGGGTGGTTTAGGTTGGACATTAGGAAAAACTTCCTAAGTGTCAGAGTGGTTAAGCACTGGAATAAATTGCCTAGGGAGGTTGTGGAATCTCCAACCTTGGGGATTTTTAAGAGCAGGTTGGACAAACACCTGTCAGGGATGGTCTAGATAATACTTAATCCTGCCTTGCGTGCAGGGGACTGGACTAGATGACCTCTTGAGGTCCCTTCCAGCCCTACAATTCCATGATTCTATGACATTGCAAAGCAGAAGTCCTTAAGCAGTCATGACTGGGGAGCTATCCAGTGCTGGATAAAAAGCAAGCACCTCAGGAGGAAGTACATTGAAATGAGGAATAAAAAGAGAATCCAGCAGGGGACATGTGACCTGTCCATTTTTGAATGAACTGGACAGGAATCCATACAATGATAGTACAACCTGTCCCAGCACTATTCAAAGCCTATTGCCCGCACTCTTTCCCCCACGACAATGAACAACTAGACCCATTGGAGGATGAGCTGGAGGATGCTGGAGCAGAACTGCCCCCTGAGAGGGGACTCAGTACAAATAAACAGTGACAAGTTTTTAAAGTGCTTGTACACAAATGCTAGAAGTCTAAATAAAAAGATGGGTGAACAAACATGCCTCGTGTTAAAGGAGGATATTGATATAACAGGCATCACAGAAACCTGGTGGAGTGAGGACAATCAATGAGACACAATCATTCTGGCGTACAAAATATATCGGAAGGATAGAACAGTTCGTGCAGAGGGGTTGGGAGGGGAAACTATATGTGAAAGAAAAATGTAGAATCAAATGAAGTAAAAATCTTAAAGAAATTCACGTTCCATAGAATCTCTATGGATAGTAATTCCATGCTTTAATAAGAATATAACAGTAGGGATCTATTATCGACCACCTGACCAGGACAGTGATAGTGATGATGAAATGCTAAGGAGATTAAAGAGGCTATCAAAATAAAGAACTCAATAATAGTGGGGGATTTCAATTATCCCCATATTGACTGGTATGTGTCACCTCAGGACGAAAGGCAGAGACAAAATTTCTCAATACTTTAAATGACTGCTTCTTGGAGCAGCTGGTACAGGAACCCACAAAGGGAGAGGCAACTCTCGATCTAGTCCTGAGTGAAGCGCAGGATCTGGTCCAAGAAGTAACTATAAACAGGACCGCTTGGAAATAGTGACCACAATATAATAATATTTAACATTCCTATGGTGGGAAGAACACCTCAACAGCCCAACACTGTGGCATTTAATTTCAGAAAGGGGAACTATGCAAAAATGAGGAGGTTAGTTAAACAGAAATTAAAAGGTACAGTGGCTAGAGTGAAATCCCTGCAAGCTGCATGGACACTTTTCAAAGACACCATAATAGAGGTTCAACTTAAATGTATACCCCTAATTAAAAAACACAGTAAAAGAACTAAAAAAGAGCCACCGTGGCTTAACAAGCATGTAAAAGAAGCAGTGAGAGATAAAAGGGCATCTTTTAAAAAGTGGAAGTCAAATCCTAGAGAGGTAAATAGAAAGGAGCATAAACACTGCCAAATTAAGTGTAAAAATGTAAGAAAAGCCAAAAAGGAGTTTGAAGAACAGCTAGCCAAAAACTCAAAAGGTAATAACAAAATGTTTTTTAAGTACATCAGAAGCAGGAAGCCTTCCTGTGGGGCCCCTGAACAATCGAGATACAAAAGGAGCACTTAAAGACAATAAAGTCATGTTAGGCAGCTTATTCCTTCACCCACTTACTTCCCTGGTCCTTCTCGCATGAACAGAGAGCAACAATACCCGAAGTCCAAAGGTGCAAACAATTCGATGATAATTGGGGTGAACTTCCAGCAAGCATGATTCCAGTTTCCTTCCTTAGTGTCCCCCTTCCCAGCTCTGACACCACAGAGCCTTACACCTGTGTCCCTGTTCCCATTCCTGCCCTTAGCCAAACATGATTCCAATTTCCTTACCCCCATTCCCATTTCCCCTCCCCCCACCCACTTCCTGATTTACTGCAGACTATATAGTAAAACTGGAGTTCTGCTTAACTATACCTTAACCAATCATTTTCCTGAAATGTAACTAACCAATCCTAACATATTGTAACATGATTATGTAACCAATTATATCCCACCACCTTAATTAGTTTACACCTAGCAAAATTAATTATACAGCAGACAGAAACAGTCACAGAACCAGACAGAGTATACAGACAAACAATAGCAAAGTGGGAACTATAATGACAAAACAATACAGAAGTGAGGATTTCACATCCCAGCTATTGATAAGTGAGTTCTTGCCAGACAGGATGCTATCAAACTAAGTTTCCTTTTACATCTTCTAGGCACTTCCCTTTCTCTGGAGGTGACAGGCATTATCAGGACAGGAGTGTATTCCTAACAGCCCAATAGCACCTTCTTTCAATGTGACTAGTTTGGAATGTGAGGATGTGACCGGTCGCTTCCCAGCTTATGGCTGCCTCTGTTGCTTAGCCAAAGGCCTTAGCCTAAGAACGGGGCCTCAGACTGTCACAGTAAGAGAACGACCTTACACTGGCAGACAGTGATTTTGATTCTTTCTTTTATACCTTTAACTAGCCAAGTGATAAGAATACACCTACATTCTTAAAGTACAGGCCTTTGCAGACTGGCCTGAATATCTATATCCTAACAAGTCATTGCAGAGAAACTAAATGAATTCTTTGCTTCAGTCTTGACAGCTGAGGATGTTAGGGAGATTCCCAAACCAAGCCATCTTTTGTAGGTGACAAATCTGAGGAATTGTCACAGATTGAAGTGTCACTAGACGAGGTTTTGGAATTTACTGATAAACTTAATAGTAACAAGTCAGCAGGACCAGATGGCAATCACCCAAGAGTTCTGAAAGAACTCAAATGTGAAATTGCGGAACTATTAACTATGGGTTTGTAACCTGTCCTTTAAATCAGATTCTGTAACCAAAGACTGGAAGATCGCTAATGTAATGCCAATATTTAAGAAGGGCTCTAGAGGTGATCCCGGCAATTACAGACTGGTAAGTCTAACATCAGTACCGGGCAAATTAGTTGAAACAATAGTAATAGAATGTTGGGAATCATTAAGAAAGGGATAGATAATAAGACAGAAAATATCATATTGCCTCTATATAAATCCATGGTATGCCCACATCTTGAATATTGTGTGCAGATGTGGTTGCCTCATCTCAAAAAAGATATATTGGAATTGGGAAAGGTTCAGAAAAGGGCAACTAAAATGATTAGGGCTATGTAATGGCTTCCGTATGAGTAGAGATTAATAAGACTGGGTCTTTTCAGCTTGGAAAAGAGATGACTAAGGGGGGATATGATTGAGGTCTATAAAATCATGACTTGTGGAGAAAATAAATAAGGAAGTGTTATTTACTCCTTCTCATAACACAAGAACTAAGGGTCACCAAATGAAATTAATAGGCAGCAGATTTAAAACAAACAAAAGGAAGTATTTCTTTACACAACACACAGTCAGAGGATGTTGTGAAGGCCAAGACTATGACAGCATTAAAAAAAAGAACTAGATAAGTTCTTAGCTATTAGCCAGGATGGGCAGGGATGGTGTCCCTAGCCTCTGTTTGCCAGAAGCTGGGAATGGATGACAGGGGATGGATCACTGGATGATTAGCTGTTCTGTTCATTCCCTCTGAGGCACCACTCATTGGCCATTGGTGGAAGACAGGATACTGAACGAGATGGACCTTTAGTATGACCCAGTATGGCTGTTTTTATGTTCTTAGTTTCTTATGACTCCCATTCACCTTGCAGATCCAACCTCCTAGGGGCACCAAAACACTTACCCCTAGGAGTCCAGCTCTTTTGAGCCCTGTAATGCCCCTGAAAATTTTGAGCCAAGGCACTGAACCCCAGAACCTAAGCAGTCAAGAAGAGCCAGAGGCAAGGCATTTAACTCACCTTTAACTCCCCTCCACACCCATTTGGTTGTACTTGGCCTATTGTTACTGTTGGACTTGGAGTTTAGTTTACACTGTTGCAGTAATAAAAAGGTTATTGCATTGATGGTTATTTAAGAAGATTGGTTTGCTAAATGTATTTCCAATTAAAACACTTTTCTGTTGCTTTTATTAAATCTCTATTTTAATTGTTGCTTTATAATAAAATCATTTACAATACATCCATTATGGGTCATCATTGCATTTAACACTGAGAATCCTTTAAATAAAGCTGAAATAATTAATAGGGTTTTACAAAAGCACATAGGGAATGCTAAACTTCAGCCACCCACCTTCTATACCCCAGTGCTTATAATGTCTCCATCCCAACACATCACCCCTCTTGGACTAACATGTTCAGGCATGTGACTCAAAATGCTACTGGTAGGTATTCCCCACAACATTCTACTGGGTATTTGTGTTCTCTATGGGATGACTTCCTGGATACTCAAACCTGTGAGCAAGCCGCTGCACCTCAGCCTCCTACCCTTCGGTAAGGCCCCTCACTTTCACAAATATTGTGCAAAACACAATATGCACTTATGATTGGAACATTTTTTTCTGCTGCTTCCAACCTATTCCATAAACATCACCATATGCATTTCAAATGAGCATACTCAACTACCTTTCTGCAACTTCTCAGGCAATTGTTAAATGTTCCTTCTTCTGTCCAAGTGGTCTGTGTGTAGTTTTGTTAGCCAGAGCATCAGGGAATAAGTTGAGTCTTCCAGAATAATTGAACCCACCTCCACATTAATGTCCACAGTGCTCCTGGGGCAAAACATCCATTCTCTGTTAATTTAATAGTACTGAGTTTCAAAAGATCCTAGCTTCATGGACCTGCCCAGACCACCCTGCATTTATGTCAGTAAACCTTTAGTTACATGTTTCAGAGTAGCAGCCGTGTTAGTCTGTATCCGCAAAAAGAACAGGAGTACTTGTGGCATCTTAGAGACTAACAAATTTATTAGAGCATAAGCTTTCATGGGCTACAGCCCACTTCATCAGATGCATAGAAGTGAACAAAAAGTATGTGTATATATATACACACACACACACACACACACACACACACAGAGAGAAGGTAGTGGAGGATCAAAGAATCTTAACAGAGAAGTTTGGAGAAGATGCAACAAGACACCAAGTCACAGCTGGCAACAATGTCCAACGAGGTAGAATACAGGAGATGCCTCAAAATGGGGCCTTTTGCAATAGCATGTAAGTCGTGAAGACTAGTGGAAACAATCCAAGAGGTTATGTTATCATTGGATGAGTAGGAGTACATTGTTATTGTAACTTTTACCAAGTGCAATTACCCATTTTTATTTCTGGCCGCCCTAGGAAATCACTCTCATTATTCAAAAGGTGTGTTAATGGGAAACTACTGAGGGTGAGAGCCTGTTAGGGTATGTCTACACTGGAATAAAAGACACACACACAGAAAATTTAGATTTATTTTACAAAAATATTAAAAATGAAACAAAAACTTTTCATTTAATATCAATTTTTGAAAACCAAAATGAAAAAATTTTAGGGCTGTCAAGCGATTTTTTTAATCAATCATAATTAATCATGTGATTAATTGTGCTGTTAAACAATAATAGAGTACCATTTATTTAAATCTTTTTGGATGTTTTTTATATTTTCAAATATATTGATTTCAATTGCAACACAGAATACAAAGTGTACAGTGCTGAGTTCATATTTATTTTTGCCACCAGCAGAAAGCTGATTTTCTTTTTTGGTGGTTCAGGTCCTGTAGATTTCTCAGAGTATTGCTCTTTTATGACTTCTGAAAGCATGCTCCACACCTTGTCCCTCTTAGATTTTGGAAGGCACTTCAGACCTTTAAACCTTGGGTTGAGTGCTTTAGCTATCTTTAGAAATTTCACATTGGTACCTGCAGTGGGGCGCAGACTCACTCAGCGGTGCCTCCTGCTGTCTGTCTGGGAATTAGCTCTTTTTACCAGGTCTGGAGCGCCCTCTGCCGGTGTCTCTCCGTTGCTGGCCCCCCATGTCCCTCCCAGACCCCGGTGCCCTTTGACCTGGGGTGCTGCCCTTCCAGGCAATACCCCACAGATCTGGGTCTCCCCTCCCCGGGGAACCCCCCACCCTCTATCCCCACCTTGCCTCAACCTATGGGCTACTGCGAGTCACCATCTAGCCCCCTTTCACTAGGGCCGACTTCAGTCCGTATAAGCCAGTCATCATAGGAAAGGGCGGTTTGGACCTGCTGCCTCCGCCTACCCTCGGGCTGCCCTGTTGCAACCCCAGTACCCTGTCTTAGGCCGTCTGCCGGGCCTGCAGCCTGGGGCTTTTCCAGTCTGGAGCCTCCCAGCTCCTCTGGCCTTCCCCAGCCCTGCTTCACCTCAGGTACCCTGGTACGCTCCACAGCAGCCAGGCCCATCTCCCTCCGCAGCTAGATGAGACTCTGTGTGCTCTTGGCCCACTGCCCTCTTATAAGGGCCAGCTGGGCCCTGATTAAACCAGCTGTGGCCTGATTGAGGTGTGGCTCCCAGTTGAGGCTGCTTCTCCCAATCAGCCCTGCTTTTCCTTCCCTGCCACAGCCCTCTCCCCGGGCTGTTTTCAGCCTTTTAAGGCAGGAGCAGGTGACCACCCTGCTACAGTACCTTCTTTGCATTTTGTCAAATCTGCAGTGAAACCAACATGTGCTGGGTCATCATCTGAGACTGCTATAACATGAAATATATGGCAGAATGTGGGTAACACAGAGCAGGAGCCATACAATTCTCCCCCAAGGAGTTCAGTCAGAAATTTAATTAACACATTATTTTTTTAACGAGCAACATCAGCATGGAAGCATGTCCTCTGGAATGGTGGCTGAAGTATGAAGAGGCATGAAGTATGAATCTTTAGCGCATCTGGCACGTAAATATCTTGTGATGATGGCTACAACAGTGCCATGCGAACGTCTGTTCTCAGTTTCTGGTGACATTATAAATAAGAAGTGTGCAGCATTATCTCCCATAAATGGGAACAAACTTGTTTCTCTTAGCGATTGGCTAAACAAGAAGTAGGACCAAGTGGACTTGTAGGCTCTAAAGTTTTACATTGTTTTGTTTTTGAGTGCAGTTATGTAACAAAAAAAATTTACATTTGTAAATTGCACTTTCACGATAAAGAGATTGCACTATAGTATGTATATGAGGTGAACTGAAAAATACTATTTCTTTTGTTTATCATTTTTAGAGTACAAATATTTGTAATAAAAATACTAATATAAAGTGAGCACTATACATTTTGTATTCTGTGTTGTAATTGAAACCAATATATTTGAAAATGTAGAACATCCAAAAACATTTAACATTTCACCTGGCATTCTACTGAAATTTTTTCTTCATTTTTCCATCAAAAATTGTCAGAATGTAACTTTTTGCAAAACATTTAAATGAAACTGTTTGACAAAAATTATGTCAAATATTTCAACTAGCTCAAATCACTATTATTTATATTGCAACAGTACCTAAAACCTCAACCAGATTTGGCCCATTCTGCCAGTCACAGTACAGACATACAATAAATGACATACAATAAATTTCCCCAAAGAGCTGTACTGCTGCATCTCTTATTCCTAATGAAACAGGAAGCATATCAAATCCATTGTCTGTGGAGTCCATGCACATAGGGCTGCCACTAATAATTGATCTCCTGTTTTGCTGGTTTCATAATAACAATGCTGTAACTGAGAAGGGTGCTTAAAAGTCCAATTTCAATGGAAATTTTTAATTTCAAATACAGTTAATAGGTTCTATAATGTGACAAAGTTCATGTGTTGTGAACTTTCCACAATGCTGCCATAAGTGAAGTAACTGATTTTGTTTTGTAGGGGAAAGACTCTTCCTTTTGTTAAAAAAATCCTCCTGGGACAGTTCAGGCATTAAACACTGCAGAGAATTTCAGTAAGGTTCTTAGGCTTCCCGTAGCCATCCTTAGTGGGGCACTGTAGAAAACCATTAGCTGTCCTAGCAGGGAAATGCAATCATATATATTCTTAAAAGGGACTGAAGATGGGATTTCAATTGTGGGGGAAAGTTGAAGAACAATTGCCCAAACGGAAGGAAATGGCAAATTAGAAGTTATGAATCTTAGGTCCTCACTGATTCCTGAGAAGCCTTTGGGAGATGAAAACTAATTCTCTCAGCATACAATATGTGCTTGATTATAGTAAGGTGGCTGAGGGAAGAGACCCTGCTTTCTGATACCTATCTTCCCCTCAACCAAGTAAATGATGGGGGGAGAAAACCCACCGAGAAAGAAACTTAAAGAAAATGAGATAATAACAGCAAACCCATGTAAAAGCACCATGAGCGTGCCCAAATCCAACATAGTTTTCCTTGCTTTTATTTAGTTGGAAGCAAATTCTCAAAGCATAGCTTGAAAATGTGAAATGGTTAAGTACTCCATTATCATTCATGCTTCAGGGACTTCATTATGTACCCAGGCCCAGTCTTTTTCAGGCTAAAAGAGCACTCCTGAACCATGCTGCATGCCATCTATAATGTAGCCCTGCTGAAATACCCACACCACTAACATCTGTCTTCTGCAGTACAAAAAAACCCTCAAAGATTCCCTTAGATAAAATGCACATAAGGATGACGAAAAAAAGGAAAACCTATGACATAGTCAAATTTTATTAATGGGCCTACCATATGCATTCAGGGAATAATTAACTATTCACAGGTGAAATTAGCTGATAGGAGTGTCTGTCGTGAGCAAATCGAATAAGCTCTGATTATATCAATAGTTTTCAACCAGTGTCCCATGGTTATCAAGTTATCAAATAAATTTGTCCACTCTCTTCTTTGAGGGGGGAATACTTTAATTATCCGGTCACAGTATATGGCAGGTCATTAATAAAACCTAGTTATCTTGCTGCAGGTTTTATAGTTTTACGGTTATCTATCTTTTATCTAAATAAACATTTGGGAAATGTCCTTAAAATTACTTCAGATACTTTGCCCCTACCCACCACAGATATTTGCAAGTGAAACTTCACTGGATTTTACTATACAATCCATGGCATCACCTGAAAGCCTCCCACCTCCTTCCTCCTATGCTACAACTATAATGGAATTATAGAGTTTGGCTGTACATACATTGATGGATCTAACCAACCTGCAAATGCAGATAAGGGTAAAATCACTTGATGGGTTAGTTCTCCTTAATGTATATTTACTCAGCCTTTATGCTATGTATGCATTTTTTACTTTCATACCACATATATCAATGACAAATGTAAGAATTGAAAAGCCAGTAATAACATAAAAGAACAGCATTTTTTTCTTTATGGAGCAATTGCCAGAGACAGCATCTTTTCATTTGAATAAAGAATAGTAAGAAATTAGCATGTTTTAGGTTGTAGTCCTGATTCTGTTCCAAGTCAAGTCAATTTCAAAACTCCCATTGACTTCAGTAGGGGCAAGATTGAGCCCTTACATCCTTTTACAGTACAGTACTGGTTACATATTATTTAATTCAACATGAAAGGATTATAATGATATTTCTTTTAAAGGAATATTAATATCTAACAATTACTTTTATGTAAACCCAAACATCTAGGTGCAAGATTTTAAATAGGTTTTTTTTTTTTTGAGGGTAAGAAAATTATAGCTGCACATTCCCATCAGACCACATCCAATGTATTCTGCACTCCCTACATCATGCAATATACAAATGAACATTTTTAAAAGTACATATTTTCTTTTCACAAAAGATATCAGGATTGCAAAAAGCACAGCACACAGTTAACTAATGCTATATTTGATTATGCAGCAGTTGAGCAATAGAACAGAAAATCAATATATTGTTTTGGTTAATATATTTCATAGTTTTGTAAACATTTTACTACATTAATTTTGTTCAGTTATAGAAACTTTATAGAAATGAAGTTACTTTTGCTGAATTTTCTTGCTTATTCAGTTGCTTCATTTCCATAAAGTTTCTGTAACTGAATACATTGAACAGCTATACTATTACTGTAGTTTTTCTTACGGAATGAATAAACTCTGATGGATAGTAAGTTACCAAGAACAAATGAATTAGGGCACATGGCTGGCGTAATGACTGAAAGTCCTTCCAGTCATTACCCCAGCCATGTGTCCTAGTTCAGCCAAAGTCTACTGTAACTAGCTAAAATATACTGCAAAATCGCAAGAGACAAAAAGCTACTGATTCTGGTCTGTCTTACACTGGTTTTACACTACTTTAACGCCATTACATTCAGTAGAGTAACTCCTGATTTACAATAGTAAAGATTGAAAAGTGCAGATTTTCTCTTTCTTCTCAGGCCTGGATCAATCATACAAAGAGAACTCTGCAGGTGTACTTCTGTGCTCACATACAGCTCCATTCACCTCAGTGAGACTTGGCACAGGGGTCTGCCTGCATTGTTCTCTTTGCCTTTGAGGCCTAACTAGGAAAAGCATTTAATTTTCTTTAACAACTGCTACATGACAGTTGGTGTTTGCCACTTGTCAGCCACATATAATATGTAAAGTCATAAGCCATGGGTATAATAGGCCAGGGGAGGATGCTGGCTTGTGGGTTTTTGCAATTTGCATGGGCTGGAAGTGGGCTTCTGTTGGAGGAAGTTGCTTATTATTATGTGCAATGCAAGTTCCTGGGTGGCTGAGGAGGTGGCATCTAATACTCAGCTCCCTGGGTTCCTCAGTAATCACCCTGGAGTCTAGAGAAAATACTGATGAACCCAGGAAGCTTAGTAGCAGAATCCGCTTCCTCGGCCTGGAACCTGCATGGCGCATATAAAAAGCTCAAAAACAACAAGGAGTCTGGTGGCACCTTAAAGACTAACAGATTTATTTAGACAAGCTTTTGTGGGTAAAAAAACCCACTTCTTCAGACGTGTTTTACCCACAAAAGCTTATGCCCAAATAAATCTGTTAAGGTGCCACCAGACTCCTCATAGTTTGTATCCACAAAAACAAACATGGCTACCTCTCTGATACTTGATAAAAAGCTCAGTATTCTTCAGGAAGAGCTTTTGCTTTTCCTGCTAGGCAGTTTGGGAGGAGAAGTGTGGTGTGTTGCCCATTCAGTGGCTGGGGCTGGCCGGGGTCTCCTGCAACTGCGTGGGAGAGGGGGAACAGGAGGCGGCTCAGGGCTCCAGCCACAGGGTGGGCGGGCAGGGGATGGAGGCCTCGGGAGGAAGGGGTGGGGCCGAGGGGCTAGCTTCCCTGAAAGGGGAGTCAACCCACCATGTGTATAGTGAACAATGCATGCCAAACCCTCAGCTGGTGTAAATCAGTGTAGCTCCATTGATACCAAAGGCCTTTATTTTTTATAGAAAAGTGGCGGAATTCAAAAATGTATGGAATAGCACAAGGTATCATTTATGAGTTAACAGTGTGCCCTTATTGCCAAGAAGGCTAACGGCAATTTGGGCTGTATAAGAGGGGCATTGCCAGCACATCGAGGGACGTGATTGTTCCCCTCTATTTAGCATTGGTGAGGCCTCATCTGGAGTACTGTGTCTGGTTTTGGACCCCACACTACAAGAAGGATTTGGAAAAATTGGAAAGAGTCCAGCAGAGGGCAACAAAAATGATTAGGGGACTGGAACACATGACTTATGAAGAGAGGCTGAGGGAACTGGGATTGTTTAGTCTCCAGAAGAGAAGAATGAGAGGGGATTTGATAGCTGCTTTCAACTACCTGAAAGGGGGTTCCAACGAGGATGGATCTAGACTGTTCTCAGTGGTAGCAGATGACAGAACAAGGAGTAATGGTCTCAAGTTGCAGTGGGGGAGCTTTAGGTTGGATATTAGGAAAAACTGTCACTAGGAGGGTGGTGAAGCACTGGAATGCGTTACCTAGGGAGCTGGTGGAATCTCCTTCTTCAGCGTTTTTAAGGTCAGGCTTGACAAATCCCTGGCTGGGATGCTTTAGTTGGGGATTGGTCCTGCTTTGAGCAGGGGATTGGACTAGATGACCTCCTGAGGTCCCTTCCAACCCTGATATTCTCTGATTCTATGATTCAGGCAGGATTTGTGAGTGCCTTCCTTACCATATGTAAGGTGTAAAATTATGGTCTGATATAGTAAGGGTTATAGATCCGTTTTGTTGAGAAGGCTTATTGTACTCTCAGCAATACAGTTTCTCATTTATATCTCCAAGTTTTTGAAAGAAATCATTCTGAAATGTATTTTTAAATTATGATAATATCAAGGTACTAATTCCTGTTCCATTCTTTACTAGTTGTATATAGGCATAAATTTATGTATTTTCTCATTTTGCTACATATTTAAAAACAAAATCTTTTTCTCCTCTTGCAATTATAACTGTTTCATTCTCCATACATTGGTTTGGTAGTTATATAATAAAGTGATGCTTTTCATAGGAATGGCTTCATTAATGGTGAAAAATGTTAGCTATTTCCACACTTCAGAGAGCATTAAAAATTACTAAATACAAATTTATTGTGTTGTGTTATTATAAATGAATTGAATTGGCAAGAGAGTAATATGGGGTGAAATATTATAATATTAAATATAATTTCATGTAATTGCCAAAGCAAAATTTAAAAAAACTGAAACAGGCTGGAAAAAGGCATGTTCAAACCAGGTGCTCCTGTTGAAAAACTGTACTGGAGTTTGTCATGGAGTGGATGTTTTGGTTTCTTCAATGAGTCACATCCTCTCCAACTCTAGTCTGTACATGATTCTATAGAGTCATAGAATGGACTGGCATAGATAGAACTGATTGATGCAGGAGACACATGGGGTCAATTACCTCACAGATAATGATTAGCAGTAGGCTAGCAACTAGTGGTGGGATTTTCAGGGGAGTGAGGCAGCCCAACACCTACTGATTTTCAGCGGGAGATGGTACCTTTGAAAAATCTTACCTTCAGTGAACAGTTTGTAGCAAAAAAACCAATCAATGAATATCCTTTTTCCTGGTAATGAATTATCTGCAAGCAAAATTAGATTTTTACAAATGTGTTCATTGTCCAAAATTAAAGATCCTATGGATTTCTCACAATAGTGATTTATTAATCACTATTCACACAGTGTGGTTGATCACCTACCCCTCATAGTATTGTTTTTGGTCCATGATTGAATATGTCCCCAAACCACATTACCTTTCAAGAAGAGTGTACATGTTTATATGAATATTTGTGATACTTTTCTAGGTGCATTCTTACAAACACACACACAAGAGAACATAGAAAACTTCAAATATCTTTGAGTGATTTCATTGCAGTTTTCATTCAAATTAATGTTCACAAACATCTTCTTGCAACATTCACCCACCTATGCCAATAACAGCACAATGTATAGGGAAGTAGGGAATTACATTTTTCTTTTATCCCTCTGTGGAGCGGTCTTATTACCTATAAGAGACATAAAAAAAGAAGCTAAAAACAACCTAAATTTGGATGTGGCTTGCTGAACTTCATTGGAACAAAATGAGATTTGTCCTTATTGGGAATATATGTTGAGCAGAGAGAAGCAAAAATATGGGTAGATGTGACTTTCCTAAACCCTCCGTATGGTGTTAGTTCTGCACAACCAAATTGGGCTTTATTTAGATCTAGTCCCTTTTTATCTGAGTACTCAAATCTGATGTATGTCTGTTACTAATTTGTATTTATTTAGGGTTGCACCCTGTATGTGCTTAAACACTTTCCAAACACACAGAAAGGCCAACCCCGTGAGATTACAATAGGCACAAGTTTATACACAAGTCAACTTGACTCATTGTAAGTAGTACAGGAGAAATGGATCTTAAATATGGAAAGAAGAGACACATTGAAGATGTGCTAAGGAAGATTGTAGTATTTATAGAAGGGCATAAGCAAGAAGGACACAGAGGTAATTGTGCCAGAAGTTTATAATTCTGTAGAGAAATCATTGGTGGGTAGGAACAACATGAAATTTGGCAAGAGAGAATAAGCATGGAGAGGCAAAATTCGCTTTGAAGGTGGTGATAAGAAGTTTAAATTTGCTGCAATAGTGAATGGGTAGCCTGGGGAATTACAAGGGAACGATACGATCAAATCCACAGGAAAAGAAGATGATTTAGAGCGTGAATTTTTTATAGACTGGTGTGTGTGTTGGGGGGTTGGATTTGAATATGGCCTAGATGTGTGGCGCAAGGGAGACGAAGGAATCAAAATAATCCCTAGACTGTGAGCCTAACAGAGACAATAGTGGTGTTGATAGGGAAGATGAGACACGAACAAGGTGTTGTCAGTTTAGTATGCATGTGTGTTCGCTCCATATTCTGTACCAGCCAGCTTAGCAGATCTTGATAGCACTTCCTAGAAAGACCAGAGACTGTTTGGTGGCAAAGGTGCTGGGCCAGGTTTATTGTCCCAGCACAGTCTGAGTGCCCTATACATGCTACAAGTACTCTAACACACGTATGCCAATTGCAATGGACAAACTCAGTCAGCAGTGGGACTTTCCACTGCCCCCTGGGTCAGACAGAGATGGTCCTCCTATGATTTCTCTTTTATATACTGATACAAACAAGTTGTATATTACCCTCCTGACATGGTTAGTTACCACTCTACTTCTTGGACTTGTTGATTCAAACAAAGTATCTTCATTCATTATCCTGTCAGGATGACCTTATCTTAGGAGAGGTCAGTGTGTCCCTATACCATTTTCAGGGAGTGTGTTTATGCCATAACTTTATGTCGAGATAGGCCTGTGCTAACCTTCTGGAATGTGTCTTGTGCTTCTTAACAGTGCCTGTGTTTTAGCAATACCAGCCATGTTTTTGCCAAGTCCATGTACAGGTCAGTGAACTTCTAGGCAGGCATATGTTTTATAGCAGAGCCCTCTTCTGCTCATAGTCTGACTTTAGCTCAGGTCTCAGGCCTTGTACCAGGCCCCGTGCTTCAGGCACGGACACCAGAACCATTGTGTGTGGGGGGGGGGGGGGGCAGGGAGACTGCCACTCCACTTTTTTAACATAGGCATAGTTTGGCTCCCCCCTCCCCACACACACACTGCAAGCCTTGGGCAGGTGTGGGAGTGGTGCCAACAGGATCTGTGCTTCACTGCGGAGTTGCCCCTGCACACTGCAAGCCTCAGGCAGGTGCAGAGCGGCACTTGCAGGGGCTGTGTGGGGCCATGGGGGAGTGTTGCTTGTTCTCTCCACTTTGCTCCCCAACCACGAACCACAGCCCCTGCTTGTGCCACTCCACGCCTGCCCGAGGCTTGCAGTCTGCGGAGACAGCACCACCCACTGCCTCTCCAAAGTTAAAAGTTGCAGGGCATGGGCTCCTGACCCCCTCCAGTTCCAGTGGTGTTGTCTCTTTCTACTACAGAAGGTTTATAAGGAAAGAAAATCAGTTTGTTTTGTGCCAATATAGAAAGGACCATTTCCTTCAGTCACAGCTAACTAATGGTAAAAAAAGTCCCTTGTAATTTAAAGGAACTTGCAGGTATCCTAATTAAGGCTAAGATTCTGTCATGCATATTTTTAGGTCACTGGCAATAAAGAAAAATTCACAGAAGCCTGTGACCTGTCCATGACTTATTCTATGATTTTATCATATTTTAGTATCAGGGTTGGAAGGGACTTCAGGAGGTCATCTAGTTGAACCCCCTGCTCAAAGCAGGGCCAATCCCCACCTAAATCATCCCAGACAGGGCTTTGTCAAACTGGGCCTTAAAAACCTCTAAGGAAGGAGATTCCACCAACTTGCTAGTGTGGTGGAAAATTAACCACATTTGTGTTTGGATCAGAACAGGCCTGAGGCCCCTTTATTGATTACAAGCGCGGGGGGGGGGGGGGGGTAATAGCTTGAAGTAGCTGCCCCCCGATGCAAAGCACACACAGCTTTTTAAAGCTTAAAACCACAGACAAATTACATATACTTCCATATTAATTACCTTATTTGGAATACATTGCAAAGTTAACACTGGTCAAAAGCAGAAACAAGCATCTCCCCCACTAGGCCCCTCTTGTTATTCACTGTCCGTTCTTTTGCAGTCAGCGACCTTTCTCATACAACTGTTGCGGCTACATATTTCATAAGCTTGACCACTGCAAATTTGTTCTGTCCCCAAACCACAATTGGTCAAGCACACTTGCACCAACTGCGTTTTCCCTTATTTAGCATATAATGTAAGCTTTTAACAGTTGCTCTACCTTATTTGGAATACAGCAAAACAAGCTTTTCCTGTTATTGACAGTTTTATTCTTTTGCGCTTAACAGTCTTTCCTAATTTCTAGCTGCTATGGTTACATTTAAGCCGTGCTGTTGTAACTGCCCTACAATGGAATTTTCCTTACCTTCTTCTTATGCTCTGTACACACAGTTAGCTTGACCAAAGTTTTAGGCCTATAAATTTAGGCCTGCTAGATTTTTTCTCCACACTAGGTAACCCATTCCAGTGATTCACCACCCTCCTAGTGAAGAATTTTTTCCTAATATCCAACCTAAGCTTCCCCCACTGCAACTTGAGACCATTACTCCTTGTTCTGTCATCTGCTACCACTGAGAACAGTCTAGAGCCATCCTCTTTGGAACCCCCTTTCAGGTAGTTGAAAGCAGCTATCAAATCCCCCTCATTCTTCTCTTCTGCAGACTAAACAATCCCAGTTCCCTCAGCCTGTCCTCATAAGTCATGTGTTCCAGACCCCTAATCATTTTTGTTGCCCTACAGTGGACTCTCTCCAATTTTTCCACATCCTTCTTGTAGTGTGGGGCCCAAAACTGGACACAGTACTCCAGATGAGGCCTCACCAAGGTCAAATAGAGGGGAACGATCACGTCCCTCGATCTGCTGGCAATGCCCCTCTTATACAGCCCAAAATGCCGTTAGCCTTCTTGGCAACAAGGGCACACTGTTGACTCAAATGATGCCTTGTGCTATTATTCTATACATTTTTGAATTCCTGCACTTTTCTATAAAAATAAAAATAAACAAAGGACAAGATTCAGTGATGAAATTATCCTTATGTTTCAAAATATATGGAAAAACATCTGTTAAGAGAAGACAATGACGTTTGTTTAAAAAAAGACCTCTTAGAATCTAAGGACTAGACCCACATAGGGCACAGAGCTCAGAGCTGCAATTCATAATTTTAGGACCATGCTGTTTAATGGAATTCTCAGCCCTAAATTAGGTTCCCAGGCTCACTATAAAATGCATGGGGAGAATAAGAGGCCTAAGAATAGGATTCACAGAAGTTAGAAAGCTGAGCGGAGAGCCACCTAAGCTAATCCATAGGAAATACTAAGGATAGGTTTGGAGCCTAAGTCCTGTCCCTCAAGGGATTTAGGCGTTTAACTCTGGGCCAGAGGAAGGTGCATCTCTCTGCTTGGGATTCTCAGCCATGAACTCTCTCTTGGAATTAGGAGCCTAATCCAGGTCAGCCCTTTCTCATAAAAAAGTGAGGAGGAGAGGATATCCCCAGTCCTTATATCCAATATCCCAATGGTTAGAGCTCCAGCCAGGACATGGGAGACAGATTTAAATCCCCACTCTGCCTAACTCAGAGCAGGAACTTGAATCCAGCTTTTCTACCTGCCCAATGAGTGCTTGAACCATATTCTGAGGTGGGTTTCTTGCAGTCTCTCCTGTTGAAGCCATGCCACTTCGTATGGACTATTTAAATAGGCACAGAGCCAGAGAAAGAGAGAGAAAGGATAACTCTTTATCCTAGTGGTTAATGCACTGCCCTGGGAGACCCAGCTTCCAGTCCCTGCTCCAATGGGAGTTAGACACCTAGGCAACTTTTGAAAATCCCACAAGACAGTACCTAAATACTTTAACAATCTGGCCCTTGATTTTTTTTCACTTTGGTGTTTGGGACAGATTTCCCCCTCCCTTTGTAACAGGCTTTAACATCTTAAGTTGGGTCGGAGCTGAGTGTAGAATGGCTGCTGTGTTGGCTTGTACAGACCCTCAACTAAGACCCACCCCATTCATAAGCTGTCCCTTCTTTAGCCACAGATCTATATCACACATCACTAAAGCATTAAATTATTAATATGCAATAAATGGGCAAGGTGTTAACATAACTCCATCACTGTGTTTAACAAGGTTCGAGGTTTAATATACAGGGACCTCAGCCTCCTTAGTACTATGGCAAACATACCATTAAAAATCCTTTTAACCTTTTATTAAAGATACAGAAAAGAAGGAAAAATATGTAAAGTATTAAGTTAAAATGAAAGTCTAACAGCATCCCTTGTTCCCTTTCGCTGGAGAGAGTTTTAGAATAAAATTGCCCCTCTGCTTTGTTTGACACTCTATTAGACGGTATCAAAGATGGTAATGAGTGTCCTTTGCGGTTAAACGGAAGAAGTTAGTTAGCTGAGAGAAGCTGGAGCTGTTGTTGCTGCTAAAGTCCAAAACTGTCCTTTTGGGGAAAAAGGGAAGAAGTTAGTTGAGATGGGTTGGAGCTGTTGTCATTGTTCCTGTTGTTAAAGTCTGATCCCATTTTGTCTTAGGTGGTGTTTGGGATTCAGCTGGAGCTGATCACAGATTATCAGGGTTGGAAAGGACCTCAGGAGCTCATCTAGTCCAACCCCCTACTCAAAGCAGGACCAATCCCCAACTAATTCATCCCAGCCAGGGATTTGTCAAGCCTGACCTTAAAAACGCTGAGGAAGGAGATTCCACCAGCTCCCTAGGTAACCCATTCCAGTGCTTCACCACCCTCCTACTGAAAAAGGTTTTCCTAATATCCAACTGAAACCTCCCCCCACTGCAACTTGAGACCATTACTCCTTGTTCTGTCATCTGCTACCACTGAGAACAGTCTAGATCCATCCTCGTTGGAACCCCCTTTCAGGTAGTTGAAAGCAGCTATCAAATCCCCTCTCATTCTTCTCTTCTGGAGACTAAACAATCCCAGTCCCCTCAGACTCTCCTCATAAATCATGTGCTCCAGTCCCCTAACCATTTGTTGCCCTCTGCTGGATGCTTTCCAATTTTTCCACATCCTTCTTGTAGTGTGGGGTCCAAAACCGGACACAGTACTCCAGATGAGGCCTCACCAATGCTGAATGGAGGGGAATGATCATGTCCCTCAATCTGCTGGCAATGCTCCTACTTATACAGCCCAAAATGCCGTTAGCCTTCTTGGCAACAAGGACACACTGTTGACTCATATCCAGCTTCTTGTCCACTGTAACCCCTAGGTCCTTTTCTGCAGGACTGCTGCCAAGCCACTTGGTCCCTAGTCTGTAGCAGTGCATGGGATTCTTCTCACCTAAGTGGAGGACTCTGCACTTGTCCTTGTTGAACTTCCTCAGATTTCTTTTGGCCCAATCCTCTAATTTGTCTTGGGCCCTCTGTATCCTATCCCTACCCTCCAGCATTTCTACCACTCCTCCCAGTTTAGTGTCATCTGCAAACTTGCTGAGGGTGCAATCCATGCCATCCTCCAGATCAGTTATGAAGATATTGAACAAAACTGGCCCCAGGACCAACCCTTGGGGACTCCACTTGATACTGGCTGCCAACTAAACATGGAGCCATTGATCACTACCCGTTGAGCCTGATGATCTAGCCAGTTTTCTATCCACCTTATTGTCCACTCATCCAGCCCATAATTCTTTAACTTGCTGGCAAGAATGCTGTGGGAGACCATATCAAAAACTTTGCTAAAGTCAAGGAATAGCACGTCCACTGCTTTCCCCTCATCCACAGAGCCAGTTCTCGTCATAGAAGGCAATTAGATTAGTCAGGTATGACTTGCTCTTGGTGAATCCATGCTGACTGTTTCCGATCACTTTTGTTCCCTCTAAGTGCTTAAAAATTGATTCCTTAAAGACCTGCTCCATGATTTTTCCAGGGACTGAGGTAAGGCTGACTGGCCTGTAGTACTGGATTCTCCTTCCCTTTTTTAAGGATGGGCACTACATTAGACTTTTTCCAGTCATCCAGGACTTCCCCCGATCAGTATGAGTTTTCAAAGTGAATGGCCAATGGCTCTGCAATCACATCAGCCAACTCCTTTAGCACCCTCAGGTGCAGCGCATCCAGCCCCTTGGACTTGTGTTCGTCCAGCTTTTCTAAATAGTCCTGAACCACTTCTTTCTCCACAGAGGGCTGGTCACCTCCTCCCCATACTGTGCTGTCCAGTGCAGCAGTCTGAGAGCTGACCTTGTTCGTGACAAGAGAGGCAAAAAAAAGCATTGAGTACATTAGCTTTTTCCACATTCACTGTCACTAGGTTGCCTCCCCCATTCAGTAAGGGGCCCACACTTTCCTTGACCTTCTTCTTGTTGCTAACATACCTGAAGAAACCCTTCTTGTTACTCTTAACATCCCTTGCTGTAACTCCAAGTGTTATTTGGCCTTCCTGATTTCACTCCTGCATGCCTGAGCAATATTTTTTTTTATACTCCCTCCCTGATCATTTGTCCAGTCTGCCACTTCTTGTAAGCTTCTTTTTTGTGTTTGAGATCAGCAAGGATTTCACTGTTAAGCCAAGCTGGTTGCCTGCCATATTTGCTATTCTTTCTACATATCAAGATGGTTTGTTCCTGCAACCTCAATAGGGATTCTTGAAAATACAGCCAGCTCTCCTGGACTCCTTTCCCCCTCATGTTATTCTCCCAGGGGATCCTGCCCATCAGTTCCCCGAGGGAGTCAAAGTCTGCTTTTCTGAAGTCCAGGGTCTGTATTCTGCTGCTCTCCTCTCCTGATATGGGTGGTGATATCATCTGGGTCCCTATCTCTGGTCTGATCTGGTCAGGACATCCCTCAGGATTAAGAAGCAGAAGATGTGTCCCAGAAGATGGTGAGGTTGGCAGCCATGATGGTGAAGTTCTCTCCTTAGGACTTTCTTTAAGAACCTAAACCAATCAACATGGCCTTTTAGGACCAATTTAGTTTCTCTGTGTGGTTCTCTTGTTCCTGTTTATAACATTCAGTACTGAAAGCAACTTGACCTACTTTCCATCAACATTTATTACAGATTATTCTATCATTTTATAAACTTTGATATACTTTTCACAACTGAGCTTATAATTAGAGTAATATCACAACAGCACTCATCTGCCTCCAGATATTGCCTCCGGGTGTACATGAGTGCAGATGCCATCAGTGAGACTATCATGGCAGAGGGAGAATCAGAACTTTTGACTTCACATATCCAGCGGAGTGCTCAGGGTTCACCCCCACTCAATCATAAAGTGACAGGGATGTTGACAGTCTGGTCAACTAAGTCATTGCCTAAGATTTGAATACTCTTCCCAGTGTTTGGAGGACACAGCTCTAAACATTTCCCTCAGAGCCATTTGTTTTAATGTCCGTCTTGTGTGATTTGTTTCATTCCTTCATAAGCTTCACAGATGCCAAGATCAAAACACACAGAGTCCGGTCCTGACAAGAGGACAGAGAGCCCACCTGTTGGGGACAAACTCATTCAGCACCACAGCATGTCCTCGTACCAGCAGGATCCAAGCAGGGTCTGCAGCTACTCTTACTTCTGCTGTAAAGAACTGAGAGAGAGCGAGAGAAAGGCAACAAATGGTGTCCACATTTTGAAAAGGATGTTGAAAAATTCAGGAGGGTGCAGAGAAGAATCACAATGATTTGAGGATGAAAAAAATGCCTTAATGAGAGTTAAGGAGCTCAGTCTATTTAGCATATCAAAAGATCAGGAGGTGACTTGATCACAGTGTATAAGTACTTTTACAGGGAAAAATGGCCAGGTACTAAAAGGTTCTTTAATCTAGTGGAAAAAGGCATAACAAGAACCAGTGGCTGGAAATTGAAGCCAGATAAATTCAAAATAGAAATAAGGCAATTTTTTTTGGACAGTGGAGATTCTGAACAAATTACCAAAATGGATTTTCAGCTCTTGTCTTGAAATCAAGAGTGGATGCCTTTCTGCAAGATATGCTTTAGCTAAACCCAAATGATTGTGCTAAATATAAGAATAAATAGGTGAAATTCTATGGCCTGGGATATACAAGAGATCAGTTCAGATTATCCTTCTGGTCTTACACCTCAGAATCTAGTGTTCTTCAGGCTCAGCCACAGATTGAACATTTCACTTTGTTTTCTCATCCATGGTGGCAGAGGACTCTTGTGTATTTCTGTACCAATATCTGAGAAAGATGATGACTGAAGCACTCTTTACAAAAAGCTCGCTCTCTCAAAAAGAGCTCCTCTCTTCTCAAAAACAAAAACACACACACCACAAGGGTGAGGGAAGGCAACTACCATGCAGAAAACAAACCAATTTCTTCATTAACCCTTACAGCATGAGGATAAGTAAACAGTGATGAATACCTAGAACAAGTATAGAGCCCTCACCTCCTGGCTTGCAGTACCCAATCACCCTTCCACACACACTTCCAGCCCTTCATCTGTCAAAGGCAACAGCAAACAACCCTATTATCAGAGCCCACTACTGATAAAGTGCCAGTGGATGACACTCAAGTATATGTAGCATAGTTCCTGGGTTCTGTAGTACCATTAAAACTTGCTGTACCCTGTGAATGGATTCCTCTGACAGCACGTGACACCTAAGGCCTGGCTTAAGCAATTGTGGAAAGGGAGTACTGACTAAGCTACATGAACCTTGTTGCCAATGACTCTGTCTATATCTGTCAGGTACCTATATGATCCCTTTACCAGTGGCTTTACCCTGCCATTGGAAATGGTTTTGCTGGCTGACAGAATGTGCAAGCTGGTGTGCAACTGCTTGTTCAAGTTAAACAAATTCCTGCTAAGACTTCATCCATCCAATAAGTCCTGCAGCAATAGGGTGACGGCAAAAGTGACAGGTGATGGACATTGCTGGGAGTCATAGTCATGAATCTACACATGTGTGGGTCAGGCACTGATCTGATGTGACCTCGTAGTTTGGCAGCATAGACATGGCAGATTGACATGGCTGCTCTATTCAGGGACAGCACAGCTGACTTCAGAGGAGGAGGCTAGAAAAGGTGCTATAAAAATTACTCATCCCAAACAGCCCTGACCAACTTACTGCAGCTGGAGGGTGTCCCATCACATGGTGGAAACTCAAATAAGCCTAAAAAAATGTTTGCTTTTGTCTCAGTGTGTGACTTGGAATGTCCATACACTCCTTGATCATCCAAGTCAAACCAACCACTCTATTAGGTCGACCATTCTGGTTGCTTCAGAGCTTGAAAAAATATTGCATTGACATTGCAGCACTGAACAAGATCAGATTTGCTGAAGATGGTCAACTGACTGAGGAGAGGGCTGGGTACATTTTCTTCTGGAAGGGAGGCCTGCAAAATAAGCTATGTGATGCAGGAGTCAGTTTTGCAATTAGAAAGAAATCTGTCTTTCATTTGGAGAACTTATGTATTGGTATAAATGACAGATTGATGAAGCTCTGACTGCCCCTGAGAGGTGGACATTATGCTTCAAGAGGGTTAACCATTCTCAGTGCATAGGTACTGATCAGTGAAGAGATGGAGCAATTTTACTCTAAACTAAATGATCTGATAGGCTAATCAATTTGTCTTCATGGGGAGCCAATGCCTATGTGACTTTAATGCTTATGTTGGCCATGATGAGTTTTCATGGTATGGGATACTTGGCAAACATGGCATCAGCAAGATGAATAATAATGACCTATTTTTGCTGAGGACATGTATTGAGCACCAATTCATTTTCACAAACACTGTCTTCTGGCTCTCTGACAAATACAAAATAATCTGTTGCACCCTCGTTCATGATATTGGCATCTAATTGACTATGTATTGGTCTGACAGGGGAACTTGTGAAATGTGTGCATAACCCAGGTATTAAATGGAGCTGATTGCTAGACTGACCACCATCTTGTTCAGTCAAAGCTTTCCCTTTTTATTTGGCCAAACATGCATAAAGACTGGTCAGATAAGCGTCTAAATGTTGCCCAGCTGAAAGACCTGGCAATTGCCAAACAATTTTTAATACAGCTGTCTACCATTTTGGAAACTCTTCCAATGACCAGTGATGACATATCTGCTGAATGGGTATCCCTGCATGATACAAACAGTTTACTTATTTTGGCAACATGTTAAACATGAAACGACAAATGATCATGAAGTAGATGTGCAAATTAAGAAAGCAAGTGTCACATATGTTTGCCTTTATCAGTGAATCTGGAAGCAAGACAGAATCTGTTTCCAGACAAAAATCAAAGTGTATAATGCTGTTGTCCTCACAACAATGTTCTATGGGTATGAAACATGAACCTATTATCAATGGCACATTAAAAAGCTTGATATTACCTATGATGACTGCTAGGCATCAAGTGGCAGGATTGGGTGTCCAACACAGAAGTTTTGGAGAAAGTTGTTTCAGTCACTATTGAGGCTCCACAACTGATTGGCACACCTACTTAGATGGACTGGTTATGTAATTTGTATGCCTGTGCTGTGTGTTTGGATTTAATAAGTAATGATGGCAAATAACTAATGCAGTTGAAGTTTTATTTAAGTAAAACAATCAAGCAATACTTAATACAGCACAAAGGAAACATACGTACCAAATCTGAGGGCTAGTCTCTACTAGCAATGCTAAAGTGCTGCCGTGGCAGTGCTTTAACGTGCCTTGTGTGGTTTTGCAGCAGCGTGCTCTAAAAAACCCCACCTCCACGAGGGGCATAGATCCCAGCACTGGGAGCCATCCGTTTACACTGGCGCTTTACAGTGCTGCAACTTGCTGCACTCAGGGGGTTGTTTTTTCACACCCCAAACGAGAAAGTTGCAGCGCTGTTAATTGCCAGACTGGAGAAGTGTGGCAGCCTACTTGAGTTCACTTCTAATTCCCTAAAACTTACCTCTTATGTACTGTTCAGAACCAAGAAAAGTCCTTTTTCATGCTTGAACTAATTTATCACTAATAGGACGATCGGAGACCACAGTCAGCTCTTAATATTGAGACATTAATCTATACAATAGTGTTTTGCTGATAGATTGATTATAGACCCATCTGCTATACCATGTTTCTTGTCCATTTCTCAATTACTAAGTTTTTCAATTACAGAGCATTAGGAGCATCCATTATCAATTACATCTATGACAACAGGCTTCTCTTTATATATTATGTGTATTCACAGAAGAGACAAAAGCTGAACTGTTGACTGTGGAATTCTTTTCCATGATATCTGGTTTACATAATTGATAAGCTAAAAACAGTGGTTCAACCATTCACTATTTTATCAGTTACAAAAGATATCAAAATATATATGTCATTATGACAGAAATAATCAACTAAAGTAATTCCTGATAAAACAAAAATCTACAGAAATATGCTTTTAGCTTATTAATTACAGAAAACACCTGCCTCATATCAGTTACAAATAGTTCTTTCCTGGACATCTGGACATTTCCCGGACGGTCAAGAGTTTAGAGTAAAAAAGGACACACAATCCATTATTTAATAATATGCAAAGGTCCAGCTAAACTTCAGCTTATTGATAACACACTAGAGGCAGCTAAAGTTCAGAGTAAAAACAGTGCATAATAAAGTCCAGGCCTACTAGGACAAAAACATTCATAGATCCAAAACAAAACCCTCGTAACATTAGAGTTTAGCCAACACGTTTGGATAACGCAGAAAAGATTCTGGGATGTTTGGCCAAGAAACAATTAAAGTTTAATATAAAGAGAATAATAAAAGATGAATATTTAATAACACTTCAGACACATCTATCAAAACAAATACTATATTCTGAATTAAGCTCAGGCAAGCATAAGCCTAGAGGGCAGATGAAACACTTCATAGATACTCCGAAGCTACACAAGACAAATATTTCTGACTCAATCTTCAAGCAAATGGCAGCTGACTGCATGACAGGGCACCATGCTTTATGGGTGGGCTTCTGTGACAGAGCACACTCACCTCCTGTAAGCTCCTCTGTCAGTTGGGTGTGAACCTGCACTCTCGCTCTCCGCTCTTGGTGCGCCCTGTCAGCTGTTAATGATGTCAGTGTTGTCTTCAGTAGCGCAGCCCTCTGGTTAAGTCACACATACTCTAAAACCAATAAACCCATTCCGGGGTAACTAAGGTCCAGCAAGGACTACTGCTTGCTGTGTCCTTATTGGTGTCTGCAGCCCTGTCTCTGGGCTTAGTTCTTAGTCCCTTCTGGGCTTACTTTAAGTCTGTCCCTGCCCTGTTCAAGAACAGTGTCCCCAGGGCTTTCTCCCTAGAGACTGTGCCTTTAGCAGTTCTATGGTGTCCCAGCTCTCCAGTTGGGTCACTTCCTAACTTCATTCCCCTTCCAGGATAACAATGTTCAATGAATGGTTGGCCCTCTTCCGGGTCTTCAGCCCCATCCTTGGACCTGTTTAAACTCCCAGCCCCTTTCTTGGGCTTTTAATCCCCTCCTTAGGACTTAGGCATCTTCTTCCATGGCTGGTGGGTGGACCTGGGCCCACCCACTACTCCAGGTCCCAACCCAGGGACCATAAAAATAGCAGCCATGTGCTGCTTCCTTTAATAATTACTACTGCTATTCCCTGGGTGACTTCCCATGTAGCACCTTCTGCTTCACTCTTACCTCAGGGTTCTCTGTCTGTTTCCCACCTGTAAAGAGCCTCTTCCAGGCCTCCTTGCCTGGAGAATTCCTCTGTCTTATCCTTCCAGGTCCCCACCAGCAACTGATCTGCTTAGGCTCTTGCAGTTCCTTTTAATTGAACCTGATGGGCTTTGATTGGCTACCTCCCTGCAGCCTTTCTAGGCAAGCCTGGAGGACCCATCTTTACTGATCCTGGGTCTCCTGGATCCAAGGTCAGTGTTACTAACTCTCACTATTTTATCTTGACTTGTGATATTCTTTGTTTTAACACCCAGCTCCTGAAGTCCTGTGATTACAAAAGAAATTCTGCTTTCATAGAAAACCAAGTTTCTAGCCCTCTGGGTTGCAGAGAAAAGCTTGACAACGTGACCTCAGTGCATGCTAATGGCTCAAAAAGAAGACAAATATAAAGAATCCTAGTTTTATTTTATTTAGAAAAACAATTTTAAACCAATCTAAAAATTTTGGGCTGCCTGACTCATAATATTTCAATATTTGGAGTAGGGAATACTGCCAGCTAGTACTCTAATAATCAGATTACTCTTTCCCTCATTGTCTGCTCAGTCCATACTCACAGTATGAAACTTTCCTGGTGAACAAAACTCAACAGATCAGCAACTGTGCTGTGAAAGGTGGCTCTGCTGCTAGAGCCTTGATTGGCAGGGAAGATGAGCAGAAAAGAGAAGCCAGTCCCTCCTGCCAGCCAGATATCTGGTTATCTAGAGCTGTCAAAAAACCCTGCCCCCACTTCCTGCTGTAAACTGTCCTGGATTGAAGAGCAGGATAAAGTTAAATATAGTAAAAATACTAAATGAGTCAAACAGCACCATAGACTCTCTTCTAGATAGAAATTCTATGCTTGACTATAGGAGTAAGAATATACTACTGACCACCTCACTGGAATGGTGATTGTGAAATGCTCAGGGAGATTAGAGAGGCTACAAAAAACAGACAATCCAATAATAATGGAGGATTTCAACTATCCCCATATTGATTGGGAACATGTCACCTCAGGATAGAATTCAAAGATAAAATTTCTAGACAACATTAATGACTGCTTCTTGGAACAGCTAGTCATGAACCCACAAGGGGAGAAAAAAAATCTTGATTTAGCCCTAGGGGGCACAAAGGATCTGGTCCAAGAGATGAATGTAGCTGAACTGCTCAGTAATAGTGATCATAATGTAAGGAAATTTAACATTGTTTTAAGGAGGAAAATACAAAGAAACCAACCACGGTAGCATTTATCTTGAAAAAGGAGAACTACACAAAAATTACGAAGCCAGCTAAATGGGAATTAAAAGGAACAGTGATAAGAGTGAAATGCCTGCAAGGTGAATGGAAACTTGTTAAAAACACATTAATTGAGGCTCAAACTGTACGTATACCCCAAATAAAAATAGTAAGAGGACCAAAAACAGTCACCTTGGCTAAACCGAGTAAAAGAAGTGGTTGGAAACAAAAAGATATCTTTTAAAAATTGAAAGTCAAATCCTACTGTGGATAACAGAAAGGAACAAACTCTGGGAAGTCAAGTGTAAAAGTAGGCAGGCGAAAAAAAATTTGAAGAGCAACTAGCAAAAGACACAAAAACTAACACCACAAATAATTTTAAGTATGTCAGAAGCAGGAAACCTGCCAAACAATCAGTGGGACCACCAGATAATTGAGGTACTAAAGAAACTCTAATGCAAGACAAGGCAGAGAAATTAAATGAATTCTTTCCATTGGTCTCCACTGCAGAGGATACAAGGGAGATTCCCACATTCTTTTTAGGTAACAAATCTGAGGAACTGTCCCAGATTAAGGTGTTGACAGAGGAGGTTTTGGAGCAAATTGATAAATTAAACAGCAATAAGTCACCAGGACCAGGTAATATTCACCCAAGAGTTCTGAAGGAAAGCAAATATGAAAGTGCAGAACTACTAACTGCTTTGTAATCTATCGCTTAAATCAGCTTCTGTACCAGATGACTGGTGAATAGCTAATGTAACACAGAATTTTTAAAAAGGCTCCAGAAGCAATCCTGGCAATTATAGGCCAGTAAGCCTAACTTCAGTATCGGGCAAATTGGTTGAAACTATAGTAAAGAGCAGAATTATCAGACATATAGATGAAAATGATTGTGATTGGTTGCAAACCCCGGGGTGCAGTCTTGGAGCCATGGGAACCACTACGCTCTTCTAACTACTCAGCTGGGCTGGCCCTTTTTCACACTGCCACCCTCACCCGGCCCTGTTATCACCCAACATGACAGCAACTGGAGCCACTTACCCAAACAGAGCTACCGGAGTGCAAACAGCAGACACCAGTCAATTTCCCAGCTCTCCAGACTTGAATCCCGGCTGGAGTATAAACCCAAAATTATACTATCTTGCACTGCACAGGGATCTGTACAACGTAAGCTCATAAATAGTTCACTCTCCCCTCGATGTAGGAAAGATATGCAACAAGCCTGTGTTAACCAAGCTGAGATTTTCCCCCAAACACTTCACTCAAAGGCACACTGGTTTAGATAAAGCAAAAAATAAGTTTAACAACTCCAAAAGATTTTAAGTGATTATAAGTGATAGCAAACAGATCAAAGTGCATTATCTAGCAAATAAACAAAACCACAAACTAAGTCTAAAATACTAGATAGAAATTGCTAATTCACATCCAATCTCACCTTGGCTGATGATACAAAGAGTCCACCAGGTTTTTCATGCACAGGCTAGAAATCCTTTTAGCCTGGGTCCAGCACTTCCCCCAGTTCAGTCTTTGTTGCTCAGGTGTTTCCAGGAGTTCTCTTATGTGTGGAAGGAGGCTCTTAGATGATGTCACACCCCACCTTATATAGCTTTAACATATGGCAGGAACCCTTTGTTCCAAACTCAGTTTTCCACACACACACACCGTTTGTAGAAAAATACAGGTACACAAAATGGAGTCCAGTATCATGTGGTCTGGTCACATGCCCTTGCTGAGTCATAGCAACCATTAATTACAGGGTGGCTGAAACATTAAAGGAAGGCTAAACTCTTTCATTTCCCATTGTCTGTTGATGAGCCATTAGCACTATCTGGCTTCTTCATTGTTGTACCTGAAAGGCTAGCTGTGGGTGTTTTCCAGAGTAAGTACATTTGAAATACACGTACCTAGTCAACATTCTTAACTTCAGATACAAAAATGATACAGGCACACAAATAGGATCATCATATTCAGCAAATCATAACTTTTCCAATGACACCTTACCTGACCCATCTTGTACAAAGTGCATCATAATTATGCCATCATAATCATATCATAATAATATCGCTATGACAAATATGGGGTGTAGTGTCACAATGATATGTTGGGGAAGAGTCATCATAATTTTTGTAAAGGGAAATCATACCTAACCACTCTATTAGAATTATTTGAGGGGTCAACAAACATGTGGACAAGGGTGAGCCAGTGGATATAGTATTCTTGACTTTCAGAAAGCCTTTTACAAGGTCCCTCGCAAAAGGCTCTTAAGGAAAGTAAGCAGTCATGGGATAAGAGAGAAGGTCCTCTCATGAATCAGTAACTGGTTATAAAATAGGAAACAAAGGGTAAGAATGAATGGTCAGTTTTAACAGTAGAGAGAGGTAAATAGTGGTGTCCCCCAAGGATCTATACTGGGACCAGTGCTGTTCAACATATTGATAAATGACCTGGGAAAAGGGATAGACAGTGAGGTGGCAAAGTTTTCAGATGATACAGAATTACTCAAGATAGTTACGTCCAAAGCTGACTGAAAAGTTACAAAGGGATCTCACTAAACTAGGTAACTGGGCATGAAATTCAATGTTGATATGCAAAAGTATAGTAATTGGAAAACATAATCCCAACTATACATACAAAATGATGGGGTCTTAATTAGCTGTTACCAGTCAAGAAAGAAATTCTGGATTCATTATGGATTGTTCTCTGAACACATCCACTCAATATACAGTAGCAGTCAGAAAAGCTAACAGAATGTTAGGAACCATTAGGAAAGGGGTAGATAATAAGACAGAAAATATCATAATGGCACTATATAAATCCACAATATGCCCACATCTTGAATATTGCATGCATTTCTGGTCACCCCATCTCAAAAGAGTTGTTTTAGAATTAGAAAAGGTACAGAGAAGGGCAACAGAAATAATTAGGGGTATGGAACAGCTTCCAAATGGCAAGAGATTAAAAACACTGGGACTATTCAGATTGGAAAAGAGAGGACTAAGGTGGGATATGATAACAGACCTATAAAATCAAGAATGGTGTGGAGAAAGTGAATAAAAAACTGTTATTTATCTCTTCGTATAACAGAAGAACTAGGGATGACCAAATGAAATGAATAGGCAGAAGGTTTAAAATAAACAAAAGGAAGTATTTCTTCATACAACACACAGTCAACCTGTGGAATTAGTTGCCAGGGGATGTTGTGAAGGACAAAAGTATAACTGGGTTAAAAAAAAATTAGAGAAATTCATGGAGGATAGGTCCATCAATGGTGATTAGTCAAGACGATGAGGGATGCAACCCCATGCTCTGGGTGTTACCAGGTGCTGGGACTGGACGATAAAGGATGGATCACTCAATAATTGCCCTGTTTTATTCATTCTCTTTGAAATATCTGGCCCAGCCACTGTGTAAAGTTAGGATACTGGGCTAAATGGATCATTGATCTGACCCAGTATGGCCATTCTTATGTAGTCCAGAAATATTGCATCAGATTATCCATAAACTGATACCATCAGTGACAAGTGGCAATGTGTGCTTATTTGTTCTTTGAATCACCTACCTCTTCTCACCAGCATCACCTTTATCTTACCTGGGTTCAGCTTCAGTCAGATGCTCTTCATTGATGTGCTAATTTTTCATAGGCAATGGAATAGCTGGAAGTTGGTGTTTTGTGCATGTTTTGTGAAGAAAATATAAAGTTGTATGTTTTATACATGCTACTAATATTTCAGACTATTAAATAGTCTTCAGCCAAAACCCCTGAGTTAGAAAAGTCAGTTTGAGGGGCAGTTTGTGGCAGTGGAAAGGAGACACAAATTTACCGCTGCTGGAGACTGAATCTGGCCCATAGAAAAGTGAAAACCTGAAAATATGAATGGGGGAGAAAACAAAACTTAAAAACGTGGTAGCACTCATTAATAATAAACTATTTCAACACACATTAGGGACGACAAGTGAAGGAGAAATCAAAATGGATTGCACCCTGTGTTCTCCAGCTGCTTGTAACAGCCAGGGGCATAATATGAACAATTAAAATAAGGCTCCCTACTACCCAGAAAACAATATTTAAAAAGATACACAAAAGAGACTTGAGCAACTTTACATTTGATGCTGGAAAGATAATCATATTGGAAATATTACAATTCATTGATGAATACAATAATGTCAGTTTTCTGTTCTTTTAAAAAATATTAGTGAAGTGTATCTGATCATTCACTTAGGAATATTTAACTTTAATTTCAGTGCTGCTTCATTTTGTCAAGAAATCAGTATAGTGGTAAGAAATTTGTGACCAATGTGTTCATATTAAAGGCTATATTAGGAGCTGTAGGCAAGTGAGAAACTTTGACTTCCCTTCCTTTTTTCCCAGGTCATTTGTATTATTCTGTGAGCAGTTGGTGTTTTGGTTGAGGCACTATGTACTAAAGATGCCAACCCCTACTGCTGTTAATTTTGCTTTTGTCCAATATCCTCTGTTTTGTAACACTTCTGCTGCTTCAGTTGGGTTTCAGACATTTACTTTCATACTCATTTTTGAAGTGTAGTGACACTGTCTGCTATATTTAGGATGTCACCTATAGATGAATGATAATCTTGGATACATGTGCATTTGAACTGATAGAAAATGAGTAACTGTCTTCAAATTCTCCCAAATCAGAGGTGTGGCTTGTACTTGATATAGCGTTACAATTCTAGACACAGAATTGTGTCTATAAAATATTAGATGAAAAGTAAAAGGGAATGCAATCTTGCCCATCAGAATGCCACATTTGCTACCACAGTAATCTATATTCTTTCTTCTGCAATCACATGACACATTCATACTTCATTTGCAAATAAGAAGAAAATGATGGGGAAACAGAATGCAGCTGTGCAAGTTTTAATTATGGCTCCAATTCTCTGTTGCATCAAGTTTTAACTTGAGTTGCTGATTCATTGACTAAAGTGTTAACTTTTTATATATTTTTAAGTTATAGTTAAGTTGATTGGATAAATTGTTTGCTAGAAACTCAGTGAAAAATCCGGTATCCACTTATTGATGAGCGAATTTTGATTTGGGGGAAGACCTCCTACTGGGACAATGTGAGTGCTAGCCAATCAGCATCCCTCTTTACCAGCTGAGAGGGTGCCAGAGCCTCCCAGAGGGAGGGGCTACCTATTTTCCCTTATCAAGTCCCTCCCTCCCTTGCTACAGGGACTGTCCCCTTTTCATTGCTGACCTCATCAATTTTCCCCACCTGTTGCTGGTGGGTGGCATTTTGGGGTGCCACAGGCCACATGCTGTTACATCTGCTGTGCTTGGGAGACCTACCCCACAGTACACAAAAATCTGCTATTCATACTCCATACACAGCTATAGGGGTTTTTCTGCAATAATGGAGAATCAGCACAGAACATTAGTAGAGATGGTCACATTTTTTGACATGAAAAGATTTTTTTGTTGTAGCATTGACTTTTTTGTTGGTAAATGAAAAGTTTCAATAATGATTTGAATAACGTTTTTGCTTTTTTTTAATGCTATCAATTTTTTTTAATGGGTTGTTACAAATACTTCAAAATGAAAATAATTTTGACTTGATTTGCATAAATAGGTTTTCATTGTTCAACTCATTAGCAGAAGCAAGAGTGGCTATCAGTTGTTATTTCACAAAGCATAGTGAACTCATAATAGATACGAGAATAAGGCAATGAGGGTTTTGAGATGAGATGATGACATGGGACGAATGACAAGAATAGAGGTAGGTTCCTTGAGGGCTGAACAATGTGGGATAAGCAGGGAATGATGAGGATGAGAAGATAGAAAGCTCACGCAATGAAAAGAGAAAAGTCCCTGAAGGCTTGTCTACACTTAAAACACTTCAATGGCACAGCTGCACTGCTCCAGCTGTGCTGCTGTAGCACTTCAGTGAAGACACTACCGACTCTGATAGAAAGGCTTCTCCCTTCAGCATAGGTACTCCACCTCCCTGAGAGGCAGTAGTGCTGTCTACCCCAGTGGTCTCCAAAGTGGGGTGCGCGCACCCCAGGGGGTGCTCAAGACCATCCCTGGGGGTGCACAGCAGGAGGAGCGCTGCCAAAGGAGCGCTGCTGTCACGGCGGCAGCAGTGCTCCCTGGCCTTTGATTCTTTGGCAGCACACCGGCGGCAGCTTGGCTCTCCCTGCTCCGTCTTCGGTGGCACGCCAGCGGCAGCTCTTCTTTTTTGGTGGGGGGGCTTTCCTAGAGCTGGCCCTGGAGGTGCGCGATCCAAAAAGTTTGCAGACCACTGGTCTACACCATGGGTTAGGTTGGTTTAACTTGGTCTCTTGGGATGTGGATTTTTCATACCACTGAGCAATATAGTTATACCAATCTAATTTCCTAGTGTAGATCAGGACTGAAAAAAGCCTCAGTGGGTGTGTGAGAAGTTTTGTTCTCTTAGGTGTGAGGTGCTAGGTAAGGGTAGAACTTTGTGATTATTCTCTGTAATGACTGTAAAGAGGGCAGGAATCATTCCTTGTGTTTGTCCCCTTGCCCTGGGTATTACTTTGGCATGGCAGCTGCAATGCTTGCTATTTATTTTCTCTATGAAGTAATGGTAGAATCTAAGAAATATAGGACTGGAAGGGACTACATGAGGTCATTTAGTACATCCCCCTGCACTGAGGCAGCATTAAATATGCCTAGACCATTCCAGACAGGTGTTTGCATAACCTGTTCTTAAAACCTTCAGTGACAGGGATTCCACAAACTCTCTCACTAACCTCTTCCAATACTTAATTATCCTTGAAGTTAGAAAGTTTTCCTAATATCTAACATAAATCTACCTTGGTGCAAATTAGGCCAATTAATTTTTGGACATGGAGAACAATTGATCATCTTTGAAAACTGTTATGTGCACCCCCAGCCTTCTCTTCTCTAGACTAAACATGCCCAATTCCTTCTTTCCTCTTAGCTCATGTTTTCTAAACCTCTTATCATTTTTGTTGCTCTGCTCTGGACTCTCCAATTTGTCCATTCTTTCTTAAAGTGTGGCTCCCCAAACTGATCACAGTACTCCAGCTGAGGCATCACCAGTTCTGAGTAGAGCAGAACAGATACCTCCAATGTCTTACAAATCACATTCCTGTTAGTACATCCCAGAATGATATTAACCTTTTCACAACTGCATCCCATTGTTGACTCATATTCAATTTGTGTTCCACTATAATCCCAGCTTCTTTTCTACACTACCACTGCCTAGCCAATTATTACGCATTTTATATTTGTGCATTTGATTTTTCCTTCCTAAGAGTAGTACTTTGAACTTATCTTTATTGAATTTCATCGTACTGCTTTCAGACTGTCTCCAATTTATCTAGATCATTTTGAATTCTAATCCTGTCCTCCAAAAGAGCTTGCAACCCCTCCTAGCCTGGTATCATCCACATATTTTGTAAGTGTAGTTTTACTCCATCATCCAAGTTGTTAATTAAGATATTGAATAGTACCAGATCCAGAACAGACCCCTGCAGGACCCCTCATTAGCTCTTTTGGCCACAGTGTCACACTGGGAGCTCTTGTTCAGCTGATTACCACCATGACTTCCAAATCTTTTTCAGAGTCACTGCTTCCCAGGATAGCCTGTTGAGAGTCTTTGGGTTAAGTTTAGAAGCAAGAGCAACAAGGGTGATGTCATGGTGGGCGTGTGCTATAGATCACCAGACCAGGAGGATGAGCTAGATGAGGCTTTCTTCAGACAATTAACTGAAGTTTCCAGAACACAAGCCCTGGTTCTAATGGGGGACTTCAATCACCCAGACATCCACTGGGAGAGCAATACAGCAATGCACAAACAATCCAGGATGTTTTGGGAGAGAGCTGGGGACAACTTCCTGGTGCAGCTACTGGAGGAACCAACCGGGACCCATTCTCCTCTTGACCTGCTGCTTACAAACAGGGAAGAATTGGTAGGAGAAGTAGAAGTGGGTGGCAACCTGGGCAGCAGTGACCATGAGATGGTTGAGTTCAGGATCCTCACAAAAGGAAGAAGGGAGAGTAGCAAAATACGGACCCTGGACTTCAGAAAAGCAGAATTAGACTCCCTTAGGGAACTAGTGGGCAGGATCCCCGGAGAGGCTAATATGAGGAGGAAAGGAGTCCAGGAAAGCTGGCTGTATTTTAAAGAAACCTTATTGAGGACGCAGGAACAAAGCATTCCAATGTGCAAAAAGAATAGTAAATATGGCAGACTACCAGCTTGGCTTAACAGTGAAATCTTCAGTGAGCTTAAATGGAAAAAGGAAGCTTACAAGAAGTGGAAACTTGGTCAGATGACTAGGGAGGCGTATACAAATATTGCTCGAGCATGCAGGGGTGTTAATCAGGAAGGTCAAAACAACAACTGGAGTTGTAGCTAGCAAGGGATGTGAAGAGTAACAAGAAGGGTTTCTGCAAGTATGTTAGAAACAAGAAAAAGGTGGAAAGTGTGGTACCCTTAAGGAATGGGGGAGGAAACCTAGTGACAGATGATGTGGAAAAAGCTGAAGTACTCAATGCTTTTTTTTTTTTGCCTCAGTCTTCACAGACAAGGTCAGCTCCCAGACTACTGCACTGGGCAGCACAGTATGGGGAGGAGGTGACTAGCCCTTAGTGGCGAAAGAACAGGCTAAGGACTATTTAGAAAAGCTGGACATGCACAAGTCCATGGGTCTAAATCTAATCCATCTGTGGGTGCTGAGGGAATTGGCTGATGTGATTGCAGAGCCATTGGCCATTATCTTTGAAAACTCGTGGCGATCGGGGAGGTCCCGGCCGATTGGGAAAAGGCAAATATAGTGCCCGTCTTTAAAAAAGGGAAGAAGGAGAACCTGGGAAACTACAGACCAGTCAGCCTCACATCAGTCCCTGGAAAAATCATGGAGCAAGGAAACCATTTTGAAGCACTTGGAGGAGAGGAAGGTGATCAGGAACAGTCAACATGGATTCAGCAAGGGCAATTCATGCCTGACCAACCTGATTGCGTTCTATGATGAGATAACTGGCTTGGTGGATATGGGGAAAGCAGTGAATGTGATGTACCTTGACTTTAGCAAAGCTTTGGATACAGTTTCCCACAGTAAGCTAAGAAAGCATGGATTGAATGAATGGACTGTAAGGTGGATAGAAAGCTGGCTAGATTGTCGGGCACAACAGGTAGTGATCAACAGCTGTATGTCTAGCTGGCAGCTGGTATCAAGTGGAGTGGCCCACGAGTTGGTTTTGTTCAACATCTTTATTAATGATCTGGACGATGGGATAGATTGCACCCTCAGCAAGTTCACAGATGACACTAAGCTGCCAGGAGAGGTAGATACACTGGAGGGTAGGGACAGGGTCCAGAGTGACCTAGACAAATTGGAGGATTCAGCCAAAAGAAATCTGATTAGGTTCAACAAGGACAAGTGCAGAGTCCTGCACTTAGGACGGAAGAATCCCATGTACCACTGCAGTCTGGGGAACAACTAGCTAAGTGTCAGTTCTGCAGAAAAGGACCTGGGGATTACAGTGGATGAGAAACTGGATATGAGTCAACAGTGTGCCCTTATTGCCAAGAAAGCTAATAGCATATTGGGCTGCACTAGTAGGAGCATTGCCAGCAGATCAGGGGAAGTGATTATTCCCATCTATTCAGCACTGGTGAGGCCACATCTGGAGTATTGCATCCAGTGTTGGGCCTCCCAGTTCAGAAAAAATGTGGACAAATTGGAGAAAGTCAAGCAGAGGGCAACAAAAATGATCAGGGGGCTGGGGCACATAACTTACCAGGAGAGGCTGGGGGAAACTGTGCTTGTTTAGTCTGCAGAGGAGAAGAGTGAGGGGGGATTTGATAGCAGCCTTCAACTACCTGAAGGGGGATTCCAAAGATGATGGAGCTTGGCTGTTCTCAGCGGTGGCAGATGACAGAACAAGGAGCAGGACCTTGGGGAACCCCGATCCCCTCAGCCCACCTCCCCTCAGTGACCCACTGCCAGTCTTCATCTAGCCCCTTCCCTCAGGGGCAAACTACAGTCTGAAATAGCCACTCATCATCGGCAAGGGGGGGTTGAACCTGCTGCCTCTTTCTTCCCTGGCTGCTTCCCCACAACCCTAGTACCTCCTCCGGCCATAAAAGCAAGGCCTCTGCCTGCTTCCCTAGCTCCTCCTGCTCTTTCCCAGCACTGCACTGTCCAAGGTACCCTTTTCTCAATCTGGCAGCTAGGTCTATCTCTCTCCCAGGCTGGAGAGAGACTGACTGCCCCGTCTGGTCTTCCCTCTTTTATACTGGCTTGGCCAGCCCTGACTGGCTGCCTCCTGCCTCCTTCAGATTGGCTGTCAGCCTCAGCCCCTTCCAAGGGCTGGGTTTTAGCCCTTTCTGAGACAGAGCAGGGTAACTGCCTTACTACATAGTCATCATACAAACCGATAGTATCCCCTTAGCTGGAATACTGTTTTCAATTTTGGTCTCCATCTCAAGAAAGATATAGCAGAAATAAGGTTTAGAGAATAGCAGCAAAATGCTAGAACACATGGAAACACTTCCACACGACAACATATTAAAAACATACTTAATTTAGATAGTTTAATGAAAAAGTGACATAATCTAGATACATAATTTAATAAAGGTTATTGAAAAGGTCAGTTGGGTGCACTTATTTAACTTTTTTCATAATACAAGAGGGGTGGTACCTACTTAGCTTTAAAGTAACCAAATTTTAAACTAATAAAAGCCCCTTTTACCATGATTCATAAGTAACATGTGGAACTCACTGCCCAAGATAGCATTGAGTGAAAGAGTTTAGCAGAATTCAAAAAGAATTAAATGTTCATATAATTAAAAGGAATGTAGTTATGTTAAACAGATATAAATTTACAATGCCATCAGGCAACAATTAACTGCCTAGAATTAGGAGAACCCTTCCCCATGGCATGACACTGCATATTAGTTCATCATGGAGACATACAACTTCCTCTGAAGCATCTGGTACTGATGAATGTGAGAGACAGGATACTGGATAGATATGTATCATTGGTCTGACACAGTTTGGCAAATCCTATGTTCCTATGAAAATAAATTGAATCTAATATCTTTCTGATCAAAACGCTAATGATTTTTTTTAATCCTAGTGCAGACAAACTTTCTTGCAGAAGTAAGCAAGTAGACAAGCAGATATAGGTGAGGAAATGGAAGGAAAGGTTTTAATATGGATACAAGCAGCAGAGGAAATTTTAGAGACTGGTTAAGACAAAAACATAATGGAGGAGTGGACAGGGTTGAGGTAAGCAAGACATAGAAAAGAAAAATTCCAAGAGTTTCTGTTGTCCCATAACAAAGAATGAAATGTCCATGGAGTACAACTTTTTACATTACTATCTTAATAAAAATATATCAGAACAATCCAGTATATATTTAACACAAAACAAAACAAAAGAACATTTCTTCACAAGTATTCAACATCTTTCCAAAAGCATGGAAACAAACCATTACATTTTATTCTAAGATTTTTTTCTATTAAACCAACAAATAAGTGATAAAATTCTGGTTTGTTTCAGCCCCTTACACATCTCTTTGTAGCTATGTATGCGTCTTGCATTTACATCTGTACACATTTTAAAGGCTCTTTTTATACTGGCTTTTGTTAAATACACTCTGTGCTGAGAGTTCTAATAGATCATTGTTGATCAAAGTAATCTAAAATCCATTAGAAGTGGTGTCTAAATCCTTGTTGCTTGATGTAATTTCAGATTATACAATCAATGTCCCATTCTGGCTACGTCTTTCAGTTCAGGTCCAGCAAATATGGAGCAACAGATTTGACTGTCAGTACAAAATGTTCTTTTCTGGTACAGTGATGGCAAGCTGCCCAGCCTTCAGAATTGCAGGGCTGGTCCTCACTTTAATTCTGTCTCATGAAATTACTACATTCTTCTAAGTTCTAAGCTTGTCATGTTCTAGGGATCTCTGAATAGCTGTAGACTTGTTTTAGCAGCTGCAGCATTCACACAAGGTAATGCACAAACCAGTGGTTGAGCCCAGTGGCAGATACTAATAGTAGCAGCCTCTTTCCATTTCTCAAGTCCATTTTAAATTAATAAGAATGTCCCCCTTCTGTTTTTCATCCACAAAGAGACCCCCTTTGCATATTAATTTAATGTTAAATTGATGGATTAAATTATACCAAGCTCAAAATCAATTCTGCACGTATTCATTAGACTGAACTAAATCCCTTAGTAAGGATAAAGCACAGAAAATGCATTTAGAGACACTGATAAGTCCAGGTCCATTATATGTCATTTTAAACAAAGAGCAAAAAAAGCCCCTTTGGAGACACTCTATCAGCTATTAAACAGAGACGTTGCATGCACAGGGAGATTGATGATTAGCATTTCCATTCTCAGAATGGTTCTCTCTGGGCTGATGATAACAAGTAAATGCCTCTTCATGTCTTTGTCACAGTTCACAGGCAAGCAGATGCCTAGACTGAGATTCTCTCCTTTGTCTTTCTTCCTGTACAATCAGTTAACAAGTGTAGAAGCAGAGTGCTCCACAATTTGCTGGAATTTCAGAGTTCTTTGATCTTCTGAAGTATCAGATGACATTTATCTTTTTATTGGCTGTTTCATTTTTGTAGGCCTTTATTTTGTAAGCTGTTACATTACTCACTAGCATGGAAGGTGTCTCACTTGGTAACATGGGACGGACTATCTTTAAGGTGGCTGGCAGCTAGAAGAATCTTTACATTATGGATGTTTTCAAACAAAACCCATGATACAAACACCTGTAAACTTTTGGGATATCAAAATTCAAACCTGGATCAGGACTCAATTTTCACATCTGACTCCCTGCTCTTAAAATGAATCCAAATACTCCCTCTCTCTCAGAGTTTCAAATTCCGGATGCAAATCTAAATTTGCATTCAAGGTCCATATTTACCTTACATCTAGTCCACTGTATAAAAGGGCATTATTGCAGCCTCTGAGCCACCCCGCAGTAACAAATTGTGGGTGCTGTTTTCCAGTTATAGCATGTGCTTATTTTTATTGTGTGTGTTGAACCTGAGCAGTTGAGAAGAAAAATCATAAGTTAAAAAATAGTTGACTTGCTAATACTGATGGGAAACCTCCAAAAGATATTTAAAGCTATCTGCAGGTTTATAAAATATTGTATATTTTCAGAAATAGTCTATTATTATTAAAATTGACCCCATTTTCCAGAGGCAGACACTCAATATATTTTCCATACCAAAAGAGCAGCCACATACTTTCATCCAGAATACACTTTATTTGATATTGAAAGAAACAATAACAAAAAATAAAAATCTAGACGAGCACACAGCCTATGTGCACATAGTATCCCACAGTAGACTGCATCTGAATTGAACTGCTCTGCTCGAGGACAGACAGTGAGTGAAGTGAAGATTCCAAAAAGAAATGCAGGCTATACCTTCAGGATGGGGGGGAAAGTCTTGTCTAGTGACTCAGAGAAAGACTTAGGGGTTGATAAAGAGTAGCTGGCCCTTTTGGAGGAGATGGTTCTCAGCCCCACATGTAACATAGCCAACTCCTCTTCAGGAAGGGAAAATGAAGGTTTTGTGACCCAGACAGGCTCTGGGGTAGATAAGGAAGAGGCTCGTGGAGAGACTTTGGAGGTGAAGCAGAGGCCTGAGCCAGAGGAGTGCAGGGGCCATTGGAGGGGCCTTGGGCATTGGTGGCACCTTGGTTCTCTGCAGGTGACACACACAGACACCCGAGGACTGAAATGTTTTAGTCTAACCCAAGTTATTGGGCTAACTACAGTGGTAACAGTGAAATTCAATAGCCTGTGATTTACAGGAGTCAGACTACATGATGTAATGGTCCCTTCTGGCCTTAAACCCTCTGCAACGTAAGTCTCCTTACTATCAGTTTTATATCTAATCCCATTTTCCACATTCCTACACCCGCAAATTACACAGGGACAGATTCTTCCAGTACAACCCTTTACTCACATCAAGTAATGTTTCACTGCTTGAGTAGTTCCATTGAAATTAATAGATCTATTCATGGAATAAGGTGTTGTTCAGTGTAAGGGTAGTAGAATCTTGCCCTTAGTTTGTTTGAATCTCAAATTCTGAATCTGTAAAATTGTTCTAATAATACTTATTTACCTGCCTACCTACCTGAGGGTGCAGACAACTTAAGTCCAATATATTTTCAGATTTCACTTATGGTAAATACAGTTGCCTGCATATACAGATAGAAAAAAATATAAGATATACATAAAGGATGTCTAAATGCCTAGATCATCGGGCTCAAAGGGTAGTGATCAATGGCTCCATGTCTAGTAGGCAGCTGGTATCAAGCGTAGTGCCCCAAGGGTGGGTCCTGGGGCCGGTTTTGTTCAATACCTTCATTAATGATCTGGAGGATGGTGTGGATTGCACCCTCAGCAAGTTTGCAGAGGACACTAACCTGGGAGGAGTGGTAGCTACACTGGAGGGTAGGGATAGGATATAGAGGGACCTAGACAAATGAGAGGTTTGGGCCAAAAGAAATCTGATGAGATTGAACAAGGACAGTGCAGAGTTCTGCACTTAGGATGGAAGAATCCCATGCACCCCTACAACCTGGGACCAACTGGATAAGCAGCAGTTCTGCAGAAAAAGACCTGGGGATTACAGTGGATATGAGTCAGCAGTGTGCCCTTGTTGCCAAGAAGGCCAATGGCATATTGGGCTGTATTAGTAGGAGCATTGCCAGCAGATCGAGGGAAGTGATTATTCCCGTCTATTCAGCATGGGTAAAGACACACCTGCAGTATTGCATCCAGTTTTGGTCCCCCCACTACAGAAGGGATGTGGACAAATTGGAGAGAGTCCAGCACAGGGCACCAAAAATTATTAGGGAGCTGGGGCACATGACTTACGAGGAGAGACTGAGGGAACTGCGGTTATTTAGTCTGCAGAAGAGAAGAATGAGGGGGGGATTTGATAGCAGCCTTCAGTTACCTGAAGGGAGGTTCCAAAGAGGATGGATCTAGACTGTTCTCAGTGGTACCAGATGACAGAATGAGGAGTAATGGTCTCGAGTTGCAGTAGGGGAGGTTTAGGTTGGATATTAGGAAAAACTTTTTAACTAGGAGGGTGGTGAAGCACTGGAATGGGTTACCTAGGGAGGTGGTGGAATCTCCTTCCTTAGAGGTTTTTAAGGTCAGGCTTGACATAGCCCTGGCTGGGCTGATTTAGTTGGGGATTGGTCCTGCTTTGAGCAGGGGGTTGGACTGGATGACCTCCTGAGGTCCCTTCCAACCCTGATATTCTCTGATTCTATGTCTTAGGCACAGGCATAGGCAATCAAGAGATCTCTTCTAATCCTGATTTCTAACATTGATTTGCTGTGTGATAGGATGACATGGACAAATCTGAGCCTTGATTTCCTCTTCAGTAAAAATTGGTATCTGTTTCACAACTAAGCAAGGTTTGTAAACTGCTAGCACTAAATACTGTTTGTGGCAAAGGTGGGACTAGAAATCAGCTAATCCTAGATTTCAGTTTCATACTTAATTCTCTAGACCAGTGGTTCCCAAACTTGTTTCGCCACTTGTTCAGGGAAAGCCCGTGGTGGGCCGGGCCAGTTTGTTTACCTGCCGCATCCGCAGGTTCGGCCAATCGCGGCTCCCAGTGGCCGGGGTTCGCTGCTCCAGGCCAATGGGAGCTGCTGGAAGCAGCGCAGGCAGAGGGACGTACTGGCCGCCTCTTCCAGGAGCTCCCATTGGCCTGGAGCAGTGAACCGCGGCCACTGGGAGCCACGATCGGCCAAACCTGCAGAGGCAGCAAGTAAACAAACCAGCCCGGTCCGCCAGGGGCTTTCCCTGAACAAGTGGTGGAACAACAAGTTTGGGAACCACTGCTCTAGACCACATGGCTTTCATGGGGAGTTTGTTCTTACTGAAATGTTGCACTTCCCCTCCTGGGAATATTTTATGTACAAAGTGCATTCTAAGTTTTTCAATGCCTCACTACAAAATATTTCTTGGACTCTCTCAAATTGTTGAAAACAGTCAATACTTTGGGAAGGCAAAATCTTGCATCGTGAATAAGCAAAAAAAAATGCACACATTTTTATGAGAAGTTTGCACCAATTTTTCTCATTCCTGTGTCCATGGGGTGTTCCTGCCTATTTGTAAACATCTAATGGCTAGCTGGTTCCCTCTCTTCTCATGGTATTCTCAATGCCAAAGAAAGCACTGTAAACTTTGTATCCTGTATAATTGAAGTCAATATATTTGAAAATGTAGAAAAACAGCCAAAAATATTTAATAAATTTAATTGGTATTCTATTGTTCAACAGTGCAATTAAAACTGATTAATCATGATTAATTTTTTTAATTACAATTAATTTGAATTAATTGCATGAGTTAATTGCAATTTATCAACAGCTCTAGTTTTTTAGATATATATTTTATATTACCCCTGTTTCAAATAGCTTCAGATAATTTTAAAATGTAACCAATCATTTCATCTAGATTTTGGAGTCTCCTTTTTTGAAAAATGCCAGACTGTGTGCAATGGGGTGGCAGTCACCTTTTGTGAGCACCCTTTTGGCCAAGTGCATGTTATCTGTCTCTGTCTCTCTCATATATTGTGGTAGGTCTTCAGTGACTCAGCCCTCAGGCTGAATCACACACAGCCTGAATGTGAAAAACAAACAAACCCCTTCCTGGGAAAACAGTGCAACAGGGACCTATCCCAGTACCCCTCAGTTGGAATGTCTCTGTAGCCCTCCCCGGGCTTGGCTCACAATCAGTCCAATAGTCCCCCAACCCTGGTATGGGGCCTTGCCTGCATGGCTTTCTCCCTGGAGACTCTTCGCCTTTCTGGCCCCATCTCTCCAGCTGAGCATTAAACAGTTCGGTTCCCCTTCTGGAGGCATGTATAAAAGTCCAATATCACTGACACTCTTCAGGGGTCTTCAATCCCCTCTCCTGGGCCTGGTCCAACTTTGTTTTTCAGGTCTTAAGCCACCTCCCCAGTGGCTGGTGAAGGGGACCCAGGCCCTCCCACTACTCCAGGCCCCAGCCCAGGGACCCTACATATGGCAGCCACCTGCTGTGTTCCTTTGACTAGTCATGATGTTGCGGGTTTCCCTGGACCACTTCCCCATGGCCCCTTCCACCCTCTTCGCCCTTACCTGAGGGCTTCCAGCTATCAAGTCCCAGCAGCCAGTCAGGAGTTCTTTCTCTATTCCCCCAGCCCCTGTCAGCAACTGCTCTGTCTATGGTCCTGTAGCTTCTTAAACCAGCCAGAAACATCACTCACACTCCTCCAGCTCCAGGCAGCAACTTCCCTCTGTGCTGCACTGTAGCTCGTTTTATATGGAACTGCCGGACATGGATTGGCTACGCCCAGAAGCCTCTCTCTGATTGGCTGCATCCCACGCAGCCTCTCTAGGCCGCTTGGAGGGCTCATCTCCACTGCTCCTTTCTGTGATGAGGTGTGGTCTCAGAGTGTTTCAGGAACTGGTACACCCTGTCACACTGTGCAATAATCTTTTCCCCAGCCCTTTAGTCTTTGCACATTCCTGATAAGATGCTATTATATTAATTAACAAAGAAGTATACCATAATGATACATTTGTTTTTACACAGTTACTAAATTTAGCTATATTCCACTGACAAAGACTTAAAGCTACAGGTATATGAATGAACTCACTTTGTTCAATAATATGCAGTTTAAATAACAGTTAGACCTGGCCAAGCTAGTGTTTTTATAACATCCTTATAGTCGATTGCATACTCAATTTCTCCATATATGGCTGACTGTTGATCAGTATGTTATTTATGAAGCACTTTATCTTTTCTTTTTCTAATGTCTGGGGTTTCTTCACTGTGCAGAGATATCTTTGTGCGTCTTTGGTCTGTGCGTTGCATCCTTAAACAGGTTAAACTGCTTAACATGATAACATTTTTGTTTGCTTTACATTTCTCTTGTTTCCAGTGATCCAAATTATACACAAATTACCTTAGTTTATTTATAATGTAATAAGGATCAAGTCATTAATAACACAAGCTATGCTTTTGTTCTGATTTTCCCAGTTCTTTAGCACAAATATACCTTTTTTAGATGCTTTTACAATTTTTGCATAGACAAGGTGGCAAAAAAATTAACTTGTGCATTACTAGTTTTCGATTATAAATACGGTGCCGGATTGCTAAAATAGATGCTTATAATCGTCTATGAGATGGTATGTTGTTCTTCCCCACTCAGCACTCTGTTTTAGCAAAACAGTTGGCAACAGAATTTTTACCCAAGTTTTTTTAGTTAATTTGGTGGTGGTAGCAATAAATTTTTTGTTAAATATTTGAAAGCATACACTTTAATAACCAATACTTTTTTAACATAACACAAGAAAATAATATAAAAATTAAAGCAAACTGAAGTCTAAATGCAGGTCTGTGCAAACACTTTGATGGTATTACATTTTTGACATTTGTTTGTGCTTGGGAGACAAAGGTAGAAACCTGTTGAAATTGTTTGATTAGTCTTAACATTTTGCAACATAAACAGATATAATATATATTTTTAGACATTTTTGCTATAATTTTACATAGCATATTAAAATATAGTTAGCTGTATTTTAATATTTAATAGTCACAAAAAGAAGTTTTTAATAACCCCAAACAGAAATTGACCTTTTGTCAATATTACCTTTGCATTAATGTTGATATTTTTCCCTATAGTGTTTTTTAATAAAAATCCTTTGATTAATAACAGAAAAACCTTTTTGTTTGCAATTGCATTATTTACTGAAGCAGAAGTACATATACATACATATAAAACTGAGGCCTTTTTGAGCTTTGCAGAAAAAAATTAGTTGGTAATATTTTTACTGAATTCAGAGAGGGTTGAGGGAGAAACTCAGAATGAGTCCAGAAGGTAAAAAATTAGTTCAGAGGGCTGACTGGGAGGTTGAGGCCTGCGTGTTCAGGAAGGTCATGTTGCAAGTTGGATGCAAGAATGAACTTGGATGATTTTTGTTTGTTTTTGCATTATATATTCCTGTCAAATTTATCTTTTACACAATATTTTCTATCTTATTGATCTTTTTCTTCCTTCTAGACTTAATCCCTATCTATACGGGGGTCAGCTCTTCGAGTCTATCTTCTCCATTCCAGTCTGTCTTGAAGCAGTTCCTTGAAAACTCTTCAGCTAATCAAATCCTTTTGTATGGCATCCATCTATGTAATTTTGGGTCTTCTGACCCTTCTCTTTCCCTTCACTTCTAAGTTTAACATCCTGTTTCCTATATATTCTCCAATCTTCTTTTCAATCTTATTGGTCTAGATTAATTGTAATTTGATGCTGAGGGCTGTATGTTCAGGAAGAATTAATTATCTCCTCCAATTATAAGAAAGAGAAAAGAGACTAATGCTTTGTCATGAAGAACAGGGTTATGTCAAGGAAGTAACATGGATTAGTTAGATGGATTCTTCTCTCTAACTTAAAAATCTGTATAGGAGTGTCACTAACTATCATAAAACTTTTGAACAGGAATATAAAATTTGAATCTGTGAAACAAAATAGGGATCTAGAACTATGAAAATTTTCAAAAAGATAAGGCTAACAAATTCTATCAAACACCTTTTGTCCATTAATTTGTAATTGCATATCGGCAGTTCTTCGGTTTCAGGTCTGGATTAAGTGGATTTTATTAAAATTGATTAAAACCTGAATTCCTAAAGTTTTTCAATGAATTTTCAAATCCAAATTAATTAGAAAGTGGACAAAACTAAGCAAATTCTTCAGAGTCCTTACCAGTTTCAAGAATGAAAGAAATGGAAGCTATGCCTGAGAAGCCTGAAAAGGCTCCATCTTCTGTAGAACCAAAAAAATATCTTTTAGGGAGTGGAGCAGAGCGGGGGGGATTGGGGTGAGAGGTATTTGGGAATGCATCAAGGGGAAGTAGATAAATAGGGATGGGTGATGGGGAGGCGAGAGAGGCTGGGGTGCTCAGATGATGGGGAGGGACACTGGGACAGGGACAGGAGGATGAGTATCAGGGGTACAGGAGAGTGAAAGGGTTGAGGTGCTGGTAAACCCCTTTTGTGTGTGTCAGAATCTGTGGTGGGAGGGGGTTCTGAGTTCCTGTGCTACCTCCCATGTGCCCTGCGATCTGAGGTTATCCCTGCTCTCCCGGGATGTCTGAGCTCACTCCCTGCTCTGCTGTGCACCAGGCTCTGATGTCTCTTTGCCCCTCTAGAGCAGTCTGAGCCCCTTTTCCTCTCCCCCCTTCATGTGAGCTGAGATATGGGGGTCCTGGCCTCTTTGGGGGTTTCTGAGTTCTGCCCCTTGCTCCCCTGTGTGTGTGCCAGGATCTGCCCATCTATGGTGTGTGGCCACCCTCCATGCGCCCCTTTATGTGAGCCAGGTTCAGAGGGGTGCTTGCCTTACTGCGGGGAGTCTAAACCCCATTCCCTACACCCCTTCCTATGAGAGGGCATATGAGGTGCCTTGTCCCCCTAAGGGGATCTGAACCCATCTCCCTACCCCCATCATATCCCATAATTTTGCACCTTTTTAAAAAATAATACAAACCCGTCAAACACTTCCTGTTGTCTGCCATCTCTAACAGAAGGGTGGAGCCCACAGAGCTCTGCACTATTTTTATGAGCATTGCAAACAAAGGACAAACAATCCACTGGTATTTGCAGAGCTGCAGGAAGAACTGCAGCAATGGGGGTCATGATAATTTCTTGGAGCCAGATTGTTGTGGGACATAATGAAAAACAATTCAAGGTTGTTGGTGGCATTCATAGAACAGCTGTGGATGGTGGAGCACTGGTTCTGGGCCTGAGAAATAAGAACTGACTGGTGGGATCGCATTGTGATGCAGGTTTGGGATGACAAGCAGTGGCTGCAGAACTTTCAGATGAAAAAGAACAAATTCTTGGATCTGTGTGCTGAGCTCACCCCAGCTTTCCAGCACAAGAACATCAGAATGAGAGCTGCACTGACAGTTGAGGAGTGAGTGACAATCACTCTGTGGAACCTTGCAAAGCTGGATTGCTACCGATCAGTGGGAAACCATTTTGGAGTTGGAATATCCACAGTGAGGACCATTGTCATGCAGGGCCATTAATCGTCTCCGGCTCTACAGGATTCTGACTGTTGGTAATGTGCAGGACATAGAGAATGGATTTGCAGCAATGAGGTTCCCAAACTGCATGGTGTGATAAATGGCATGCAAATCTCTATTTTGGCACCAGCCAGCCTTGCCCCAGAGTGCATCAAAAGAAAAGGCTACTTTTCTATTGTTATGCAAGCATGTGTGGACCCCGGGGCACTTCACTGACATCAGTGTTCACTTAGCAGGGAGGGTGAATGACACTCGCATGTTTAAGAACACAGGACTGTTCAGAAAGCTGCAAGCGAGGACATTCTTTCCCAACCATAAGATTCCATTGATGTTGAAATGCCAGTAGTGAACCTAGCCTTCTCCTGGCTCATGAAGCTGTACATAGGCCACCTCAGAAAGGTTCAACTAGCAGCTCAGCAGGTAAAGAGTGAGAGTTTGAATGTTTAGTAGATTGAAATGAGGCTGGCGTTGATTACTTACAAGATTGGATCCAAGTGAGAAAAATATCCCAGTGGTTTTAGTTGCCTGTTAGTTGCCGGCTTCCTCCTTGCCCCAGGGGTGCTCAACCGCCACTCCACCCCCCAAGCCTCACCCCCACTCCACCCCTTCCCCCAAACCATCTCTCCTCTTCCCTGTCCTGTTCCGCCCCCTTCCCCGAGTGCGCCCCATCCCCACTCCTCCCCCTCTCCCCAGCGCCTCATGCACACTGCAGAACAGCTGATCCATGGTGGGTGGGAGGTGTTCGGAGGGAGGGGGAGAAGTTGATGGGTGAGGCCACCAGTTTGCAGGGGCACTTGTGGGGAGGTTCTGGCTGCCACTGCATGCTAAGCACCCACTTATTGAAAATAAATCTATTATCCAGTTTCCCACAGATGGATAAAAGTTGCATTTAAGATTTTGCTTGTGTTACAAGGCATATTAGTTTTTGCTGTGTTTTATGTATTGCTGCTTGCGCAGATTGTTAAAATACTTTAAATCACATATAATTCACACAGTAATTTGGCAAGGGTGTCACCTTGACTATAACAATCATCAAGGTGACAATTGATCAATTGACAATAAGCCTGTTGACTAATATATACTGATATCATATTAATATGTATTTTCCACATCATATATATACATATATAAGTAGGTATTAAGCACCAATAACATTAAGCACAAATATTTGTAACAGTGATATAGCCTAAATTGGCCTATACTGTACTATTCTCTTCATGTATGCTAAGTATCCAATAACACCTTCCGTTTGCTGAAGTAAGTATCTGGCACAAGCAGCTAGGAAACTTGTCAAAATTAAAATATATTTGTTCTGTCTTAGTACAAGCCAGGGAAGGACCTTCACTGATCAGTACCTGGAATGCTAGTATCCAAAACAAAGATAAGGAAGGAACAGAACAACAAGTTAGGGAACCAGGACAAACTGATGTGTTACTGCAGTGATTCTAGTGATTCTGTAATTTGTAAAATCATATAAATAATACCAGCTGAAATTTATAACTTGGGGAGCACAACTTCTGCATAAGGTAAATGTAACCGCTTCATGGGACTGCTCTTCAGAGACTGGTATTGTATAGTACCTTTTTCTTGTACCATACTAATAAACCTGACTGTCATTACTTATTTGGTCTCTTGTATATTTCACAATTAAAGTGTGGTCAAACAGTTGACTATTCAATTTATCAACATATTCATCCTCTTCTTACCAATTGCACGGCAGAGTGGTTCTGTGAGTGTTGTGGTGCACAGTCCACTCTAGATATTGATAGCATGCTCTGTGTACCATGAGCATGGAGGCAAGTGCTATAGGTGCTCCATGAACTAAGCTTTACAGGCACTCGCTTTTGGTGGGACCCAACTAACATATGTCATATAAGCAACATAGACTATACTTTATTAGGACTGTCAGGAAATAAAGGTATGTACTGTTGTTGTAGTTGTGTCAGTCCCAGGATATTAGAGAGACAAGGTGGGTGAGGTAATATTACCTAACCTACCTTGTATCATGACATAAAGACACAGTAAATTTTACAATAAAAGAACTGCTCAACAGTTCCTAAACCAGCCCCTAGGCTCAATCCAATACAGAGTGGAAAAGTAAGAGCCTAAATAAGGGCAATCATTACTACTTCCTGCTTTTGGCCATATCCTTTATTATATTTCTTATTTTTCTTATATTTTACTTATATTTCTTCACATTGGGCTTGATGTTGAAAAGTGCTGAGCACTGTAGCCCTGATCCAGAAATGCACTCAAGAACATGCTTACCTTTAAGTACCTGAATGTTGAAGTCAAGGCAACTACTCATGTATCTACATGACAACCACCATTTTGGTCAAAACACCAGGGATTGAACTGAGTTTAAAAAAATGACTTGCCAGAGCTCGAGATAAAGAACCAGCCTGTGCAGCTGACTCACATCATCTATTGAATAAGAATAAAGGAGAATAAACATTGACAAGTGTGTTACGTCCTTTGGCTAAAGAAAGTTCATCCCAAAGATCTAAGTTGACAGCAGTTTAAATCACAGATGTCAACCACCATACTTTTCAACCCTGGGAATAGAACAAGTAACCTCTCTAGCAGTAAGAGGTTCTTATGGGATATTGTGATTCTCTTGTGTTGAAACTGTTCCAATTTGTATTAAAAAATTGAATATGCATTGGAACAGAGAAAGTGAAAATGAATCTGTAATCTAGTGGTTGAGGCAGTTCTTGAGACACAGGAAAAGAAAGTTCACATGCCTTCTTCCACATCAGGCAGCACAGGGAATTGAATATGGATCTCTCACCTCCTGGACAAACATGCAAACCAGGGGTTACTCATCATGAGGTAGCAGTACTTTCTCCCTTGGGCATTTTGTAAATGAACATAATTGCATCAGAAAAACACTTGACTCCATCATCAATTTCTCCACCTAACTGGAACAATGCACAAGATCCCAAACTTTTGGATACCCACTCAGGTCAAAAGGGGTAGCAGTATTTGAGAAACAGTATGTGATCGTGCGAAAAAAAGAGACTATCATAACATATATACGTGAGAGAGTAGTGTTGGGGCATATTCAGACATCATGATTTAGTTGGGGTTGGTCCTGCTTCGACTAGATGACCTCCTGAGATCTCTTCCAACTCTAATTTTCTATGATTCTGTGATCGTGTTGGCATTTTCTGGCTTTTAAGCATTTAACTGTGTAAACATGCAATAACTAATTCTATTTTTGTGCATACAACACAAAATTTTAAATGTATAAGTAAAACTATTTTAAATCTAGAAACTGTAATAGTTTAAAGGTTTGCCCATGTGGAATTTTTTCAGTATTTGTGATTTATGGGCTGCATCCTCAATTGAAGTATATTGGCCACTTTACTTCCACTGAGGATCTGGCCCTAGATGTTTTATTTAGGAAAAAATTAGCATGTGAAATATCTCTGTAAGTGCCTCAGAGACCAAAGAAACATAAACCATGGGTTACAGAGGCATGACTAATTAGGTTTGACAGTATAACCATCCTATAACATGCCTACGGTATCCCCTCAAGAAGTAGTTGATTTCAAAATCAACATCCTTGAGTGAGTTTTAGTATAAGCTTTCCTCTTCTCCACCTATGTGTTATTTTTTTTAAAGTCTGTAAAAGCAAATAAAGAGAAATATTAAGGGTAGATGAAGAGAACCCAAAGCTTGTCCCCAGATGAAATATGAAAGAAAATTACAAGAGAATCTTTCTATACGCAAATGGGACTTGAAGTCAGTCTGGATTAATTACCTGCAAGGGCAGCTGGTGCCCAAAACAAGTGGTAAGAACCTAGATTCCACCACTACTGCCTGTTAAAATGTGGTACCATTCTGTCTGTTACTGAGAAATAAAGGGGAGACTAATAAACATTCTCATACACACAGTTAGGATAGAAATGGATTTTTGGGAAAGTTACAAGGACATACTTTGAGGCGTTTGGGAATTCTAAACAGTTAAAATTGACATTTTGATTCTGAGTATGTCTGGCAGTTCTTTGGATTCCTCTAGCTAATAAATGGCTTCTTACTAACCCTTAGCTAACAATATAGTTAGATCTCATTGAGAACACATGCACAGGCTACATTTGAAGAAATGTGAAATTAGGTAACATTTTGACTGTTGTTGCATTTAATTATTATAGTCAGTGCCAAATAAGAGGCTGAGCTCATTCTTAAAATGTGTTATAGTGATATTAGGGGTAACTTAACCAATCTTAATGCAGCCTCTGAGTTAATTTGCAGTTGTATTGGTTGAAACAAATGATTTGATATGCCAAGGCTACTGTGGATAAGAAATCAGACCTGAGACAGTCTCAAAAATAATGATAAAACATACTTCAGTTTAACATAAATTACTTTTAATCAGATTCCATACTGCATAATTCCCAGATTTAAAGTACAGGGCCGGAGGGAAAAAAATCTCTGGACAAAAATTTAGTCTGGGTTTCTTTGATGGCAGATAATGGATGGTGTCAAGCCACCTTGAGTGGCTCACAAGCATGAGTGCTAAGCTCAGGGCAGATTTTGAAGAAACAGAGTACAAACCCCAAACTGGTTGTGTGTTCCATACTCAGATTTCATTTAGATCCTGTTTCCAAGTATCACGTGTGATCTACTCCTCAAGCACTACGACAGCCTTAACACGGAGCCACAGATAGTCCCTCGGATACTCCAATCTATCTTGCCACCTAGGAAAGCTTACCTCTGTGATAGATGGTCCCTTACAACAATATTCAGGTTCCTCTGAGTCCCAAAGAACCAGTCACTTACCCCAGGTCAATTGTATCTCAGATCCCAAATCAAAGATAATATTTGTAGCCAATCCTATAACACTAACTAAAGATTTATAACTAAGAAAAATAAATGAGTGTTATTTACAAGGTGAAAGCAGGTAAACATACACAAATGAGTTACAGTCTTAGGTTCAAAAAGGTTATAGTAGCTGCTATATATGCAGGCTCTATATGTTCTTTAGGGCCAGCCCAAACTAGGCAGTTTGGGGATCCCTTACTTATGCTTAGAAATATTTCCCTCTCTGAATTTCAAGCAGCATAGTGAGACAGTTACTTCTTTTCAGACATTTTTATTCCCTTCCCCCAGAGTTCAAGCTGATGGGATGAGTTCAGTTTAAACTAAATGGAAGGATAAACAAAAACAGATCTGCAACTAGGGTCCTTGGTTTCAAAAGGGCAATTTTTTAAAAAAAAAAATAAGGGAATTAGTTAGGGAAGTGGACTGGACTGACGAATTCAAGAATCTGAATGTGGAGGAGGCTTTGATTTACTTTAAGACAAAATTGCAGAAACTATCTGAAGCCTGCATCCAAAACAAGGAGAAAACATTTGTAGGGAAGGGTTTCAGACAAGCTGGATGAGCAAGCACCTCAAACAGGTCCTTAAGGGACAGCAGAAAGTTTTCACGGGATGGATCAGCAAGGAAAACTACCTCTTGGAGGTCAGAAAGTGTAGGGATAAAGTGAAATAAAGGGATAAAGCCAAGCAGAGATGGGCCTTGCAAAGGAAATTGAAACCAGTGATAAAAAGTTCTATAGTCATATAAATAAAAAGAAAACAAGGAAAGAAGAACTGAGGATGGGGTGAAGATTAAAGATAATCTAGGCATGGCCCAACATCTAAACAAATACTTTACCTCAGTTTTTAATAAGGCTTAAGAAGAGTTTAGGCATATTGGCAGGGTGGCTAATGGGAATGAGATTATAGAATTAGCAAGTACCATATCTGAGTTGGAAGTCAAACTCAAACACCTTAATGGGACTAAATCAGGGGGCCCTGATAATCTCCATCCAAGAATACTAAAGGAACTGGCACGTGACATGTTAAACCAGAGGTGGCCAACCTGAGCCTGAGAAGCAGCCAGAATTTACCAATGTACATTGCCAAAGAGCCACAGTAGTATGTCAGCAGCCACCCATCAGCTCCCCCGCCCCCGCTCCCAGCACCTCCCACCCACGAGCAACCCTGCCAATCAGTGTCTCCCTCTCCCTCCCTGCACCTCCCAATCAGCTGTTTCATGCCGTGCAGGAGGCTGTGGGGGGAGGAGCGAGGGCACTGCAGGCTCAGGGGAGGGGGTGGGAAGGAATGGAGTGGAGTGGGGGCAGGGCCTGTGGGAGAACCAGGGGTTGAGCAGTGAGCAGCCCCCAACACACTGGAAAGTTGGCGCCTGTAGCTCCAGCCCTGGAGTAAGTGCCTATACAAGGAGCTGCATATTAACTTCTGAAGAGACGCATGTGGCTCCGGAGCCACAGGTTGGCCACCCCTGTGTTAAATGTAACTATGACATAGTTGGTATCATAGAGACTTGGTGGGATAATACACATATTGGTGGAATATTGGTATAGAAGGCTACAGCTTATTCAGAAAGGACAGGCAGGGGAAAAAGGGAGGAGGTGTTGCCTAATATATCTAAAATGAATCATAGAATCATAGAATAACAGAGTTGGAAGGGAACTCTGGAGGCCATCTAGTCCAACCCCCTGCTCAAAGCAGGACTGATCCCCAATTAAATCAGCCCAGCCAGGGCTTTGTCAAGCCTGACCTTAAAAACTTCTAAGGAAGGAGATTCCACCACCTCCCTAGGTAACACATTCCAGTGTTTCACCACCCTCCTAGTGAAAAAGTTTTTCCTAATATCCAACCTAAACCTCCCCCACTGCAACTTGAGACCATTACTCCTGTCATCTGCTACCACTGAGAACAGTCTAGAGCCCTCCTCTTTGGAACCCCCTTTCAGGTAGTTGAAAGCAGCTATCAAATCCCCCCTCATTCTTCTCTTCCGCAGACTAAACATCCCCAGTTCCCTCAGCCTCTCCTCATAACTCATGTGTTCCAGTCCCCTAATCATTTTTGTTGCCCTCTGCTGGACTCTTTCCAATTTTTCCACATCCTTCTTGTAGTGTGGGGCCCAAAACTGGACACAGTACTCCAGATGAGGCCTCACCAGTGTCGAATAGAGGGGAACGATCATGGAAGTACGGTAAGAGACTACTCTGGCTTAACCAGGAGACTTTCATTAATCTGAAATTCAAAAAAGAATCCTACAAAAAATCGAAACTAGGACAAATTACAAAAGATGAATATAAACAAATAACACAAGTATGTTGAGACAAAATTAGAAAGGCCAAGGAACAAAATGAGATTAAACTAGCTAGAGACATAAAGGGCAATAAGAAAACATTCTACAAATATATTAGAAGCAAGAGGAAGATCAAGGACAGGGTAGGTCAGTTACTCAATAAGGGTGAAAAAACAATAAGAGAAAATGTGGAAATGGCAGAAGTGTTAAATGATTCTTTTTTTCAGTTTTCACCAAAATGTTTATCAGCAATTGAATGTCTATCGTAATGAATGCCACTGAAAATGAGGTAGGATCAGAGGCTAAAACAAGAGAAGAACAAGTTGTGGAAGAAAAATCTAGTAGGCCTAAATTAATAGGCCTAAAACTGTGGTCAAGCTAACTGTGTGTATAAAGCATAAGAAGAGGGTGAGGAAAATTCCATTAAGAGGCAAATAGCAACAGCTAAGCTTAAAAATGTAACCAGACTGCTAGGAGTTAGAAAAGACCGTTAACCACAAAGGAAGCACCTGTCAATAACAGGTAAAACTTGTTTTGCTATATTCCAAATAAGGCAAAGCTACCATTGAAGCTTGCACTATATGCCAAATAAGGAAAAATGCTGTTGAAGGAAGTGTGCTTAACAGATTGTGGTTTTCAGCTATATAAGCTCCTGTATTTTCTGTTCACGGCACAGCAGCTCTGACTGGCTCTCCCTCTATGCGCATGCTTGAATAAAGATGGCGTCAGGCTTGTTCTGAACCAAACACAACGCGTGGTTGATTTTTCCACCACAAAGTTAAGAATTACTTAGACAAGTTAAATGTCTTCAGGTCACCAGGACCTGATGAAATACATCTAAACCCCTTCATTTTCAGTTTAAACTGATTTTTGCAAAAAAAATCCCAGGTTTTAGAAAAAGTATTATTCTTTTACTTTTGTACTATTGAAATATATAAAAAATAACTGCCTGTTCAAGAAAGCCTATGTATTAGTCTAGAACAGGGGTGGCCAACCTGAGCCTGAGAAGGAGCCAGAATTTACCAATGTACATTGCCAAAGAGCCACAGTAATACGTCAGCAGCCCCCCGTCATCTCCCCCACTCCCGCTCCGAGCACCTCCTACCCACTGGCAGCCCTGCCAATCAGGGCCTCCCTGCACCTCCCGATCAGCTGTTTCATGGCTTGCAGGATGCTGTGGGCAGGGAGGAACGAGGGTACTGCAGGCTCAGGGGAGAGGGCAGGAAGGAATGGAGTGGGAGCAGGGCCTGTGGCAGAGCCAGGGGTTGAGCAATGAGCACTCCCCGGCACATTGGAAAGTTGGCACCTGTAGCTCCAGCCCTGGAGTCAGTGCCCCTATACAAGCCACTTATTAACTTCTGAAGAGCCACATATGGCTCCGTAGCTACAGGTTGGCCACCCCGGTCTAGAAGATACACTCAATAAACAAACAGGCATGCATGCAAGCTCTGAAATGCATGTGCATCTGAACATACTGATGAATCTCATGCCCACCATGTACACATTTCAAGCTATTAGGAGATAACAGTTTAAAGATTTGACACACTAAAATGGGAAGAAAATGAAAAGCTGTATCAGAATACATTTCAGAATGCAAGGAAGTATTCGAAAATTTAAAAAAAAAACATGACAAAAGGATTAAGTTGAGTATATGCGCTGCCAATGATGTGGCATCGAAGCTGACACTCGGGCTGACCAGATTAAAAAACATTTGGAGAGCAAACGACACCAAAAAGGCAAAAATAGAAAGCAAACATTGGAATCAGTATGTGTGCAGGCAAGGCAGAAAGAGTGAGATCAACATGATGTAGTAAGTGAATTTGTACTTGCCCTCTGTTTTTCAGGTTGCTAGGCCTTGCTGATGGTCCTCTGTGGGACTTTGTATGACATTTCTGTCCAGCTGCAAAATCCTTGCAAAATTCAATCAATCTGGCCAAGAAATATTTCGGAGAGAATGATGTTGCTCTGACCAAGAAAATTAAAGAGAGGTTGTCAGGAAATATAATTAGTTCTTTGATTTTTGATGAATCACCAGATGTTCTCAACTACCCCACTCTGGTGATTTTGTTTTCATTTTTTTATTTTATTGTGGAGAAGCCTGCATTCCTTTTTGCAGATTTGGAGTTTGTAAAGTCAACAAACAGTCAAACAGTTGCAGCTTGTGTCAGTAAAACTTTAAATGAATATGTACTTACCTGGAAGGATGTGGCAACAGTGAATTCTGACTCGGCTTCTTACTGCGTGAAGTTCACACAAGATGTAAAGCTGAATGAAAAACCTGAATTGCTTCATTTGTCTTGCCCAGCTCACCTGCTGCACATGTTCCTGTCTCTCATGCAAATAGGTGTTCCCAAAATGGCTGATTTTTAAACATTCATAATAGATGCTGGTGCAGTTTTCATGCATTCAAGTATAAAAAAAACTTCTATGGTGTTTGCGAAGAGATCGCATTTGAATGCAGCATTCCAGTTCCAGTTGTACCAACAAGATGGTTTAGTCTGTATTTGGCTGCACAGAGTGTTCAGAAGGCATGGGGCGTCTTAATGTGACTTTTAGATCACAAAGAGTTCAACAGTGGAAAAGCCAAAAAGCTGAAATCTCAAGTGTCTACACAAGAAATTAGGCAAAGCCTTGACACAAAACTTGAATTCCTGACTGAAACACTTCAACCATGACATGAAGCATAGAAGAAATGGGAATCCAATTCTTTAACAAATGGCACATTTTCTAATACAAAAGTGTATGGCACTCTGGTTAACAATATTTCTGCAGAACTTTCACACAAAAGCCAATCTGGGAAGATTCCAGAAAAAAAACAGATCCTTTCATGTCTATGTTGCCAGTCACTAAGCAGGACAACCTTACAGAAGCTTCCAAAAGTTTTTACGGAGAGTTATTAAAGAAGTGGGAAGCTACTGTCACTTTCAATATGTCCCCTGAATCTTTTCACAGCGAATCATCATTCTGGAAAGTCATTGTGCTGTTTGACCCTCATTGTAAAGGTATGGCCTCATCTGACAAATTTAAAGATTATGCTCCTATAATTTCCCCTGTTGTGGCTTCTAATGAAGAAAGGGCAAAAGTGGAAAGTGAATTCCACACCTACAATGCAATGCCTTCCCTGGACAACCACTCCACCATACCTCTTGAATTATGGAAAATCCACTGCACCAACTTTTCAACTTTGAGCCTTGCTGCCTCTCGCATCCTCTGTGTTCCAGATGGCTCAACTGATGTGTTGAGACTATTTTTGAAATTCAGCTACATCCAAGACTGTAGGAAAAGGGGCCTTAGAAAAGATGCTTTTAAAAGATTGCTGCTATGCTACGCAGAACTTTTGGAAGTTACACTGAAGGACTTCACATAAGACAGTCAGTGTTTATAAATATTTTAAAATATTGGGCCCAATTATTAAATGTAAATATTTACAGGGTAATAGTTCTAAATCTACAACAGTAAATTGATTATTCAAATGAAAAAATTTATTTCGGGATTAGAGATATATTGGTTTATTAAACTCAGAGGTAGCATTGTGTTTTGAGTTCTGTTTTAGTTCTTCAGCATATCACATTGATTTCCATTTTTCAAAGCATTAATCTACTGAATACTTTTTCACCTGTTCTTCCATCCACCAAAATAAACCCTGATATTTACCCAGAAAAATTATTAATATTTTTTGCAACAATTTTCAGCTGATTTTGTTGTAGTAGTAATAAACACTGATAAATTCCAGGGAAAACTTAAATAAAATAAAAACTGAAAATGTAGGGTCCTAAATACATCCTAGAATACTCAAGGAGCTGACTGAGGAGGTATCTGAGCCATTAGCAATATAGAGGTATATGGTATTTGGGATAAAATTTAACATGGTTTTACAAAAGGTATATCGTGCTAGATCAACCTGATCTCCTTCTTTGAGAAGGTACCTGATTTTTAAACAAAGGAAATGCAGTAGGTCTAATCTATCTGGATTTCAATAAGACATTTGAAACAGTTCCACATTATTAGTTAAATTGGAGATGATGGGGATTAATGTGGGAATTGAAAGGTGGATAAGGAACTGGTTAAAAGGGAGACTACAACAGGTCATACTGAAAGGTGAACTGTCAGGCTGGAGGGAGGTTACTAGAAGAGTTCCTCAGGGAGCGGTCTTGGAACCTATCTTATATAACGTTCTTATTATGAAAGCTTATGCTCAAATAAATTGGTTAGTCTCTAAGGTGCCACAAGTACTCCTTTTCTTTTTGCGAATACAGACTAACATGGCTGCTACTCTGAAACTTATTAATGACTGTGGCCCAAAAATTGGGAGTATGCTAATAAAATTTGCAGATGACACAAAGTTGGGAGGTATTGCCAATATGGGGGAGGACCGGAATATCACACAAGACGTTCGTGGCAACCTTGAAAATAGTTATAGAATCGGATGAAATTTAGTAGTGCAAAGTGCAAGGGTATGCACTTAGGGACTAACAACAAGAATTTTTGCTATAAACTTGGGCAGTGACAGTTGGAAGTGACAGAGGAGGAGAAAGAACTGGTTGTATTAGCTGATCACAGGATGACTATCAGCTGCTAGTGTGATGCAGCTCTGAAAAAGGCTAATGCAGTCCTAAGAAGCATCAGATGAGGTATTTCCAATAAAGACAGGGAAGTGTTAGTACTATTATACAAAGCATTGGTGAGCCCTCATCTTGAATACTGTGTATAATTCTGGTCTCCCATATTTAAGAAAGATGAATTCAAACAGGACCAGGTGCCTCATGAGAGGAGACTCAAAGAGCTTGGCTTGTTTAGCCTAACCAAACGAAGGTTAAGGGAGATTTGATTGCTTTCTATAAATACATCAGAGGGATAAATATGAGGGAGGGATAGGAGTTATTTAAGCTAAGCACCACTGTGGACACAAGAACAAATGGATATAAACTGGCCATCAACAAGTTTAGGCTTGAAATCAGACGAAGGTTTCTAATCATCAGAGGAGTGAAGTTCTGGATCAGCCTTCCAAGGGGAGCAGTGGGGGCAAAAAACCCAACTTGTGTTAAGACTGAGCTTGATAAGTTTATGGAGGGAATGCTATGATGAGACTGCCTACAGTGGCATGTAGCCAATCTGTGATTGCTAGCAGGCAAATATCTCCAACAGCCAGCGATGGGACACTAGATGAGGAGGGCTCTGAGTTACTACAGAGAATTCTTTCCCAGGGGTCTGGTTGGTGGATCTTGCTCACATGCTCAGGGTCTGATTGCCATATTTGGGGTTGGGAAAGAATTTCCCCCCAGGTCAGACTGGCAAAGACCCTGGACCCTGGAGACCTTGAAGGGGTTGCCTTCCTCTGCAGCATGGGGCACGAATCACTTGTAGGTTTAAACTAGTGTAAATAGTGGATTCTCTGTAACTTGAAGTCTTTAAATCATGATTTGAGGACTTCAGTAATTCAGCCAGAGGTTATGGGTCTTTTACAGGAGTGGCTGGTGGAGGTTCTGTTGCATGCAATGTGCAGGAAGTCAGACTAGATGATCATGGTGGTCCCTTCATGTCTTAAAGTCTATAAGCCTATGAGCTGCCCACTTCATGTGGGGAAGCAATCACCATAGTTTTTGTCCTTTGATATTTCACAATGGCTCATTTGGTTTCAATGGACCTTCTTATGTGCAGGACCAGCACTTTACACTAATTAATGCTTGTTTCCTGTTTGGTGAGTTAAACAATTACAGAGGTTTACAATGCAAACACTCAATATAATTTTATACAGATGTTATAAGTGAGATCAATACATATACATGAGATCAATACATCAATACATCAATACATACAAACATTTCATCAAGTCTAAACACTGAATGCATTCTTATCATCTTAACATCTATATTAACAATGTCTAAGCACAGGTTAGCCAGACTGGTTTCTAGCTTTGCATTTGTCAGGGTTCAGTGAGGCCTGGGGCCTTGGCTTGAGCTGGCACCTGGTCTGTCAGCATCACAGATGGTAAGGAGATAAATGCTTCCTTCCAAACCACTGACTCTAATGAAGATCCCAAATCCCATCCCCACTTCAATCTAAGGGATCTCCTAGTTAGAATTTAGATTGACTTTCAAGGCTTTACATAAAATAGATATTGGAAATATCATTATAGACGATTGTCTTATAAATCTATCAAAAGGAGTATGCAAAAATGTAATCCAGTCTGCTAGAAAAGTGGATTTTGAAAAATTAGAAACTTGTAAATACAAAAACCAGGAAAACTGGGGTATCCTGAAATAAGTGACCAAGACCCAAATTCAGCAAAGTACTTAACTCCTGACTAAGAGTAAGCCACTGGTCAAGGTGTTATGTGTGGAACTCAAAACAAACATTAAGGTTTGTACAAGTGGGTATTTGCAGAAAAGGGGTCTTAATAGTTCTAAAATTGCTTCAGGCTGTGAAATAATGAGTCTTTGTCATCACTTCAGTTTTAAAGGGAGACTATCAATTTGAAATATAGTCAGTTTTTAAAACTGATTCAGACATAGTTTCCAGATATTACACTTGCCCCTGAGGCCTTGTGCCAATATTTTGATTTTAAAAGTCATTCTCCTATTTTTATTAACAGTTTTCTCTCACCTTTGGTGAGTGAAAGACCACACAAAAAGTTGAAATGACTGACTGAATAGAGAAACCAGAGAAATACAGTAAGTTGTCAAATGCACAAGGTAAGACAAACTGCAAAAATGCACATGCATCCGACAAAGTGGGTATTCACCCACAAAGCTTATACTCCAATACGTCTGTTAGTCTATAAGGTGCCACAGGACTCTTTACTGCTTTTACAGATCCAGACTAACACGGCTACCCCTCTGATACTTACAAAAATAAAGAAAAATATACTTTCTCTAATCTTTCAGTTAAAGTAATTTTATAGGTACTTATAAAAATACTTGGGACAAATTATCATGGGTAGTCATTTTCAGCTGTGTAAAATATTACTAGATTTATATGAGATCATTTTGAACACTTGGCACAAGTTTGAATGTTATACTAGATGATGGAGAATCAGGCCCTACAACTGTGACCTATTTTCCCCAATTTCACGTGAAGTTCCTAATCTTACAGATTTAGAATATTAAAATTACAATTAAGAACATAAGAATGGCCCTACTGGGTCAGACCAAAGGTCCACCTAGCCCAGTATCCTGTCTTCTGACAGTGGCCAGTGCCAGGTGCCGCAGAGGGAATGAACAGAACAGGTAGTCATCAAGTGATCCATCCCCTGTTGCTCATTCCCAGTTTCTGGCAAACAGAGGCTAGGGACACTATCCCTACACATCCTGGCTAACAGCCATTAATGGACCTATCATCCAGAATTAATTTGGATCCCTTGTGCAATCATTATGACACAGTCTTTAATTATATGATCTCATACTATGTTTTCCCACAGGGCCCCTGCCTCATTCTGTGCACAGAATGGACAGTATGTATTTAATGAACAATATTTGTTTGATCATTATTGTTGTGGCCCTAGGCCTTATTTACTGTACATTATTAAAATTCCGTTCTGAAGGATTATTAATTGATTCATGGGCTTTTCTATGGCTCTGATCACTATAGTATGAGTGATTCACAAATATTATATTTTCACAACAACCCTGTGAGATGAGGGGGTAGTATTCCCATTCTCACAATAGGGAACAGAGGCACAGAGATATTAAGGTAAAAAGTATCAGCTAATTTTCAGTACCAAACCTGAGATTGCAAGAACATGATTTTTCAGAATACCTAGCATTATATAACACTTTTCCCTCCATTTTTAAAAAAGCAAACTGAAAAAACAAATTCCATCAATTGGTATCATACTGACATCCATCTGGGTCATCAGCAGTGTTGGAACCTTTAGATCTACTGCACCACCTGAACTAATAGAGTAAGTGACAGATGTAGTCAATTGTTGTCTTCTGTGTGGACCAGCACTAGAGGAGGGATGAGTCACATACTTTGCCAGAGGATAGCAGAACAATGGTGAGACTCAGGAACCTTGGGTTCCATTCCAGGCTCTGGAGGGGAGTGTTCACTAGTGGGTAGACTTCCGCCACTGCCCCCAAACTAGACCCATTCTGCCCTATCCCCTTTAATCTGCCCTGTCCCAGTCCTGTCTCTTCCTCATCCCCAGCTCCTTGTCTCAGTCCCATTCACCTCACCTACCTAGTCGCAGTCTGGTCCTAGTCCCAACTTCCCCTCTCCCAGCTTTTCTTATCTGTCAATTCCTGCCCATGGCCTCCAGTTGCCACCAGCACGGCCATATTCCCTATCACCACCAGCTCACATGCCCAGTATCCCTCCACAGACTACTTGTCCAATTCCAGGGTCTCCTTCCCATGCATCTAACTCTTTGTTCCCATCTCCCTGCCCAACAAGCAGGGGTGCTGGAACAATTTTTTATAGTAGGGGTGCTGAGAGCCATTGAATCAAACTGTAAAACCTGTACATAATGGAAACCACTCCAAGCCAGCGTGTTTGGCAGCACCCCCTGCACCTCTAGTTCCAGCACCTATCCCAACAAGTTCCTTTCTCCCCTTCTCCCTGAACTCTGGATCCTTATATCTGTCTGCCACCCAGCCCCGCTGGTTTCCAGTCTTCACCCCACCACAGGTTTCCAATATGCATCCAGTTTTCCTTCCCAGCCTCCTGCCCCAGACTTCTTGCCCTGCTAATCCCTGTCTCCCCTCCATACACGTTCCTTGTCCCAATCTACTACCTTCCTTACCCCTTTCTAGCTCATAATGACTCCAAGATCTCTTTCTTGAGTGTTAACAGTTAATTTAGACCCCATTATTTTATATGAATAGTTGGGATTATACTTTACAATGTGCATTATTTTGAATTTATCAACATTAATTTTCATCTGCTATTTTGTTGCCCAGTCACCCAATTTTGAGCTATCCTTTTGTAGCTCTTCGCATCTGCCTGGGTCTTTAGTAATTTTGTATCATCTGCAAATTTTGCTACCTCACTATTTACCCCTTTTTCCAGATCACTGATGAGTATCTTGAATAGGACTGGTCCCAGAACAGACCCCTGGGTGACACCACTATTTACCTCTCTCCATTCTGAAAACTGACCATTTATATCTACCCATTGTTTCCTATCTTTTAACCAGTTACCAATCCCTGAGAGCACCTTCCCTCTTATCCCGTGGCAGCTTACTTTGCGTAAGAGCCTTTGACGAGGGACCTTGTCAAAGGCTTTCTGAAAATCTAAGTACACTATGTCCACTGAATCCCCTTGGTCCACATGCTTGTTGACCCCTCAGAGAATTCTAGTACATGGGTGAGGCATGATTTCCCTTTACTAAACTATGTTGACTCTTCCTCAACAAATTATGTTCATCTATATGTCTGACAATATTGTTCTTTATTATAGTTTTAGCCAGTTTGCCTGGTACTGAAGTCAGGCTTACAGACCTGTAATTGCTGGGATCACCTCTGGAGCCCTTTTAAAAAATTGGCATCACATTAGCTATCCTCCAGTCATCTGGAACAGAAGCTGATTTAAAAGATAGGTTACAGACTACAGTTAGTAGTTCTGCAATTTCACATTTGAGTTCCTTCAGAACTCTTGGGTGAATACCATCTGGTCCTGGTGACTTATTGCTGTTTAATTTATCAATTTGTTCCAAAACCTCCTCTAATTATACCTCAATCTGGGACAGTTCCTCAGATCTGTTACCTAAAAAGAATGGCTCAGGTTTGGGAATCTCCCTCACATCCTCAGCCGTGAAGACTGATGCAAAGAATTCATTTAGTTTCTCCGCAAAAAAGTAAAATAAGTCATATGCTGTTTCAAATTCAAGTGACTTTGCAATGATGTTTACAGGCCATTTGAGACTTATTAGAAGAAGTCATATCATAGAATCATAGGACTAGACGGGACCTCAAGAGGTCTTCTAGTCCAGTCCCCTGCACTCATGACAGGACTAATTATTTGATATGGTCAAGCACTCCACCCACCAGACAGTATAAGCAAGGTAAGCCTTTCCTTACTCTAACTGGGGGATAATGGAGTTGTTCTTATTTTACCAAGACCAGTGACCACTCCTAAGATGAAAAAATGAAAGAGAGTGAAGGCAGAAACTGGTGGTAAAGGCTTTTCTGGTTAGGTAGCTTCTAAAGAGTACAAGGATGAATTTTACTTTAATTTGTTGTTGTTTTAAATTGAGTATAATCTTGATTGAAAGCTAGAAAGTGTGGCTTGGGGACCCTGGGGTTTTTTTTAATATGGAATTATCTATAGCCAGACTGAATCAACACCGTGCTACATGGAAAGGCCAAAAATTAGACCCTGATCCCCCCAAATGGGTATATGCAAATAGATCCTTGTGCCCATGCCTTCAATAGGATGCTATATCGTTCAGGGGTCCCTGGAGTCCACCTATTTGAATCTGATTGTAGGATTAGGGTCTTAAGTAGTCAGCATTAAATGGTGATAAATCCTAAGCACCACTGAAAGGACTAAGAAATTGCACAGATTTTTCCAGCTGCAAATTCAGTTAGTGTAAAGACTGACTGTGGATTACAAGGGTGGAGCTAACTGCCACACTTTCTCTATTTGTTGTTGTGGGGGAGGTTGTGTTTGGCATACATTTTTGTTTTTCTTACTATTCTATGTAGGCATACTTGGGAAATGAGGGGCTTGGGCTTTTTGATGTAATATTCTATTTTTCATAGAAGTTTTAAAAGCTTAATCAGCCATACTATATTTTTATACTTTCTTGTCCAAAAGATGATCATAGTGAATGCTTGTCCATACAAGGGAATAAATATTTTATATCACTTATATTTCTGTGAGAAAGTACTCATTTATTAGGAAGAGCTGTTTGAACATCTTCTGATAAAGATAAAGGCAATTTTGGGGAAATTGAGACTGAAATTCTAATTCAAATTACACAGAGTATTCTCATAAAGGTTGTTATTTTTATTATCCCTTTTTATATCTTATGTACAGTTTTATAAAAATGTATCAGCTAACCCAAATGCTGCTGTTCAAAAGACTAAAAAATACCTTATCTCAGCAGAGCTGTGCCATATTTTTTCTTTATATTCAAAAGAAATGAACATGTTTGTTTTCAGAAATTTAAGACCACTAACTGCTATACATCAAGATATTTTAAAAGAAAAAAATAATCATACGTATGTAAGTTAGAATCTATTTTCAACCAATTTTAGAATGCTAAGTACAATTCTATTTCAAAAACATAATTTTAATATATTTTAACCCATGTTTTTCTATATAACTGCCCTGTGGAATCAGTAATTTTGTTTATCTCTTACAGAGAGGTGTATTCTAGCTATAGCTTACTGCCATGGCAGCATCCCACTAGCCCTACAATTTAAAACATGTATGTGCTTTGGATGGTCCAATTTCTGCATCAGTTTTTCAGCAGTGTGTATCATGGTCATTTCTCAAAGCAACAGCTCCACCGTTTGTTGACTGAGAACAATGCATTCTGGTTGCACAAGGGGCTGATAACCTGCAGCTTCAATGGCTTCCAAAAATATGAGAAAACCAGCATGTGGAGGTTGCATCCATATGTTTTGTGGGGCTGTTTTAAAATTAACATTACTGCTATAGAACTATTTAACACCACACCAGACCACAATGTTGTATCATGAAGCCACATTTTTAAAGTCATGGGGGAGGAAGGGGAACATGGCACTAACACTCGTCTGCTGTTAAGTAGCACATCAAGAGCACATCACAAGTACAAGTATAGGATCTTCTAGCACCAGGCAAACACAACACAAATGCACATACACATACACTCAAACTCAGCCTCACTCTGGGGAGAGTGCTGCTACATTTTGTTAGGTAGTGACAACATGAGCACAAGCATTCCATCACAGGACAGATGTGTGATGCCCTATTCATGCAATGGGGGAGGGATGGGAATCAGCTGGTAATTGCTGGTGTTGTGGAATTTTGAAATACATGAAAAGAGCAAAAAGGAAGACAGTGAATATTTCTAGTTCTCCGGTAATTTCTTTTCATTTATCCATTCATCTTTCACTGAAACATATGCAAATTGCATTACGTTGCAGAAAACTGAAGATGAGTATATTTCAGAATATTTCTGAATATTCACAAATTGTCTTCCATCCTATACATTAACTGCACATTAAATGCTATGCTTATTACATAGAGAGACAAGGTGGGTGAGGTAATATCTTTTATTGGAGCAACTTCTGTTGGTGAAAGACACAAGCTACCCAGCTACAAAGAGCTCTTGCTCAGGTCTTAGGGAAAGCTCATCTCTTTCACCAACAAAAGTTGGTCCAATTAAAGATATTACCTCACTCACCTTGTCGCTCTAATACCCTTGGAGTAACATGGCAACAACACTGCAAATAATGTTTATTATGTGTAATTTTTCACTTAAATTATTATTTGGTCTGTGGTACCATCAAAATATCCAAATGAGGATCAGGGCCCCATTGTGCTCGGAGCTGTACAAACACATAGGAAGATATGATTCCTTGCCCTGGAGAGCTCACAATCTAAGACCTGATGCAATAAGTGAGCATAACACATAAAAAAGGGTAGATGGAAGAGACAAAGAGGTTAACAGTAATAAGAAAACACTTCAGCTAGCTTTATATATAACTCAATGGTTCCAAATCGTATAAAAGTTAGTCATTGTCACTGGTGATTTCCTGTAGGTCTTGAGGAGGAATTTGAAGGAGGAGAGGGTAATGATTTTACAGACTAGTTCAGAGAGATCATTCCATGCATAAAGGGTTCCATGCTTTTGGGAGAAGTGGACAAGTAGATAGCTGAGGCTGGTATCACTGATGAAACAGACAAGGAAGGAGGACAACCTGATAAGATGAAAGAGGAGATAAGTAGGGAGAAGCAGAATTGTGATGAGCCATCAGAATCTTGAACCTGATGCAGTAAAAAAGATCAGACCAAGGATTCCTGGAGACAGGTGACAATGAGAAGAAAAGCCAGAAAAGAAAGTCTTAACAGCTATGTTGTGCATGGGCTACCGGGAGGCAATTGGGAAGTCAGGGAGGCCAGAGAGGAAGGGGTTGCAACAGTCAAGATGGGGAATGATGAGGGCCTGCCCAAGAGTTCTAGTTGTGTGAACAGAAGGAAAGACAAAGTATTAAAGATATTAGGGAAGAAGCAGCAAGATTTGAGCACAGCCAGAGTGTATGGAATAAGAGAGAGAGATGAATGAAAGGAGACACTCAGGTTGGGGGCTGGGTGACAAGCAAAATGGTGGTGCCATCAACAGTAAAAAAGTAGGAACAGAGAGATTGTATAAAGGAAATGACAGAGTTCAGTTTCCATCATTCACAAAGAGATGTCAGGGCAAGCCAAGATGGGTGACCAGATGGAGAGAAAAAGTTGCATGGTATGGCTTCAGTGAACACAAAGTGTGAGCCTGATCCTGGAATCTTTACTGAAGTAGTCCCTACTCCAAGCAAGTAAGCCCTCTGTTCTCAGTCAGACTACTTGGATTAGTTAGTCTGGGGCCGAGCTTGCTTTGTCTTTCAAATTTAGCATCATATCATCTTGTTTTAAGAACTGAAGTGGCTATTAGTGATTTCTTAATCAATTGTAGGCTTACATATACTATGTTCTTAAATATATTGCTCTTTCTTGTGCAAAAGAGACAAGGTGTAAAGTTCCATAAAATTCCTTTGGTCTATTAACTCTCCCTTCCTAAAGTACTCCCCTTCTATCCTTCCTTTTGAAAAATTCAAGAGCCAAATAATTTGTTCAGGCATGTCTGTGTATAAAGCTTAGGCGATTCAGCCGGGTAACAGAAGCCAGCTCTGCAGATATGAGAAGCTAGTAACATGCTGCTCAGAGAAGATCACTTGCATCCAGGATGACCTCTGAACAGCAACAACCAAATAGCAGCCCTAGAATATTCAGCTGTCACTCACAATTTTGGCACATTCATGGACCTAGACACTCCAGACTCACCCAAAGAAATTCAAGTCACCACCTGTTATTCAGATCCATTGTGGCTAGTGATAGATTGTCAACTGCACTAAAATAGCTCTGTTGCTTTATTTAAGGTCATCACAAAGAGTTGAAATGGGTATCTGCTCTTCTTCCTTCTACCTCTTCCACTCACCAGTGGAGTGCCACACAGCTCATTTATCTTCAGCCATCCTCTTTAATATCTATGTGATACTACTGAGGAGGTTATGACACATAATTTCCTCAAATATCAACAGTATGCAGCTCTATATCACAGTTGCCAACTTTCACATGGTTAATAAGCACCCCAACTTTCACAATAAGCCAAAAATCAAGCTAATCCCATTTCAAAACAAGGCCAATCCCAAAGAACCCCAACACTCTATGTGACTAGATCCCCCCCACCGTGCAGTCTGGGACTGTGGTGGGCCCGCTGTGCACCCCTGACTCTCTCCACCTCTTGCCCCTGCTAGCTGGGAGCCGATCAAAAAAAAGAAGCAACAAGCTAAAACAAGCAACAAGCTACAAGCCAAACAAGCAACAAGCTACAAGCCAAAAACTAGCCAACAAGCAACTCACAAGCCAATTAAGCCAAAAACAAGCCCAATTTCTACCATTTTTTTTCACGGGTTTGGCATGTCGGCTCTATATCTTTTTTTACCTCTGATATAAAAGGCTTATCTGCTCACCACTCTTCACATGGCTCCAGCTGAACATGGGCAAAACAGAAGTGAGTGATAATTGTGTGAAGGAACAAATACTGAGAACTAGCAATCAGTTCCTAGCATTTGGCATAGAAAATGGTTTTGGACACAAAGTTTTCTACAGAGCCAGTTTCTTGAGCTTTTATGGAGCAGGGGGATTTGTGCTGAGGAATTCACTAACTTTCTCCTGCAATATTCCTAAACTATACCAGAGAGCAGATTAATGATGTTTTCATCCCTCATGGTCAGAACTGTAACATTATATGTTCCCACCTGAGCCTTCCACGGTTTCTGAGATCTAATGACTGTATTCAGAGGTTTTGATGTTCTCCCACAATACTGAAACACAGACAGATACAACTGATCATTTTCAGCTTTCTTTATATGGGATTAATACGTCAGAATTAATGTTTATTTTTTAAAATGTATGTATCTATAAAGTAATTTTGAAGGAATGATAGAGGAAACAGGGTATGTTAGAGGGCTTATTCCTTCACCCTCCCACTTCCCTGGTCCTTCTCACGTGAACAGAGATCAACACTACCCGAAGTCCGAAGGTCCAAACAATTCAATGTTTATTGGGGTGAACTTCCAGCAAGTTTAAATCCAAGTTTCTTTTTCCTTATTTTCGAATCTCAACTTACTTCCTGTTTGCCCCTAATTTATATAGTAATATACTCAGCTGTATCTTAACCAATCATTTTACTGAAATTTACCTAACCAATCCTAACATATTGTAACATGATTTGCTAACCGATTATATCCCACCGCCTTAATTAGTTTGCACCCAGCAAAATTAATTATGCAGCTGTCATAAATATAAAGGGAAGGGTAAACCCCTTTAAAATCCCTCCTGGCCAGAGGAAAAATCCTCTCACCTGTAGCTTCTTAACCCAAGCTTAACCCAAGAAGCTAAAGGTAACCTCGCTGGCACCTGACCAAAATGACCAATGAGGAGACAAGATACTTTCAAAAGCTGGGAGGAGGGAGAGAAACAAAGGGTCTGTGTCTGTCTGTATGCTGCTTTTGCCAGGGATAGACCAGGAATGGAGTCTTAGAACTTTTAGTAAGTAATCTAGCTAGGTATGTGTTAGATTATGATTTCTTTAAATGGCTGAGAAAGGAACTATGCTGAATAGAATGACTATTCCTGTCTGTGTGTCTTTTCTGAAACTTAAGGTTTTGCCTAGAGGGATTCTCTATGTTTTGAATCTAATTACCCTGTAAGGTATCTACCATCCTGATTTTACAGAGGGGATTTCTTTACTTCTATTAAAAGTCTTCTTGTAAGAAAACTGAATGCTTTTTCATTGTTCTCAGATCCAAGGGTTTGGGTCTGTGGTCACCTATGCAAATTGGTGAGGATTTTTACCAAACCTTCCCCAGGAAGTGGGGTGCAAGGGTTGGGAGGATTTGGGGGGGAAAGACGTGTCCAAACTACGTTTCCTAGTAAACCCAGTTAGAGTTTGGTGGTGGCAGTGGAGATCCAGGGACAAAGGATAAAATTAATTTGTACCTTGGGGAAGTTTTAACCTAAGCTGGTGAAAGTAAGCTTAGGAGGTTTTCATGCAGGTCCCCACATCTGTACCCTAGAATTCAGAGTGGGGGAGGAACCTTGACAGCAGCAGACAGAAACAATCACAGAACTAGACAGAGATCATGCAAATAAACAATAGCAAAGTGGAATTATACTGACAAAACAATACACAAGTGAGGATTTTACAACTACATCTATGAAGACATAAGGGTTTCCGAACTCTGACTATTGATAAGTGAGTTCTTACCAAACAGAAAACTATCAAACTAAATTTCCTTTTACATCTTCTAGGCTCTTCCCTTTATCTGGAGGTGATAGATCGGATCACCTTTCCAACAGCCCCAGATTGCCTTATTTCAATATGACTAGTTTGAAATGTGAGGACGTGACCATACAGACAGGCCTGAATATCTATATCCTCCCCCCTTTTTTTTTTCTTTTGGGATCCTACTGCCCAGGTATCCCTGGAAAAGTATAGGACATATGGCGACACACTTCCTGATAGGGCCAGGCATCAAGGTGGAAGGTGTTGATATTCCATCTGTCCCACTGCCCCTTATGTAGTACCGTGCCCTGCACCTTCTCTCGTATGGGCATACCACACATATTTCAGTTAGGGTTCCAGACTTCCCATTATAGTGGGCTCGAGAAGGTTGGGTCTGGGTTGTCTAGTACACTGCGGGGGGGAGGGCTTACTATATTACTTATAGGTTACAATTAGTGGCTGTTTTTAGGGTGTTGTGACCCCCTTGATTGTTTCTATATGCAACATAACACAAATACAGTTAACAATACACCAGTTGCTATGATAATCCACAGCAACATACAGAGTCCTGACCACTGCAGTATGGTTCAACATCCTGGCCACCACCAAAAACACTGCTTCTCCTCCTTCAATAGGGTTAAAATGTTGTCAGCTCCATCCTGCCGTGTGTATTGTAAGTGTGTCCAACTGTTGGTGCTTGCAGCAAGTTGCTCTTGTAATCTTTGTGTACTTTTGTCCATATTGTGTATCCATTGAATATTCACAGTGAAATTTGGTATTGTCCAAAGCAATTTAACTACTTGGTACAGCATGGGGTGCTGGTTCGATTGTTTACAACGATTAAGTCCACTGATCCATTGATGCACCATAGTTCAGATGGCAGTGTATAGAAGTTCATAATTTGGTCATATACTGGAAGGATTTTTGCCTCCTAGTGTTGTATTGCAGGATTGCATACATTCCCAACAGAATACACCGTGCCCCATATACATTACCCCTAAATGCCCCCCTTTGCAATAGGCCATTGATCCTACTCATAGGAGAGGGGCACATCCATATTTGTCCTCTGGATATACAACTGCTTAATGTGATGACAGTTCAGTTTACCCCATTCCACCCCCACACACCTATTTCCTAGTAGCTCCCAACACTCTCCCCCTTCCCCATTTACTTCCATAGGGTTCAAGGGAACCACCTTATTTGCATTTCCTTCCCATGGTATCATAGTAACAATTACACAAGAACTGTCCCCACAGGTCACGGATGTTATTTTCCAGATAGATGGGTATGTTTTTGCAATTGTGGATAAATATGGGCTAGCCTCCCGATTTAATACTGAAGGCAATTGTTCTGAACAAGCATCTCTCATAATATCCATTAAGATTATTAACTGATCATTTTGAATACCTACAAATGCTTCTCCCCATGTTAATCTTCTGAAGCCATCTCCCACCCATGTCACCAGGTCCCCTGCCCAATAAGTTAATTGCAGATCTACCTCTACTGCTGTTCTCCACCCTGTGGCAACTGCCGATAGTTGCTGTGCCATTAATTCATTAATTTGTTGTTGAAAATTTCACATTTTGGCTTACTAAGTGTTTGGTTACCCACTCGTCCCCCAGATTCCATGTACCCAGCATAGTGTTTCCCGCTGCCTCCAATCCCTTTTTCCGACTATGATTCCAGGTGTGTCCCCTCACCCACCAGTTAAATTGTCATTTCAATCCTTTTATGCACATACTATACTTTGGATGAATATGATCCACCCACCATTCCTTTGGGCGTACCACCCATGTAATAGAGTGAAACGACATGTTAAAAAGTGCTGGCTGCACCTGCTCCCACAATGGCTCCCATACATTTGCTCGTCAGGGAATATTTTCGGCTCCAGGCTGCGGCCACTTTAAATTTGGATTCTTCCAACTTGGAATCCATATCATCTGTTAGGGTTACATTCTGTAAAATGGTTAACTCATCACACACCACCCAGCATCCCAAAGGGGATTTTACACCCAACGTAATTTGTAATTTTTTCCTCACCAGAAGTTGTATTTCAAACACTTAAGAAATCATCAACAGAAGCCCCTTTAAATTTAGATTTCATCAGTGCTCACTAGGTATTTTCCAAGCATCCATGCATGGGCCACAGCTCTGATCACTACAAACTTTATACAAGACAACCAGTTAGTCCATACCTTTTTGATCAAAAATTTCAAGTGGGAAAGACTTCCAATACAATTCCTTCCCTACCTCTGCTTAGCGGTTGGAGGATTTTTTTCACCTCTCTGTGATGGTCTGCATTAAATTCCTATGTAGGGAAGTATAGTAAAATAAGATGTATATGAAGTTTTAATAAAAACAGATTTCTTTAACACAAGAGAAATATCTGATTAAAACAAGATAATATGAAAAGCATACCTAGTCTTAAACTCATCTAGATGAGAACCAATCAGTGTCATGGAATAACTACACCAGAATGATATATTCCAATATCTTTATCAGCCATCTAGTGGCATGACGAGAACTACAGGGTAATTAAAAGTAACAATGAGTCATATATATGATTAGTTAACCACAACAATTATACATAGACCACAATGCAATAAATCCCATGTTCTTAAGAAAGAAATTCTGCCTACAGTAGTAAAAAAAAAAGCTGTCTAAACTGCCCTCCAACTTCAGTCCCAAATTAGAAGCACCTCTTCCCTTCAAGGTGGTGCCAAATGGTTGCATGCAGTGCACACACATAGTAGAAGGTCCTCGTTCCCACATATTCACCACTGATAGATCCCCACAGCCAATCAAAAGGGTAGTCAAATTCCTCCCCAAGAGCTGGACCTCTCAGCCCAAGTTGCTGAAAAGGATGTGTTGTCCCTGCTTCTAGCTGCAGAGTCATACATGGGCTAATTCACATAATTTAAGGGTATATTGTACCATTATGACCTCCTGCATAATACAGGACATAGAATTTCACTCAGTAATTTTTTGTGTTTAAATTATGGCATATCTTTTAAAAAGACATCCAGTCTTGAGGTAAAGATTTCAAGTGCTGGAGAATCCACCACATTTCTTGGTCATTTCCAATGGTTAATTACCATCACTGTTAAAATTGTATACCTTATTTCTAGATTGAATTGTCTAGCATCAGTTTACAGCCATTGAATCTTTGGTAGGCTGCCTTTTGCTTGGTGCAGACTAAAATATTACGGAAGTCCGTGGAGTCAAGACAAACACCAGCCCTAAATCAGTCCCCTAGAACTGCCTTACTACTGGCTTCCTTGATAGAAATGCTTCTCCTTTTATTGACATGGGCCAGGCCATAACATTGCAGATGGCCTGAGTTGCCCACTTACTTCCTTAGAGGATTTTCTAGCATGGTGTCAAAGTTTCTGCCCACATAAGCCCTCTTCTAACCACTAGGAAAACTCTAATTTTCCTGTGGGGAAGCTTCCACCTGCTCCCAGGCTCTCTCTCCCATGGAGCAGATGATCCCCAGGAGTTCAGCTCACATCACATCTTCCCAGCTGATCATGCTGGCTCCCTGCAGAAAACATGCTCCCACATGGAGCACACCAGAGTTGCTGGGTCTGTGGGGAGAGGAGCCTGTGCAGTCGCAGCTTCACTACAGTCACAGGAACTTTGATACATATGAGCAGTTTGCTCGTGACAGGGAAGAGAAGGGGCACAAAGGGGCATGCAGCAGTGCCGTGCTAAGATCAAGGAGCTGTGGCAGGTGTACCA